>NC_084794.1:167087357-167729857 GCF_963169125.1 Humulus lupulus | reverse complement strand
ATTCTAGGTTGTTCCAAGAGAAACCACCACTACCATGACGTTCCCCAAGCATTGGGCTTCGAAGCCCAGTCATTGTTTTCTCGAACCACCACTGACGCTGGAGCTCCATTGAAGGTCTCAGCTGGCTACCACATTCGGGTGTTTTGAGGCTCGTCTCGAGTTCCAAATGGCACTATCAAACCTCGTTTAAATATCCCGAACACTCGACTCAAGAGAAATTCATGAGGAAGTGGAATCTCTTTAGGATCTACTCCAGAATTTAGAAATGGTTTAATGGTAAAGATACATGTAAGTGGGTATAAAATTCTAACCCCAATTTTAGTGATTCTTGAGTTTTTGAAATGAATTGCGAGTTTGGAAATTAAGATGCATTTATGTATGTTCATAGTATATTAAGATCTAATTAGTATACTGAATTGAACTCTGATTTGTATGTCTGCTTTCGGACTGCTTTTATGTTCATAGTATATTAGAAATTGTTATGTGTGCTTGTTTTTAAAATTTGGGGATGTCCAATTTTCAGCCTTTATGTTGCCCATTTTTCTAGAAATTTACGTACTCGTGTCGAGTTAATTTTTATAAAAATCACTCGTTTTTTTAGAATCGATTAGAATAGCAATTTCTAAATATTAGCAAAATATGTGTATGAATTTTAAGTTGTAGTCTATTATTGCTCGAGGCTAGAGTAGTAATCTATTAAGAAGTATTATAAGCGTTAACATATTATGAGTCATTTGTGCAGTTTTCGTGATAGTGTGTAAGAAATCGTTATCAAATGGTAAATTGTGATTTTTGAAATCCCTGACGATATTTTAAAGCTAAGTCATATTCTTTACGAAAAGGAAATTGGTTAATTAAGAGTTATAAATTGGTAGGCGGTTAATTCTCAAAAGTTAATGGTTTAAAGACTCAAGCACTTTGATAGAAATCATTTAGAACTTGATAGGAAAATTATAAGGGCTAATTACATAAGTGAACATATATAGCATCTAGATGGATTTTTGTATAAAGAGATTTTGAAAAGGAAATTCACTATTTTCAGTATAATTATTGTTATTAATAATTATATTATCAAGAATTGCTTATGTTTAATTAATGTGTTATTACGAATTTACCAATGTGATTTTCATAATGAAATTGTAATTGTTATAAAAAGGAAAATGGTTAACTCATGATTTTTAGGTGGATTGGAAAGAAAGAAACAAATGAATTTTAAATTGTTAATTCCAATCCTTTTAAACTTAAGGTTTTGGCCATTTTAACGACAATAATTTCTATAGAGGAAACCATTGAATGATATTGTCATCATGATTTGATTATTCTACTGTTTAGAATAAAGGTAAGAATTTCCAATTAAAAGATTTGTCTTGACTTATTATGGATTTTTAATAGAAAAACCTAGTGGTTTCAAAACAAACCAATTCAAGATTTAGAAGCTTTAGACTTGAGCTATTTATTTTAAACACTTGAATTAAGTTAACAGGTTATGGGCATAAATGGAATTTATGCATAACTAAGAACCTCATTTTAAATAAGCTATACTTATATCGCTTTGATATTTTATGTCAGTTGCTTTATTATTGTTTTATCGATATGAATATTAGTATGACTTGGGTTAGTACTAATAATAATAAGGGTTTCTGTGATTGTGCTTATTAAGCAGTTATGACTTTGAGGTCAAGGCCATAATTAGATGATAATTAATATTATCATTTTGTTAAAACTTTATCGCTCTTGCTTACACATTGAATTTAATAGTGTATGATTTAGTGAGTTAGTAATTAACTCAATTGTGATCCTTGGATATGATTAAAGACTATGGGAAAAGCTTTGTTGATAGCTCGTTCTGAGCAATCTTATATATCTAAGGACATGAGGTAAGTAAATCTCACCATACGTGATTTACTAGCTCATATGTTTGATTATATGGTTGCACATAATCTGCATGACTTATGTACTCTTAGATATTATTAAGACACAAACTCTATGAATGTGTATGTGTTGCTTGGTTATGTGATATGAGGTGTCTCAATAATTGAGAAAGATTGATATGCATTTTTAGGAATTTTAGAATGGAATTAATTTTGTACTTGTACTTGCTTCGTTTGTGTAATTCAGAATGAAAAACTTTATGATTATGCTCGCATGATTTAATTTTATATCTATGTGTACTTTGTTATTGAATGAGTTTTGCATCTCTGCGATGTTCTGAAGTTGGTATGACTAGAGCGAACTTTGTGAATTGCTTCACTGAAAGTAAACCTTTTGACTTCTATGGCCAAGACATGAAATAGTTGTATTATAGATGTTATTATAGGAACACATGCACATGCATACACTTATCGTAGAAGATTTACATAGAGACTGTAACCTAGTGGGGCTCGTTGTGATAAGGTCTGACCCGCTCACAATTATTATCAGTCTGGTTCAAGTCCATGACAATCACTATCGATCCGGTTAAAGTCAGTGACAATTATATTTAGTCCGGTTCAAGTACGTGATAATTATTCTCGGTTTGGTTAAGTCCTGACAATTATATTCGGTCCGGTTCAAGTCTGTGATAAATACATTCGGTCTGGTTCAAGTCCATGACATTTGGCTATTATCAGGTCTGGTTCAAGTTCGTGAGAATTATTATCGATCCAGTTCAAGTCCGTGACAATTATTATTAGGTCCGGTTTAAGTCCGTGACAATTATTATCGGTTTGGTTCAAGTCCATGACATTTGGCCATTATCTAGTCTGGTTTATGTCCGTGAAAATTACTATTAGGTTCAATTCAAGTTCGCGACAAGTCTACTTAGATGACTAACCGAATATTAACAAGGAGTCTCTATAAATCGATGTAAGCATATTTACACCCGTGATAACATATGTGCCTTAGGGACTAATGCTTACCCTTGGTGGGATTGTATGTTTGGAATGGATAATGTTGATGTTCAATTCCCATGTCGACTTCTAGGGTCAACTTTGGTGTATTGTCAACTACCTTGATGGTTGATAGTATTATTGGGTATTATATCTGTGAGTTGAATTGCCGCTGTATTATTAGATTTGTTGCAATTCATGAACGATTTGAATTAAATGCTCGAATTAGGTTTTGTAGAGGTGATTAGTTAAGGGGTGTGATTGGATAAATTTGATTTAGGAAATTATGTCAAGAAGGACTTGTAAGAGCTTGATCATAGTCCATGACTAGTCTTAACATGCTAAAGAGTACACATAGGTTATTGTGGTCTAGTTAGCATTGTGACCTATTTATGCATCTCTTTCTCTGGCCTCAGGATTAGTATACATGGCTAACATTTTTTTATGTTGGTTAGAGTGTTGATTCTCGAGCCTTTATACAGAATATGTTATATAGAATAGCTAATGGCTAGTTAAGGGAAATTATAGTCATATGATAGTAACGAAATTATTATTAGTGGGGTAAGAAGGTAAAATTTCTAAGTTAGGGTTTAGGTAAATGGATGCTCCTAAGATTATCATAGACCATAACATTGGCACAGAATAACGTTTTGACCATTGTGGTCTTGAGGGTGTGGTATTACCGTAATTACTAAACCTGCTGCCACGCCTTAGTGAAAAGTTATAGCTAAACCCTAGTTCAGAGATTATATTTTGCGTAGTACTGTGATATTAGATAAACATAAGTCTATGCTATTTTCTTTTAGTGGCTAATAATTGTCATCATTACTTTGTCAAATGTATAATTGATTATTAGAGCATGAATTTATAGTGTTTGAATTAATGATGACGAAATGTGGACTCATATGATTGTCCTATGTATGTTATGCTCATGGCTATGGTATCCTGTCATACATCATCAGGTCACGACATATGTATATAGGCATACATGCATTGCATGAGATTTACTTACTGGGTGTTAGCTCATTATTTTGTTGTTTTCCCTTTTTTAGGTGTGGCTTGATACTTGGACCTCTTGTGGACTCCGGACTCAATAGCAATGAATTTTATGAATAGTATTTTTAGAAATCTTGTATTATTGTATAAATTTAGTTTAATTCGACTTTGTAAATAACTTAGTGTTATTAAAGTTCAATTTGTTTTTAAATTTTCCACATTTTTAAAGACTTTAAGTTATGGTTTTAGGGTTAGATGCCTGTCATAATTGTAGGGTTTGTCCTAATAGTGTGCCATGTGGCTCATTCAAGATTCACCACATGAACAAATAAGGATGCACCATGTGGACCATAAAATCATAAGTTTCCTAAAGAAAAGAAGATGAAAAGAAGATCTAAATCATTGAGATAAGAACTTACCGAAAACCTTAAGTTTCAAGGAAAATGAAACACCTAACCAAAAGCCATTATAACAAGTTAGGGTTTGAAGGAAAAGAAAAGTATAAGAGGAATAGTAGTGAACTAAACATGAGGATAAATAGTACTTTAGATAGTTTAGAACTTTGATCTACACCTCAATACCGAAATCACACTCTAGCTTACTTCCCAAGTGTTTAGAAAAGCTTAGATTAGAAAGCTTTTAACCCCAAAACCCTAGTTTTTTTCTCTAGAATGATTTTAGCAGCTTGGAAGCTCTGAGAAGTGTTTGAAAGATGATGCAAATGGCTGAGTTAAGGGTCGTATTTATAGTGTTCAAGGAGACTAAATCCCATTAAAATGAATAAAAATTGAGTTTTCTGCTCAACAGATGCCCAGAACTCAATCAAAATCGTTAAAGAGCAAGTCCAAGTTGTTAAGGACTGTTTCTAGCTCGGATTCCACAGTCTATCAAAATATGCAAGTGGAGCCGATATATCGCCTCCCCCATATTCTCGAGGCTCCGTGGTTTCATTCGTGCGAAATTGACGTGTTTTTTGTATCATCATAAGTGATATATCGGCCCTTATAGTTGTGATATATTGGCTTACGCTGATATATTAAACACATTTTTGCACACTTTCAGCACACTTGAAGTTGTTTAAACCACTTTGACTGAGTAATACAAGATCCTAACATCTGAGGGAAGGTTCTAGAATTCCTAGGTTTATCCTTGATTAATTTATTCATCTAAAATCCTTAAATCCTTAATAAACATACATGTGACAAATGTCACATTCTTAATTATTCTATCTAAACCTTAGGTTATAATAAATAATATTTCTAGGACCAGCTATATTAATCAAACCTTACGATAAAATTAAAATTTCTAAACTATAGGCTAAACTTATAAAATCCATAACTATCTCTATGAGTTTCCAACTAATTCTCGGCTTTAACCAATAACCACGAAAACTAAAATACTACAACACAACCTACTACTATCTAAATAAGTAAAATTATGAGATGCTACAATTCTCCCCTACTTAAAAGAATTTCATCCCCCAAATTTACTTACCAAACAATTCCGGATACCGTTCTCAGATGTCTTCCTCCAATTCCCACGTTGCCTCTCGTTCTATACTATTACTTCATAAGACCTTGACTATTGGAATACTCTTAGACCGTAATTCCTTTACTCCCTTCTCCCGGATGCGAACTAGTCGTTCCTCATAACTTAGGTCTTTCTGAAGTGATAACGTATCGTACTTGAGGGGTTTGACATATATCTACGCACGAGATGTGAAACACATTGTGGCTATCTGCTAGAGCTGGTGATAGGGCTAATCTATATGCTGCTGGTCCCACCTTGTCCAATATCTCAAAATGACATATAAATCGGGCACTAAGTTTTCCTTTCTTCCCAAACCGCTTCACTCCGTTCATAGGAGATATTCTTAAGTAGACTTGGTCTTCGACTTTGAATTCCACATCTCACCACTTGGCATTCGCATAAATCTCTTGTCAACTCTGAGCAGCGAGCATACGCTTTCTAATCAGTTCCATTGTGACTTGAGAGTCTCTAACAACCTTGGGTCCAAGAAGTTGAATTTCTCCTACCTCGTCCCAATGTAACAGTGACCGACATTTCCTTCCATAAAGTAGCTGATAGGGTGCCATACTAATAGTTGTCTGGTAGCTATTATTGTAGGAGAATTCTATAAGTGGCAAATACTTACTCCATGATCCTCCGAAATCTAGTACACAAGCGCGCAACATATCTTTTAAAATATATATGGTACGCTCAGACTATCCGTCAGTCTGAGGATGAAATGCCATACTGAGACTTAGCTTGGTACCCATGGCTTGCTACAAGCTTCCCAAAAATTTCGATGTGAACACCAAACCTTTGTTAGATACTATCGTCTTAGGGATTCCATGTAGTCATACAATTTATTGAACATAAATGTCTTCGTATTGGTCCAGAGTGTATGTAGTCTTGACAGGCAGGAAGTGAGCTAACTTGGTGAGTCTATCTACCACAACCCGAGCTTAGTCGTGTTGCTTATTTGTTCGTGGTAATCCTGTCACGAAGTCCATGGCCATGTCTTCCCACTTCCATTCTGGAATACTAAGCGGTTGCAATAAGCCTGTGGGTCGCTGATGTTCTGCCTTTACTTGCTGGCATATTAAGCATTTGGACACATACTATGCTACGACTTTCTTCATTCCCTGCCGCCAATATAGTGCCTCAAGGTCACGAGTCATCTTCGTAGATCCAGGGTGAACAGAGTATGGGGTAGTGTGTGCCTATTCTAAAATATTCATCTTAATCCCATGGTCATTCGACACGCATACCCAACCCTTATATCTCAAGAAGCCCTCTCAAGAAGCCCTATCCTGAAATAGAGAAATTTGTAGTCTTGCCTTCTTTGACTGCAACCCTATGTGATAATAACGTGTCATCATGCCCTTGCCCGATCCATATATTATCTAGTAAACTTGACTGAATGGATAAGTTATCTAGTTGACCCATGACTACTTCTATCCCGGCATTAATAAAATCTTGTTGTAGCAACCTTTCAATTCTAGATAATGCTGCTAGATTTCTATAACTCTTTCGACTTAACGCATCTGCAAGTACATTCGCCTTTCCTGGGTGGTCTAGGATTTCGTAGTTACAGTCCGTTAATAGTTCTAACCACTTGAGCTGCCTCATATTGAGCTCCTTTTGTGTGAAGTCATATTTTAGGCTCTTGTGGTCCTTATAAATCTCACACTATTCTCCATAAAGATAGTGGCACCAGATTTTCAGTGCGAAGACCACCGCTGCCAACTCCATATCGTGTGTTGGATAGCATTACTCGTATTCCTTCAACTATCTTGAGGCGTAGGCTATCACCTTGTCATTTTACATTAGCACACAACCTAAATCATGCTTGGATGCATCACAGTATACTACAAACTTGTCATTGGGTATGGGTACGCAAAGTACTAGTGTAACAACCCAAATTTACTAATAAGGCTTAAGGGCCTTGATTAGTGTGCCGGGAGGGCATAATAAGAATATATGTGATTTAATGATTAAAAGAAATGGTATGGCTATTTGAATATTTGAGATGCATGACTATGTGTATTAGTATGCATGTAGGCCCTGATTAGGTTAGAAGGGCATAATCGTAATTTTGGCCCGTTGCGGGCATAACTGTATATATATGCGATAATTGTTGAGACCACATTATTATGTCGATATAACTGTGATCTGTGATTCGAGACGATCCTAGTGATTAGATTAGCGAAAAAGTCACGGCGGGGATTTGTACCCGGCTTGGGGCGAGCCTGGGGGTATAAATGAGAATTTAGGGAATATATTGAGGTTAACTTTGATAATGAGGAATATAATTGGTGATTAATTAGGTATTGGGAAGTAAGCGGTAAATATTAGAGACACTTGAGGAATTAGCAGAAATTGGGTAAAATGACCAAAATGCTCCTAAGTGGATTAAAGGATTTAGGATTAAAGGGGAGGGCATTATGGTCATTTGGCTTTTTAGAGATAGGTATTACTGAGGCTTTATGCTCAGTGGAGTTTGTAGAATACAATAGAAGTCTGAAAAAGAAGGAAAAAGAAGGAAAGAAAGAGAAAGAGAAAGAAGGGAAAGAAGGAAGGGTCGGTTTAGGCTATTTCCACCATTTTCTTGAGGGCTCTTGAAGCAAAGTTCAGAGAAGAGCTAGATCAAGTTGATCCATAAGGTTTCTGAGTTAGGCTTGAAGAGTTGGCAAGGGTTTAGCAAGAACAAACCTTCCACTTGAGGTAAGACTTTGAAGTTTCTTCAGTTCTAGTTTTGATTTTTAACTAAGGTATCTAAGCTGAATTGATGGGGAATTCTAGGGAAGTTGGAGCTAAGAATTGAGGAAGATCAAGCTAAGGAGGTCTAGAGGCAACTTAAGGTCGAATTTCCATCAAAGGTATAAAATTCTAAGCTTTAAACTTTGAAGGTTTGATTGTCTTTGCTGAGTTTCTGAAGCCTAGGAGCAACTATGGTGAATTTTGAGATTAGGGATGCATGTGATTGGGTTTTGAGTATTTGGGATGATTGGGATGAGTGGAGTGTGTTAATAAGCTTGCTTTTAAGTTTGGTTGAGAATTGGAAGAGTTTTGGTAAGGGTTGGCTCGGGGAAATCGCAGGAAGGAAAAGTGCAGCATTGGCTGTCTGTGACTAGCGCTACAGCGCTAGCCTTTGGGCGCTGTAGCGCTAGGCCAAGCATTCTGGGGGATTGTGGTTATGCTTGTAGCGCTGTAGCGCCCTCCTTAGAGCACTGTAGCACTACCCTATCTCCATAAAGGGGTTTTTGAGTTATTTTCTAGGGTTTTTGCCCGGGGGTTCAGGGTTCGATTCCATCACCTCGTTTGGTGGAATTAGAGCTTCTTGAGGGCTCGGGATTGGTCCCGAGGTTTGATTTCAAACTTGAGGTTTGGTGATGACTTTGATCTATGGTTGTGATTAAGTGAGCGGTAGGGCTCGAGAGGGATCGTGCTCAAGGATCACAGTGAACAAAGCTAGCAAATCCAAAGGTAAGAAAACTGCACTCAGTTATATGTTTGTGATGGGACTAAGTGTTCTCGATATCTGTATAATGTCAATGATGGTATTATGCCATGGGACATGTGATAGCGGCCTAAGGGTGCCGTACACAATATTTGCGCACAGGGCGTGGCTTGGCCACTGGTAGCCGAGGACTGCTAATATTCACTGAGCTTGGTTTAAGCGTGCCGAAGTCAGTGGGATAACAGAGGGTGCGGCCTGAGGGCGGTAACCCTAGTTATCCTGGTAATTGATGTATGATATGTGTTGATGTGTTGTAGAGTCCAAGAACTTTACTTAGCTAATTGTTTAGTAGTATTATAGTATGTTTAGTGTTATCTTTGTTACTATGGATTTTTGGTTCAGACCGGGAATTATTTGGACACTCATAGTAGTACTTATAGATTTTCTAAGTTTAACCTATAGTTTAAGAATATTAAGTATAACCTAAGGTTTGATTATGTGACTGATATTAAGGATTATATTTATTATATTATAAGGTTTAGACATCAACCAATAGGATTTTAAGCACATGTTATGAATGGTAATTAAGGATTAAGTATTTTGGAGGATTAAATTAAATAAGGGTAAAGTTTGAATGATATAGGGTCAGTCAGCAGCTTTGAGTACGTTGAGGGCTTAGTCAAGGATGTTTACTCCATTCAAACTTAGCTAAAAATGTGTAATTTCGTGTTTAAATATTCAGCGTGTGCCGATATATCGCAGCTATAGGGGGCGATATGTCGCAGCACGTAGATACGGAAAACACGAAACGATGCACGGTCGCCTCGGGCATACTGGCCCAGGCGATATATCGCCTACAGGGGGCGATATATCGCCTCCTTCAGTATGAATTCAAACTCTTTTGAATTCATTTCCTTTCAGCCATTCAAACTCCTTCAACAGTCCAACATCTTCTGAACGAGTCTTCAGCCTCTGCTGAACGATTATTCAAATGATTTTCACCTAAAAAGCCATTATCTTTATTCAAGAAAAATCAAGATATTTTCATTCCCAAACTCTATAAATAGGACCTAGTACCCAGCCATTATTCACCATTTGCTCTAAGTTCAGAAGCTGCCAGTGTTAAGTGAGTGTGAGAGTGAAAACACCTGGTTTGGGGAAAAACTATAAGCTTAAACATCATAAGCTTATCAAACACTTTGGGAAGTGAGTTCTATAGTATTTCGGTGGAGGTTAGATTGATCTTGCAAATCTTTGAGGTAACCAAAACTCTAGTTTCTTTCTGTATTATGTTTCCTTTCTCTTAGTCTTCTACTCAATTTCCTAACCTCATTCTTATTTTGGTTAGGGAATCCAAGTTCTTAAGCACTTAAGTTGTGGTAAGCATATTCTCTTTTAATGGTTTAGTCTTCCTATTCTCTTTCATTTCATCTCCTTTCTTTAGACTCACTCTTGTTCATTATGGTTTTAGGAGTGTTCCAAAAATTCCCAACTCAGTCCATTTTATCCCGGTAACTTTGGTAAGGAAAATAGGCTAGAATCTATATGTTTATGTTTATGTTATCTTATGTGTTATGTTATGATATGTTATGAATGTGTTATGAATTTGTTATGCATGTGTTTGTTGTAGGCTTGGGCTTATGCTTTATTTGACTAACAAGACCCCAAAAAGATTGTGGGCATATGCCTATTTAGCTGGTAGGACCCCACTAATCTCATGGGCATAAGCTTGTTTAGTCTATGGGACCCCAAGTAATAATGGCCATTATAATAAGTGTATTATGTGTTATGATATGTCTTTACGTTATTATGAAATTATGTTTATGTTTATGACTATGTGTTAGATTTTTCTTGCTGGGCATTAGGCTCATTCCTTTCTGTTCATGTGCAGGAAATAAGCTTTAGAGGTGGAAAGATTCGTGACGCTTGGAGGATGTGTATCGATGATGGATGAAGTCAAGGGGCCGAGCGTTATTCGATTCGAGGATGTAGTCTCCTTTTAATTTCTATGGTTTTATATGTATTTTTCCGCATTTTCTTATGTAATTCTTTTCATTTAAATCATGTTTTGTTTTTAAAGACAATGGGATCCCAAATCCTTCTTAGTATTCTGTTTCTTTGTAAATAACTCTTATTTTGCACGTTACTCAATAAATTATGGTATTTTCGTAAAAATGTAAGTTTCATGTATAGTTTCGCTAATGGTCCAAATAGTCTAGAGTAGTGGGTCATTACATGTGTTTAGTATGCTGAATACATAGTTATCCTGAATATTTAAATGGTTGAGAACATGTTTATGAAATATGAGATATTGGATTGTCTATTGATTTCTTATGCTCTGTCGTTGTGTTTTCTTGCTGGGCCTTGGCTCACGGGTGCTACGTGGTGCACGTAAAGGCAAAGGCAAGTTGGACCAATCCTGAGATGGAGAGCTGTGGGGTTGAATGTACATAGTCAGCTGTTCGGTCGCCATGGCCGAGGAGTGGATCAGGACAGAGATTGCCTAACTGTCTGTTTTGCCTTAATATGGCTAATACTGTATTTAATTCTCAAATCTTTTGTAAATGGTTTGAATTCTAATATTTTTGGGATCTCTTGTAAACAGGAAATGATATTTAAAAGAAATGCAACTTTTAAGACCAAAACGTTTTAACCCTAGTTCCATTATAGTCTCAGTAACACGCTCTTAATTAAACGATTTGATTAGCAAGTCTAGCACTTTTATAAACACACAGTGTAACGGTCTTGGCTATCCAGGGCGTTACAACTTGGTATCAGAGCATCCTAGGTTTATGGGTACCTGAAGACTGGCTGGATATGTACATTCATCGCGAGAGACAAGCTCGACTCAGGGTTTGGTAATTGTGTATACATGATTATGTGCTTAAATGATTTGAGTGAGATATGACTATTGATATTTGTTTGATGAATAGGGAGCCTGAGTTGCTAATAGGGCCTGGCCCTTGACTATTGCATGATATTATTGAGGCGTGCTTATCAGCACTGCTATGCATGTGAATGAATATCTGGATAAATTGTTATAAATTGATTGCTTGTGAATGATTGGAGTTCCAGTGATGGATCATGACAGGATTATTACCCTGTCATCATAGCCTGATTGCCGAGTCGTTGATTGCAGATTGACTTGGATAATTATGCGTCCTAGAAAATCCATGCGACTAGCCAGCAAGTCTGGGGCTAGAGATGATGATCAGGGCCAGATCCCTCCACCAGTCCCTGAGAACTGGTAGCAGTTGATGAACAAATTTGAATTCTGCGGCAGCAGGCTCCATCTGGGAGTGTTGCCCCTATGGTGCCACCTGCAGTGGTACCTGTTGTGCAGCCGGTTGAGGTTGGGAATAAGTGGGAACCGTTGTATGAGTGGTTCAGGAAACAGTAGCCCCCGATCTTTGAGGGAGGACCAGATCCACTGAAGGCTGAGCAGTGGATGACTATGATTACTACCATTCTAAATTTTATGAGGGTAGAGGGACATGACAGAGTGGCCTGTGCCACATATATGTTGGGAGAGGATGCCCGAATCTGGTGGGAGGTGGCATCACAGAGCAGGGATGTTAATGCTTTGACTTGGGAAGGATTTAAGGACTTGTTCAGTCAGAAGTATTATAATGTTGCCATCAGGGCAACAGAGATAAATGAGTTCGTGGGGTTAGTTCAAGGCAACATGACAATTACAGAGTATGCCCTAAAGTTTGACACGCTTGCTAAATTCGCACCAGATCTTGTGCCTACAGATGTAGCTAGGCAAGACAGATTCATTAGAGGGCTTAATGCTATGATAGCCCGAGATGTGAGAATTACAACAGTTCCTGGAGGGATAACTTATGCTCAGGCTGTAGAGAAGGCTCTTACTGCTGAGGAAGCGGAGAATAAGATATGGAGAGAAAGTGCAGTGAGGAGGGAGGGTCGTAGGGCAGTGCCTCCATATTCTGGTTCTGGTAGGGGCGGAGGCCCCAGTGATTTGAAGAGGAAGACCCCTGAGGCTTCGATCGCTCCTAGTCCTGATAGGAGAGGTCGAGGTACGCAGGGAGGCCGTCAGGGAGGCGGTGATACATGGAGGACTTATCCTGAGTGCACGAGGTGCAGGAGACGTCATCCAGGCGAGTGTCGGGATAAGGCCTGTTATGTGTGCGGGGTGGTGGGACACCTCAGGAAAGATTGCCCGACAGTGAAGAAGGGAGATGCGGGGAAGGTGGACAGCTTGACTCCAGCTCGAGTGTTCACCCTGATGCAGGCGGAGGCCGAGGCTAGTCCCTCGGTAGTGAAGGTCAGCTTTCTAGTGTTGGCACTCCTTTTTCTGTATTGATTGACTTTGGTGCTACACACTTGTTTGTTTCAAGTAAGTTGATTAATAGACTGTGTAGACCTAGTGAGTATTGTGTTTCAGGGTTTGGGACTATTTTGCCTATAGGGGAACTGGTAGTGTCTAGGAGGTGGATTAGAGCACTGCTAGTGATAGTTGATGGTAGGGAGTTATCAGTAGATTTGATTGAGTTGGGTATGGAGGACTTTGATATGATTCTAGGTATGGATTGGTTGGTTAGATATGGAGCTACCATTGACTGCAGGAAGAAGATGGTGACTTTTGAGCCAGAGGGCAAGGATCCCTTTGTTTTTGTGGGAGCGGTGCATGGACCACACGTACCCAGGATATCGGCGTTGAGAGTCAGAGACTTGTTATAGGGTGGATGTATAGGTTTTCTGGCTTGTGTGGTGGATACCACCAGAGTTTCACCAGTGGGTCCGGAGGAGACCAAATTGGTTTGCGAGTTCCTAGATGTGTTACCTGAGGATTTTCCTGGGTTGCTGCCGCGTAGAGAGATTCAATTTGTCATTGAGTTTGCGCCAGGGACAGAGCCAGTGCCGAGGGCACCATATAGGATGGCACCGGTGGAACTGAAATAATTGAAGATACAGTTACAGATACTTCTGGATTTGGGATTCATTAGGCCTAGTTACTCGCCATGGGGTGCTCCAGTTTTGTTTGTGAAGAAGAAGGACAGGACTCTGAGAATGTGCATAGACTACCGGGAATTGAATAAGTTGACTATCAAGAATAAGTATCCCCTACCAAGGATTGATGACTTGTTCAATCAGCTGCAGGGTAAGACAGTGTTCTCAAAGATTGATCTTCGATCTGGTTATTACCAGCTGAGGATCAAGGATGACGACATACCTAAGACGGCCTTCCGAACGCGGTATGGGCACTATGAGTTTCTGGTCATGTCGTTTGGTTTGACCAATGCCCCAGCAGCCTTTATGGATCTAACGAATAGGGTGTTCAAGGATTTTCTGGATCAGTTTTATATTGTCTTCATCGATGACATCTTGATGTATTGCAGTTCAGAGACAGAGCACGAGCTTCATCTTCGACAGGTTCTTCAGAGGTTGAGGGAGCATCAGTTGTACGCCAAGTTTAAGAAATGTGAATTTTGGTTACCAGAAGTGACATTCCTTAGACATATCGTGGGTGTAGATGGGATTAAGGTGGATCCATCTAAGGTAGAGGCAGTTAGGGATTGGCCAAGGCCAAGGAACACCTTGGAGGTGTGGAGTTTTCTTGGTTTGGCAGGTTACTACAGACAGTTTGTTGAGGGATTCTTGAAGATAGCAGCACCGATGACAGAATTGACACGAAAGAATCTGAAGTTTATCTGGTCAGACAAGTGCAAAGACAGTTTTCAAGAGCTAAAGCGACGACTTATTACAGCGCCAGTGTTGAGTCTTCCTTCGGGAGAAGGGAAGTTTGTCATTTACTGCGATGCATCGAGGTTGGGTTTAGGCTGTATGTTGATGCAGAATGAGAAGGTTATAGCTTATGCATCAGGATATGTAATGCCCCAAATTTCCTAATAAGGTTTAAGGACCTTGATTAGGAGGCCGGGAGGGCCATAATTGCTTTATTGTGTTATTAAATGATAATATGCATGTTTAGGTGTATTAAATATGCATGTGAACCCATTTGTGATTAATTGGGTGATTTTCATATTTTGGCCATTTCGGGCATTTTTGGCATATATGTGAAATGGGCGTGGTGCTTTGTTATTATTTGGTTATGCCAGGGTTACCCAGCACAAGACGATCCTAGGAGGTAAGCTAGTGGGAAAGTCACAACGGGATTTAAGCTTGACTTGGAGTAAGTCAAGGGGTATTTAGAGCATTACCGGGTTATTGGGTAATGAGAATAAATATTTGGTGATAAATTGGGAATTAGTAAGATCAGGGGGAAACTCTGGAAGTTTTGACTATAATATCCCTGGGGGTGTTTTCGGGACCCCGAGCACTAGGTTTTATTGGAAGCTACTTAAGCTTGAAGTAACCTTTTTAAGAAATAAAAAGAACGTTCTGTACGTTCTCTCTCTCAAAAAGTTCCCTTTTCGTCTCTCGATCGCATTTTCGAATGTAACTTGAGTTCTAGGACTCGGATTCAAGCGAGGATCGAGGCATAGAGATCCTAGGAAATATTAGAAGCTTATTAGCCGGAGGATTTAGTTGGAAACAACTCAATCGGAGGTAATTCAAGTTTTAAGTTTTAAGTTTTTAAAAGTTTTTAAGCTTGAATTGGATTTTGTGTTTTGATGTGTTTTTGGGTAATTTGTGACTTGGGTTTTATGGGTTTTGGATCATGGGGATGTTTGGGAACTTTGATTTTGGGATTTGGTGATGTTTGGATAGGTCTTTGGAAGGTTTTAAAAGTGGAAAACGAAGAAAAAATGGCTGGTTCGAGGTTGGGCCGCGGCCCTGTTCTTGTGCGCCGCGGCCCTAGCTTGAAGAAGGTGGAGGAGGCTCTGCCAGGGGGGCGGGCCGCGGCATGGTCCATGTAGGGCCGCGGCCCTTAAGGGAAAAAAAATACTAAATGGTGGTTTTTGTGATGGGAACTTAACTCTTAGGGCCTAGGATCGATCCTACTACCTAGTTGAGTGGGATTCGACGTCCCGGAGGCTTGGGTTGGGTTTGGAAGTATTTAATTACTCATTTTGATGAGGTTTTATATTTTAGTTGTGACTAGGTCATCAATAGAGGCTTGGAGTCGGCATCGTTCTTGTGGCTCGTTTGTTGGTAACCTGTGCTTGGACCCAAGGTAAGAACACTGCACCCCATATGTGACATGCATGGCTATGATTGATGCATGTTGGATGTTGAATGTGAACATTGTTAGCATAATGAATGCTTGGCAGTTTTGCCCATTTGCATATGAATATTATTGAGGCATGCTGGTTGGTTAAGTGTGATGCATGTGGTGCATGAGAAACATGTGATTAGGGCATGCCGTGAATGATGTATATGAGATTGGTCAAATCTTGAGTCTCTGGGTTTGTGCATGATTATAATTATGCCAGCAACTATTTAGTAAGCATGCTGAATGCCCTATTCTTGGATAATTGGCATATGATACACATTAATAGCATTGCTTACCTGTGCATGGTACTGACTTATTAGTCAGGTTTGGCAAGGGTGCTAGTACCAACTGTGAAGCTGTGACTTATTAGTCAGGTTCGGCGGTGGTACTGGGCACTGATCACGTTGAGCTGACTCATTAGTCAGGACGGTCTTAGCGTGTATCACGCAAGCCATCAAAGATTAGGTCTAATCGACCATCAGCATTGAATGACTCAAAGAGCATTAATGCCAGACCGACCCCGAGGGTCGATGAATGAAATAAGCGCTTGGAGGCTAGTGGCTTACTTAGCAGCCACTCTCCCACTTGAAACAGTGACGTGCTTGTCAGTCACTCAGTATGGTTACCAGAACCTATTGAAGGCTAGAGGCTTACCCAACAGCCACCCTTCCATTTGAATTAGTGACTTGCATGGCAGTCACTCAGTATGGTTACCAGAACCTATTGAAGGCTAGAGGCTTACCCAACAGCCACCCTTCCATTTGAATTAGTGACTCGCTTGTCGGTCACTCAGCGTGGTTTATCGGAACCTCAAGTGTTGCGACACTCATTTGATGAATATTATAAGCGCTTGAAGGCTAGTGGCTTACCTAGCAGCCACTCTTCCATTTGGTTAGTGACTTGTTTGGCAGTCACTCATCTGATTAGGATTGACTTGATAGTCCTCCAATCAGAAGGCCAGGATTTCTTATCCTGGATACCCCAGCATCTGTTTGAATACATTTGCATGCTGAATAGAGCTATGAATGCTAGGCATGCCAGATATGATTTGAAATCATGATATGACTGCTTATGAGCATATGAGTTTTCTTGCTGGGCTTCGGCTCACGGGTGCTTTGTGGTGCAGGTAAAGGAAAAAGGAAAGCTGGACCATCCTTGAGTTGGAGAGCTTAGGTGATGACGTGTACATATGCAGCTGCTCGACCAATACTTGGGCGAGGTTTGAAAGTGGAACTAGGGCTGAACCCTGTTTTTCCGCTTAGAACGGCCTGTTGTAAACACTTTCTTGTAATAAACTCTGAAATTATATTTTTTTTGGGATCCCAATGTATACAGTAAACGTTCTAGTGAAACGTTATATCTTAACCAAAGTTTTTAACCCCTAAACCGCTAATCATGCTTAGTTACACGTTTATGGCCAAACGACTCGATTAACGAGTTTAGCATTGTTTGCAATGTGCACTGTAGCGATCCCTGGAGTTGGGGCGTTACAACTTGGTATCAGAGCGAGCCAAGGTTTATGGTTCCTGAAGACAAGCTGGGCATGTACACTCATCACTGAAGATAGCTTCACTTAAGGAATGGCAACTATTTCTATAGCTATGTGCATAGCTGTTTGTATAAAATGTGAATGCTTTACCTGCACATTTCATTAGGGAGCATGAGATTCTGATAGAGCCTGGCTCTTGACTATATGATTATATGCTCCGTGAATATATATGTATATATGACTGTGATCATATGGTTACCTGCTCTGTGAATATATATATATATATAATTGTGTTATTTGCATGATGGGGTTAGAAGCATGGTTTGAGTATTGGAAGAGCAGGAAATATGAGTAATGTATGAATGCCATGGGCATGTTTGTAGCACTGCAAGAGGTTTATGATTGTAGTGTGGTAAGATTTATCCCGTGGGGGAAGCCCTTGATATGGTTATTGTGATTAATGGGTCAAATTATTGACTGCAGATTGAATCAGCAGGTTTATATTCAAGGCAGATTATGAGGCCTGGTGATAGTAATACAGGGGCTGGGAGTTACAGCCAGGGTATCAGTTCTTCGTCTGCATCTTTGAATGTTCAGCAGATGCTTACAGATTTGCAATTAAGATTGTAGAGGCAGGAAGAAGAGATCAGGTATTTGAAGTAACATCGGAGTCTGTTGGGTAGTACCTCTTCCTTTCCTATGCCAGAGTTGGCATCAGTTTCAGCTCAGCCTAGGGTTGAGAATAGATGGAAATTTCTCTGTGGTGGATTCCTGAAGTTTTATCCTCCAATCTTTGAGGGAGGCCTAGATCCATTCAGAGCTGAGCAATGGATGGGCATGATCAGCTCCATTCTTGATAGTATGAGATTGGTGGGTCACGATAGGGTGACCTGTGCTACATGTGTACTACGGGATGATGCCCGGACATGGTGGAAGGTAGTATCCCAGACACGAGATACAGCCGTGATGGATTGGAAAGAATTTACGCAGCTGCTTAATGAGAGGTATTACTGTGATGTAGCTAAGACTGCCAAGATGAATGAATTTCTGAATCTTGTTCAGGGTAATGCATCAGTGACCGAGTATGTTGCTGAATTTGATGGGTTGGCCAAGTTTGCCTTAGATATGGTACCCACAGATATAGCTCGGAAGGAAAGGTTTATTCAGGGGTTGAATCCTGGAATAGCTCAGGGCATTAGAGTTGCCCCAGTGTATGAAGACTGTACCTATGCTCAGGTGGTAGAGAAGGCTCTTGCTGTTGAGAGTATAGTAGTTGGGCAGCAGAGTGCTGGAGAGCATGGAGCCCAGATAGTGGTACTTCCACTTATTGGAGCAAGTAAGAATGAAAGCTGGAAGACTCGTCCAAAGTGCACTCGGTGCAGGAGGCATCATCTGGGAGAATGCCGAGCAAAGGCATGTTTCTTATGTAGAATGGTTGGGCATCTTAAGAAGGATTGTCCAAGTCTAAGAGAGCTTAAGCAAAGAAGGATAGGCAGCTCGATTCCAACTCGAGTGTTTATTCCAGGGCAATCAGAGTCTGAGACTGAGATTAGTTCCTCGGGAATGACAGGTCAGTCTTCTAGTTCTGAGTTTTGAATTATGCTGTTGGCTTAGGCGCCATGCTGTTCTTTTGTTGGTGTGTATATATAGAAGGGTATATTGATGGTATATGTAGATCACATGGTTACGTTGTGATGGGAAATGTAACATGGTATTGGCAACTTAAGAGATAAGTTGAGTTATGGCAAGGACTCATCGAGGATTCTGATAAAGCTGTTTATGACAGGCTTTGGTTTGATCCAGGGTTTGGATTGGTTAAGTAATTAAAGAGCAGTCTTGAATGGCAAGGGAAGTATAGTAATTCTTGAGCTTGTGAGCCAAAAAAAAAAAGTCTTGTGACAATTGGCACTGTGCATGGATTTGATATGTTTATGGTACCGGGTGAGAGGGCTGGAGTTTGTGCAGGGTGGTGCATGGAACTCTTACCCAGTGTAGTGGGTACCACTTAGATTGTGTTGGTGAGATCAGGACAGACTGGATTAGTCTGTGGGTTTTTAAATGTGTTCCAGGTGGTTTGCCAGGGCTCCTTTTTATGAAAAGAGACTAGAATGGTGATTGGTTTAGTACCAGGAAGAGAATCAGATGTAAGCCTTGTTTTGAGTGGCTCAGTGGAATTATAAGAATTAAGAGTTAGTTGCTGAGTAAGATGAAATCCATTAAGGTGGATCTTGGAACTGGTTAAGACCAGTTAGAGATCAGAGTGAGAAAATTATGTAAAGGATTGAGCTGGTATCAAATTAGAGCACTGCGAGTGCTGAGTATATCCTGAGAGTTGGTTTGATGCTAAGTGTTCGTGAATCAGATTAATAGTGCATTCAAGGGTAGATTTGAATGGGATTTATAATCGTCTTGGACGATGGAATAGTGGTGTTTTCTCTATGGAGAATTGCCAAAAGTGAAGAGTGCCTTGGGGATAGGAGTGTCCATGGATAGTAAAGATATTTCAGGTGCCTTGAGGAGAAAGTGATGGGTCTTTATAGACCAGGATCAGTTAGTGGGTTGTTATGACATCCTAGTGATAGAGAAAAGTGGTTGCTTATGCAACATGTTGATTAAAGAATCTGACCAGGACTGGGTAGAGTTTCGGGTGGGCCGAGTGGCCAGTTTATTGTTGGGATTATTATCTCAAGAAAGATAAAAGGAAAGATGGTTAAGTGAGCCACAGACGGGCAAGGTTGAATGGGAAGCTTTAGCTGGACTAGCTAAAGGTTGTCAAGTGACAGACATGAATTTATGGTGATATAGAGATCGGATCTGGGATCCGATGGACATTGAGATTAACTGAGAGATTCTGGATGAATCTCATGCTATTCTTTTATTTGTTTCATGCAGGCATCATGAAAAGGTAATATGATATGGAAATTTTATAGTGATGGCCTGAGATGAAGGGACATATATCGAGGCATGTGTAAAGCTCTTACCTGTTAGCAGATCGAGACAGAATATCAGGAAACAGCAAGGCCATTACAACCTTTGGGTATTTCATAGTGGGAATAAGTGAGCATCGCGATGGGTTTCACGGTGGGATTCCCAGGTTGATGGATCGGTATGAAATGGGTATTAAGTCATTGTGGACTGGTAGTCCAAGTGAGTTTATTATATCAGTAAGGATAGGTGAATAGTACAGCTGATCAATATTTGAGTCTCCTTGTGAAAGGAGCAGGGAGCCTTCGTGAACTCAAGGTCTATCTTATCAGATGAAGACTTTATTGTGACTTCCAAGTCTTGGAAGGGTTAGAAGGCGATGAATATATGAATGGAACTCAACACAGATTATCACTCTAAGATTGGTGGTAAATCAGAGAGAGAGGGTTATCCAATTATTATTGGAGGAACATCTTATAAGATGAGTGAGGAAATATATATGTATGTCTGGATCCTGAGGCGGTTCAGGGGATTTATGAGATTGCTGGAGCTTAAATTTTGGTTGCTCATGTCTCAGAATAGATAGAACAGTATTATTGAATTGAAAAGCAGGAACATGGAGTTCCAGGTAGGAAGTTGTGTCTTTCTAAGTGAATCACCATGGAAATAGGGTGATGAGTTAAGGGCAAGTCGAGCTCTAGAGTAGCAGAACAATTTGAGTCCTAGATAGGACTGGTTGGGTTGACTTTGGTTCGACCTTATCTTTGGCACTGTCAGGTATATACAGTGTATTTGTATTTCCATGCTGAGGACATGGGTTAAAGGAAACTCATGAGTTGAGTTATGAGAGTCTGGGGATTTTAGGCTAAATTATCCTGTAAGGAATAGCCAGTCCAGATATGAGGCAGAAAAAATAAGATTCTGAGGAGCATAGTATACCTTGAGTTAAGGTATGTTAACAGTGAGGTCGAGGGAACGACCTGGGAAACTGGAATCAGTTGTCCGGAATTCATATTTCGGGCGGTTCAGATAAATTTCGAGGATGAAATTTCTATAAGGAGGGGATAGTTGTAATGCCCCAAATTTCCTAATAAGGTTTAAGGACCTTGATTAGGAGGCCGGGAGGGCCATAATTGCTTTATTGTGTTATTAAATGATAATATGCATGTTTAGGTGTATTAAATATGCATGTGAACCCATTTGTGATTAATTGGGTGATTTTCATATTTTGGCCATTTCGGGCATTTTTGGCATATATGTGAAATGGGTGTGGTGCTTTGTTATTATTTGGTTATGCCAGGGTTACCCAGCACAAGACGATCCTAGGAGGTAAGCTAGTGGGAAAGTCACAACGGGATTTAAGCTTGACTTGGAGTAAGTCAAGGGGTATTTAGAGCATTACCGGGTTATTGGGTAATGAGAATAAATATTTGGTGATAAATTGGGAGTTAGTAAGATCAGGGGGAAACTCTGGAAGTTTTGACTATAATATCCCTGGGGGTGTTTTCGGGACCCCGAGCACTAGGTTTTATTGGAAGCTACTTAAGCTTGAAGTAACCTTTTTAAGAAATAAAAAGAACGTTCTGTACGTTCTCTCTCTCAAAAAGTTCCCTTTTCATCTCCCGATTGCATTTTCGAATGTAACTTGAGTTCTAGGACTCGGATTCAAGCGAGGATCGAGGCATAGAGATCCTAGGAAAGATTAGAAGCTTATTAGCCGGAGGATTTAGTTGGAAACAACTCAATCGGAGGTAATTCAAGTTTTAAGTTTTAAGATTTTAAAAGTTTTTAAGCTTGAATTGGATTTTGTGTTTTGATGTGTTTTTGGGTGATTTGTGACTTGGGTTTTATGGGTTTTGGATCATGGGGATGTTTGGGAACTTTGATTTTGGGATTTGGTGATGTTTGGATAGGTCTTTGGAAGGTTTTAAAAGTGGAAAACGAAGAAAAAATGGCTGGTTCGAGGTTGGGCCGCGGCCCTGTTCTTGTGCGCCGCGGCCCTAGCTTGAAGAAGGTGGAGGAGGCTCTGCCAGGGGGGCGGGCCGCGGCATGGTCCATGTAGGGCCGCGGCCCTTAAGGGAAAAAAAATACTAAATGGTGGTTTTTGTGATGGGAACTTAACTCTTAGGGCCTAGGATCGATCCTACTACCTAGTTGAGTGGGATTCGACGTCCCGGAGGCTTGGGTTGGGTTTGGAAGTATTTAATTACTCATTTTGATGAGGTTTTATATTTTGGTTGTGACTAGGTCATCAATAGAGGCTTGGAGTCGGCATCGTTCTTGTGGCTCGTTTGTTGGTAACCTGTGCTTGGACCCAAGGTAAGAACACTGCACCCCATATGTGACATGCATGGCTATGATTGATGCATGTTGGATGTTGAATGTGAACATTGTTAGCATAATGAATGCTTGGCAGTTTTGCCCATTTGCATATGAATATTATTGAGGCATGCTGGTTGGTTAAGTGTGATGCATGTGGTGCATGAGAAACATGTGATTAGGGCATGCCGTGAATGATGTATATGAGATTGGTCAAATCTTGAGTCTCTGGGTTTGTGCATGATTATAATTATGCCAGCAACTGTTTAGTAAGCATGTTGAATGCCCTATTCTTGGATAATTGGCATATGATACACATTAATAGCATTGCTTTCCTGTGCATGGTACTGACTTATTAGTCAGGTTTGGCAAGGGTGCTAGTACCAACTGTGAAGCTGTGACTTATTAGTCAGGTTCGGCGGTGGTACTGGGCACTGATCACGTTTAGCTGACTCATTAGTCAGGACGGTCTTAGCGTGTATCACGCAAGCCATCAAAGATTAGGTCTAATCGACCATCAGCATTGAATGACTCAAAGAGCATTAATGCCAGACCGACCCCGAGGGTCGATGAATGAAATAAGCGCTTGGAGGCTAGTGGCTTACTTAGCAGCCACTCTCCCACTTGAAACAGTGACGTGCTTGTCAGTCACTCAGTATGGTTACCAGAACCTATTGAAGGCTAGAGGCTTACCCAACAGCCACCCTTCCATTTGAATTAGTGACTTGCATGGCAGTCACTCAGTATGGTTACCAGAACCTATTGAAGGCTAGAGGCTTACCCAACAGCCACCCTTCCATTTGAATTAGTGACTCGCTTGTCGGTCACTCAGCGTGGTTTATCGGAACCTCAAGTGTTGCGACACTCATTTGATGAATATTATAAGCGCTTGAAGGCTAGTGGCTTACCTAGCAGCAACTCTTCCATTTGGTTAGTGACTTGTTTGGCAGTCACTCATCTGATTAGGATTGACTTAATAGTCCTCCAATCAGAAGGCCAGGATTTCTTATCCTGGATACCCCAGCATCTTTTTGAATACATTTGCATGCTGAATAGAGCTATGAATGCTAGGCATGCCAGATATGATTTGAAATCATGATATGACTGCTTATGAGCATATGAGTTTTCTTGCTGGGCTTCGGCTCACGGGTGCTTTGTGGTGCAGGTAAAGGAAAAAGGAAAGCTGGACCATCCTTGAGTTGGAGAGCTTAGGTGATGACGTGTACATATGCAGCTGCTCGACCAATACTTGGGCGAGGTTTGAAAGTGGAACTAGGGCTGAACCCTGTTTTGCTGCTTAGAACGGCCTGTTGTAAACACTTTCTTGTAATAAACTCTGAAATTATATTTTTTTTGGGATCCCAATGTATACAGTAAACGTTCTAGTGAAATGTTATATCTTAACCAAAGTTTTTAACCCCTAAACCGCTAATCATGCTTAGTTACACGTTTATGGCCAAATGGCTCGATTAGAGAGTTTAGCACTGTTTGCAATGTGCACTGTAGCGGTCCCTGGAGTTGGGGCGTTACAGGATAGCTGAAGGAATATGAGCAGCGGTATCCTACCCATGATTTGGAGCTAGCAGCGGTGGTATTCGCACTGAAGATTTGGCGACATTATCTGTATGGGGAGAAGTGTGAGCTATATACTGACCATAAGAGTCTGAAGTATTTCTTTACATAGAAGGACCTGAACATGAGACAGAGGCATTGGCTTGAGTTGGTGAAGGACTATGATTGTCACATCCTTTACCATCCGGGGAAAGCCAATGTGGTGGCAGATGCATTGAGCCGGAGAGGCCCAGGTCAGTTGTACAGTTCCACCCAGAACTCAAGGGAGTTAGCTGATGAGATGGTCAAAGCGGGGATAGAGTTGGTGGTAAGCCGGTTGGCCAATATTACTCTGCAGTTGACTCTGCTAGAGCGGATTGGAGAAGGGCAATTGGCAGATGCTCAGTTACAGAGGATTAGGGAGGATGTCTTAGCGGGAGTAGCTAAGGACTATTCTATATCTGAGGTTGGTTTGCTTCGGTATCAGGGACGGATATGTGTTCCAGCTGATGAGGGGATCAGACGAAAGATGCTAGATGAGTCTCATACAATGCCATACTCGCTTCACCTGGGTACGATGAAGATGTACCAAGATTTACGGACATTGTATTGGTGGCCTAGGATGAAGAAGGATGTGGTGGAGTATGCTGCCAGATGCTTAACCTGTCAATAGGTGAAAGCTGAGCATTAGTGACCAGCAGGGTTACTTCAGTCTTTGGGTATCTCCGATTGGAAATGGGAGGACATTACTATGGACTTTGTGGGAGGTTTACCCAGAACGGTGGGGCTTCATGACTCGGTGTGGGTGATAGTGGACAGGTACACCAAGTCAGCCCATTTTCTTCCAGTGAGATCGACATGTACTGTGGATCAGTATGCAAAGTTGTATGCGAGGGAGATCGTACATCTCCATGGGGTTCCTAAGTCTATAGTGTCAGACCGAGATCCTATCTTCACTTCCAAGTTTTGGGGCAGCCTGCAGAAGGCTTTGGGGACTCAGTTGAAGTTCAGTACACCTTTTCATCCTCAGACTAATGGACAGTCTGAGAGGATGATTCAGGTATTGGAGGATATGCTCAGAGCGTGTGTGATTGATTTTGAGGGTTCATGGAGTAAGTATATTCCGTTGATTTAATTTTCATATAACAATAGTTATCAGTCAACGATTGGAGTGGCTCCCTATGAGATGTTGTATGGGAGGAAGTGTAGATCGCCCATTCATTGGGATGAGATGGGTGAGAGGAGATATTTGGGACCAGACATGGTACAAAGAACAAGTGAAGCTGTAGAGAAGATCCGGGCTAGAATGCTCGCTTCTCAGAGTAGACAGAAAAGCTACGCTGATCCTAAGCATAGGGATATGGAGTTCCAGGTTGTGGACCACGTGTTCCTTCGAGTTTCACCTCTGCGGGGAGTGAGGAGGTTTGGAAAGAAGGGCAAGCTAAGCCCTAGATTCATTGGACCATTTGAGATCCTGAAAAGGATTGGTCAGGTGGCTTACAGATTAGCTTTGCCACCATCGTTGTCTGGAGTTCATGACGTATTCCATATTTCTATGCTCTGGAAGTACGTCTCAGATGTGACTCAAGTGTTGAGATATGAAGATTTGGCATTACAGACAAATTTGGATTATGAAGAGCAACCGGTTCAGATCTTGGATCGAAAAGATAAAGTATTGCGGAATAAGACGATTCCTCTTGTTAAAGTGTTGTGGAGGAATAGTAAGGTCGAAGAGGCGACCTAGGAGCTCGAGACAGCAATGCGGGATCAATATCCCGAGTTATTTAGGTAAATTTTGGGGATGAAATTCTCATTAGGAGGGGATAGTTGTAACGACCCAAATTTACTAATAAGGCTTAAGGGCCTTGATTAGTGTGCCGGGAGGGCATAATCAGAATATATGTGATTTAATGATTAAAAGCATGTTGTATGGCTATTTGAATATTTGAGATGCATGACTATGTGTATTAGTATGCATGTAGGCCCTGATTAGGTTAGAAGGGCATAATCGTAATTTTGGCCCGTTGCGGGCATAACTGTATATATATGTGATAATTGTTGAGACCGCATTATTATGTGGATATAACTGTGATCTGTGATTCGAGACGATCCTAGTGAGCAGATTAGCGAAAAAGTCACGGTGGGGATTTGTACTCGGCGTGGGGCGTGCCTGGGGGTATAAATGAGAATTTAGGGAATATATTGAGGTTAACTTTGATAATGAGGAATATAATTGGTGATTAATTAGCTATTGAGAAGTAAGTGGTAAATATTAGAGACACTTGAGGAATTAGCAGGAATTGGGTAAAATGACCAAAATGCCCCTAAGTGGATTAAAGGATTTAGGATTAAAGGGGAGGGCATTATGGTCATTTGGCTTTTTAGAGATAGGTATTACTGAGGCTTTATGCTCAGTGGAGTTTATAGAATACAATAGAAGTCTGAAAAGAAGGAAAAAGAAGGAAAGAAAAGAAAGAGAAAGAAGGGAAAGAAGGCAGGGTCAGTTTAGGCTATTTCCACCATTTTCTTGAGGGCTCTTGGAACAAAGTTCAGAGAAGAGCTAGATCAAGTTGAGCCATAAGGTTTCTGAGTTAGGCTTGAAGAGTTGGCAAGGGTTTAGCAAGAACAAACCTTCCACTTGAGGTATGACTTTGAAGTTTCTTCAGTTCTAGTTTTGATTTTTAACTAAGGTATCTAGGCTGAATTGATGGGGAATTCTAGGGAAGTTGGAGCTAAGAATTGAGGAAGAGCAAGCTAAGGAGGTCTAGAGGCAACATAAGGTCGAATTTCCATCAAAGGTTTAAAATTCTAAGCTTTAAACTTTGAAGGTTTGATTGTCTTTGCTGAGCTTCTGAAGTCTTGGAGCAACTATGGTGAATTTTGAGATTATGGATACATGTGATTGGGTTTTGAGTATTAGGGATGCTTGGGATGAATGGAGTGTGTTAATAAGCTTGTTTTTAAGTTTGGTTGAGAATTGGAAGAGTTTTGGTAAGAGTTGGCTTGGGGAAATCGCAAGAAGGAAAAGTGCAGCATTGGCTGTCTGTGACAAGCGCTACAGCGCTAGCCTTTGGGCATTGTAGCGCTAGGCCAAGCATTCTGGGGGATTCTGGTTCTGCTTGTAGCGCTGTAGCACCCTCCTTAGAGCGCTGTAGTGCTACCCTGTCTCCTGAAAGGGGTTTTTGAGTTATTTTCTAGGGTTTTTGCCCGGGGGTTCGGGGTTCGATTCCACCACCCCGTTTGGTGGAATTAGAGCTTCTCGAGGGCCCAGGATTGGTCCTGAGGTTAGATTTCGGACTTGAGGTTTGGTGATGACTTTGATCTATGGTTGTGATTAAGTGAGCGCTAGGGCTCGAGAGGGATCGTGCTCAAGGATCACAGTGAACAAACTAGCAATTCCAATGGTAAGAAAACTACACCCGGTTATATGTTTGTGATGGGACTAAGAGCTCCCGATATCTATATAATGTCAATGATGGTATTATGCCATGGGACATGTGATAGCGGCCTAAGGGTACCGTACACAATATTTGCGCACAGGGCGAGGCTTGGCCACTGGTAGTCGAGGACAGCTTAATATTCACTGAGCTCAGTTTAAGCGGGCCGGAGTCAGTGGGATAACGGAGGGTGCGGCCTGAGGGCGCGAACCCTAGTTCTCATTGTAATTGATGTATGATATGCATTGATGTGTTTGGTATGCTGAATACTTGGTTATCCTGAATATTTAAATGGTTGAGACCATGTTTATAAAATATGAGATATTGGATTGTCTATTGATTGCTTATTCTTTGTTGTTGTGTTTTCTTGCTGGGCCTTGGCTCACGGGTGCTACGTGGTGCAGGTAAAGGCAAATGCAAGTTGGACCAATCCTAAGATGGAGAGCTGTGGGGTTGAATGTATATATTCAGTTTTTCGGTCGCCATGGCCGAGGAGTGGATTAGGACAGAGATTGCCTAACTGTCTCTTTTGCCTTAATATGGCTAATACTGTATTTAATTCTCAAATATTTTATAAATGGTTTTAATTCTAATATTTTTGGGATCTCGTGTAAACAGGAAATGATATTTAAAAGAAATGCAACTTTTTAGACCAAAACGTTTTAACCCTAGTTCCATTATAGTCTCAGTAACACGTTCTTAATTAAACGACTTGATTAGCAAGTCTAGCACTTTTATAACACACACAGTGTAACGGTCTTGGCTATCCAGGGCGTTACAACTAGTACTGAACATAATTTATCTTTGAGAACCTAGAAACTTTCTTGACATTTATCCGTCCAGTTGAACTTTTGCTGTTTTTGAGTCAGGTTGGTAAGCAGAGTGGCTATCTTAGAAAAGTCTTCTACAAATCTTCGATAATAGCCTGCTAGCCTGAGAAAACTTCTAACTTCTGACGCATTCTTAGGTCTTGGCCAATCCTTCATAGCCTCTGCTTTAGTTGGGTCTACTACAACTCCATCCTTGGATACTATGTGGCCTAGGAACACTACTTATGATAGCCAAAATTCGTATTTCTTGAACTTGGCATAAAGTTGGTGCTCCTTTAGTTGCAACATGGTCAGTCTTAAATGCTCCTCATGCTTGACTTCGTCCTTGGAGTACACCAATATATCGCCAATGAATTTCATGATGAATTTGTCCAAATAATCCTTGAAGACCCGATTCATTAAATCCATAAATGCGGCTGGAGTGTTGGTAAGACCAAAAGACATAACTAGGAACTCGTAATGTCCGTGTCGAGTCCTAAAAGTCGTCTTTGGTATATCTTATTCCTTTACCTTGAGCTAGTGATAACCAGACCGTAGATCAATCTTTAAAAATAGAGTCGCTCCTCAGAGTTGATCAAATAAGTCGTCGATCTGGGGTAACATGTACTTATTCTTAATTGTCACCTTTTTCAGCGCATGGTAATCCATACACATCCGCATACTTCCATCCTTCTTTTTCACAAATAAAACCGGTGCCCCCATGGCGAATGACTCGGTATGATGAATCCCAAGTCTAAGAGCTCTTTTAACTATGTTTTCAACTCCTTGAGTTTGGTAGGTGCCATCAGGTATGGTGCCTTTGAGATAGGCTCGATTCTTGGTACTAGTTTGATTGTGAAGTCAATTTCCTGAGTAGGGAGGTAACCCTGGTAAGTCATTAGGAAATATTTCTGGAAATTCCTTCATAATTCGGACGTCTCCAACCTTTAATGGTGTTTCCTGTGCCATATCCGTGACGCTTGCTAAGAATGCATGGCATCCTTTCTCTATCATTCTTTGAGCCTTGACAGATGAGATAAGCGGTGTCCGTAGTCCTGAAACCTTTCCCATAAAACATAATTTTTGACCCTACGAGGTTTCGAACGTCACTTGCTTTCATCTATAGTCAATGGATGTGCCATGTCTTGCTAACCAGTCCATGCCCAGTATTACGTTGAAGTCCTTGATCTCTAGCTCTATCAGGTCTCCTACTAGCTCTGTGCCCTTGACTTTGATCGGTACTCCTCGTACTATTATTGATGATAGAACGACTTCACCCGAAGGCAGTTCCGTAACAAACCTATTTCTAAATCTTTCACAAGGTTTTCCTAGTTTTACTATCATTCCAAACGAGATATACGGTGTGTTGCTCTCGAGTCAAACAATGCTGACCATAAATTATCGAGGATAGGAAGCTGACCTATGACCACCTTGTTATTAGTTTTGGCTTCTTCCTGGGTCAAAGCGAAGACTCTGGCTGGAACCATCTTGTTGTCCTTCTTTTCTTCTAGTTTAAGTTGTGGATAATCTGTTTTCCAATGACCTTCCTGGCCACAATTGTAAGAACCTTTGTTATTTGCACGACACTCCTCAGTATGTCTTTTCTGGCACTTGGAGCACTGAGGGTATTCCACATAACCCGGCCTGTTATTATCATTACCAGTCCTTGCTCTTTTGTTAGCATCAGTCAGCTTATTATTGGGATGTTTTCTTTTCTGCCCATTATTGTTGTGCTGGTTGTTGTTGCGATTTCAACCATTCTGAGTTTGATTCTGCTGCTTGGGTTCAGAATTGCTTGCCTCCTCCTTGTTAACGTTTTCTTGGAGCCTTTCCACCTCTATTGCCATTTCTAGAACATCGGCGTAAGAAGTGGTTCCGGGGTTTGCAAGCTTGGCCCCTAATTCAATCTTAGGTATGAGTCCTCTGGTGAACTTGGTAACCCTCAAGTAGTCATTAGGGACTAACTGCGGTGCGAACTTTGCTAGCCAATCAAATTTTCGAGCATACTCTACTACCGTCAAATTGCCCTGTTTCAGACTTGCAAACTCTTCCACCCTCGTAGCGATGACTGCCGAGTTGTAGTACTTTTTGTGAAACAGCTCCACAAATTTGCCCCAAGTCATGGTGGTGATATCATGAGTCTACTGTACCAAATCCCACCAGATTTTGCCATCCTTTTTCAGTAGAGAAGAAATGCAGGATATGCAATCTGCGTTGCTGAGTTTCATGTGTGCTAGAATCGGCTCTACATTCTTGAGTCATTCTTCAACCATAAAGGGGTTGTTTGTCCCTTCAAAATTTGGAGCATGTTGATTATGGAAACGCTCATAGACTGGCTCTCTATACTGAGCTGGATAAGGTGCCTAATTTTCCATTGACCATCCCCCATATGGATATCCTCCATTCTACTCTTGCTGGGGTGCTTGAGCCATTGGCTGAGACTGCGGCTGAAGCTGCGGCTGGGGTGAGGTTGTCGTTGTTGCTGTAATAATTCTCCCACTTGTAGCCATAATCAGATAATCTCAGCATTGTTGTCAACCGAAGGTGGTGCATTTCTATTAGCAGCAGTAGTGGCAGCATGTTCCCCCCTTCTTCGGACTGGAGGGGCCTCATGAGTCTCGTTAGCAGTGATGGGGGCATTGTCGTTCGTGTGTGCAGACCTTTTGAGCGACATCTTCAGCGGAGTTTTAACAGTTGAGAAAACAAGTTAGAACTTACCCTAATAGTTTCTAAGGCCAAATCTTAGTATAAGCAAACGTAACTCGGACTTATCAGTTATGATTTCTTATGAGAATTTATGTCAGTCATCTTTTTAAATTAGAGTGTGTTTCTATACTTAGAATATTTAGGCCATCTTTATTATTTTCTAAGTCTGTTTCTTACCACCCTATATGACTTAATTCTCAGGCTCGAAACTTGTCGCTGTTCCAAAGTTAATCATATTGAGGGAGGGCTGGGATCAGTAAAATTGTTCCCACTACTATGGCCCCCTAAATTCTTAATACGAAACCTGGTTCATTGATTTGTATCCACCCTCATCGAACTCAATCATTATTTATTGAATTTATTCTAAATTAATTATGATTTCAAAAACCAAAAAAATTCAAAATAGAACATGCCATTAAAAAAAACAACTTTATTCATTTGGAAAAATATTTTCATTTATTACAATAATAATTAAAAATAAATAAAGAAACAATACTAATAATAACTATAGTAAAATTTCTAACAATCAGGATCTTCTACATCTGGCCCTTTATCTAGCATATCATTAGTTATTTCCTCATAATCATCAATATCGTAAGCCTCGAAACTACCACAGGGAATATTCATTAGGATATTATTCTTTTGTTCATTGGTGAATTGAATCTTAAACCTATAGGTAAACCTAAGTATAAGAAAATAATATCTTATGGCTACAGGTAAGTCATCTTCATCATCCATAGTTTCCCATAATTCTTCGAATTTTGAAACCACAGAAGGAAAATCCTTAGAAAGTCTAATTACTAGGACATATTGTTCCATGGCTCTCATCATAATTTTCCCAGTGATTTGAAGGTGAACTATCTCCTTATGACCTTTGACCAATCTCTGAGTGATTCTTTCTAGCACTCCTATTGTATCCCTTCGCTCTCTAGCCCTTTTCAATGCCCTAATGGCATGGATATCTTGATAAGTCATAGCTCCATTCATTTTGTTTGAAAACATAATGACTAGAAAGTTAGATTTTAACAGAAACATAATATTCATACCATAAACACTTACATTGGCGGCTAGATCCGAAGCTTTTGCGTGTGTATTAAGGAGAACTTCATGCATATGAACCGAGGCTCTGGTACCAACTGTAAAGACCCGAATAACTAAAAGACCTTGAAATTTTAAAAATCTACTAAGACATACTACTATCTGTTGGATATATACATAGAATAATAGACTTTATTATAGAAAATCCAAAATATGGGATCCCATTGTTATTACATAAAAACAAAACCTTTAGTTAAATGTTCAAATACTAAATGCAGAAATCATAATTACATAAATAAAAGACTCAAATGTCAACGTCATCCTCGATTGATTCATTTGGTCCATTTCTTTAGTCCTCTCCCAATACACATGCCAAAGCCTCCTAGGATCCATCCCTCCTTCTATGTTCATTTACCTACACAATCTAAATAAAAAGGAATGAGCCTAATGCCAATTAAGGAAAAACTACTAAAGCATAACATAAAACATAAAAATTGACTAAAATATTAATGGCCATAAACTCATTATTGTAGTATGTGATAAAAGCCATCTATGGTCCTCTTGCTACTATTTAGAGGTAGGTTTAAACACAACTATAGTCTACGATTGTTTACCCTGAAAAATACTTACTTGCTGACGTGGAAAAATCAGTGTGCACGTGGGTTGCATGTGACTATTTAGTGATTACATTTTTTTGACCAACGACCATAATAGAAGTTGCTCGATGGATTCAAGAAAAATGATGAACAGTACGGTAGAAGATGTGTTGACATATGCGACCAGGTTTGGTCGTGGTAATGAAGCTAGAGTTCAAGTACAGTTATAAGTCAGATATTTTAAAGATATTTGACCCTATTTTTGTGTAAAGATTATGATTTCTATTATTATTCAAATATTCTTGTAACAAAATTTAGACACGGCCCATCGACCCATATGTACATCCTTGAGCCTATAAGTAGGACTCAAGAGACTCATTTAAAAATGGGTAAATTTATTGGATTGAGAGGGAATGAGGGCTTTTTGTAAACGAATTTTGTATCCTTTTTTGGAGCTTGTGAAAATCAGTGAACCCTAGTTTGATAGTAGGTTTCATAATACATCAATAAAAACACTAAGTGGAAGTAGGTTATTACCAATATTTGGGGCCGAACCACTATAAATCTTTGTGTCGATTAGTTCGTGCATTAGGCTTATAAATCTTTATCGTTTTGGTGACTCCGTGTCATTGGCTAAATCATCAGTCAACATTTTGGTACTTTCATTGAGAGTTGAACACAAGACCTTCAAGAAAAACAATGGAGAAAACCTCCAGGAAAGCGGGTCAGATAGGGTAGACTTCTGGAAGTATACCAAATCCACCTCCTCCACAAGATGTAGTGGAGGATGAGCCACAGGTGGAACTGGAAGAGGAAGAGATGGATGTTGAAACCTTGCGAACAACTTTGATTGTATTGCAAGATGAATTAGCTACCACGAGAGCTAATCAAGAGATTGTGGCTAAAACAATGGTGCTACAGCGTAGGGAGATTGATTGGCAGCGCCAAGAACTGAATGAGCGGCAAGTTAACATGGATCGCCGATAGAGAGATGTCACAACAGCTTTAGAAGCAGCCATTCAATTAGCACGAGGACAACCTGCAACTAATTCCCAACCAGATCAACCACCCAGCTCTCACCCTCAACAAAATCCACAATCATAGCATCCCTAGTATCACCATGATCCGCCACAACCAAGGAATCCTCAAGGACCAAAGCAACCTCCCGCTGCTCAATAAGAAAGACCAGTCCAAAATCCTGACAGAAACAATGAGCAGCAACCACCTTCACGAGCTGGTCGAGATAACGTTCAGCAGCAAAGGCAGAATAGGACCGAGCAGCATCCCAGAAGCCCTAGACACCAGACAGCTGGGGAGCAAAACCCTCCTAGCCATGGACAACGTCCCTCAGGTAGCAGAAGACAAGTGGACTCAGGCTCTGCAATCCGGGGACATCCCACGAGATAGTAATTTCAGAGGACCTAACGACCAACGCAGACCTCCCCCTGTTTATCGAGACATACCAGCAGGGAGAGAGGGGAACAATGCGTACAGCAGATCGAACATTCATAAGTCACAATTCAGATATGACCATGATTATAATGAGGCAGACTTTAGTAGGAGGAACGATGGTCGGTACTAGGAGGAGAGAGGCGGACAACAAAATCCTCCGCCAATGGAGAACTGACCGACAAGCTAAAATGCTGGCGGGCAGCCTAAATAGCCCAATGTCTTTGACCGACTAGGTGCAAGCGAGCAATGGTGTGGGGATGAAGATTTGAGGGATGTACTCAATAATTAAAGAGAAAGACATGACGAGTACTTTCCCCAGCTCTGGTCGCTCCAGCAATACCAGATGTTATACATGCCCAGATATAATGCCATGAATTAGGCCATGTAGCAACTAGTTGGGAATAAAACATCCCACATAGAACTTGATCGGAGGAAGTGTTGGATTAGCTTATACAAGATCTTTTTATTTTCATGTATATCTAATATTAAACAAATTAATACGAGATAGCCTAAAACATGTTTCTAAAATTGAATTCAAAGAGAAACAAAGAATATAATACTTACAGTATACGCAGCAGAATGAAATAGTCCTTCCTTCAGTTTCTCTAACTCTTGTATCCTCTCTGTTGCACAGTATTATCAAGAAACTGAACCGATCTTCTATTTTCTTCACAATCTTCCAATGTATCCTTAGAACCACCTAGACCAGTGTGGGCAATTCTCAACACATGAGATAGATATAGAGAGAAGAAGAGAAAATAACAAAGAGGCTTAGAAAAGGACTTGTGTTTAGAAAATAACAAAGAATCTAAAACTATCAGAAAACCAGTGATTAAACTTATCTGTCATCTCAGATTTGAACTTATGACTTTTCTCTAAGCACTCCTTTTATAGACTCAATTAGGCCATTTAATTTAATTAAAAAAAATCAATCAAATAATAGCAATTTTAAAAACCCTAGGTCGAAATTATTATGGGCTATAGGCCTGTGAAATTTCTCATTTGATCATAAGCCCATTGGACTTAAAATCAAGGCTTGTATTATTTTCTATCGATTCAATTAATTAAATAATTATTTAAATCCTTTATCAAATTAATTATTTATAATTTGAACCTTGATTTAAACTTATTTATTAATTTAGATACCAATTTATCTTAATTAATAAATATGCCATAATTTCTCATTTCTTCTCAAAATTACACAACTCTGTGAAACTATCCAAAATTGACCTGGTCAACTTTAATAATTCTAATTGATAATTAAATCAATTAATTGAGACTATCTAGATGATTTTATCCAAGGTACAATGGGGACCATGGGCCTATGAAATCAAGCTCCAATAAGTTATAATAAATCTAACAAATAAATTTACTAACTTATTAATTCCTTGTGACTCTACTATAGACTCGGAATTGCACTCTTGAATTCATAGAACGCTCTATAACAAATATAGATACGCTATTAATTATCCATTGTTACAACCATAATTGTCACTCAATCCTCTATAGACGGTCTACAATGAGATAGAAATAAAATATTGTTTTACCTCTCATTGTATTTTATCCTTAAAACACTTAGTTCCTTGTAAATGATATTTCAGTAAACTAATTTAATTACTGATATGAGATCTCTATCATTTAACACCTTGAACCAAACTAAAAGGAAACCATCATTTCACTTCTTCATCAGAAGCTATAGATGTTTATATCTATGATTAACACTCCCACTCAATTATACTACCGAGTTCCCAAGATGTAAGTATGGGCTAGTCTGTAGGGTAAGCTGGTAACGAACAAGTCAAAGAACTCAAATAATACAATCAGTTAGAATACTAACCACTCAGAATTGAGATTGAATTGACCTATGTTCAACTATATGATATGACTAGAATATATAATAACAGTATGTTTGCTTATCTTATCAACGTTCAATATCGGTCCAGTCTGATGTAACAAATACATCCGATCTTATCTATTTTGCTAATGTTCTGGAAAGAACATAACACTATAATGTGTAAGTAGATCATATCGTAGATTGGCAAGTCAGTGTAAATCCTGTGCACTGACTAATCTTAGGACTAACTTATTTTGAATATATAATCATATTTATATTCCACTGTGATGACGTCACTATAAATAAGATTAGCTATATGCTCGGGATTTTATAGAAGTTTATATTAAACAAATAATCATGAAAGTAAAACATGTGAGCAAAGCGATTAACCAAGTCAAAAAATGATTTCTATTCTTTTATTGATAATAAAATGAGATTACAAAGAATTTGGGTTTTAATTAGGGCATAAAACCCCAACAGGAAGGGCACCTCATTTGTTCATAGAATTGTTGTGGCAGAAGTTCCAATCAAATTTAAAATGCCAATTCTACCCAACTTCACAGGAGGGGAAGATCCAGTATCTCACGTGAACAAGTTTGAGATACAGATGGACATCCAAAAGGTGTTAGATGATGCTCGGTGATGGATTTTTCCTGCCACTTTATTTGAATCTGCTCAGGAATAGTATTTCAAATTTCCTCCGGCCAGCATAGTTTCCTGGGAGATGTTCGTGAAGGAGTTTTACAGACAGTTCTATGCTGGTCGAATACACCCAACTGAGGCTAATCAGCTGGTCGACATTCGACAAAAGGAAGGAGAAACCCTAAAAGAGCATATCCAGCGATTCATGCGAGCGGATGCTCGGGCCAAAATTGTTGGAGACGAGGGAAAGATGATGGCGCTCACAATCGGAGTGTGGCACCATTCTCCCCTCTGGAGTAGTCTATGGAAGAATGAAGTTAAGGGCACTCAAGAATTCCTGGATCGAGCAGACAAGTATATCAAACTTAAGGAGGCCATCGCCAATGAAGGAAAGTCTCCTAAGCACGACCAGGGTAAGAAAGAAGACCCTACCAAAGCCACCAATGGATCTGGTACGCACAATGACAACGACAAAGGTAACAGTAAAAATGGGGGGGAAAGGGCGAACAACGAGCCAGCGACATCTGATAGTAAGCGCCCCAAACAGAACAGATATGAACCAAGGTTCACCAATTACACTTCCTTGGTCGATAGCCGAGCTAAAGTATATCAGGCCAGTCATACCACCGTTCCCTTTAGGCGACTGACTCCGATTAGAAAAGACATTTCCAAAAGGGATACGACAAAGTTTTGTCATTTTCACAGTGACTATGGCCATGATACCAATGAGTGTAACCAACTTAAGGATGAGATCGAGTTCCTTATTCAACAAGGACACCTGAGGAGATATGTATGAGCAAGTGGAGGTTCTCAGTAGGAGAATTACGAAGGCAAAGAGCAGGCGCCTGCTCGCCAACGCTCGCCTCCTCTACAGCCAGCTATGGTCACTAGTACATTGTTGACCATCTGCAGATGACCACATATAGCAGGTGACAGTGGTAAGGCGAGGGAGAGATAGGACAGAACCCTACGTCACAACCAGGACATCAAAATGTTTAATGTTGAGGAGCGAACTCCCAAAAAAGCTCGAACAGAGGAAGAATTGATAACTTTCTCTGAGCTGGACGCACAACATGTTCAATTTCCCCACTCAGATCCTCTGGTCGTGGATGTTCAGATCGCCAACATGATGGGAAAGCGAGTGTGGGTAGGTACAAGAATCTCGGTCAATATTTTGTATAAGTCTTCACTGGAAAGAATGAATTTGTTAGTGCAAGATTTAGAGCCATGCAACCAAACCATCTACGGTTTTTCCAGCGAAGGGCTAGCACCAACAAGGTTGATCAGGCTCCCAGTTACAATAGGTACTGCACCTGCGAACAGGACATTACTGGCTACTTTCATAGTAGTTGATTATCTGTCTGCATATAATGCTGTGATCAGAAGACCCATACTCATCGACCTGTGAGCCGTAGCTTCAGTATGGCATTTGGCGATGAATTTTTTGACTGATGCAGGAGTTGGATGCATGTTAGGAAACCAATGAGAAGCTAGAGAATGCTACAATTCCTCGATCACAAAAGCAAGAAGAGGCTGATCGGGAAGTGGAGCTGAAAAAAGGTTGCTGGTAGTAAATTCAACACAAGCCCAATCAGGTGAACAAGTCACCAAATAGGGCGTTGCCCAAAGTGAGGATAGGGACTTAGATCCTCGCTTTGGGAATTTTGAAGAAAAAATTGTGCTTGTGGAGGACCTCGATGAGGTCCAGTTAGAAGGCAAAGATCCGACCAGGGTTGTGAAAGTCGGTAAAACATATTGGTGGAGTTTTTGAAGAAGCACCAGGAGGTCTTTCCCTGGTCGCATAAATATATGATTGGGATAGACCCAACAGTGATCAGCCATGTCTTGAATATAGACAAAAACTATCCACCTGTACAACAAAAAAGAAGGCTGCTCGACAAAGATAGATCTAAGGCCCTAAAAGAAGAAGTCGAGAACCTAAAGGAAAATGGATTCATCAGGGTAGCGTTTTATCCATCATGGGTCTCTAATCCTGTACTAGTTCCCAAGCCAAATGGTAAGTGGAGGAAGTGCATGGATTTCATAGACCTTAATAAAGCCTGCCCAAAGGATTGTTTCCCACTTCAAAGAATCGACCAGCTGGTCGATGCTACATCAGGACATGAAGTTTTATCATTCATGGATGCGTACTTCGGTTATAATCATATTAGTATGCATCCACCTGATAAATACCACACTAGCATTCGAACATATACGAGACTTTACTGCTATAAAGTAATGCCCTTCGGTTTGAAAAACCCTGGTGCGACTTACCAGCGACTAGTCAACCTATGTTCAAAGAACTGATCAGCAATAACATGGAAGTATACATTGACGATATGATGGTCAAGTCGAGAAAGGATGAAGAACACATCAAGGACCAAGAAGAATGCTTCAACATCTTGAACAAATATCAGATGAAAGTGAATCCTCTAAATTGTTCCTTTGGTGTTGGATCAGGGAAATTTTTGGGGTTCATAGTAAACTCACGAGGAATCGAAGCTAATCCTGAAAAAATTCAAGCACTAATCGAGATACAGTCTCCTGCCAAAGTTAAAGACGTTCAAAGCCTGACCGAAAGAATTACTACCCTAAGTATATTCATATCAAATTCAACGGACAAATGTGTCCCATTTTTTAATCTACTCAGAGGAAACAGAAAAATTGAATGGACGAAGGAGTGCAAACAGGCTTTTCAAGCGCTCAAAGCCCACATGTCGCAACTGCCAATTTTGTCCAAGCCGGTCGAAGGTGAGAATGTGTACATCTACTTAGCAATAATGGAGTATGTTGCTAGCGCTGTTTAGATCAAAGAGGAAGAAAACATTCAAAAAGCAGTATATTACGTAAGCAAAAGGCTAGTGGGAGCAGAACTATGATATCCGCCCATAGAGAAATTGGCCTACTGCTTGATACTGGCGTCTAGAGATTTGCGACCTTACTTTTAGGCACACCCCATAATGGTGCTTACCGACCAACCACTATGGAAAGTCTTATAAAAACGAGAAGTTACTGGTTGATTACTAAAATGGACAGTGGAGTTGGGGTAGTTTGAAATTTCTGATGCACCACAAGCAGCTATAAAGGACAAGCCCTAGCAACTTTTGTTGCAGAATTTACTGGACTCCCTGCCATCGAGCCGGTAATAGAGATCGATATTCAAAATCAAACCCCAACCTGGAAGTTGTTCATAGATGGATCCTTCAATGAGCACAGCACAGGGGCCGGGCTGATTTTAATCACACCCAAGGGACATCGGTTTCACTGTGCGATCAGATTCAACTTTACGACCTCTAATAATGAAGCCGAGTATGAGGCTTTGCTCGTAGGATTAAGACTAGCCAAGGATATGAACATAAAGTCACTAGAAATATATAGTGAGTCCCAGCTAGTAGTTAACCAAATTATTGGAGAATATCAGGCTAGGGGTTTCAAGATGGTTGCTTTTTTGAACAAGGCGAGGGATTTACTGGCACAACTTCAGAAGTATACTCTGCCGCAAGTACCTCGCGATTAGAATTCAAACGCCAATGCCTTAGCCAAGTTAGCAAGCGCTAAAGATGTTGACACTTTGAGCATAGTACCGGTTGAACTTTTGTTGGCACCAAGCATGCAAGTGGGCAAATCCTCGCTAATTATACAAGTGTAAGACACATTGATGAATCGCATCATTAAATATCTCGAACAAGGATTATTACCAACAGATAGGAATAAGGCAAGGATGCTTCAAAGACAATCAACTAAGTTTATTTTGGTCAATGGAGTCTTGTATAGACGAGGGTACTCAGTGCCTTTATTACGGTGTGTCTCTAAGGAAAAAGCTAAGGAGTTGATGCAAGAAGTACATGTAGGTTTCTATGGAGATCATGCTGGGGGGGGGGGGGGGGGGGCAAAGTTTGTCAAAGAAGATTATCCGGCAAGGATATTTCTAGCCTACCATGATCGAAGATTCTATGGAATTTGTTAAGAAGTGTGATAAGTGCCAACGATTTTCCAAGATGCCACGAGCAACCCCAAATGAGCTTAAATAGATGCAAAGCCCATGGCCATTCACGATTTGGGGAATAGACCTAATCAGATCTTTGCCTACATGAAAAGGGAATGTCAAGTATGCAGTAGTTGTTGTTGACTACTTCACTAAGTTGGCTGAAGCTGAGCCACTCGCAACAATAACGACCAAGAAAGTATTGGATTTTGTCGTAAAAAAAAATCATATGTCGATATGGGTTGCAGAAAAAAATTGTCTCAGATAATGGCACACAATTTCACATCGACATTTTCACTGATTTTTACGAACGACATGGTATTGTTAGGAAACATTATACATTATCTTTATATATTTTCATGTAGATCTAACATTAAACAAATTAATATGAGATAACCTAGAACATGTTTCTAAAATTTAATTCAAAGAGAAATAATGATAAGAATACTTACATTATACGCAGCGGAAAGAATAAGTCCTTCCTTCAGTTTCTCTAACCCTTGAATCCTCTCTTTTGCAGAGTATTACCAAGAAACTGAACTGATCTTCAATTTTCTTCACACCCTTCCAAAGTATCCTTGGAATCACCTAGACTAGGGCGGGAAATTCTCAACACATGAGATAGATGCAGAGAGAAGAAGAGAAAAGAATAATAAGGCTTAGAAAATGACTTATTTTTAAAGAGAATCTAAAACCTATCAGCAAACTAGTGTTTGTCATCTGAAATCTGACTTGACTTCTCTTGTGTTTTCAATTCCCTCCTAACATTCCTTTTATAGACTCAATTAGGTCATTTATTTAATTAAAAAATCAATCAAATAATAGCCAATAATCAGCCCTAGGTCAAAATTATCACTGGCTTTAGGCCCGTGAAATTTCCCATTCGATTATAAGCCAATTGGACTTAAAATCAAGGTCTGTATTATTTTCTATTGATTTAATTAATGAAATAATTATTTAAATCCTTTATCAAATTAATTATTTATAATTTCAACCTTGATTTAAACTTATTTATTAATTTAGATACCAATTTATCTTAATTAATAAATCTGTCATAATTTCTCTTTTCTTCTCTAAATTGTATAACTCTATGAAACTATCCAAAATTGACATTGTCAACTTTGATAATTCTAATTGATAATTAAATCAATTAACTGAGACTATCTAGATGATTTTATTCAAGGTATGGTGGGGACCATGGGCTTATGAAAACAAGCTCCAATAAGTTATCATAAATCTAACAAATAAATTTACTAACTTATTAATTCCTTGTGACTGCACTAAAGACTCGGAATTGCACTCTAGAATTCATAGAACGCTCTATAACAAATATAGATCCATTTTTAATTATCCATTGTTACAACCATAATTGTCACTCAATCTTCTATAGACGGTCTACAATGAGATGGGACTAAAATACCGTTTTACCCCTCATTGAATTTTATCCTTAAAACACTTAGTTCCTTGTAAATGATATTTCAGTAAACTAATATTAATTACTGAAATGAGATCTCTATCATTTAGCACTTTGAACCAAACTAAAAGGAAACCATTATTTCACTTTTTTCATCAGAAGCTATAGAAGTTCATATCTATGATTAACACTCCCACTCAATTATATTATCGAGTTCCCAAGATGTAAGTATGGGCTAGTCCGTAGGGTAAGCTGGTAATGAACAAGTCAAAGAACACAAATAATACATTCAATTAGAATAGTAACCCCTCAGAGTTGAGATTGAATTGACCTATGGTCAACTATATGACATGACTAGAATAGATAATAACAGTATGTTTACTTATCCTATCAACTGTCAATATTGGTCCAGTCCGATGTAAAAAATACATCCAATCTTATCTACTTTGCTAATGTTCTGGAAAGAACAAAACAATACAATGTGTAAGTAGATCATATCGTGGATTGGCAAGTCACTGTAAATCCTGTGCACTGACTAATCTTAGGACTATCTTATTTTGAGCATATAATCATATTTATATTCCACTGTGATTACGTCACTATAAATATGATTAGCTATATGCTCGGGATTTAATAGAAGTTTATATTAAACAAATAATCATGAAAATAAAAAATGTGAGCAAAGTGATTGACCAAGTCAAAAAATGATTTCTATTCTTTTATTGATAATAAATGAGATTACAGAGAAATTGGGTTTTAATTAGGGCATAAAATCCTAACAAAATCCAACTTGCACTAATTGAAACTAATGCCTTAATTCTACTAATCCCATTTTCTTGATATGCTTATCAAATGTAGCTTCTGGTAGTGTCTTCGTAAACAGATCTGCAAGATTGTCTTCAGTTGCAATCTTCATAACTTTCACATCTCCTCTAGAAAAATACTCTCAAATAATGTGACACTTCCTTTCTATATGCTTACTCCTCTTATGGCTACGAGGCTCTTTCGAATTGGCTATCGCTCTTTTATTGTCACAAAAAAACACAAGCGATTTATCCATTTCTGGAATAACACCTAGATCCGAATAGAACTTCTTTAGCCAGACTATTTCCTTAGCTGCTTTTGGCGCAGCTATGTACTCAGCCTCCATGGTGGAATCTGAGATTGCAGATTGTTTTACGCTTCTCCATTTCATAGCTCCACCCCCAAGATTAAATATCATTCCAGAAGTAGACTTCTTGTCATCGACATCAGTCTGAGAATCTGAATCGGTGTAGCCTACAGGGTTAAGAACACCACCCTTGTTGACTAACATATAATCCCTAGTTCGTCTTAAATACTCCAGAATATGCTTAAGTGCTATCCAATGTTTCAGTTTTGGGGTTGACTGATACCTGGTCACTACACCCACTACATAGCATATATCTGGTGTAATACACAACATAACATACATCAGACTTCCAACTGCAGATGCGTAAGGAACTTTTCTCATTTCATCTTCCTCTTCATGAGTCTAGGGAGACTGCTTCTTTGAAAGATGAATTCCATGGCAGGACGGTAAACGTCCTTTCTTGGAATTTGTCATTGAGAAACGTTCAAGCACTTTATCTATGTAAGCTACTTGAGACAGAGCTAAGAGTCTGTTCTTTCTATCCCTGATGATCTGGATACCTAGAACATAACTTGCTTCACCCAAATCCTTCATTTGGAATTGAGTGCACAACCAATTCTTCACATCTAATAATTTCTTAATATTGTTGCAAATGAGTAACATATCATCTACATAAAGAACCAGGAATACGACTATTTGATTTTCCTTTAGTTGGTAAACACAAGACTCATCAATATTTTTTTCAAAGCCATAGGTCTTGATTATTTCATCAAACCTAAGATTCTAGGAACGAGAAGCTGACATAAGTCCATAAATGGACCTATTCAACTTGCAAACTTTTCCTTCTTGTCCAGCTACTTTAAATCCTTCTGGCTGATCCATATAAATGACTTCGTCAAGCTTCCCATTAAGATAAGATGTCTTGACGTCCATTTGCCAGATCTCATAGTTGAGAGCGACTACTATGGATAGGAGGATGTGAATGGACTTGAGCATGGCTACCAGACTAAAAGTTTCCTCATTGTCCACGCCTTCTCTTTGGGTATAACCCGTTGCCACTAATCGAGCTTTATAAGTCTCGATATTTCCATCAACACCTCGTTTCTTCATGTAGATCCACTTGAACCCAATGGCCGTAAAGTCACTAGGTGCTTCCACAAGATCCCAGACAGAATTTGAGTACATGGACTTCATTTCCTGTTTCATGGCTTCGAGCCATAGTTCCTTTTCAGGGCTAGCCATTACCTGTTCGAAAGACAACAGATCATCATCACTAGTGTCACCAACAACCATATTGGTTTCACCATCCAAACCATAGTGAACTGAGATCCTAGAAACCCTCCCACTACGACGAGGCTCCGTGAATGTTTGCTCAGGAACAGTGATACTTTCTTCATTTAAATCGACTTGTGTCAGTCAAACATGAAGAGTGGGATTTTCATCATCAACTTGCGTTGATGAAGATGGAACATTGGTTGGAGTCACTTCTTTAACCATCTACTCTAAAACTACTTTGTTGCGTGGTTTGAAGTTTTGGACATAGTCAGTTTCTAGAAAAGTAGCATTCGTAGAAGTAAACACTTTCTTTTTTGAATGACTATAGAAAATTCCACCCTGAGTACCTTTAGGATAGCCAACAAACATGCAAACTTTAGTTCGCGGTTCTAGCTTTCCTTCCTTTTTCCTCAGGACGTGGGCGGGACACCCCTAGATTCTATAATGGTGCAAACTAGGTTCACGACCATTCCAGCGTTCTAAAGGTGTTTTGGAGATTGATTTAGATGACATGACATTGAGAATGTCATTCGCGGTTTCAATTGCATGTCCCCAGAACGAAGTTGGTAGAGTTGAGTAACTAAGCATGCATCTAAACATTTCCAATAAAGTCCTGTTTCGACGTTCCGCTACACCATTTTGTTGCAGAGTACCTGGGGCAGTAAGTTGTGATAAAATCCCAAGTTCAGTTAAATTATCTTGGAATTGCATATCCAAATATTCTCCACCCCTATCAGATCACAAGATCTTTAACGTTTTACCTAATTGGTTTTGAGCCATTGCTAAGAATTCCTAAAACTTTGAAAATGTTTCTGATTTCCTATGCATTAGGTAAAGACATGAGTATCTAGAGTAATCATCAATGAAAGTGACGAAATACTCTAAAACACCCCTGGCTTGTACATTCAAAGGTCCACAAACATTTGAATGCATAAGTCCAAGTGGTTCTTTTGCCTTGTCACCCTTTGCATAGAATGGACGCTTGGTCAGTTTGCCTTCTAGACAAGATTCACACACAGGTAATTCACCTAAGGTGAGTTCCCTCAAAGGCCCGTCCTTTGTAAGTCTTTGAATCCTATCATAGCCAATGTGACCTAGTCTCAAGTGCCATAAATATGTCATATTATCAAAATAGTCTTTTGATGTTTAAAGGTCCTAGGTTTAGCTACTTTGAATAAATCATTGTTAAGAGCAAGGGGTTCATTAGGTTCAAGAATATTAAGCCTGTTTTCCAAACATGCAATACACATTTGTGATCCAATGAAGGAGATAGATATATTAGAGCTTGTGAAAGTCATAACAAATTATTCTAATTGCAACATGGAAACTGAAATAAAATTTATACTAAAATTCGGAATAAAAAATACACCTTTTAAAATTAAGTATTTATTTCCGAACTTCAGACGAGCTCTTCCTCTAGCTTGGACCGCAACGAACGCTCTGTTCCTAACTTTAAGCTTTAATCCGCCTTCGTCCACTTCCTCCCAAGATTCAAGAAGCTATAAAGAGTTGCAAACATGGGTGGTAGATCTAGAATCAATAATCCAAATAGATTTATCATTCTCTAAAACACATGTTTCTAAGATTAATGAACTATAATCATTACCTTTGTTTTTCACAGCTAGAAACTTGGAGAAATCTCGTTTCCAATGCCCCTTCTCTTTGCAGTGTAAGCACTTATCTTTACCTTTCTTGTTTTTCTCGTTCTTCCCCTTAGGCGTTTGTGCATTTGGTTGTGCCCTCGTCTTTGTAGCCTTTGTAGGCTTGGGGTTGTTGTTTTTTTCCACCTTTCCTCTTGTTTCAAGCTTTCAAAGACGAAGTTGGGTTAGCTTCAGCCTTAGCTGGATCAGCAGCAATAACAATAGTCTTATTTTCTTCCCCTTTACTAGGTCCACCCATGATAGACTCGAAAGTCTGAAGCTCGTTCATGAGCTACATCAGACCATAGTTGAGTTGTTCATGAACGTGCGGACACGGTGTCATGCGAGCATTTACGGTGCCATCACGAACGTGCGGAGACAGTGCTATCCAAGCATTTATGGTGCCATCACGAGCATTGACGGTGCCATCATGAATGTGCGGACATAGTTCTCATTATGGGGATTCCTCAATCATGACGAACTCGGAGTTGTCACCAATCAACTCTATGTTGATATTCGCTTCCAATTAAGGAAGTTTTCTCCAGTGAGTTTCTCCATCGAAAGATGAGAAAGGATGGGAGTAGACACATACACTACTTAACTTAAAACTACAAATTATTAATAAAATAGAAATCAATCATATTTGCTCAATAAAACTCCTATCCACACAAATTTCAAGAAATATTACAACATATACCAAAATTATGTAAGATATGAGAAAAAAATACCAAAAATTGTCATATCTCTATTTCTTTAGGTTTTTAACTAATCTATGATATCCTTGTCTCGGTTGGTGAGAGTAAAAAATACCACTAGTTAAATAAAGTTGTAAACTTATTTAATAATGGACACCATTATTAACAAACTACTATTCGATCAAAATAAGAAAAAAAAATCTCTTATTTTATGAGCTAGACCCACGGTTTCGATAATCACAGATTTAGTCCTAGTAGTCACCGTAGGGGTGAGTCTAGTAGAATTTGACCTATAATTATCTATCTTTCAAAATTTAACCTTGTCAAAATAACTAATGAACACCTTCCGTAGGGGGGGTGAATCAAAGCGTCTCGAGGCCCCATTAAGTTATTGATTTTGTTAAACCAACGGTGGAGATCGAATATAATTCTTAAAATAAGCTCATTATAAAATTAAAATTAGTATTTTTATTATTTATTTTTAGAAAATTAATGACTATGGTTTACCAAAAAATAGAAAAATTTAGATTATTTTTTTTTATAAAAAAAAAACCAAAGTCCTATAATTTCCTATTAATTCTAAAGTGTCACATTGAAATAAATTCAATTAATTTAGAATTAATTTTTTATAATCAATATTTAAGTTTAACTATGTAATGAATACAATTAAGTCCAACTTAGGTAAATGGGCCTTAACAATTTGACTTGTATGGAGGAGGGTTGGGTCCAGTATGTCGTTCCCACTACAAAGGCCCCCAAACTTCCATACAAGGTCCAAAAGACATGAATTTAAACCTTCATTTTATTAATTGTTATTAATTGATTAAGCTCACTATAGTCATGCAAAGCAAATGAGCGTTCACAAGCAGAATCACCCAGAAGAGAGAAATTTAAACTTTACATTTTCTAATGGGCCCAAATAAAACCTATCATTGTGTGAATATTTTATTTGGCAAAATCTATATATCTAACAAACATATGAGCCACTATATGCATCTAAGCTCAATTGCAAAGATACCACATATAGTGCAAATAGACATGTTATAATTGGATAGGCCTAATCAAGTTACTATATGAGCAAGTCTATGAATTTATGAAAAAATACAACAATTTACTTCATTTGCAAAAATACTAAAATTAATTATCTAGAATTTATAAAAAATTCGAATTAATTAAATTTTGACAAAAAATAAGTCAATTTAAATGAAATTTATCAACAATTAACAATAGTTAATTTAAATTTCATAAATCAACAATCAACTTGGTTTTAGGATAATTTGAAAAAAAAAAAATTTGTATAGGATATATCAACAATTAATTAAAGTTAATTTAAATCTCATTTATTAAAAAATATTTTATTAATTTGTCGAAAAAAGTGATATTTTTCAAAATTTAACCAACTTTAAATTTTAAAATCAATATCTTAACTGCTTTTCCAAAATATCTTGTGTTGTTACAATAATAAGTTAATATTTTAACCATTTAAAAAATATATTAATAGTTATAACAACCCTAAAATATTTTTAAATAGTTAAACAAATTCAAATATCCATGAAAATATCTAACTAACAAATTTCAAATAATTTAAATATTAAAAACTATAGAATAAACAGATATTTATATTTTCAAATAAAGATTTAATAAAAATATTAAGTATTTTAAAGAAAATATCTTAAATATCTAATATCTTAATTCTAATATTTTAATATATTAAAAGATTTAAATTAAGTTGTTAGTCTAATTTTAAATTTGAATTTGAATTTTTGTAAAAGTATCTAATTATTTAAATATCAACCAACAAAAATATTTTATTTTAAAAAACAATTTTAAATGATAAAACAAATTTGATATTTTTGACTTTGATTATAAATAATTAATTTTCACATTTTTTATAATTTAAAAAAAAATATGTATATATATAAAATTGATGAATAGTACCTGAAACAGGTACTGTTCACTTGGCTGGGCGTGCGCTGGTGCGCATGCGAGCGGTGGCAGGCGCCGAGGAGACGTGCGCAGGCGGGTGGGGCAGCGCGCGCTGGTGTGCACACGCATAGGCAGCCAGGCCAAAAATTCCAGAAAAATTTTGTATGCAATTTTTCAAACCAAAAGTGTTTTCTAATTATATTTTTAACATGTTTTACACAAAATAAAGCATATATAAAAATTAATGGCATAGAAAACACTACAAAATAACCTAAAATTGCTAATTATTACATAAAATCAATATACTTCATAAAAACATGAAAATCCATCCAATTATTCAAACACATAAAATAATTCAATTTTTAACATGTTCATGCATGAAAATAAAGATTACCAAAGGCTCTGATGCCAGTTGTTAGGAAACTTTATACAAGATCTTTATTTATTTTCATGTAGATCTAATATTAAACAAATTAATATGAGATAACCTAGAACATGTTTCTAAAATTGAATTCAAAGAGAAATAATGATAAGAATACTTACATTATACGCAGCGGAATGAATGAGTCCTTCCTTCAGTTTCTCTAACCCTTGTATCCTTTCTGTCGCAGAGTATTACTAAGAAACTGAACCGATCTTCAATTTTCTTCACACCCTTTCAAAGCATCCTTGGAATCCCCTAGACTAGGGTGGGCAATGCTCAACACATGAGATAAATACAGAGAGAAGAAGATAAAGGAATAATAAGGCTTAGAAAATGACTTATGTTTAGAGAGAATCTAAAACCTATCAGAAAACTAGTGTTTGTCATCTGAAATCTGACTTGACTTCTCTTGTGTTTTCAACTCTCTCTTAACATTCCTTTTATGGGGTGTTTGTTTTGAGTAGTTGAGTTTCCTTGAAAAGTGTAGAGGGGTTTAGGATGGAGGTAATATTAAACTCTTGTGTACAAAAGGTTTCACTTTACCTTTAAAATAGATGTGGGACCTACACAAATTAATCACTTTACCCCCCTTAAAATTTGAACCAAACATAGAAATGGTTTTAGATTCTCATTCCCACATTTACTTTACCCCATACCAAACACTCCCTTATAGACTCAATCAGGTCATTTATTTAATTAAAAAATCAATAAAATAATAGCCAATAATCAGCCCTAGGTCGAAATTATCATGGGCTTTAGGCCCGTGAAATGTCTCATTTGATTATAAACCCATTGGACTTAAAACCAAGGTCTGTATTATTTTCTATTGATTTAATTAATTAAATAATTATTTAAATCCTTTATCAAATTAATTATTTATAATTTGAACCTTGATTTAAACTTGTTTATTAATTTAAATACCAGTTTATCTTAATTAATAAATCTTCCCTAATTTCTCTTTTCTTCTCAAAATTGTATAACTCTCTGAAACTATCCAAAATAGACCTTGTCAAATTTGATAATTCTAATTGATAATTAAATCAATTAATTGAGACTATCTAGATGATTTTATCCAAGGTACAGTGGGGACCATGGGCCTATGAAATAAAGCTCCAATAAGTTATCATAAATCTAACAAATAAATTTACTAACTTATTAATTCCTCGTGACTGCACTAAAGACTCGGAATTGCACTCTTGAATTTACAAAACACTCTATAAAAAATATAGATACGCTATTAATTATCCATTATTACAACCATAATTGTCACTCAATCCTCTATAGACGGTCTACAATGAGATGGGACAAAAATACCGTTTTACCTCTCGTTGTAATTTATCCTTAAAACACTTAGTTCAATGTAAATGATATTTCAGTAAACTAATATTAATTACTTAAATGAGATCTCTATCATGTAGCACCTTCAACCAAACTAAAAGGAAACCATCGTTTCACTTCTTCATCAGAAGCTATAGATGTTCATATCTATGATTAACACTCCCACTTAATTGTATTACCGTGTTCCCAAGATGTAAGTATGAGCTAGTTCGTAGGGTAAGCTGGTAATGAACAAGTCAAAGAACTCAAATAATACAATCATTTAGAATACTAACCACTCAAAGTTGAGATTGAATTGACCTATGGTCAACTGTATGATATGAATAGAATAGATAATAACAGTGTGTCTACTTATCCTATCGGCTGTCAATATTGGTCCAGTCCGATGTAACAAATACATCCGATCTTATCTACTTTGCTAATGTTCAGGAAAAAACATAACACTACAATGTGTAAGTAGATCATATCGTAGATTGGCAAGTCAGTGTAAATCTTGTGCACTAACTAATTTTAGGACTAACTTATTTTGAATATATAATTAAATATATATTCCACTGTGATTATGTCACTATAAATACGATTAGCTATATGCTCAGGATTTAATAGAAGTAACAAATAATCATGAAAACAAAACATGTGAGCAAAGTGATTGACCAAGTCAAAAAAAAATTTCTATTCTTTTATTGATAATAAATGAGATTACGAAGAAATTGGGTTTTAATTAGGGCATAAAACCCTAACAGGTATTACAAAGAGTTTTCTGTCAGTTGCTCATCCACAATCCAATGAACAGGTTAAAGCCGTTAACAAAACTCTGAAGGGCACATAAGGAAAAGCATACTAGGAAATGTGTGCCTCGATGCCATAAGAGATGGAGTGCTCTCTAGGAGAAGGTTTGATGGGGAGGGACCGGTGGGAGCAACAACTCGAGGTCAGATCTTGAACCTTTTAGTTTTCCTGCGCGATTGACTCTGGGTCGAAGGTCATTTGTTTTGCCTTCCAAAACCCCCTGGAACAGTCAAGCTCTGAGAAAAGTACTCTGATGGGTACATGGGACGTGCAATTCAAAAATCAAACAATTAGACGAGGAAAAACTCAAAATCCTGACGTCAACAAGTGAGCACTAAATGCCCAACAAATCTATGAAAGAAGGCCCACTAGAAGGCGCTCCTCCACTCGGATGAGGATCAAGGAAACTCATACTGGCCCAGTTCTCCAAAATGGACCCCAATAATGCCTCATCCTCTATATTAAGCCCATGGCCACTCGGGTCAGTGGAGAAGAAAGGCATCAATGCAAGCTCTGCCGTGGTGGGAGCCAAAAATTTATCCCTCAAAGATGGGAAATAACAATATAGCGAGGATCGTGAAGACACCCCTTTCACCTAAGAAGGTCCTGAGGCGCCAACTTCTAGAGGCTCCAAAGTGTCACGAAAATCTCGAGATAATGAGTGGGTCGTGCAAGGAGCTGAAGGACCTCTCACCTCGGGGATTGGTGGTCGCCAGTCGACGACCACAACCGCCCCAACGTCACCAGTCACCACCTCGCCTGCATCCAGGAATTCCTGGACTCTACGTCCCACCGCAACGTTGCAGTAAGTGTGATGATCAAAAAGCCACAATCACCAATGCACTCTATAGACGTGGAGGTCATTGTTGCATTTGAAAATTGGATGGCGCCCAAAATGCCGCAGAGTTGTAGAGTATGATCATAGAGAAAGAAGTGCATGTTCTTGTACTTTTGCCGCCTTTCTAGCCTGAAGATAATCCAGGAGCTCCACATATCCGGGCTTCGCTAACCAACGAGTACGAGCACCTACCAAAAAAACATACACATTAGAAAAATTCGAATCAAGTATATTCTTGTGGCCCTCAGCGCCATCGCAAGGGAGGTCGCCGGTCACCAAAAGCAAGGACTCCCACGCAAGACAATGGGAATAACACCCCAATGCTCCTAAGGGGTATCAAAATAAGAGAGTTGAATTACTTACCGACTCTCCTAAAGACGTCGTGAGTATAGTTTATGCCCCCTGTGAACAAGTATCTATACGGGTACTCCCCAGCATTAGACTTCCCGCTGACCACAATATTTGACACTCCACTTTGGATGTGAAGATGATAGAACCCGTAAGTATTTCCCCCTAAATTGAGCTAAAGCTGATAGAGATAATGAATCTTATAAGGTGTAGGAGGTTCGCAACCTAGAATGCGGTACAGTACACATAGCCCAAGAATAATGCGATAAGAGTTAGGCGACAGCTGAAATGGTGCCTCCTAAAAGTTGTTGGAAACACCGGACGAATAATCATGAAGTGGGAGAATGGCCCCAAGGTTGCAGTGCTGAAGACTCCACGTTTTCCAACCTTTCGGGGGCGATCTGGACGCTCGCCCGGCCCTGGAAGCCTACACTCGACAACATCTGAAATAGCATGGCGAGATCTCATCTGTGCAAGCTGGGTGGTGCTCATAATATATGAACGATAGACGAAATTTCCTTCAACTGATGAAGGCAGCGTGTCGCAAACTCGTTGGGTGAGAACGGAAGAATCCCTACTGAAAGAGGAATCTGACTCAGCAATGATGGGTTGAACGACATTGCACTATGGGCGAGCCCCATTCCGAGGAGGTTGTCGGGGAGCCATGAAAGAATCAACAGTGCACCTAAAATGGACAACATTCAAAGAGTTAGTACGACCAAATTACAGAAATAATCCACACTACAGGTTCGCTCTCTGCAAGCAAAAAGCGTGACAACCCGTTAAAGAAAATTCACCAAAAATATGCAAAGTACCAAAAATTCACCAAAAACCCGAGGCCTCGGTGACCTGACCGAGGGATGGCGCCTTTAGATGGCGAAACCACCTCTTTTGATAAAGTGCAAGTTTCGGGAACGCTCACTACCACGAGTGTAAAGCCCCGTGTTTCGGGCACCTAGTAGTAACTAGTTTGGACTGATGAAAATGTATATATATATATTATTTTGATTAATAATATAGGCTTGAGAAGCCAAAATAATGTTTTTTTGATAGCCATTAAGTGTGATGTGTGATTGTAGAAAAACTAGAATTTTCGGTCTTTGACCGACATGACAACCCCAACTGGGTAAAATCTTGGATAAAATTATGTTGTATAATTAAAGTAAAAAAGTTTGACTTTGTAATAAAAAAATCTCCAGAAATGCATTTTTGTGAAAAATGCACATATTAGCCAAAAATGGGATTTTGGTTAATTATATTATTTTGACAAATTTTGGAGTGAGACCACTTGTTAGGTTCATTTTAGTTTTGTTTTAGAGATTGTTTTATGTTATGTTTTTAGTTATTTAGGATTGTTTAGCGCAGATTTATGCTTGTTTTCTTCTTGTTTCAGGCTTTAATGGTCAAGTACATAATATGGAGTGAAATGAGAAGAAACATGTTAAATATGATAAATAAGATGGATTTCGTGTTGATTGTGGAGTTTCAAGACATTATGTGTGGAAAATACTACATTGAAGATGCTCAACACACGTTGTTTATGCTCTATAACGCAAGTCTAAGACTTCTCTTAGCTTTCTGGAAACACTTCTAGAAATAGAAGTTGTAGATATTTCTCTTAGCTTTCCATAGCTTTTTGAATCATTCAATTCGGAGTTATATCAAAGGAGTTATTCACTTTCTGGAAACACTTCCAGAAATAGAAGTTGTAGATATTTCTCTTAGCTTTCCATAGCTTTTTGAATCATTAAATTCAGAGTTATATCGAAGGAGTTATGATCAAAATACGAAGAGAATTCCTGTGACCGCAGGAAGTGTGTCTTGCGACTGCAGCTCCAAAGACATTCCTGCGACCGCAGGAATGACATCCTGCAACCGTAGGATGTGTCTAGAAATGAGAAAAACGCAGATTTTTTATTTAAGGACTTTTTAGTCATTCCAAGCTTAACGAAACACTAATTAGGTTAAAAATGACGACTAATTAGACAAAGAGGTGCGTTTTTGGAGTGCTGAACAGGGGAGACGACGGTGGAGAGCGGAGGACACCATTGGAGGATCCATTCTTGAGTTTTCATCATCTATCTTTAATATTTTCATGTTTGTAATTGAATTCTATGACTGCTAGAATGAATATTATGAGCTAATTTCTTTTTAGGGCTATTATGTGAATCTTTTGGAAACCCTTTTATGGATTAATGCAGAATTATTGTTCTTCTTCATCTCTTTCAACTCCTTACAATCTGTGTCATTTGTGCAATTATTGATTGATCACCTTTAATTGTTATTTCATGAATCAAATTAAAATCTGAAAAGTGAAATTTGATATGCTTTGATTGTTTGGATGCAAATTCAATTTAGAACGAAAGTATCTAAATTGTTTGCGTATTTTTCTGAGTTGCGTGTTTAATGCCTTCTTCATGATTCAACTTACCATAGAAATATAGGAAGTTGTCATTTAGATTGAATTTTATAAATCTTAACCAGATTATGAAGTGTTTTTGCAACTTGTTCTTGAATAGGGAGAAGGGGATATAATTCTTGCATTAGGAAATTAAAGGGTGGAAAATAGAGGATCATAATTGTCCTAATTTCATTCTCTCTGTTATTTTCTGTTTAAATTTTCATTGTGCTTCGTTAGTATTTTTCTTTGTTTGAAATCTCTGAAATTGTTCAATCAAATAGAATTAAAAGATTGGTTGATTGGTAATTGATAAATCAGTCCTTGAGGACGATACTTGGTTTTTACCATTTTATTACGAATTGCGACTGTGTGCACTTGCATAGCAAGAATATCACAACATCACTTAAATTAAATAGCAAGGTCTATTTAATTTAATTACTCGAGGTGAAAATTTTAATTAGGATAAGTAAGAAAAAAATTAGCACAATGGTAACTTTTTGGGAAAGTTACCATTAGACTAAGATTAATTAGCTTAAGTTATATTAATAAGAAAATTAATCAAAGGGAAAATGGGGTTAAAAGGGACGACAACTAGGGGAAGGTTTTATGGTCATTTTACATGTTAGATTTGGTATAAATAGTAAAAAGTCAACCAAGTCTTCATTTTTCACAAGAGTTTCTCTCTCAAGAATTCATTTTCTCTCAAAATCCTCTTCCTTCTCTCTAGCTTGGCCAAGTGCCCCATGTGCTATTCTCTTAAATTCTTTCATCAATTCTGACCTAATAATCATATCTCACATATTTTAGTGAAAAGTTTATAATTGATTTTGCTATACCCAAAATTCGGCACTTCTACGTGGCGGTCCGTGAAGCAATGACGTGTCAAGACAAAGCCCCAAGGCACACCAATCGCCACTAGCCACCGTGAAGAGTGGCCCTCACCAGTTCCGCAATACTCAAGAAGAGGCAGGACTCGCCAGTTCTGGCCTACTTCTCCCATTGCGTAGGCCAAATGATACCTAGACGACCACGCCAACTTAAATCGTATGAAGAAAAGGGCCCTGGCAAATCTCCTTTACCAGATGCACAAGTCGATCGAAGACGCGTCACAAGGATCTGCTAAAGTTGTAATCGGACATAGCTGATCCCCAAGGCACCTCGCCAGTTGCCAGTAGCTGAGGCCCCTCACTCCTCGCTGGTGGCCCTTGCCAGCCGAGCCTCCTTGTGCACCCGAGTGTGCCTTCAACCATTAAATGAAAAGGACTAGTCGAACTTCCATTTTTGGTGAGACACAAGTCTGTCTCCAAGCCAAGTGTACCAAGAGTTAGCCTGAACGGGAAACAAGGTGTCATTGTTGGGCCTTCCCATCTCCGCGGCTATAATTAGTGAAACCCGCACAATAGCAAGGGGGAGGGAAATCTGGGAAAAAAAAAAGCCAGTTACTCTTCATTTTCGAAGAGAGCTTCTACTCTTCATCTCTGTAACTGCCCCAAGAGCAAGATCAAACTCAACTTACTCCTGAGGGTTCAAAGTTCATAAATAATATTGACAAAAGTTGACGTAGTTCATTGTTTTTGGGTCTAACCACTATAAATCTTTGTCTCATTAATTTATTATCGCATTTATTTCTCTTTTCTTTATCTTGTTATTCATCATTAAGATCCACTCTGAAGTATTACTAAAAAAAATAATTCTTTATTTATCACTCCGTTTGAGTTAACAAAAAAACGAGTCAACCGATTTGATGTGGAATTTTACAATGGCAGAATATAATATAATAAATAAATAGAAAAAAGCACTAGCAAATTACCATCTTGAAAACCTTAACAACATAAGACTCGAGCTTAGGATTATTTTTTATATTTTATTTAATGGAGTATTTGATCTTCTTGAACATAAAAATTAATTATAGGGAAATTGGCAGCTAAAGTCCTTGTTCTTTCAAAACTGTAGCATTTAATGCCCTGATATTTTCTATTTTGGCGCAAATAGTCCTTAACATTTATGTTTAGTCCCCATTTTAACGGATGGTTAACGATTAGGGGAAAATGTGCACCAATTATTTAATGGAAGGGATTGTTGCCACAAAAGAAAAAAGATTGAGGACTTAAGTGCTACACTTGCAAAAGAACATGGACTTTAGCCACCAATTTCTGTTGGAACCTTTTGTTATGAATTATTAAAAATTGATACATTTGTGTGTGATATGGGAAAAGTCCCACATGGATTTGGAACACTTTTCATAGAGTGTATATATATTGCAAGTGCAATGACTTGGGGTGTGCCCCAAGGGGTACCCAGTTTTGTGCGAATGGGTGAGGACTCACACACTTGACCACCACACGCGCGCGCGCGCCGCCGTCCGTCCGACCGAGCCGAGCTGAGCTGAGCTGGCGGGTGGGTGGTGTGGTGTTAACGTTTTATTTTTTAAACAAAGGTATCTAAACGTTTATATCATTTTATTAATTAAATTAATTTTAAAACGTTCATTTTAATAATACCAAAAACGGTTTTATTTTTATTAATTGAAGATAAACGTTTTTAGCCATTTAATCCTTAATCCTCCTCTGATTTATTAAAAAAAAAACGTTTTTGACCGTTTTGGGGATTTCTCTGTGTATAAATAAGATAGAACCTTTTTTTGGAAAAAACACAACAAACAGAGAGTTCCTTTTGGGTTCTGGGTTCTGCGAGAATTTTTCAGAGAGCAATTTATTTTATAAAGGGTGTACAAGAACGATCCTCTCGGTGCAGGGGGGATTCGTACAGAGGCTGTTTTATCCTGGGGACGGCGTGGTTGATAGACTGCCGTGCACACTTGGGGCAGAGCCGCGAAACGTCTTAAAGAGAGCGACTTTGTCCGCGACTCAGCCAGAAAATTTTGTTCGGTAAATTCGTTCCATTTTAAATTTTCTATTGTGGAATATCAATTTTAAGACGTTCTGTTCTGCTATGGCTGCGACCGATGAATTTTCTGGTTCTACCTCTGTTGATATTAACAAACCATTTCGCTTTGAGGGTTTACACTTTAAGCGTTGGAAACAGAAGATGCTATTTTATCTGACCATGAAGAAGGTGGCGTTTGTGCTCACTGCTCTGAAGCCGGCTGTCCCTGAAGCCTCGACCGACAAGGACAATCAGACTGAACGTGAGAAGCAACAGAAGGACTTGGACTCATGGGTGGAAAACGATTTCCTATGTAAGAATTTTATTCTTAACGGTTTATCTGATGATCTATATGACTATTATAACTCAGACAAGTCAGCAAAGGAGATTTGGGAGGCGCTGCAAAAGAAATACGATACAGAGGAGGCGGGGACTAAAAAATACGCTGTTAGTCGCTACCTGAAGTATCAGATGGTTGATGACAAATCTGTGGAGGCCCAATCTCACGAAATTCAGAAAATTGCTCATGAGATTATCTCGGAAGGTATGGCCCTTGATGAACAGTTTCAAGTTGCTGTTTTAATTGACAAATTACCTCCTTCCTGGAAGGACTTTAAAAATGTTCTTAGGCATAAGACTAAGGAATTTTCCTTAGAAAGTTTGATTACCCGCCTTCGTATCGAGGAGGAAGCAAGGAAACAAGACCAGAAAGAAGAGGTGCTTGTTGTCTCTAACAGCATCCCTAAGAAGCCCACACCTGCGGTTCTGAAGCCAAATGGCAAAACCTTTAAGAATCAGAACCGCAACTCGAATTCAAATTCCAATCGCAACGCGAATTCAAATCCCAACCGCAACAACCAGCACAATCCTCGAAACAACAATCAGAATTGGAACCATAACAGGAACCAACATGGAAGGCAGCAGCCTCCACCCAAACAGAATGACTCTGGACAATTCCTTTGTTACGTTTGTAACAAGCCAGGTCATATGGCACGTAAGTGTAGGAACAAGCCAAGCACTGCTCCACAGGCTAACTTGACTGAAGAAGCTTTTATAGCTATGATTTCTGAGATCAACCTTATTGGTGGATCAGATGGGTGGTGGGTAGACACTGGCGCTTCTCGCCATGTCTGCTATGACCGTGCTATGTTTAAAACATACACTGCTGCTGATGATAAGAAAGTGCTGTTGGGAGATTCCCACACCACTATTGTTGCTGGGATGGGAAATGTGGAGCTTAAGTTTACCTCAGGAAAGACTTTATTACTGAAAGATGTAATGCATACTCCTGAGATGAGAAAGAATCTGGTTTCTGGTTTTCTGCTTAATAAGGCTGGGTTTACTCAAACTATTGGGGCTGATTTGTACACCATCACTAAGAATGGTATTTTTGTTGGGAAGGGTTATGCTACTGATGGTATGTTTAAGTTAAATGTTGAATCCAATAAAGTTTCTCCTTCTGCTTATATGTTGTGTGATTTTAATGGTTGGCATGCTAGACTTTGTCATGTTAATAAGCGCATTATTAAGAACATGAGTAACATAGGGCTGATTCCTAAAGTGTTAGAAAATGATTTTGAAAAATGTGATTTTTGTAGTCAAGCAAAAATAACTAAGACTCCTCATAAATCTGTTACTAGAGAATCTGAGCCACTAGATTTAATTCATTCAGATATTTGTGAACTTGACGGAACGTTAACTAGGAATGGTAAACGTTATTTTATCACTTTTATTGATGATTGCTCTGACTTTACTTATGTGTACTTGATGAAAAATAAAAGTGATGCGCTTGACATGTTCAAATTATTTGTGACTGAAATTGAGAATCAATTCAATAAGAAAATTAAAAGGTTTCGTAGTGATAGAGGAACTAAATATGATTCAAACATGTTTATTGAGTTTTATAATTCTCATGGCATTGTACACGAAACCACTGCACCATATTCACCTGAAATGAACGGTAAAGCTGAAAGGAAGAATCGAACTTTTACTGAATCTGTTGTGGCTATTTTATTGAATTCTGGTGCTGCATCTCATTGGTGGGGTGAAATTCTTTTGACTGTTTGTTATGTGCTGAATAGAGTTCCTAAGTCTAAAAGTAAAGTTTCACCTTATGAGATCTTGAAAAATAGGCAACCTAACCTGTCTTATTTTAGAACTTGGGGTTGTCTGGCTTATGTTCGTATTCCTGATCCTAAGAGAATTAAACTAGCAAGTAGAGCCTATGAATGTGTATTTATCGGATATGCAATGAATAGTAAGGCATATAGGTTCTATGATTTAAATGCGCATGTTATTGTGGAATCAAATGATGCTGATTTTTATGAACATAGATTCCCTTTTAAATTGAGAAATAGTGGGGGCGCATCTACTAGCAACATTCCTGTGATTAGGAATAATGAACATATTGAGGATAGAGAATCAGAACCTAGGAGAAGTAAAAGAACTAGAGTTGCTAAAGATTATGGTTCTGATTTCTGTGTCTATACATTAGAGGAGGATCCTGCTAACCTCCAAGAAGCCTTGTGCTCTTTAGATGCTGACCTTTGGCAAGAAGCAATAAATGATGAGATGGCGTCTCTTGAGTCTAACAAAACATGGCACTTAGTTGATTTACCTCCTGGTTGTAAGCCTATAGGTTGTAAGTGGATCTTGAAAAAGAAATTGAAACCCGATGGTACTGTTGAAAAATACAAGGCTCGTTTGGTAGCCAAGGGTTTTAGGCAGAGAGAAAACATAGATTTCTTTGACACCTTTTCACCTGTTACGAGAATAACATCCATTAGAGTTTTGATTTCCCTAGCTGCAATTCACAATCTAGTTGTTCACCAAATGGATGTTAAGACTGCTTTTTTGAATGGTGAATTAGAAGAAGAAATCTATATGGATCAACTGGAAGGGTTTGTGATCCATGGCCAGGAACATAAGGTTTGCAAGTTAGATAAATCTCTGTATGATCTTAAGCAGTCACCTAAGCAATGGCATGAGAAATTTGACAATTTAGTTATCTCACATGGATTTAAAGTAAATGAAAGTGACAAATGCATCTATTACAAATCTGATAATGACATTTGCACTATTGTATGTCTATATGTGGATGACTTGCTCATATTTGGTTCGAATATCCATGCTGTGAATGTTGTGAAATCTCTGTTGTGTGCTAACTTTGATATGAAGGACCTCGGAGAAGCGAATGTAATCCTTGGTATTAAGATTACTAGGTCCGAAAAGGGAATTTCTCTGGATCAATCTCACTATATTGAGAAGATTCTAAAGAAATATAATTACTTTGATTGTAAACCTGCTTGCACACCATATGATCCAAGTGTAAAGTTATTTAAGAACACTGGTGACGGTGTAAGACAATCTGACTATGCGAGCATCATTGGCAGTCTTCGATATGCCACTGATTGTACGAGACCCGACATTGCCTATGTCGTGGGATTATTGTGCAGGTTTACTAGCAGACCTAGTATAGAGCATTGGCATGCTATAGAAAGGGTCATGAGATACCTAAAGAGAACCATGAACCTTGGATTACATTATCAGAAGTTTCCAGCTGTTCTCGAAGGTTATAGTGATGCAGACTGGAACTCTCTGTCTGATGACTCCAAAGCAACAAGTGGCTATATCTTTAGTATAGCTGGTGGAGCTGTTTCTTGGAAATAAAAGAAACAGACTATTTTGGCACAGTCCACCATGGAGTCAGAAATGATAGCACTAGCTACAGCTAGTGAAGAAGCAGGTTGGCTGAGAAGCCTGCTAGCTGAGATCCCTTTATGGGAAAAACCGATACCAGCTGTGTTGATCCACTGCGATAGTACCGCGGCTATTGCAAAAATTCAGAACCGTTATTACAATGGTAAGAGACGACAGATACGTCGTAAGCATAGTACTGTTAGAGAGTTTCTCTCAACAGGAGCTATTAGAGTGGATCATGTACGCACTGATGATAACATAGCAGATCCTTTGACGAAAGGATTAGCTAGAGAGAAAGTCCATAAAACATCGAAGGGAATGGGACTATTGCCCTTAGAATGATGAATCACTCATGATGGTAACCCAACCTAAAGACTGGAGATCCCAAGAACTAGGTTCAATGGGTAATAACAAGTTGTGAAGTGATATGAGCTGAATCATGCTATTTCCATTAAAGCAAATAGAAGCATGAATTCCTGAAGCGATGAGAGGATGAGTTAATAGAAACTCTTAATGAGATCTATACTCTATGTTGAGTGGAGTACCGAGCTACAGGAGTACTCTTGATAAACTCACCTACGTGAATGTGGAAGTGGGGCCGCTTCCTATGGAATTTGGGCAAAATTTATAGAGCATTCACTATACTGGGATAGACGTGCATGGCCATTAACACACGGGCTGTTTTGATTACACCCTTGAAAGGTTGGTGCGTGGTACGATGTTAGAAATAGAGTTCAAGACTACGTGTCACTCTAGTATAATCTAAATCGTATTCACTACGCAAATGTTCAAATCGAAAGATACATTTGTTTATGCACAATCTTATAGATTCTGAAATTGCTCAAGAAAATATTTTTAAAAATTAAAGTGGGGGATTGTTGGAACCTTTTGTTATGAATTATTAAAAATTGATACATTTGTGTGTGATATGGGAAAAGTCCCACATGGATTTGGAACACTTTTCATAGAGTGTATATATATTGCAAGTGCAATGACTTGGGGTGTGCCCCAAGGGGTACCCAGTTTTGTGCGAATGGGTGAGGACTCACACACTTGACCACCACACGCGCGCGCGCGCCGCCGCTGTCCGACCGAGCCGAGCTAAGCTGGCTGGCGGGTGGGTGGTGTGGTGTTAACGTTTTATTTTTTAAACAAAGGTATCTAAACGTTTATATCATTTTATTAATTAAATTAATTTTAAAACGTTCATTTTAATAATACCAAAAACGGTTTTATTTTTATTAATTGAAGATAAACGTTTTTGGCCGTTTAATCCTTAATCCTCCTCTGATTTATTAAAAAAAAAAACGTTTTTGACCGTTTTGGGGATTTCTCTGTGTATAAATAAGATAGAACCTTTTTTTGGAAAAAACACAACAAACACAGAGTTCCTTTTGGGTTCTGGGTTCTGCGAGAATTTTTCAGAGAGCAATTTATTTTATAAAGGGTGTACAAGAACGATCCTCTCGGTGCAGGGGGGATTCGTACAGAGGCTGTTTTATCTTGGGGACGGCGTGGTTGATAGACTGCCGTGCACACTTGGGGCAGAGCCGCGAAACGTCTTAAAGAGAGCGACTTTGTCCGCGACACAGCCAGAAAATTTTGTTCGGTAAATTCGTTCCATTTTATTTTTCTATTGTGGAATATCAATTTCCCTCTATAATATAACTTTAAAAATTGTACATTCGTGAGTTATTTATTAAGATCTTAACATCAGCCATAGTAATGCTCTATTTAAAGATTTTGTTATTAAATATATAAATTCAGGGAAATTCTATACTGGGGTGTCAGTTTAGCCCCTATAGGAAGAAGCATTTCTGTTTTTAGTATGTATAAAATTTATTACCTAATTTTTTTTATATGATGATGTATGTTATAGTTATAGTAGGCACCCCACCAATTTTCAAAAAATTCTAAATACTTTACATTGCCGAAAACTATAGTTCAAAATGTATAGTTGCAAGTGTATAAAAAAAGTGCACACGTGCAATTAACAGTTTGAACCATGTTTTGTTCATCGTAAATTATTTAGAATTTCTCGAAAATTGGTGGGATGTCTGCTTTAACTACAATGTATAACATCATATAAAAATATTTGAGTTATAATTTTATATACTAGAAACAGAAACACCCCTAGCGATAGTGGCTAAACTTGCACTCCTACTATAGAATTTACCTATAAATTTATATCTTTTTTTGAGAAAGAAACTAAAATAGTTGTAAAGAGAAGTAATAATAGCTATTTTTTTCTTTTTTCTTTCTTAGTGCTATAATTAGTTCTAGTTCTAGTTTTGTTTTCTTTTTTCAAAGCTATATACACATATAGCTTAGAAAAATCGAGAAAAAGAGCTGTAATAAATTATTATTTTTCTAAATACAAAAAAGAACTGAATAAAAATATTTTAAAAATAATTTGGAAACATGTTTAAACCAAAAATAAATAATACTACATTAAAGCAATAAAATTACAATTATAAGACACCCATTAAAAATAAAACAACTTAATTAAGTCACTAAATATAGCTTATTTATTTATTTAAAAAAAACATACAATCACAAATAAAATGGAATTCACACATTTTTAAAAAGATGGAAAAAAAGAAAAAAAAATCATATAAAGTGTATATTCCGCAATTGAAAGTGTTTAATTAAAAATTGGGTTTTAGAGCAAAAGTTGGTTTTTTTTTTTTAAAAAAAACAACCATCATAGATTAGAATAACTTAACCATCCAATACAAGGAGGCCATAAAGATATGGAGAAGGATTAATACATGGAACTTAACCTTATCCCCTACCAACCCTTGTGGAAATTTAGCAAGCTCGTGAGAAACTCTATTATCCTCGTGAATATGCTTAACTTTTACATCAGGATCTGAAGTAAGAACTACTAAATAAAAGAAATGAAATTACCAGGGCAGAAAGATCATTACACGACATTCTGGAAATTTTATCCACAATGACTAAAGACATACTCCACTTCAATTATTTTAAAGTATCCTTAGTCTCAATTACAATAAAATCTCCATTTACTCTATATTATAATAACCGTCATATAATCATAAAACATTTTAGTCTTAACTTGTGACCAGTTATAAATAAGAATAAATTCCTTATTGTAATAAATTATAAGAATTATTGATCCCACTTTTAGAAAATATTCCTCCACATAATAATAATTGTCTTAATATTAAATATATTTGTATATATGTTGTAATAGCCTAATTTAACTAGGATATATTCTTTAATTAAACATTTTAAATGCTAAAGAAAGTAAACTTTATAAATAATTTGGATCCGAGTTTCCAAAAAGATAATGCTAAAAATGCAATTTAATAAAATATGTCCCACCATAAATATCATAAAATGTATTTCATTAAATAGAAGATGTGTTATGGTGTTCTTAGGATCGTCATCATCCATGCGGTCCCCTCACATTGTACATACACCATCTTGGAACGATCCCCAACCTGCCATGTCATCACATAATTCAATTCTTGCTTGTGGAAAGGAAAAAAGGGGTGAGCTAAAGCCCAATAAAGAGAATCAAACCAAACATCAACATAAAAGCAATCCTCATAAAGCAAACCATTAACTCATATCATAGCAAGACATAGCATTATCATCATCATTCAGAAAACCTATGTGCGCACTACGCATATAAATGGGAGAGATACTACGAGGAAGCACTTGCGGTCCTCTCTACGAACACTATGGTCAAAATTGTGGCTACATTTGTCCACCTTTTTCCTTCTCAGGTACATGCCCTGGAATATTTAGCATACAACATGCATTCCATAAACATAAGCAATCATGTTTAACCTCCTTACCATGACGCGTGTGTGGAGTCTTTGAAAAAGAAGAAAGTTGTTCTGCTTCAATGATCAAAACCTAAACATATGAGAAGAGTCTTATTGTAAGAACCAAAATTATACCCAATATCTAAGCCACACCTCCAAACCCTTTCTGCAATAAATCCAAAGTATCCATACTTTATAATCAAACTTAAACGTAAAACAAACCTTAAGTGAGCATAAACTTAAAAAAAATGATAATGATACATTTGGAGATCGAAAGTCGAATCCTACCCTTTCTTGAATCCTTGGAATTCGAACACCTCTAAACCACACTCCAATAACTACCAAGAAGAAAAGAAGAAACTCATAAACTAAATTCAAACAAACCATCGAGATCTTACCTTAACCTTTGTTCCCTTTCTTCATGAAAAATCCTGAACCCTCGAGTTAGACCTCCACCCTATCGACCTTTCCATCTCTTTCTTCTTCTTCTTCTTCTTCTTCTTCTTCTTCTTCTTCATGTGTTGTGGAAAAATGAGAGCTAAGCTCTCTCTATTATAGGCTCCAAGGCCACCCATCAAATCCTCTCAAAAAATGTTAATTGATTCAAATCTTCCATCAAATAACCTAATTGACTCCTAATTCCAATAAAATATTAATCACTTAAATCTCTCTCCATCACCATTTAAATGCTAATTGATCTTAATTTCAAGTTTCCATTCATGCACTTGATTCCATCATAAACATTTATGAACCTAGCCTATTCCTTATACCAAGTTAATGATTCCATATCAAATCACCATGATTCTAAAAAATTCTTCCCTTATACCCTTAATTTTTGAAAATCACTTATAAAAAATCCTTCCCTTATACACTTATAATTTTTTATGATCAATCACACTCTAACCATCCTTTATTGTCTTGATATCAATCATACTTAATTAGTAGAAATCCCTTAGTGAATTTCAAAATTAGCTTAGTAGAATACCTTGACTTTCCCTATTTCTCTCAATCATCAACTCACTAGATCCAATCTACATTATCTAGTTTCCATGAATAAATCATCAAAATCCCTAATGGATAGCTACACACAAATTTCGAAATTCATAGGACATTACTAGCTTTGAAGGACACCCATCAACCATCCCTAGCATCAAGACACCCATCTTTCACTTAGTTCTTGCACAATATAGGCGGTACGAGCCTATAGTGACCATGGTCTATAAATATGAGTTGTTGGTGCACAACCAGGAGAACTGACCCCCAAAGATCCGCTTTACACTACCAATGGGCAGTTGCAAATAACTCACACCATTTCTCTCAAAGAAAATGATCAGAATTCAGGTACGAGTTAAAAAATCAAAAATGGAGGAGAAGCCAACTCCCTCCATGAAGATCAATCAGTGCTAAGCGAATCCGGGGGAATGACCTGCTGGCCAACACGAAGACCAATCAGGTCCGAGTACGCAGCCAGAAAATCACTTATAAATGGAAAGATCAATCACACTCTGACCATCTTTCATTGTCTTGATATCAATCACACTTAATGAATAGAATCCCTTAGCAAATTTTGGAATTAGCTTAGTAGAATACCTTGAGTTTCCCCATTTCTCTCAATCATCAACTCACTAGATCAAATCTACATTATCTAGTTTCCATGAATAAATCATCAATGTCCCTAATTGATAGCTACACACAAATTTTGCAATTGATAGACAATTACCAGAGGATTGCACACCTCATTATCTAGTCACCTCATTGTAATCTTGTTATCATGATTCACCCTTACTAAATACACCAAAAGAATTAAAAAATACTTACCCTTTATATTTTCATAATGATATCAATGATGGGGATAACATACCCTTCTTGATTATTGTCCAACTCATCAAGAAATCAACCTTGCTTATTCCACATCATCTCTTAATAGCTTTTCCATAAATAGCAAAAGAGGACCCTTCATTCTTTCCTTTTCCTCTTCACACACCCAAGGCATTCCATATACACACGTGCACAAATTTATCATATATAATTCATTCAAAACATAAATAAGTAAATAAATAAAAAGAATAACCAATATAGTAAATAAGATAGTAAAACTTGAAATAAGTAAACAAGACAATAATAAAATAATTAAGTCCAAAAAAGGGAATGATTAAATTAAAATTCGATGTTCGGATATTACATATGTTATCTTATACATACTAAAATTTTATGAAAAAAATAATTATCAATTTAAACTTCTAAAATAACTTTGTGTATTTCTAACATTATATAAATATGTATATCGTAGCAATATATCTATGTCATTTTTGTTTATCAATGTTTGGATATTGAATTTGACACGTTTTATCAATTATTATTTAATTTAAATTTAAATGTGTATATTTTAAATATTTTATAATAATTCTGTTATATAATAACTTTCTCATAGTAATAAAAATATGTCGTTCCCAACATTATTACTATAAAGAGGTCTAACTGTGTAAAAGGAAAATGAGTTTCATAGTCTGATGAAGCTAAAGTTGTTGCCACATTGGAGTAAAAGAGCTTCTTACTACATATATAAATTTAACATGTCTCCATTTTAATTTGAGTTTTTTTTATATATATAAAAATAATTTTATAGTCCTTAGAATTTTATTTTTAAAAATAGAATATGGATTTATAAAAATATAGTTTCTAAAGTTTTGTTATTTAAAAAATGGTAGGTACTCATTTATTACCTTGCATTTTTTCATAGTTTTGGTACCCTTTATTCCCAATAATTATCATCAATAATTATCATCGGGTATAATGGTAATTTCAACTCAAACTTGCTCTATAAATGTTTAATATAGCCAAATTGTCCTGATGTATAAATAAATAAATAAATAAATAATTGTAATTAATATAAAATTTTATGTTATGACGTGTGTCATGTTTTAACTGGTGTACTTTAATTTTTTTAAATTGATTTTTTTGTGATTAAAAATATATTTTAATAAAAACAAATATAATAAAAAGAAAAAGTAAAAGTAAAAAATATCTTGACTCTCTCTGCCCTTTCTTCCCCGTCTCTCTCTCTCTTCTTTCTTGTTTCTTCTACAAATCAATCAATACCAGAAGCTTGAAGCTTCAAGATTCAAGCCTAAAAACTTCAAGCCAGCGGACAACCTCCCCGACTATTCTTCGATCTACTTCACCTATGATCTCTCATCCTTTGGTCAAAGCCACGCATTATCTCTGATGTTGAGTCACACTCGTTGAGGTCGAAACACTTCACTTTCTTTGAGGTCAAGCGTATCCTTCGACGTGACTGAGCTCTAATACATCCTCACTAGCATCAGCGAAATGCTTGTCAGTCGAGTTCGATGAGTGGATCCAGGAGGTTAAGGTTGATTCCAATGATGAAGCTTCAATCAGATTTGCAATAAAAGTTTCAAATTTATTTTGTGTATAGAGTGTTTCTAATTTCTTTTTAGATCTGAAACATTTGATTAAATGTTGATATGAAACAAGAAAAAAGAGGGGGCTGACTTTTTTCTCATACACCCATATACTGCCAAAAAATAACAAAAGTACTGCTACACAGAAAAAAAAACTTTTATACGGTACAAGTTGTTATCAACAAAAATACGGGTTGTTCCTAATCATTCTATCATAGATGGAGGAAGATTCTACTTCCCTATCACTCACAACACCGACCTCAGAGCAACGAAAAAGCACCATAGGTGCCGATGATCTCCATCTGGCAACAACAACAATATCTATATCCAAAAAGAAAAAAAACAAACAATTACATTCAATTTCAGCAAAATTGGGAAAAAACAGGTAAGAAAATTCCCAGACGACAACCTATTATGAAATCATCATAAACGTCGATGAACAACAATGGAAAACCAACCAAGAACTTGGAAATTGCTGGTAATCAACAATGAGAAATCACCAACTTTAGCCACCATCAAGTTATCAACGATAATTAAACCTCACAACCACCTCTCTCCTCCACCCCCCCCAACCAAAAAAAAAAAAAAAAACCAAAATAAGAAAACAACTTCAAATAAACGAGGTAAGATAGAAAATACGAAAATAGGAATATTATTTTGAAATTTATATTCATCCAAATGTTTATGTGGTATTGTTTTTGTGTCTATATCACTGAACCTGGGACATAAAATGTATAATTGTCACTGAAAACATTGTAATATATATTTTTTTTAAAAACTGAGATTATTTAACTTTTAGATAATGGAATCCATTATCGATTCTGGTATAAAGCAATGGACACTGGATGATAAAAAAAATTAAGTTGATTTCGAAGCAAGTGAAGAATTTAAACCAAAGGATTACAAATACATGTTGAGAAACTGTATCTGCAACCCAGAAAATAATGACCATTCAACTATAGTATCAAGTGAAATAATGCTGTCCACCACTGAAAATAAGGCAACACAATCAACTAGTCTATTTTACATCTCTAGATAGTCAATAGTAACACAATAACATGGCATACAAAATGAATTAATTCATAAATATGAAAAACAACACAAGAACGATCTCAGATAAACATCATAACAACTATGGCCTAATCCAAAACATGTATAGTCAACACAAGAGCAACACCGAAGCAACTGTTGGTATTAAATAGAATAAAATCATGGATGCGGCGGAAGGTGTGGAGGAGGATTTTACAAAATCATTAATACCAGTCAAAATCAATAGATATATCTATACATTAAATCAACATATGCAAGGAAATAGAGATTACCCCTTGGATCCTATCAAGATTCCTTAAGTCTTTTAGTATAATCAATGATCTTCCAATCAAATGAAGACTCACACCCTAGCCTTCCAAGTCGTTCCTCTTACACACAAGGACGTGTGTGGGCACGTAGGATTCATTGGTTGATTTTTTAGGCTCTCTAGAAGTTCTCAACACATGAGATATAGAGATTTTGGAGAAGAGAGAAGGCTTGTAGAAAGTTCTAGAACTTTCAGGCCTAGAAAATTCTATCAACACTTTTCCTAAGAGAGTGTAGTAACAAAATTAAAAACTGATTTAAAAGAATCGATTCTTTTTAGGTTTATAAAGATAAATAAAACAATTTTATTTTTTCTTTAAATTTATTAATTCAAAATTGATCAGTTATATTAATTAAATTATTTATTTAAATCAAATTTAAAATCAATAATTAAATGAAGAAATTAATTGGAAATTAAAAATTCAAATCTCAGAGATGATGTGGCATCAAAGTGGTGTCACTGTTAAGTGCTCCCTAATTTTTCTCATTTATTTGTTTAGTAAATTTTAAGACAATATGTTTATTGCAAAAATAAATATCAATTAATTCAAAATTAACCGTATCTTAAAATCTATTAGTTTGAAAAAGTATCTTATAATAAGATAATAATTATCTCTCTCAAATATTAACCCAAATAGTGATTAATATAGTTTTTAACTAATATAAAGTTTTTCTAATAAAAACTAATTAGCTAAATAATTAATTAATTAATTGCACATAGTTATGACATAATTATCTATTTGCCCTGGAGAATTAATTTCTTTAAAATTGTAACACCCTAATTTAACTAGGACATATTCTTTGAATAAAGATTTTAAATAAAAAAGTGTTGACCCAAGATTTGGCCAACTGACACGGAGTCAAAACGTGATTGATATGGACGGATGTATAGAGAAGAACGCAATGACAAAAGTAAAGAAGACACAATAATTTATAGTGGTTCGGCCCCAGGATTTGGTAATGACCTACGTCCACTTAGAATAATATTGCTGTAAAATCAGAAGGATGATCAAGGAACCAGGGTTCAATGAGTTTCACCTTCTTCTCAAGAACAATACAAATTTACTTGGAAAATTACTATAGTTTTGAATGACTAAAAAGTGAGAGAAGTCCCCTCCTTTGAGCTATCTCTTGCTATTTATAGGCTCAAGGAGAGTTATAAGAGATTGTTACAGATATTCTTCCCTGAATAATCGGGTATCCAGAAGATTGTATGAGATAAATTTGGGATTCATAAAGATCTTCCCATAAATGTTGCCTTGTATGCGGAACTACCGACCAGACTGGTCGCGGGTAAGACAGGCTTGCCCTGCTTCTACTGTGTCTCCTGGTCGATATTCTAGCAGACGCTTCCAGGTATCAGACACGTGTCAAGAGATTATTTGCCACGTCACCAATGCTAATTTATTGGATAACATTTGCCCCCCAAAGTTTGTTTACTACGAACAGTAAATAAACTTTGAACGAACGACTCTTCGGTAACCCTTCCTGACGTGTCAGAACCCTTCGTGTGCTCTCGAGAAAAGCAACCCACTTCTGTCTAATCATGCCCTTTCAGTTCCCCAGAAAATGATTTCGACGGCCATCACGTTTCCCCATACTTTGAAAAAGGAAAACTAATGATTACACTTTTTTAATATCAGAGACAAACTTATATAAGACCGTCGAAGCCTCTTCCTTCTTTTTACGCACACCATTATCTTTGCAGAAAACCCTAAAAACCAGAGCTTTAACCTTCTCCGGAGACCGTTTTCCTGCACTTCCAAGACTCAGACTGCGGACTTTTTAGTCTCTGAAGACTTTTCTCACTCCTTCACGATCACTTTTCTTGGTAAGTTTTCGAAACCCCATGCTTCTAATTTCTCGTGATGCATGCTTCTGGTGGTATACTGTTTAAGTCTTTCTGTTTCTGGTTTAAAATGCTTGTAGACAGAATGTTTTGTAGGCGTAGTAGAGTTACGAGTTAGTTTAAAAACCCAGGATCATGCTTTTTAGGACGTAAAACCGAAGTAACATTTCGATTTTTAAGCCAGTTGAAAAATAAATTTTTCCCGCCCTAAGGGTAGTTGAAAAAGCTTTTACAGAAAAACTTTTTACTTTCACCCTTTGATCCACTTTTCAAACTGTTCATGTAGAAAAACTAGCTTTTTGATAGAGTGTTGTTGTATAAGAGCCTAACTTTTATACTCGACCAGCGTTATTCTATCAAGCTTTTTAGAGTTCTATTTCCTCACCTCCCCATTCTTCTGTTTGCAGACTTTAATGCCAGATTTGTGGGGAGGTGAAAGACCCATCGACGACAACTGTAACGACCCAAATTCGCTAATAAGGCTTAAGGGTCTTGATTAGCATGCCTGGAGGGCATAATGGAGATTACGTGTGATTTTAGTGATTTAGATGTATAATTAGGATTTAAAGCATGTTATATGATTACTTGAGTACTTGAGATGCATGACTATGCGTGTTTGTATGCATATAGGCCCAGATTAGGTTAGAAGGGCATAATCGTAATTTTGGCCATTATGAGCATAACTGGTTTGATATATGTGATAATTGTTGAGACCACATTATGATGTGGATATATATTCGCGATCAGTGACTCGAGACGATCCTAGTGAGCAAAGTAGTGGAAAAGTCATAGCGGGGATTTATACCCGGCTCGGGGTGAGCTCAGGGGTATAAATGGGAATTTAGTAGATGAGCTGGAGATTATTGTAACATTGAGGAATGCTATTGGTGATTAATTAGGTATCGGGAATTAAGCGGGGAATAATAGATACATTCGAGGAAGTAGCGGGAATTAGGCAAAATGACTAAAATACCCTTAGGTGGACTAAAGGATTAGAGTTAATTGGGAGGGCATAAAGGTCATTTGACTCTTAAGGATGGGTATTACTGGGGTTTTAAGTTAGTGGAATTTGTAGAATATGAAAGAAGCCTGAAAAAGAAGGGAAAAGAAAGAGGGAAAACAGAGAGAGTTTCTCTAAGTCGGTTTACACTTTCCTTCACCTGTTTCTTGAGGATTTCTGGAGTAAAGCTTAGAGGAGAGCTGGGATAACTAAACATCAAGGATCTTGACCTAAGATTAAGGAATTGAGAGAGGTTTAGCAGGGTTTCACTAACACTTGAGGTAAGATTCTAGAGTTCATCCATTTCTGTTTCTGGTTTTTAAGTTGTGGTACTTGAGCTGAATTGAATGGAACTTTGGGGAATTCAGGCTTAAGGCTGAGGAGTAGCAAGCCAAGGGAGCCTAGGGATAGCTTGTGGGCGAAATTCTATCAAAGGTATGAATTCTAAGTTCTAATTCTGATGTTCAGCTGGTTTATGTTGGGTTTTAGAGTTTGGAGGTGGCTATGGTGAATTTTGGGTTTGTGATTGCATGTGCTTGGGTTTTAGATGTTTAGGGTGCTTGGGATGAGTGGAGTGTGGTCATGAGGTTGTTTTTAGGTTTGGGTAAGAGTTGGAAGAGGTTTGGTTGAGGTTGGCTCGAGAAAATCGCACAAGGGGAAAATTTGGTGTTGGGCTGTCTGTGACTAGCGCTACATCGCTAGCCTTTGGGCGCTGTAACGCTAGGCCATTTTGTTGGAAGGGTTTTGGTTTCTGTCTGTAGCGCTATAGCGCCCTCCCAAGAGCGCTGTAGCGCTACCCTGCCTTCTGAAGGGGATTTTAGGGTAATTTGCAAGGGTTTTTGACCTAAGGTTTGGGGTTTGGTTCCACCACCTTGTTTGGTGGAACTAGGACATCCCGGGGGCTCGGGTTTGGCCCGGGGCTAGGTTTTGAACTTAAGGGTTGATGTTGACTTTGGCCATGATTGTGTTTAGGTGAGCGCTAGGGCTCGAGTGGGATCGTGCTCAAGGTGTCGAGGGATTAAAGCTATTGAATTGAAAGGTAAGAAAACTGCACCCGAATGTATGGTTGTGAATGGGACTAAGTGCTCCCGAAAGTTGTATTGTGTCATCGTTGGTATTACGCCAAGGGACACGTATACGCGGTCTAAGAGTACCGTTCATGAGTTTAGCGCACGGGGCGCGAATTGGCCATTGAGTGCCGGAAATAATAGGATAACAGAGGGAGCTGCCTGTGAGCGCTAGCCCTGGTTATCGTCTGTGCACTATGTATTTGAGCTGAGATGCTTAGTTTATGAAATACTTGACTGTTGATACACTTGAGTTGATGAGATGCTATATGTGTAATTGATTTGTTACTAGTTGTTCATGCTCTGTTGTTTCTGTGTTTTCTTGCTGGGCCTTGGCTCACGGGTGCTACGTGGTGCAGGTAAGGGCAAGGGCAAGATGGACCAGGCCTGAGGTGGAGAGCTCCAAGGTGTAATGTACATAGCCAGCCGTTCGATCACCACGGTCGAGGAGTGTGTCAGGACAGAGATTACCTAACAGCTCACTTTTGCCTTAGTATGGCCAGCCGATGTATCTAAACGTTGTAACTTTTGTAAATGGCTTTTAAACTGTCAATTTTGGGATCCCATGTTCGTAAACAATGTTTAGTAATGAAAACGTACTTTTGAGACCAAAACACTTTTAATCCTAGTTCCTCTACTATTTCAGTACACGCTTTTACTTTAATGACTTGATTAGCAAGTTTGGCACTTTATAAACACACAGTGTAGCGGTCTTGGCTATCCAGGGCGTTACAACAACCTTCTTGCCCAGCTGCTCGAGGGGGAAGAACAACCAGCTGTACGTGTCCACGAGATTCCTTTCTCGCGACCCTCTTCCAGACCACATCCTTCCTCTCCAATGGCCGGCTCCAAGTCTTCTGGCAAGAAAAGGCCCGAGTCTGAAAGTAACCCTACTCCTCCTGCCCAGCCTGATTCGCAGGCTAGGGCTCCCTCAACCAGCGGTCGAGAAAATCTTGTTCCTGACCCTAATATCCAAACTAGGGCTCGTCCTCGTCATCGGAATCCGCCTGATGTCGAGTGGTACACTCCCCCAGCCAGTTCGGTGACCCTTCGAATGGTTGCCAACTGCTTCAGGAAATTCCCCCTTACGGGGGTAACCATTATACGTCCCACCGCGGACCAGAGGGCTAACCGTCCAGGAGGGGCGAACAGCGCCTGGTCTCGGTATCACATCGAGGCGGGAGCTTATCTCCCTCTTCATCCCTTCTTTGTGGGGGTGGCCAATTATTTCGGCGTCGCTCCCTTCCAAATAACCCCAAACGGATATAGAATGCTGGCCGCACTCTATGTTCTGTACAAACTTAACAAATGGCCAGAACCTTCACCCCACGAGGTCAACTATCTTTTTGACCTCAAGTCCAACCCACAGCATAACGGGACAGGCTTTTTTCACTTCTGCCACCAGGAGACCGGTCGGACGTTCTTGAGTGGTACTACCCATATATCAAATGTGGGGCACTACAACAAGGAGTACTTCTTTACTCCGGACATTACCAGTGATAACTTGGCCTTCGCGAGAGGAGGTATAAACTTGTCTTCGTCTGGTCGATGCTTTAACATAAAGTGTTTCCTTTCATCTTTTCTTAAACTTAATCTGTTTTTCAGGCCCTTGGTTACGTCCGACCCCAACACCAAACATGGTGTTGAGGTCTAACACTCTGGTCAGGATGTCTGATGCAGCAAAATGTGTCAAGACCCTGACACTCGAAAAGAACTTGAGGTCGTCTGGCCTCCTGGATCCTCGCCATGAAAATAGAGGGCCCGTGGTGGACGAAGCCACTGCCGAGGGGGTTCCCGAGCAGCAACCTCCTGTGCCTCCTCCTAGGAGGAGGCCAACAGGAGTTACAATCAGGGAACCCACGGGTAGCCCTTCCGCAGAAAGGCCTTCTGCTCCCCAAGGCAAGGGGAAAGAAAAGGCCAAAGAACCCATTGCTGACTTGGGAGAATCTTCCGACGATAATGGTAAAGTTATTTCGCTTTTAAATGGTTTACCGATTCCCTGTCACTTGTTTGACGGGGATGGTAACTTTACATATGCTCCAAACTTAGGGTCAGACTTCTTCATGCCAGATAATGAGTATATGACTAATAGAGTCAGTAGTGTAGCGACCAGTAGTTGTAGCTTGGGTATTTACTTTGTTACCTCCTTTCAATTGTCTAACTTACTCTCACCTGGCTCTTTTTTATAAACTTGCTGTGTTTATCTTCATGCAGATATGTCAACTCCCAACATTTTCGACATGTACCAGGCCGAGGAGGAAGAGGAAGTTCCTCAACTCCAACGGAAGCCTAAGAAGAGAACTGGTGAATCCAGTCGAGGCCCTCCAGCCAAGAAGGGTCGACCAGAAGATCCTCCTCAGGGTACGCCTACTGGGCAAAGTCCTGCGCCGACTGGGCGAACTCCTACTCCTCCTCCAGCTCCTTCTGAACAGCAAACTACTCCTGTTCGGCCGAATCCTCCAGCTGCGCCTGCCAAGGAGCATCTTTCTCGTGAAGAGGCTCATGGGGCCAGAATCATGAGCCGTGCCATCCGATCCGCCAGGGACCGCCTCGATCGCATTGGCAAAGGCGAGCGTGTTAGGGTCGCAATGGTTCAAGCTGAAGAGATGCCAGTCGACCAGATCATGAACAGGGCTTTGAATGAAATCTCCAGCGTAAGTGTTCTTTTATTCTTCGAGTCTTTAGTTTTTTAGTCCTTGTGATAAGTTCTAACTCCTTCTTCGTGCACAGGCCTTACTTTCTGCCATTGCTGCTCGTACTCGAGCCCAGGCTTACATCGAGCAGGCCGAGGCAAAAGCCATCGAGAGGTATCAGGTGAAGGCGGCCGAGGAGCTTTCGGCTGCTGAGGCTAAGCATACTAAGGAGTTGGAGGCGGTGATCCGAGAGAGGGATGCAGCAGTGACTAAGCTGTCCGAGGCTAAAGCTACAAAGGAAGCAGCGGTCAAGTTGAGGCAAGAGTACCGGGAGTTCAACAAAACCCATCTCCGCGAAATCAAGCATCTGGGGGAGGTACTCAAGACCAAGGATGAGGCTATTCTCTCCCTCGAGGGCAAAGTGAAGCAGTTGGAGCTTGACAACTCCAAGAATCTGGAAAAGTATAAGAGGACAACACTCCGATGTTTCTACAATTTCTGGAAACACAATCAGGGTGCTGACTTTAGCTACCTTTCAGAGGAAGTCAGAACTGCTGAGCTGGCCTGATGTGCTGCCCAACTGGCCGAAGAGGAAGCAAGAGCTGCGACCCCTGCCACTCCAAGCGTCGCTGGTTTAGAAGAAGAAGATGTTGTTGAGGACGTGACTAACCAGGATGCTGCCCAGGATCCTCCAGCCCCGAATGCCTCTTGAATTCTTCTCATTTGTTTTTTCTTCTTTTTTGGATATACGACCCAAGGGTCGTGATGTAAAGACAGTAGTTTCTTTTTTAAACTTTGCTGTACGGGCAGCAAATCTTTTTACTTTGAATAGTTACACCCAAGCTTAAATCTTGATGTTATAATATTTATAACATTTGTCCGTATGACCGAACTTAGCATAGTACTTTGCCATGATTTATCAAACATAAATTTTGAAAAATACTCAAAGTACTGTAGCATGCTTTCACTTCTTTTGTTCATGTGTTTACATACCTTGAGAAGTATGCTTTGCTATCGATGTGCCTTATATGCCCCCAAGTGATCGAGGAGATTTAGGTCCTTGGTCACTTGCCTTGACCATAACCTGCTCGAACGTTCCTATTCGTAGTAAAACTGATACTTGTAATACAGCAAAACAACACACGTAATGAACAAATACTTGTAAATATAAATTCACAAAGGTTGGCAAGAATGACTGGCTGAGCACAGTCCCTTATAATCTCGTATTAAAAATGGACTAAACATGTCTTTACGAGTGATTCTGAAATAGAATCTTACATATACGAGCAGTTAGCCATACAGCGTGGCTAACCCTCTTTGCAAAACTTGTAAAAATTAAAAAGAGAAATTTAAACAAGCCAGTCCTTTAAGAAGGGTTGTTCATTGATAATACTTGCGCAGGTGTTCTCCATTCCAATAGCGGGGAACGAGATCTCCGTTTAAGCGTGCAAGTTTGTAGGTGCCTGGGTGAAGGGCTTCTTCAATCTGGTAAGGTCCTTCCCAGTTAGGTCCGAGCACTCCAGCAGTGGGGTCGCGGGTATTTAAGAAAACTCGTCGTAGCACCAAATCTCTGATGTTGAATTTTCTTTCTTTAACTTTGGAGTTAAAGTACCGGGCGACTTTTTGCTGGTAGGCAGCAACTCGGAGTTGAGATTTTTCTCGCATCTCGTCGATCGAGTCTAGGGACTCCATCATCAGCTGGCTGTTCACGTCCTGGTCGTAAGTCAGACGCCGATGTGAGGGGGGATCTAGCTCGACAGGTAACATGGCCTCATATCCGTAGGCTAGGGAAAATGGGGTATGCCCTGTTGCTGTTCGGTGGGATGTTCTATACGACCAGAGGACTTCAGGCAGTTGTTCTGGCCACGCTCCTTTGGCTTCTTCAAGTCTTTTCTTCAGGGTGTCCTTAAGAGTTTTGTTCACGGCTTCGACTTGCCCATTCGCTTGGGGATGTGCGACTGAAGAAAAACTTTTAATGACTCCATGCCTTTCGCAGAAATCGGTGAATAAATCACTGTCAAATTGGGTCCCGTTGTCTGAAACTATCTTCCTGGGCAATCCATACCGGCACACAATGTTCTTGATAACGAAGTCGAGAACTTTTTTGGTCGTGATGGTTGCGAGTGGTTCAGCTTCGGCCCATTTTGTGAAGTAATCGACTGCCATGACTGCGTACCTTACTCCTCCTTTCCCTGTTGGCAGGGATCCAATCAAATCTATCCCCCACACTGCGAAGGGCCATGGGCTCTGCATCTGTTTTAGTTCATTCGGAGCTGCTCGTGGGATCTTGGAGAACCTCTGACATTTGTCGCATCTTCGTACATACTCCATTGAATCCTCGTTCATTGTTGGCCAGAAGTAACCTTGTCTTAGAACCTTTTTGGCCAAACTCTGCCCCCCAGCATGATCTCCGCAGAAGCCTTCATGCACCTCCTTCATGAGTTCCTTAGCTTTTTCTGGTGTAACGCACTTGAGCAGTGGCATTGAATATCCTCTTCGATACATAATACCATCGACCAGTATGTACCTAGCGGCTCGCCTTTGCAGAGTCCTGGCTTTATTTCTATCTGTTGGTAGTGCACCATTTGTCAGATACTCCAAGTAAGGCGCCATCCACGTATCTTCCATTCGAATTTCCATACTGGACTCAGTTGCTTGTATACTTGGCTTGCTTAATCTTTCCACTGGCACAATGTTCAAAGTGTCAGCATCCTACGCGCTCGCGAGTTTAGCTAAGGCGTCTGCATTCGAATTTTGGTCTCGCGGGATTTGCTGGAGGGTGTACTTTGTAAACTGGGCTAGCAAATCCTTCGTTTTATTCAGGTAGGCCATCATCTTTAATCCTCGCGCTTGATATTCTCCTAGGATTTGATTTACGACTAGCTGAGAGTCACTGTAAATATCAAGCGTCTTTATGTTCATATCTTTGGCCATTCTCAATCCAGCTAGGAGCGCTTCGTATTCCGCTTCATTATTTGATGCTGCAAAGTCGAACCTGATTGCGCAGTGAAATCGATGCCCCTCTGGCGTTATCAATATCACTCCTGCTCCAGCGTGGGATTCGTTGGATGAACCGTCCGTGAATAGCTTCCACGAAGGAGTTTTGTCTTGAGGCATGGGCGCTTCAGGCTGTTCGTTCTGCTCACTGCCTGGGAGTTCGGTGAACTCCGCGACAAGATCGACCAAAACTTGTCCTTTGATCGCTGCCCGCGGTGAATAAGTTACATCGAACTGCCCTAGTTCAACTGCCCATTTTATCAACCTTCCAGCCGCCTCAGGTTTTTGGAGGACCTGCCGAAGGGGCTGGTCGGTTAGAACTGTGATAGGATGGGCTTGGAAGTAAGGACGCAACTTCCTGGAGGCTAGAATTAAGCAATATGCTAATCTTTCGATTGGCGGATATCTTAATTCCGCACCGATCAACCTTTTGCTGACATAATAGACTGCTTTCTGTACGCCTTCTTCCTCCCGTACTAGTACCGCACTAGCAGCAACTTCGGTAATTGCCAGATAAATATACAAAGTTTCTCCTTCGATTGGTTTTGATAAGATGGGAGGTTGCGCCATATGAGTTTTTAAGGCCTGGAATGCTTGTTCGCAGTCCCCCGTCCATTCAAACTTCTTATTCCCCCTGAGTAGATTGAAGAATGGGACACACTTGTCAGTTGATTTCGAGATAAATCTACTCAGGGCCGCGATCCTCCCAGTTAAACTTTGTACATCCTTAATCCTTTCTGGCGACTTCATGTCGATCAGGGCCCTTATCTTGTCGGGGTTGGCCTTGATTCCTCTTGAATTCACTATAAAACCCAAAAACTTCCCTGATCCGACTCCAAAGGAACACTTGAGGGGATTCATCTTCATCCGGTACTTGTCTAGCACATTAAAGCATTCTTGCAAATCCCTCACATGTCCTTCTGCCTTCTTAGACTTTACCAGCATGTCATCCACATATACCTCCATGTTTACACCGATCATCTCCTTAAACATGTGGTTGACTAGCCGTTGGTAAGTCGCACCTGCGTTTTTCAGCCCGAAGGGCATCACTCTGTAACAGTATAAGCCCGTATCGGTCTGAAAGCTAGTGTGATCCTCGTCAGGGGGATGCATGCTGATCTGGTTGTAGCCTGAATATGCATCCATGATCGAGAGGATCTCATGTCCTGCAGTCACATCGACCAGCTGGTCGATTCTTGGGAGCGGGAAGCAGTCCTTTGGGCAGGCTTTATTGAGGTCCGTAAAATCCACACAGGTCCGCCATTTGCCGTTAGGCTTGGGGACCAGCACCGGATTGGAGACCCACGACGGATAAAACGCTACCCTGATAAACCCGTTCTCCTTGAGCCTTTCGACTTCTTCTTTCAAGGCCCTTGATCTTTCTTTATCGAGCAGCCTTCTTTTTTGTTGGACGGGTGGAAAGGTTTTATCTATGTTTAAGACATGGCTGATTACTGCAGGATCTATTCCAACCATGTCTTTGTACGTCCAGGCGAAAACCTCCTGGTTCTTTTGCAAGAATTCCACCAGTGCTAGCTTTATAGTAGGCTCTAAGTTTTTCCCAACTTTTACGACTCTGGTTGGGTCTTTTTCGTCGAGTTGGACCTACTCCAGGTCCTCGACGGGTCCAACACTTTCTTCAAAATCCCCAAAGCGAGGATCCAAATCTCCATCCTCACTTTGGGAAACACCCTATTTGGTGACTTCACCACCAGATTGGGCTTGCATGCCTATTGCCATCTGCAATCGATCTGGGGTAGTGCTCCTCGATGTCCCACTATTCACCTTTGTGACCGGGGCGTTGTAGCACTCCCTGGCTTCCCTTTGGTTTCCTAAGACGCGCCCTACCCCCGCGTCCGTCGGGAATTTCATGGCTAGGTGCCACATAGAGATGACGGCCCGTAGATCAACTAGTATGGGCCTTCCAATAACGGCGTTGTATGCCGAAGGGCAATCGACCACTACAAAAGTGGTGAGTAATGTCCTTGTTGCGGGCGCTGTACCCGTCGTTACTGGAAGCTTGATCATTCCGGCAGGGGCGAGTCCTTCTCCAGAGAAGCCGTATATGGTTTGATTGCAGGGCTCCAAGTCTTTTACGGACAACTTCATGCGCTCCAGTGTTGATTTATACAGGATGTTCACTGAACTTCCTGTATCGACCAGTACCCTTTTTACCATCATATTGGCCATTTGGATGTCCACGACCAGCGGATCGGAATGTGGGAACCAGACGTGTTGGGAATCGTTGTCAGAGAAGGTTATCTCACCCTTCTCTGAGCGAGCCTTTTTCTGTGGACGGTCCTCCACAGTCATCATCTCGATGTCCTGGTCATGACGTAGAGTTTGAGCGTATCGTTCTCTGGCCTTTCCGCTATTTCCTGTGAGGTGCGGGCCTCCACAGATGGTTAAGAGTGTTCCGGCCACGGGGGCAGACTGTAATGGGGGCGAGCGTTGGCGTGTAGACGCCCGCTCGTTGCCACCTGGAGCTTCTCGTTGGGAAGTTCCCGAGGCCCGTACGTATCTTCTCAAGTGTCCTTGTCTAATAAGGAACTCGATTTCGTCTTTTAACTGGTTTCATTCGTTAGTGTCGTGTCCGTAGTCGTTATGGTAACGACAGAACTTGGTGGTGTCTCTTTTCGAATGGGTCCTGGTTTCTTGTAAGGCACACTAGAGCTTGTGGCCTGATAAACCTCTCCCCGAGACTCGACGAGGGCAGTGTAGTTAGTGAACCTAGGTTCATCACGATTACCCTTGGCTCGTTTGTTGTCGGAGGTGGAAGGCTCGTTATACGGCCGTTTCCCACCATTTTTTCCATTACTGTTGCCGTTTCCGTGGCCTTTGTCGTTGCCATTAGGTTTGGAACCATGGGCGGCTTTGGAAAGTTCGGCGGCCTTCTTACCCTTGTCTGAGGGTTTTCCATCGTCAGCAATGGCTTCCTCGAGCTTGATGTATCGATCAGCTCGGTCCAGGAACTCCTGGGTTGTTTTAACTCCTTCCTTTCGGAGACTCTTCCAGAGGGGAGAGCAACGCTTTACCCCTGCGGTAATGGCCATCATCTTGCCTTCATCTCCTACTATTTTTGCTCCAGCTGCCGCTCGCATAAAGCGCTGAACGTAATCCTTCACTGGCTCTCCATCCTGCTGGCGAATCTCGACCAGCTGGTTTGCTTCGGTTGGGTGCACACGACCCGCATAGAACTGTCCGTAGAACTACCTTACGAACATTTCCCAAGAAACTATGCTTGCAGGGGGGGAACTTAAAGAACCACTCCTGTGCCGCTTCAGAAAGTGTTGCAGGGAAGATCCTGCACCGAGCATCTTCGGACACTTTCTGAATGTCCATCTCAATCTCAAATTTATTCACATGCGAGACTGGGTCCCCATATCCATCAAAGTTCAGGAGCGTAGGCATTTTGAACTTGCTGGGTGTTTCGACGTTAGCTATCCTCTGGACGAAAGGAGTACCCTTTCTCCTGTCGTGGTCGATATAGGAAGTTCTTCCTCCGACCAGCTGCTGCACAGCTTGATTGAGTGCGTCTATCTGGGCTTGCACTGCGGCAGGAATTGCGGTGGCCTCTGTGGCTGGGGGGATGTTCTCGCTGTGCCTTTCTCGATGATCGTTGAGTACATCTCTCAGGTCCTCTTCTCTTCTTCGCTGCTCGCTACCTCCGAGCCGGTTGAAGACATTATTTTGTCTGGGTTGCCCCCCAGCATCTTGTCTATTTGGCTGGTCACCTTGAGGTATTTGGCTCCTACCTTTACCACTTTCTCCATTCCTCCCACCAGCATTTCCTTTGCCTGAGTCGGCCTCATTGTACCCATGGCCATCTCTGAACCTTGACTGGCTGTGGTGAGACTGACTGTTCCCTCTATTCCCGTCTCTGGCAGAAACGCCCCGAGCGTTAGAGGGTGGCCTGCGCTAGTCGCGGTGTCCCCATGCATCGTTATGCCATGGGGGTCCACGGACCGCAGAGCCTAGCTCCGAGTCCCTCCTGTTACCAGGAGGGTAGTGACCTCTGTTCTCTTGGTTTGGCCTGTCATTCTCATGGAGCCTAGGACTACGAGGCTGACGCTCGGTCCTATTCTGCCTTTGCTTCGGGGGATTACCCCGAGCAGCTTGGGATGGTGGATTTGCCTCAGGGTCCAACGGGACATCGTCATGGGGCGTCTGAGGCTGCTCGGGCCTTTGCGGACTTGAATGCTGAACTGGTGGGCTAGGATTAGGACCCTTCTGGGGTGGACCATTCGTGGGTTGGTCAGGCTGCGAGGCAGGTGCGGCCTGATTTCTAGCCAACAGCAAGGCTGCTTCGAGGGCGGCCATGGCTTCAGTCTTGCGGCGATCCACCTCCGCCTGTCTCTCGCTCAATTCCGCACACTTTCGATCAATCTCCTGCTGTTGCCGCGCCATAACTTCTGCGGCAGTCTCTTGATTGGCCCTCAGACTAGCCAATTCTTCCTGCAACGCGCCCAGGGTGCTCTTCAGCGTCGCATCGTCCATTTCTTCCTCTTCAAAATCTAGTTGCGGCTCATCTTCCGCCATGCTTGCAGGGGGAGGAGGAGGTGGTGGGTTCGACGGTGCAGCGGCAGTTGCCTGCCCAGTTTTCCTTCCTGCTTTCGCCATTGGTTTTCTTAACAGCAACAAATCAATCTCTCAATGAAAGCACCAGAATGTTGACCCAAGATTTGGCCAACTGACACGGAGTCAAAATGTGATTGATATGGACGGATGTATGGAGAAGAACGCAATGACAAAAGTAAAGAAGACACAATTATTTATAGTGGTTCGGCCCCAGGATTTGGTAATGACCTACGTCCACTTAGAATAATATTGCTGTAAAATCAGAAGGATGATCAAGGAACCAGGGTTCAATGAGTTTCACCTTCTTCTCAAGAACAATACAAATTTACTTGGAAAATTACTATAGTTTTGAATGACTAAAAAGTGAGAGAAGTCCCCTCCTTTGAGCTATCTCTTGCTATTTATAGGCTCAAGGAGAGTTATAAGAGATTGTTATAGATATTCTTCCCTGAATAATCGGGTATCCAGAAGATTGTATGAGATAAATTCAGGATTCATAAAGATCTTCCCATAAATGTTGCCTTGTATGCGGAACTACCGACCAGACTGGTCGCGGGTAAGACAGGCTTGCCCTGCTTCTACTGTGTCTCCTGGTCGATACTCTAGCAGACGCTTCCAGGTATCAGACACGTGTCAAGAGATTATTTGCCACATCACCAATGCTAATTTATTGGATAACAAAAAGAAAGTAGTCTTTATAAATACTCCGAAGCTGAGTTTCATAAAAGATAAAGTCAAATCATGCAATTAAATTAAATATGTCCCAACATAAAATAAATGTAATTCATAAAACTAATAATAAACTATGGTGTTCTTAGGATCGTCGTCGTCCATGCGGTCCCCTCACAGAGCACATGAACCTTCTTGGAACGGTCTCCGCTCACCATGTCATCACAAGTTCAGTTCTTGCTTGTGGAGAGGGAATAAGGGGGTGAGCTAAATCCCAGTAAGGAGAATGAAACCAAACATCAACATAAAACAAAATTCATATAGCTAAACCATAATCTCATATCATAACAAGACATAGCATCATAAATTTCATCATAATTTTTATCATAATCATCAAACAGAAAACCTATGCGCGCACTTCACGCGTAAATGATGGAGATAACTATGAGGAAGCTCTCTTGATCCTCTCTACAACCTCCATGGTCAACTTTGTGGCTTCCTTTGTCCACCTTTTACCTTCATAAATACATATCCTGAAACATATAGCATACAACATGTATTCCGTAAACATTAGCAATCAAGTGAACATGTTTAACCTCCTTACCTTGGCATGTGTGTGGAGTCTTTGAAAAGAAGAAAGTTATTTCACTTCCATGATCAAATCCTATACATATAATAAGAGCCTTATTGTAAGAATCAATATCACGCCCAAAATCTAAGCCACACAACCCACTCTCTTTGCATGGGCCATGCATAGCATACATTAAATCCATGATCATAGTATCCATACTTTTATAATCAAACTTAAACCTATAAAACCTTAAGTGACCATAAACTTAAAAAAAAAAAAAACGATAATGATACCTTTGGAGATCGAAACTCAAATCCTACCCTTCCTTGATTTCTTGGAATTCGAACACCTCTAAACCACACTCCAATGACGACCAATAAGAATAGAAGAACTCATAACTAAATTCAAACCAACCATCTAGATCTTACCTTAACATTTGATCTCTTTCTTCCCAAAATATCTCAAGCCCTCGAGCTTGACCTCCACCTTCTCTTTTTTTCTCTCATTCTTTCTCACACCTACTCCTTTTTCTTCTTCCTGTGTTGTGCAAAAATGAGAGCTAAGCTCTCTCTATTTATAGGCTCCAAGGCCAACCATAAATAGTCTCATCAAATCCTCTTAGCAAATGTTGATTTATTCCTAATCTTCCAATAAAATAATCTTAATATTCCAATCTTCCAATCAAATAATCTTAATTGATTCCACTCTTCCAATCAAATAATCTTAATTGATTCCTAATTTCTATTTACCATCTATACATTTGATTCCATTATAAATTTATGAACCTAGTCTAATTCTTGTACCAAGTTCATAATTCCAAATCAAATCACCATGATTCCCAAAATCATCTTCTTTATCCCTTAATTTTGAAAATCAGTTTTTGATTTTCCTTCACTAACTTGCTATCAATCGCACTTAATGAGGGGTAATCTCTTAGCTAATTTTTGCCTAGTAGGATACCTTGAGTTGCCCCATTTCTCTCAATCACCAACTCATTAGATCAAATCTACATGATCTAGTTTCCATGAATAAGTCAACAAAATCTCTAATGGATAGCTACACACCATTTTCAAAAATCATAGGCAATTCATAGAGGATTGCACACCTCATTATCTAGTCACCTTTTAGTCATCTAGTTATCATGATTAACCCTTACTAAATGTACCTCAAGAATTTGAAAAAACATACCCTTTATATTTCCAAATTGTATCAATGATTGTGATAAGATACCCTTCTCGATTAATCTCCAAGTCATCAAGATATCAACAAATCAAGAAATCAATCTTGCTTATTCCACATCATCTCTTAGTAGTCTTTCCATACATAGCAAAGCATGATCATTCACCACACTTCTCTTTCACACACACACACCACATGCCCAAGGCTATTCCATGGACACACATGTACACACATTTATCATATACTTGATTCAAACCATAAATAAGTAAATAAATAACTACATAAATAAATAAGAAAAAGAATAACTATTGTAGTGAATTTGATAGCAACTAATTAAACAAGACAATAATAAAAGAATAGTAAAATAAATTAATTCAATTAAAAATAAGTGAATTAAACAACAATTAAATAAATTAAAAATAAACAATAAATAATTAAAATGTGTGTGTCCTGATATTACAATCTACCCTCCTTAAAAGGGATTTCCTCCTTGAAATTCGACTCACCAAAAAGCTCGGGATACTGTTTTTTGATGTCATCCTCCAACTTCCAAGTTGCTTCCATTGCTGAAAAATTCTTCACTAGGACATTTACTAGTGGAATCTTCTTGAATATTAATTCCTTGATTCCCTTTTCTATGATTCGCAGCGGCTGCTCGTCATAGCTTAGGTCCTGTCTCAATTGTAATGGCTCGTAACTCAACACATGGGATGGGTCTGACACGTACTTTCACAGCATAGAAATGTGAAAAATGTTGTGCATATCTGCTAGGGCTGGTGGTAAAGCAAAGCGATAGGCAACCTGTCCAACGTTGTCCAATATCCCAAATGAACCTATATATCTTGGGCTTAGCTTAACTTTTTTTCCTAGAACGCATCACACCTTTCATAGGTGATACCCTTAGAAACACAAGGTCACCTATTGTGAATTCAACTTCCCCGCATTTCGGATCTGCATAACTTTTCTGCTTACTCTAGGTAGTTAGCATCCTTTTTTATTTTTATTTTCTCTACCTCCTCAGAAGCTTCCCTAACTGCTTCAAGACCTAGTATCTGCTTCTCACCTACTCCTTCCAAATGAAGAGGTGACCTACACTTTCATCCATAAAGCATCTCGTAGGACGGCATCCCAATAGTTGACTAGTAACTATTTTTATAAGAAAACCCCATTAGCAGTAGGTAGCAACTCCAAGACTCTGAAAAGTCAAGCACGCATGTTCATAGCATGTCTTCTAAGATCTGAATCTTCCTCTTAGATTGTTCATCTGTTTGAGGATGAAATGCGGTTCTAAAAACTGAACCTCTATCTGATATAATGGACTTTGTACTCCGTGAAGTCATACGATTTCCTTTACATACAACTCTGCATACTGATCCGTAGTATATGTTGTCTTAACTGGAAGAAAATGTTCTGATTTCGTGAGTCGATAAATAATTACCCAAGTTAAGTCGTGTTGTTTTGTGGTCCTTGGAAAACCCACCACAAAGTTCATGGATATGTCTTCTCATTTCCATTATGGGAAACTAATAGGTTGTAACAACCCAGCTGGTCTTTGATGCTCAGCCTTAATTCACTGACAAGTCAGGCATTTAGCAACATATTCAGCTATGTCCTTCATTCCTGACCACCAATACAATGTCTTCAGGTCATTATACATCTTGGTAGACCCAAGATATAGGGAATATGGTGTAGTACACACCTTTTTCATGATGCTGTCCTGAATCTCCTTGTCATACGGCACACAGATCATGCCTTGTAGCATCAATCCCCCACTAGACATAGTGAAATTACTGCCGCCATCCTTTTGAATCAACACTTCTTGCTTTATTAGTGCCTCATCACCGTTTTGTTTCTCCTTAATCTACTCCAATAAGGTCGATTGTAGGGTGAGGCTTGATGTACTCAAGCCACTAGCTTGATTCCTGCCCTAACAATCTCCTTTTGTAATGGCATCTCTATTTCTTTAAGTGTTGAGACGCTTCCATAGCTGCGCCTACTTAGAGCATCTGCCACTACGTTGGCCTTTCCTGGGTGGTATAATATCTCGCAGTCATAGTCCTTTACAAGCTCCAATCACCTTCACTGCCTCATGTTAAACTCCTTCTGAGTGAAGAAATACTTCAAACTCTTATAGTCTGTGTAGATTGTTCACTTCTCTCAATAAAGATGGTGCCTCCAAATCATAAGAGCAAAAGCTACGGCTGCCAACTCCAAGTCATGAGTAAAGCACCTTCACTCATACTCCTTCGACTTGTCTTAAGGCATAGGCTACTACTTTATTATGTTACATGAAAACACAACCCAATCCTAGTTTTGGATGCATCTCAGTATAATTCAAATTCTCATCGTTACTATGTACACATTAACACTGGAGCTGAATCAATGTTTTTTTAGTTCTTTCTAATTCCATTCTCACTTTTCTCACAAGGCTAACTTTTGTCTTTTGCGGGTGATATTTGTTAGTGGCGCTGCCAGCTTTTGAAAATCCTTCTATAATCCTCTGAAAATAGTCTGCTAGGCCAAGAAAACTTCTAATATCTATCGCGTTCTTTAGCCTCAGCCAGTCTCTAACGACTTCCATCTTTGACGGGTCCATCGTCCCACTTTTCTTGGACACTAAATGGTCTAGAAATGCAACTCCTTCTAATCAAAATTCGCACTTCCTCAGCTTTGCATAAAACTGATGTCCTTTAAGCCTGCTTAATATCATTTGATGGTGATCCTTAGGTTATGCTGCAGTCTTTGAGTAGATCAGGATATCGTCCATCAACGCTACTACAACATGTCCAAACAATCTTTGTATACTTGATTCACTTAAATCCATAAATTTTGGTGGGGTGTTAATGAGTCCAAATGACATCACTAAAAATTCATAGTGTCTGTACCGAGTCCTAAATGCAGTCTTAGGAATGTCCTTTCACTCACCATCTACTAACGATACTCTGACCGTAGATCAATCTTTTAGAACACTGCAACTCCTTGTAGTTGATCAAATAGGTTGTCAATTTGTGGTAGAGGGTCCTTGTTCTTAATGGTCACCTTGTTGATCTCCCTATAGTCTATGCACATTCACACGCTCCCATCCTTCTTCTTCACAAACAACGTCGGTGTGTCCCATGGAGAATAACTTGGTCTTATGATCCTTTTGTCCAACAACTCCTGCAGTTGTAGCTTTATCTCCTTTAGCTCTGCTGGTGCCATCCAATAGGGTGCTTTAGAAATGGGCAATGTCTCTGGTGCGATCTCAATCACGAACTCAATTTCATTGTTTTGTGGCAAGCCAGGTAGATCTTCTAGAAATACATCCGGAACCTACACACGAAAAGGCTAGATTAGTCAATGAGTTTCTAGATGTGTTTCCAGAGGATTTACCAGGGTTGTCGCCACACAGAGATATAGAGTTTGTTATTGAGCTTGTACCAGGGACAGAGCCAGAATCTAGAGCACCGTACCAAATGGCCCCAGGAGAATTGAAAGAACTGAAGGTATAATTACATAAGTTATTAGACTTGGGTTTCATTTGACATAGTTTTTCTCCATGTGGTGCACCAGTCCCATTTGTAAAGAAGAAGGATGGTTCTATGAGGATGTACATTGATTACAGGGAACTAAACAAGTTAACCATTAAGAATAAGTATCCTTCGCCAAGGATAGATGACTTGTTTGATTAGTTCCAGGGTAAGACGGTATTCTCGAATATAGATCTTCGATCTGGCTATCACTAGCTGAGGATCAAGGAGGAAGACATACCAAAGACTATTTTTCGCACCAGATATGGGCATTATGAGTTCCTAGTCATGTCCTTTGGTTTGACTAATGACCCAACAACGTTTATGGATCTGTTGAATAGGGTGTTCAAAGATTATTTGGATTGGTATGTGATCGTCTTCATTGACAATATTCTTGTTTATTCTCAGTCAGAGGAAGAGCATGAGCAACATCTCAGGATGGTTCTACAGAGACTGAGAGCTCATATATTGTATGTGAAGTTCAAGAAGTGTGAGTTCTGGTTACCATAGGTGACTTTCCTTGGTCACATTGTCAGTATAGATGGGATCAAGGTTGACCTAGTTAAGATTGAGGTGGTCAGAGATTGGCCAAGGCCAAGGAATGCTTCAGAGATAAGAAGTTTCCTTGGAATGATAGGTTATTACATGCGCTTTATGGAAGGGTTCTCAAGGATTGCTACCCCATTGACAGAGCTGACACGCAAGAACTTGAGGTTTTCGTGGTAAGATAGGTGTGAGAACAACTTCTAGGAGTTGAAGGAGCGATTGATTACATCTCCAGTAGTGGGTCTTCCAACAGATCAGGAGAAGTTTATAATTTACTGTGATGTCTCGAGACAAAGTTTAGGTTGTGCTCTTATGCAGGTAGGAAAGGTGATTGCCTATGCATCATGACAGCTGAAGAATTATGAACATAGATATCCTACCCATGATCTAGATTTAGTAGTAGTGGTCTTTTGCATTAAAGGTATGGATGCATTACCTTTATGAAGAGAAGTATGAGATATACACTAATCACTAGAACTTGAAGTATTTCTTCACACAAAAAGATTTGAACATGAGACAGGGCGTTGGCTAGAGTTGGTGAAGGATTATGACTATGAAATCCTGTATCACCCAGGAAAAGCCAACAGGGTGGCAGATGCCTTAAGCCGGAATGGTCCGGGACAATTATACAGTTCGAGGCAGATATCCAAGGAATTGGTAGAGGATATGACCAAAGCAGGAATACAGTTAGTGGTGGGCCAGTTAGCCAACATCACACTTTAGTCTACTCTTTTGGAGAGGATAAAGGAATGTCAGTTGAGTGATCCACAACTGATGAGGATTATAGGAGACGTCCTAGCTAGAGTGGCTGTGGACTATTCAGTATCAGATATGGACTTAGTGAGGTATAAGAGTCAGATTTGTGTTTCGATGGATGCTGTTATCAGAAGGGAGATTCTAGCTAAATCTCATACCACACCTTACTCTCTACATCCAGGCACCACGAAGATGTATCAGGATTTAAGATCGCTATATTGGTGGCCTGGGATGAAGAGAGATGTGACTGAATATGTGGCTAGGTTCCTGACATGTCAGCAGGTGAAAGTTGAGCATCAAAAACCAGCGGGGCTACTACAGCCTTTGGATATCCCAGACTGTAAATGGGAGGATATCACAATGTATTTTGTGATTGGGTTGCCCAAGATTATGGGTCAACATGATTCGGTGTGGGTTATCATGGATCGATACACCAACTCTTCTCACTTCTTACCAGTGAGGACGACTTGTACAGTTGACCAATACACAAATCTCTATGTGAGAAAGATAGTGTGCCTTCATGGGGCTCCAAAGTTGATTGTATCATATCAGGACCCCATATTTACTTCCAAGTTTTATGGAAGTTTGTAGAAGGCTATGGGTACACAACTGAAGTTTAGTACCGCTTATCATCCTTAGACAGATGGACAATCAGAGAGGACGATACAGATATTAGAGGACATGCTGCGAGCATGTGTGCCTGACTTTGTAGGGTCCTGGAGTAATTACTTTCCTTTGATAGAATTTTCCTACAATAATAGCTATCAGTCGATCATTGGAGTGGCTCCTTATGAGATGTTGTCTGGTAGGAAATGTAGATCGCCCATTTACTGGGATGAAATGGGAGAAAGGAAATACTTGGGTCCTGAGGCAGTTCAGAGGACCAATGAGGCTATTGAGAATAACAGAGCTCGGATGGTTGCGTCTCATAGTAGACAGAAAAGTTATTTTGATTGGAAGCGCAGGAACGTAGAGTTCCAAGTGGGAGGATATGTCTTCCTTAGAGTTTCACTATTGAAAGGGGTGAAGAGATTTGGAAAGAAGGGCAAGTTGATCCCTAGGTTTCTAAGACCTTTTGAGATCTTAGAGAGGATTTGTCAGGTGTCCTATAGATTGGCCTTACCTCCAGCATTGTCAGTCGTACACAATGTGTTTCATATTTCAATGATTAAGAAGTATGTATCAGATGGGGCTCGTGTATTGAGTTACGAAGATCTGGAGCTGCAAGAAGATCTTTTCTATGAAGAACATCCAATCCAGATTTTAGACAGGAAGGACAAGGTCCTACGGAACAAAACCATTCCTTCGGTTAAGGTATTATGGAGGAACAACAAGGTCGAGGAGACGATTTAGGGTCCGTTTCTTATTAGAAGGGCATTTTCGTGATTTTGACCTGTTGAGGGCATATTTGAATATATATATATATATATGAGTGTGTGTGTTTTATGATTGTGACCACATTATAATGTGGATATATTTGAGTTATTCGGCACGAGGCGATCCTAGGGAGCAAGTTAGCGGTTTAGTTATAACAGGGTCAAATACCCAGCTCGGGGTGAGCCTAGTGGTATTTTGGTAATTTAGTACATTATCGGGATTTATCGGGTGATGAGAAATTATTTGGTGATTATTTGAGGATATTGGAACTAACAGGAAATTATGAGGCGTTAATTCTAACTAGCGGCAAGTGTGGCAAAAGACAATTTTGCCCTTAGTGGGCTTTGAGAGGAAACTTTTACATAGGGGCATTTTAGTCTTTTCATGCCCTTGGATAGACTTAGTCTATTAGAAGCCTCAGAAGTAACCAGAAAACCCAAAGAAACACTAAGGAAGCACTCAACTCTTTTTCTCTCTCGGTTCTCTCTTTCTCTCCCACTTGCTTTGTTTAAAATCATTGAATTTTGGAAGAATTAGTATTGAATTGAAGGCTTGAGGCTAATACTGGATTAGGTGCAGCTAGGATGTTGTAATTCACAGTTGAGGTAAGCTTTAAACCCTGTTTTGACCAAATTATAGTTTGTCTTTTAGAGTGTTTCTGAGTTTTGAACTCAAGGATTTAAGTTTGACTTATGAAGAGGTTTTTGGTTAAGTTTTTGGATATTTGTGCTGCTCTGAGTGTAGTATTGAGGTTTTGGGACTCAATTATGGGTTTGGTACCACTTTCAGGTGAATTTTGATGGAATTGGCTTGGAGAAAGTTTTTGAAAAATTGGATTCGCAGGGTCGCGCCACTTCCCTCACGAACTCAGAGGCCAGGGCAGTTCCCTGAATTGCCACGACGCCAGAATGCTTCGTGGGTTGTGCCACGGCCCCCATCTACGAAAAATAAGGTCAGGGCTCCTTGACTTGAGGAGGGCCACAACGCTTGTGAGGGGCGTCATGGCTCAAATTGGGGGTTTTGGCCAAATTAGGTTTCAGGTGACGAGAACTCAAACCTAAGGGCTTAGGAAGTATTCTACTACCCAATTTAGTAGAATTCGAGGTCCCAAAGACTAGGACTTAGTCTGGAAAACTTTATTTACTCGATATTGATGGATATTGCTTATTATGGTTATGAATAGGGTACTGCTAGGGCTCGGGATGGGATCACGCTCGAGGTTCGTTGTTGATTAACTTGTGCTTGGACTAGAGGTAAGAAAACTTCACCCAATACATGATATATGTGATTATGGCATGGCCCAGTTGTTAGATATAGAAATGATTAGGGCTCGGGCCCCTGTGAATGAGCATGATTATGATTATGCGTGTGGTTGTTTGATTAAGCATGCTGAAATGCTCTGTATCTAGATAATTGTTAAATGATGTGTGCTGGTTTGCATTATCTAATTGAAAATGCTTGACTTATAAGTCAAAGATGACAATAGTGCACTGAGCGCTGGTCGAAATCCTTGACTTATAAGTTAGGGGCGACAATAGCGTGTGGAGCGCTGACCGATATGGTTAGGCCTAATCAAGAGCATGATATATGCTTGACTGACCCTATGGTCTTTTGGAAGTTAAAAACGCCAAGTAAGCTGGGCTAGCTCTAAGGCTGGTTATACAAAGGATAGGAAAATGGTGTTGCGGTGACTCTATAGTCCCATATCCTATGGCAATGGGCCTCGATATGACTTTATAGTCATTTATTTAGGGCAATGGGCCCCAGTGTGACACTGTAGTCACTTATCTGAGTAGAACGAATCCATGCATGAGTAGGGTTATTACTGCTAGGCATGCTATTTATGATTCTGTAATATGTTGTTAGCTACTTATGATCATGTTTAAGTTTTCTTGTTAAGCTTTGGCTCACAGGTGCTTAGTGGTGCAAGTAAGGGGAAATAGAAGCTGGACCAGCCATGAGCTGGAGAGCTTCGGTGTGATGTGTACATATGTGGCTGCTCAACCATCATGGCCAAGGTTTCTCAGAGGAACTAAGTTCAAACCCTTTATTTCCACTTAGGTCCGCTGGTTGTAACTTTTGAGTTATAATGAACGTTTTAAATGTTATTTTGGGATCCCGTGTATGGAATTAAATGTTTTAATGAAATGGTTATTCCTTTTGACCAAAAAATTTAACCCTAAATCATCAATCACGTTTAATTACATGTTTACGACCAAGAGACTCGTTTAGAGAGTCTAGAACTATTTAAAATACACAGTGTAACAGTCTTGGCTTTCTAGGATGTTACAGATACTGTGGTGCAACTCTCCATGAATACCCTGAAAGGTATGGATTCTATCTATCTATAAATGGAACTTCTCCCTAAATTGTAAGTATATTCCCTGTAAAATATGTTGATCTTACATCCGTACGTTACTTGTTTCCGCTTCTATACATGTCTAAGCTTGAAGTTGTACCTCATGCATTTAGGCGCATGCGCTCCAAAATAGACTCTATTGTCCTAAGCCACTCCTCATATACTAGCTCAAATTCTAGTATGAAGCGCCTTACCAAGTGCCCTCCCTGCCCCATCGGTTGTCTAATAGGCAGTTGTTGCGGTGGTGCTTGTACCCTAGGTTGCCCTCTTCCAACTCGAGTCGCTTCCTTATCTCTTAGCCTTAGTTGTTCCCGCTTCCTAGCTATCTCTGCATGAGAATCATCAATTTTTGGCTCAGCTCGATTTCCAGGGACATTAGCAACATTAGGGGCATCAGCTATATTAGGCATGTCAGTAGGGGAATTAGCTGCTCTTCTTCCCCTTCCCTTTCCTCTTCCTCTACCAACTGCAACCCGCGTTGCTTTTCTCGATGCCATTGTAATATAGTACAATCACAACTTAATTTTAAAAAGAGAAAATTTAAAAATGAACTCAAAAATGAAGAAAACAACAACTTATTCATTTATTCAATTAAAAGAAACAAGAGTTCAATACATCAAATAAGAAAGACAGAAAACATACAAAGAACTTGAATTACTGGGCGTCTAATCTATTCCTCATCAGCTTCCTCCAAAAATAGGTTTTCCTTGATCTCTGGGCAATCTAGGTTTAGGCTTCCCCAAATGGTTTTTGGCAGAATATCTGGTATGGTCTTTATCACTTGATCACAAGACTCCGGGGTAAGGGAGTATTCTAAAATATCAATCTCCTTGGACTTAGATCCATCTATTTCTTCTTTAGTTGTAACTCTCACCATGTTTACTCCAAATTCATATGCTAAACGAGTAACAAGAACCGGATACCTATCTAGGTCTTCAATCTGATTGCCCAGTATTTCCATCCATAAGGATTTAATCTTTTCTCTGGCTCTAGGATCCTTAATGGTTGCCCTAAGCATTAGGTATTTCTCTTTTCCAGTGACTACGGCTCCTCTCTGGTATATAATCTTTTGCATTGCACATTTGACTTCCATAACTTGACAAAAGAGCCTAATCAATATGCAACTATCATTTAGGCCTCACTCTATCTTTTGAATGTTTCTAATCTCCTTAAGGATGACTTATCTAGGTGTTTCCATTCTAGATCAAACTACACATATCAACAAATATATCACAAATAAAATAATACAATAAAACAGCTTACAAAAAAATGATGAGTTAGATTCCTTCCAATCTTGTGCATGTATTCTGTGAGAGTTTCGAGGTTGAGATGAACGATCTATCTCTAATACCAACTTGCAACACCATTATTTCAGTAGGAAAAATTCTTTGAATAAACATTTGAAATGCAAAAGAAAGTAATCTTTAGAAATGCTCTGGAGCTGAGCATTATATTACATAAAGCCAAAACATGCAATTAAATTAAATATGTCCCAACATAAAACAAATGTATTTCATATAACTAATAATAAACTATGGTGTTCTTAGGGTCTTCGTCGTCCATGCGGTCCCCTCACAGAGCACATGCACCTTCTTGGAACGGTCCTCGCTCACCATGCCATCACAAGTTAAGTTATTGCTTGTGGAAAGGGAATAAGGGGGTGAGCTAAGGCCCTGTAAGGACAATCAAACCAAACATCAACATAAATCAAACATCATATAGCCAAACCAAAATCTCATATCATAACAAGGCATAGCATCATAAACATCAAACATAAAACATATGTGCGCACTACATATGTAAATGGGAGATATAACTACGAAGAAGGTCTCATGGTCCTCTCTACGACCTCCATGGTCAACTTTGTGGCTACCTTTGTCCACCATTTACCTTCCCAAGCACATGCTTTTGAAGAAATAGCATACAACATGCATGCCATAAACATTAGCAATCAAGCAAACATGTTTAACCTTGGTACCATGGCATGTGTGTGGAGTCTTTGAAAAGAAGAAAGTGATTCCGCTTCAATGATCAAATCCTAAACATAAAATAAGAGCCTTGTTGTGAGAACCAACATCATGCCCAAAATCTAAGTCACTTATCCCACTATCTTTGCATGGGCCATGCACAGCATGCATTAAATCCATGATCATAGTATCCATACTTTGATAATCAAACTTAAACCTATACAACCTTAAGTGAGTGTAAACTAAAATAAATTATAACGATAATGATACCTTTGGAGATCGAAAGTCGAATCATACCCTGGCTTGATTCATTGGAATTCGAACAACTCTAAACCATAAAACCACACTCCAATGACCACCAAGAAGAAAAGAATAAACTCATAACTAAATTCAGATCAACCATCGTGATCTTACCTTAACCTTTGATCCATTTCTTCACAAAAAATCTCGAGCCCTCGAGCTAGGCCTCCATCTTCTCTTTCTTTCTCATCCTTCTTCTTTTTCTTCTTTTTGTGTGGTTGCTAGGGAATTAATTTCATTTACTTTTCCTTCTTTTAACTTTACTAATCAGTTCTAAATCTCTTCTTCCTATTCTAATAGCAGGTCAACAAATATTGATTCCTATTCTTTTTCAAGATATAAGATCTCAACCTATATGCAAGTTTTCTACATCTCTATGATAAACTTAAACACATACTAGGCATTAAGAATGATAACCTAATTACTACACAAGTCATATAGGTACTCCCATCCAATATGTAACATATGTCTATATAACGATAGCATATTCTATTCACATCTTTCGAGTTTTGAATCAAAACCATAAATCAAGCAAATAGTGATCAAGTATTTACTAGCATTAGGCAAACATCATACATATTAGAATAAACAAAAAGTATCAATAGAACATCATAATAAGATTAAATTAAAATTCAAGCGACTACATTAACCCCTAGATAGAGGATTTAGTTCATAGATAACATAATGACAATAACATTCAGATAATTGGTCATAGAAAATAACCTAAGGAATTAAGATGAACAAGAAATCTAGAAAACACTAAACAAGCATTCTTTTCTTAATCTTGGGTTAACAAAACTAACAAGGTTGCTAAAATTCGCAGAATAATGACACTTAAATAGTTTTCCAATGCTCCAAAGTGAAAATACCATTTTTTTGTTCTAAAAGTGGCTTAAAATTGCAAAATCGTGCCGATAGCGCTAGGTTTTGGACGCTACGACACTTATGACAGGGAAACATTCCCTTAAAAACTAGCCAACTAGCGATGTAGCGCTAGGTATGTAACGCTGTAACGCCACACTTAAATATAATCAGGGCCCCAACGAATTCCTCTTAGCGCAGCAGCGCTGCATAAATAGTGTTGTAACGCTATTTATGGAAACAAAAGGCTTTCAAATAATCCAATTAGCGCTATTGTGCTAGTGCTGGGGTGCTAATCATAGTAGTGTAACTCGGGCTCCTTACTTCCAAAATGACTCGATTTTCTCCAAAGTAGCTCCATTTTCTCTCGCTTTTACTTCATTGATCTTTTTTCACCATCTTAACATCAATAACCTGAAACATTAACAAAAAACCATAAATCTGCAATAAAATAGCTCTAAACTAATGAAAATCTTCCTAAAATCTAGACTATAAACGAGCCTAAAACTCGTTTATCAAACTCCCCCAAACCAATCCTTGACTCGCCCTCAAGTAAAGAATCTAACTAGACTCAAACTTAAACAAATCAAGTTGATATAACTAACAAATTCCAACACTCAAGACTGCTATGCACATATAATTCTCAGGAACGCAACATGCTATTTAAAATATTAATCCAGATTTTCAGTCAAAATACTTCACCCCTTCTTGCAATCCATTAACGCCAAAGCTCTACTCATAACTCGCAAATAAAACAATTGAACCACTTTATGCACCTCAAATTCTCACCAACTAACCACATAACCAAGTTACTCAATATGCCTGCATTACTTACTATTCTTCATTAATATAATCAAATGCACAAATGAGAATCAATAGGACTTTACAAAGGTTGTAATAGATAAAAAAAATATATTTTAGGCTTAATCATACCTCAAGCATTCCAACTAAACAAACTTTCCCAACAATTTCAAACCACTCATCCCTTGTTACCCCTTTTTCTGTTCAATGATTAAGAAATTTATACAAACCAACTCATTTTTTTTCTTTCTAATATCACACTCCCCCAAACTTAGATTTTTCAATAGATAACTTTTTGGGAGTGTAATCCTTTCACACTTTTTTTTCTTTCTTTAACTTTTCTCAATCACAAGGAATTTTCTGAATAACACATGATACATAACATCCCATTACACATTCACTCCCCATACATAATAGTCTTCATGCTCATGGTATGGGTCAAAAGAATAAATGGTAATTAAATTCACAGTTAGGCTCAAAAAAATGTGTTAACAAGAAAACAGTTTTAAGGCTCAAAATGGCTAACTAAGGATAAAATTTAATAGGGATAGCTTGAAAGGCACAACTAGTCAAAAAAAAAATTTTGCCTATATCATTTTCCTAAATGTGCATTGTTTCAAATTTCATCTTAAATAGTAAGCAAACAGGTTCTAGAATTTCTTTCAATCTTTTTCAATCCACAATCCAAATTTGACATGCATAAAATAACTCAATTATAACATTTGCAACTCATGAGCAATATATCTCTAATGTCAACAAATCACAGTAAAAAAATAAAGTATTCTAACCAAGCAAACAGATTTTTTCAAAAGCATATCAACTTTTCCTTTGGACTATACAGCATAATAGTCAATCACATCAAAATGACAATTATCATCAACTTAGTTTACACTCTAAAACATGACTCAATACAAAATAACTAGCAAACTAAACTGAAAAACACATCAAATAACATAAAACTAAAAATAAATCCCTCCCCCAAACTTAAAACATAACAATGTCCCCATTGTTAAAGTGCATAAGGAATGAGAAAAGAGACTTACCTGAGTGACCACATCAGTATGGCAGCTATGGAGGCTGGGACGGAGGTCCCTCGAATGGTTGAGATGGCAGCGGCTGCTGCAGCAAAAACCAAACAAATGGTAGAGGCAGTGGAGGTGGATATTGCGAAGGATAAGGTGGATACTGCGGTGGTGGAGAAAAATAATTTTGGTCCGCATCATTCAAGGACCATCGATGCACCAAAGTATTTAAATGATTAACATGGTCCACCTCCTACTCATACTGTTGTCCCATGTACTGATGCATTATCTGATGCTGCTGAACCATGTATTGTTGTTGTTGAACAAGATAGTCCAACCTATCATGGCATACTGCATGTGAGGGTCAATGTGACCTCCCATCAACGATGATTCTTCAGTCTCATCCACCTTAGTTACAACACGACATTTTCCTTTCTTTCTTGTCTGCAGAGCATAAAGAACATGCTTCAGATAATCTTTCATTAATGCAATAGATAAAGGCTGCTGCAGGGATTGATAAATATTCATCACATACTCGGGCACTCCATATTTGTTACACAACACAGTGATCTCAGACCTATGGCCCAATCCCCTTGTGGTATTGTAACACCCTAAACTCCAGAGACCGTTACGGTGTGCATTTTGAACAGTGCTAAACTCGCTAATTGAGTCAATTGTAATCGTTTAACTGAGTATGATTAGCGGTTTAGGGTTAAAATTTTTGGTCATGATATAACGTTTCACTAAAACATTTACTGTATACATTGGGATCCCAAAAATATAAATTTAAGGTTAATTACAAGAAAATATTTACAACTAGCCGATCTAAGCGGAAAAATAGGGTTTAACCCTAGTTCCTCTTTAAACCCTTGGCCGTGGCGGTTGAGCAGCTGTATATGTACACATCGTCACCTAAGCTCTCCAACTCAAGGATGGTCCAGCTTTCTTTTGCCTTTACCTGCACCACATAGAACCTGTGAGCCAAAGCCCAGCAAGAAAACTCAATATTCTCATGAACAGTAATAGCCTTAATCATGCATGCAAACAAGTCACTATCCAGTCAATCCTGATCAGATGAGTGATTTAACACTTTCAGGTTCCGTTAACCATAATAAGTCAATACGAGCAAGTCACTACGGGACTCAGCACCCACAGCCATGTGACGACGCAGTCACTTGGGCCTTCTGGCCCTAGCTTTAATCAGATGAGTGACAGATGGGTAGTCACTAACTTAAACAGATGAGTGACTGATGGGTAGTCACTAACTTAAAGAGATTAGTGACTGATGGGTAGTCACTACGAGCTCAGCACCCATGGCCATATGACAAAGCAGTCACCTGGGCCTTCTGGCCCTGGCTCTAAGTGACTAGCCATAGGCTAGACAAGCGCTTTTAGTTTTCATTGAACTTGAGGTCGGTCCGGCATTAGTGCTCACGACGAGTCATTCGATGCAGATGTCGATTAGATCTAATCTTTGTCGGCTTGCATTAAACATGCCAAGTCCGTTCTTGACTTATTAGTCAATACCATGTGTCCAGTGCTCAGTACTAGTGCTGAACTTGACTAGTGAGTCACAGCTTCACAGTTAATACTGACACCATTGCCAATTCTGACTAATAAGTCAGTGCCACACACAAGTAAGAAATGCTACCAGACATATATCATATGTCAAATATCCAAACGTAGGGCATTCAGCATGCTTACTTAACAGTTGCTAGCATAATTATGATCATGCACAAACACAGAGACTCAAGCTCTGATCAATCTCATATTCAACATTCATGGCATGCCCTAATCACATGTTTCTCGTGCATCACATGCATCACATACTGGGTGCAGTTTTTTTACCTCTGGTTCGAGCGAGAAATAACAATTGAACGACCCTTGAGAAAGATCGATCCTTTGATCCCTTAGCGGTCACCTAGTCATAACCAATTATAACTTCCATGAATGAAAATCAACAATAAAAGGGTCTTGACTTAAACCACACTCCTGGGACCCCGAATTGTACCCAAACAGTGAGTAGATTCGATCCCTAGCCTTAGGAATTGAAACCCCGAGCCAAAAACACTAAAAAATGCCCAAAACGGGAATCTGGAAAAGCAGGGTAGCGCTACAGCGCTGGCCCCCTAGTGTCGCAGCGCTACAACCATAATGAAAAACCCCTAGCTAGCTAGTGCTGTAGCGGTAGGACCAGGTAGATCACCCTGATTCCCCCCCCCCCCCCCCCCCTTCGAAACCTCCACTTCCAACCTGAAACTCAAGCTCCCAAATACCATTTTAAGTCCTAAATGAACCCAAATACCATCTACACATGACCTAGGCATCATAACCTAAGCAACCTTAGCCAAAAAAATCTCCCATTGAAACTTAACTTCCAAACCAAAAACCCAATTGAAACTCAATGAGAAAATAGATCAAGAACTAAGGTTTTAATAGCCAGAAACTCACCTCAATCTCAGCTTAGAACCCTCTTCAATGGTGGAACACAACCCTAGATTGTCAAGGCTTGGTTCCCTAGCTTGGTTCCTCAAAAGAAGCTTCGAAATCCAAAGAGAAATGGAGAGAAAATGATGATCGGTTGAAGAAGGAGGAGGTGCTCTGTTTTGGTTAACTTCCACAGCCATCTAATGACTAATATATAACCTTTAGGGTGAAAAGACTAAAATACCCTTAGGTCTTTTCAAATCCCCTTAAGGCCACCAAGGGAAAAATCGTCATTTCCTGCCTATCTCGTTAATCATAATTAACATCCTCAAATTTCCGTTATTCTCGATATTCTCAAATGCTAATAAATCATATCCCATTACCATTTAACTCCCGGTAATGTTCTAATCCTCAAATCATCCCGAGACTCAATCCTAAGCCCCGAAACTAACCCCGTGATTACTAGACCAATAACTTGCATTCAAAGATCGTCTCATGTCGAATGGCTAAAACAAATCAACATATAATGTGGTATTATTCATAATTCACCAACATGCATGTAAATACACAATTACGCCCTCAACGGGCCAAATTACCAAAATTCCCTTATAATTAAAAATGAACCCATATGCATGCATTTATCATCATATTATAATATAATCCACATAAACATGCATATAATCATTTACTGGCATAATAAATCAATTATGGCCTTCCTGGCCTCCTAATCAAGGTCCTAAACCTTATTAAGGATTTTGGGGCATTACAGGTATGGCCTTTTTTCTATATACTCAATATTCTCCATAACCCTCAACCCGATGTTCACAGTCATACCAGTCATATGTGCATACATCAAAAGAATTATATCCTTGGTCATGTCAGACACATGACTCACCGACATAAACCTGGAACACACAAAGAAAGCCAAGAACCTTGCCTCTGTGTTCAACTAACATGAAGAAATACTCTTAGGCAGGGAACCAGATAGAGTCCAAGGAGCTCCCTCAAAACATAATTTTTCAACCACCGCAACATAATCTATGTTTCCTTTCAAAAAGTTTGAATATTCCTCATCTCGCTCTCTGATGTGAAGCACACTAAACACCCCATTAATAGACTCAGCAGTGAAAGGCATTCTCTTGCCTTTAACAAAAACATTATCGTTATGCTTAGCCTTCAGATTTGCGTAAAACTCATAAACCAAGAATACATTGGCTTTGTCCAGGTTAGTTACAAATCTATCCTATTTCCTAGCTGCCAAACTGACTCTAGCCAACACAAAAATTGGATGCTCAAAGGGTCGTTTTGAAATTCCACCTCTCATTTTGGAATCACATTCTTGTTGGTATTAAATTATCAAATCAAAGGTACGCAGCGGAATATATGGACCCATTTTAATAAATATTAATACCAGCCAAGATCATACACATATATAAATACTAAATCACATACAAATAGATTAGGGATTACATCTTGTAGCCTATCAAGTGCCCTTGAGTCTTTTTGTATAAATAAACGATCTTCCTATTCAGCGTTATGAGATCTCGCACCCTGTTCTTCCAGACCAATCCTAGAACACACAAGGACGTGTGTGGGCACGTAGTATTCAAAAGATTGATTTATGTGATTCCCTAGATGTACTCAACACATGAGATCTAGAGAGTTTTGACAAATAGAAGGTTTAGAATAGTTTTCAGGTTGAGAGAAAACTATCGCTTTTGAGAGAGAGTCTTTATCTTTTTATTCTTCAAAATAATAATCAACAAGCCTAATTCTGAAAGTCACGTACTATCATACTTATAAAGATATTTAATCTAATTAAATAATATTTATTTAATTAAAACACAATTCAAATGAAAACATATTAGATATTTTCATTTAATTATCTATTTAAATCATATTTAAAAAGAATAATTAAATAATTGATTAAACAGATTTATTTGAAATTCAAAATTCAAATCTCGGGGATAAAAATCCCTAATGCTAGGCGTCACACACTGTACTATTTATGTGTGTCGCCCAGCCCCAATAGGGTTTCCCTAATTTTCTCATTTGTTTATTTAATCAACTTTTAAGACAAGATATTTATCCCAATATAAATATCAGTTAATTCAAAATTATATCTGAAAATATCAGTTTTAAATTAAATAAATAAATATCATATTATAAAAAATATATTTATTATTTTTTGTCTTTAATTAATCCAAACAAGATTAATATTGATTTTAACCTATAGCTTTTCAAAATAAAAACTATATAGTTAAATTATTAATTAATTCACAATTAATCAATTACCCATATTTATCACATAATTATTTCCTTGCCCTAAAAAATTAATCCCTTTGCAATTTAGTCATTTATCTTTACAAACCTTTCTTTTGACATCCTTACCCTTGACAACGTAGGACAGAGGTGATCTGGGGACTGTGGTCCTATAATTCCATGATTATAAAATTATATTTACAGAGTTTTAAACTCTTTAATCTAATAATCTTATTCATTAATTCCAAATTACTCCACTATAAATATGGAATTGCACTCTAATTATTTATAGAATTATATTTACAGAGTTTTCTTTAGTAGTCCATTGATATAATCAATATATGTAGTTCTATCCTCCATTATTGGCTTGATAATTACAGCTGGTGAAATTTACTAGTTTACCCTTCTAGTTAGCTCTTGATCCTTAAGTACCATTAATTTACTAGCGAATAATTAATCTATAATCTAATTATATATTTGAGCTCAATAACTATTCAGTTCCAGAATCAACCCTTAGGGGAACCAATATTCGATCCCTTAGGAAAGCATGGATTCCAATATTGTAATTTATGTTCCCAACCATCCATGATATTGAATTTATAAAAGAAAAGTCATTAGCCTCATTATTCTAAGAGACCTTAACGAGTGAATCAAAAGATCCAATAATCATAAACAAGAGTTCATGAATACTTAAGATTTAGACTGATCTACAAATGATCATCTATTATGATAAGAATTAAATCTTTACGTCAAATGGAAAGTTTATAAAGATAATTAATTCTCATCAGTCGTATCATGTATAATCTCTATTATATACATCACCTTTACTAAGATGTCTATCCACATCAGTAATCTAAATCTAGATTACTTGCATCTCGTATGCTTAGAAAACCGTACTTGTAACCATTCATTAAAGATTCCTTACTTTAATATGTTACTGACTATTATATTCATTATATATGATCTTAATTCTCTCGAACTAATACAAGATCATAGGGAATTTTCTTGATATTATTAGATAATTAATGCAAACAATAATCATAACATTCTAATATAATAAAATTGCACTTTTATTTAAAACCAATAAAATGTCTTTACATGCTTTTAGGACATTAATCCTAACAATTCTTTCTTCCAAACTTCTCATACCGTTCTTGAGCCAAATAATCAATCAACCTCGTTTCGTCATATTTCAACTCCAGTGTTTCCTCACTTGGTTGAGATGCAGAAGAATTTCCTTTGCTTTTGTCCTTAGACTTCCCATCCTTACTCGTAGCCTCTTTCAACTTTGCTGCCTTACCCTTGTCTTGAGTTTTCTTAGGGGCCATAGTACCAACTCACCCAACACCAAAAAATTCCAAAAAAAAATATGCAGCACCTCCCCTTAGTTTATACACTTTCCTTCTTCTAAATCACCCTACAAATCCAATACTGCAGCATAATATACCCAAACACAATGTAGCACAACAACAAAAACCATTTTCTACCTAATGACAAGCAAAATTCATACCCACCCCCAATCTTGAGACAAAAAGTAGTGAAAACACTTACTAGCCCTCCCCAATCTTGAGAAAAATAGTAGTGAAAACACTTGCTAGCCCTTGAGATTGCCTTCCATGTGCTTGATTGACCAAAGCCTCTTGAATATTCTAACTTTCTTCAAGAAATTTGAAATTTCTGATTTTTAGGGTTCAAAACTTTGATTTGAAGATTGTTTTTGTGTCAAAGAGTGAATTTATGGGTAATAAGTTTTAGAATAGAGAAAGGATGAAGAATAAAGTTGTTTGAATACCTTGGAGGAGGCTTTAATGAAGGATCTAGGGTGGTAGGCTGCGGTTTGGGTAGAGAGAAAGAGGGAAAAATGATGATGAAGAAGAGGGGAATGTGATTTGTGGAAAAAAAAATTGAGACCCTCACTTTTAACTTTTTTGAGGGCTTATAGCGTTGTAGCACTACCTAGCACCTGAAACCCTGAAGGTTCTATAAATAGTGTTGTAGTGATGTGTGTATAGTGTTGTAGCGCTACTTGTTTTGTGAAATTTGAACCTCAAGGAGTTCCATTTGACAGCATTGTAGCATTATATCTTCGAAAAATTACCCCAAAAGCCTCTGCTTGTAGCGTTGTAGCGCTATAACCAGCTAAACTTTAATTTGTTCACGTTTTTCACGGTTTATGAGTTACAACACTATTATTCCAAATTAAAACTAAAAAAAACTAAAACAAAATATCTAAAAACATTGTTCCAAAAAAAAAAAACAATAACATAAAATTAAAAATAAACATAAACATAAAATTTCCTCCTATGAGTGTTTTCTTTAACATCTTTTGGCCGGACTTTGAACACCCAATTCAGAGGGGTTCCAAGATCATTACAGACTTGCATTTTTCCATCGGGCCTTCCAAATAGTGCTTCAATCTCTAGCCATTCACCTTAAAATGTCTCGTCTTCTCGATATGAATTTGCACCGCTCCATAAGGCAATGAGACAACAACTGTGTATGGTCCTGACCATCTCGACTTCAATTTTCCCGAAAAAAGCTTCAATCGAAAATTAAATAATAGCACCTTGTCTCTCTATTGGAAATCCTTCCTAAGTATCCTTTTATCATGAAATGCCTTAGACTTTTCTTTATAAATCCTTGCATTCTCATAGGCTTCATTCCAAAATTCATCGAGCTCCTTAAACTCCATAAGCCTATTCTGTCCCACCACAAAGAGATCAACTTTCAGCTTTTTCACAGCCCAATAAGCTTTGTGCTCAAGTTCCACCGGTAAATGACAGGCCTTACCAAAGACCAATCGATAAGGTGACATACCGATCAGAGTCTTGAAGGTTGTGCGATATGCTTAGAGTGAATCATCAAGCCTTTTTGACCAATCTTTCCTTGATGTATTTACAGTCTTCTCCAAGATGCTCTTTATCTCATGATTTGACACTTCTGCTTGACCATTTGCAAGTGGATGGCAGAACAAAGCCTTTCGATGATGAACTCTGTAATGAGCGCATAGAGCAGTGAATGACTTGTTGCAAAAATGACTTCCTCTATCACTAATAATTGCTCTTGGAGTACCGAACCGGGTAAAAATATTTTTATGAAAGAATTTAAGCACCTCTTTAACATCACAAGTAGGAGTTGCTGCAGCCTCCATCCATTTAGAAACACAGTCTATTGCAAGCATAATGTACTTATTATTACAAGATGACGGGAAAGGTCCTATAAAGTCTATTCCCCACACATCGAACAACTCAACTTCTAGAATTCCATTCATCGACATTTGATCTCTTCTTGATATGTTACTAATCCTTTGGCAGCAATCACAACTCTTAACAAAGGCATTAGCATCTTTAAATAACGTAGGCAAATAAAACCCACATTACAGAACTTTTGTTGCTGTCTTTGTTCCACCGAAGTGACACCAACTATGTAGAGTATGGCAATGAGTATGAATGGAAATCATTTCCTCTTCTGGGACACATCATCTAATTATTTGATTAGCACAATGATGAAAGAGAATGAGCTCATCCCAATAATAATGCTTGACTTCCATATAAAACTTTTTAATTTGCTGCCTTGACATGTCTGGAGGCACAACTTTAGCTACCAAATAATTGACATAATCAGCGAACCACGGTAGCTTTTCTTCATTTTCAATAGAAAATAATTGTTCATCTAGGAAGTTGTCATCAATTTGTACATATTTCTCATTAGGCTCTTCTCCTTTTTCCAATCTAGATAAATGATCTGCAACTAATTTTTATGTCCCCTTTTTGTCACAAATTTCCATATCAAACTCTTGCAATAATAGGACCCACAGAATCAAGTGGGGTTTGGCATCATTCTTGGTCATAAAGTACTTAATAGCACAATGGTCTGTGTAGACAATCAAACTATTACCAATAAAATATGGCATGAACTTAAGAACGCAAAGAAAATTGCAAGTAATTCCTTCTCAAGGTCCGACGAGCATAATAAATTGTTCGGAATACCTTGTCAACTTGCTACCCTAAATCCGCTCCTACTGCATAATCTCTAGCATTGCACATTAATTTAAAGGGGAGTTCCTAATTCGTTGGTGCCACGATCGGTGCAGTGATCAATTTCTCTTTCAAAGTATTGAAGGCACGTCGATAATCATCATAAAAATTAAACTATACTCCATTCATTAATAAAGCAGACATGGGTTTAGATATCATGGAGAAATCTTTAATAAATCTCCTATAAAATCCAGCATGTCCAAGAAAACTCTAAATACCCTTTACTGAAATTGAAGGAGGCAAGTTCTCAATAGTTGATATCTTTGCAAGATCTACCTGTATGCCTTTACTTGAAATCTTATGGCCCAAAATAATTCCTTCACTCACCATGAAGTGACATTTTTCCCAATTCAGGATCAAATTTGATTCTTCGCATCTTGTTAACACATTCTCCAAATTCTTTAAACACATATCAAATGAGGAGCCAATGACCAAGAAATCATATATAAATATTTCAATGCTCTTTTCCACTATATCAGAAAATAGTGGCATCATGCATCGTTGAAAAGTAGCAGGAGCATTGCATAATCCAAATGGCATTCTGCGAAAATCAAAGGTACCATAAAGGCAAGTGAAAGTCGTTTTCTCTTGGTCTTCGGGAGCAATAGGTATTTGATGATAATCAGAGTACCCATCTAGTAAGCAATAGAAATGATGGCCTGGCAGTCGATTGAGCATTTGATCAACAAAAGGCAATGGGAAGTGGTATTTGCTTGTTGCCTTGTTTAATTTCCGGTAATAAATACAAATTCTCCACCCCGCCATTCCACCCTTTTCAGAACCACTTGTACCAAGCTTACCCAAGAACTATTCGAGATTGTACATAAAACACCAGCATCCAACCCTTTAAAATTTCTTTCTGAACCATCTCTTTCATAGTGGGATTTAGCCACCTTTAAGCATCAATGCTAGGCTTGTTTTCCTCTTCCATTAGAATACGGTGCATAACAGTAGAGGGACTAATACCCTTTAAATCGTTAAGGTCCAACCAATAGCCAATTTATGAGCTCGGAGCACTCTTAATAATTCTTCCTCTTCAACAGAAGATAATGAATTTCAAATAATAATCGGAAGAGTGTCATTCTTATCCAAATAAGCGTATGTTCCGCTAAAGTCTTCAATTCAAGTATCGGTGGCTTCTCAATAGATGGTAGTGGTCTCTTGGGCCCTTGTGCAAGTTCCTCATATTTCTTCTTATAAATAGGTCCAGCAGAATTTAATCAATTTACATATTCAATAACCTCAGTGTCATCACAACCTTCCATACTTGGTGAAATAAGACTCCTCTCAAGCGGATCTTCGATGAGTTTTCCCTTTGACAAACTTTCCTCCATTATATTCACAGTAAAACAACTATCGCTTGCTCTGGGATACTTCAAAGCCCTGAACACATTAAATACAACCTCATCTCCCTGCACTCTTAGCCTCAACTCTCCTTTTCGAACATCTATCAAAGCTTGACCTGTGACTAAAAATGGCCCCCCCAAAATAATTGGAACATCTTCATCTTCCTCCATATCAAGCACAATAAAATATACAAGAAAGATGAATTTGTCCACTTTGACAAGAACGTCTTCAATAATATCTCGTGGATGTGTCAATGAACGCTCAACTAATTGAGGAGTTAACAGTAGTGGGTCTAGCTTCCCCCAAACCAAGTCTTCTAAATACGGACAGTGGCATTAGATTAATGCTTGCACCTAAATCACATAAAGCCCTCTCACAATGAAAGTTTCCATTGGTGCAAGGTATATTGAAACTACCTGGATCTCTTAACTTTTAAGGAAGCTTCTTTTGAATAATTGCACTATTTCTTTCATCAACTTCACATAACAAGGCATTTGTTCAAGAGCCTCGGCATATGTAATGTTAATTTGAAGTTTCTTAAATACCTCAAGAAATTTGGAGAATTGTTTGTCAAGATTAGCCTTTCAGAACTGCTTAGGGTAAGGAATCTTAGTGTAGGCTCGTTGTGTTTCGGCTTCTCTTTCTGTGGAAGGTCTTGTTGGAAATGTGCCCTGAAAGCATATGTAGTAGACATTGTTTTAATGAAATAAATAAATAAATTGAATTTGTTATGCATATATTTTATGGACTATATTATTCTGTGATAATATTATGTAAATATCAGAAAAATTCCTAAGTTCATATATGTGATCTCAAACACGTATTGGTACGGGAGGATTGTGTTTGAGATAAATGAACTTGAATAGTTCACAGTAAAATAAAGTTATGGAATCTTTAGATTAATTACTGCAAGTACGGTCCACTAATATTTTGAATACATGTGATCTAGATCTGGATCACTGGTGTGGTAGGACACTTTAGTGGAGGTGCTTTATATATTAGAGAATATATAGAACTGGACCAGATATGTTTATTAATACTTATTTAAATATCGTTTCGAAGTATTAATGAAATATATCAACCGATTATCATATACAAATAGATCTTAATCCTGAAGTTACTATGAACTCTTGTTTATGTTATATGAGTTCTTTGATTCACTTGTTAGGGTCTGTAAGAATGATCTGGCTAGAAACTTTTGTTTTGGGAACTCATTAATGTAGATGGCTGGGGACATAGTATACAGATATGGAATCTATGCCTTCTCGCAAGAGATTGAATGATGGTTCTCTTAAGGGTTGACTTTTGGGACTGAAAGGTTATTGAGCTCAAATTCATAATTTAGTTGTGAATTAATCTTCACTAGTAAAGTCAATGATACTTAAGGAAACAAGAGATAATTAAAAGGGTAAAACGGTAATTTTATTCCCAATTAGTTATGAACCATTATTAGAGGGTCAAGTTGTATGCAATGATTATATCAATGGACGCTTTATGATTATAAAGTACTAAGTAAATGAAATGTCTATAATTACAAGAGTGCAGTCTCATATTTATAGTGGAATAATCATGAGATTAATAAATTAAGATTATTTAATTAAAGAGTTTAATTAATAATCTCAAATTTATTGGAGCTTGGAATTATAGGTCCATAGGTCCCATTAGCGGCTCTATCAACACTGTTCAAGGTAAGAGTTGATATGAAGGGAAAAATAGTTCAAAGACATATTTAAGAAGAAATTGTTTTTTTTGGCCAAATATGCAATTATATGATAATAGTGATTAATTAATTAATTAATTACAAATTAGTTGTAGTTAATAAAATTAATTAATACTTAATTATTGTATAATTTTCGAAATTATATTAAATAATTAAATTAATTTCAAATTTTAATTAAATAATTAATTAATTATACTTTTCGAAATTATAATAAATTAAATATTTATTTTAAAAAATATTGAATTTAATTAATTGGTAGAATTAATTAAATATCTTTATTTGAGTGGGAGATAATAATCTGATAAGTTCAAATTGGATTTGAATTTAAAAGATTAATATTTATTCAAATAATTAATTATATTTGATAATTAATTTAAATTTGAATTAGTTATTAGGTTGTTAGATCTTATCTGACAAACCAGTTTGAATAAATAATTAAATAAAAATTGAAAAACCAACATCCCTAAAATTAGGGAGGCTACACGTGCACACACAGTCCATGGACTGTGTCTGGCGTGTAGGGCAAATTTCAGGGATAGGATTTTCATTTTTATTTATTTAATTAATTTATTAATGGATAATTCAAAAATTAATTTTTGGATTTTTTCATTAATAGAATAATTAATTAATTAAAAAGTAAATTGTAAAATGGTTACAGATTTTTTTTTTAAATTTGAATATTTTCTTTTAAGTATGACTAATCTGAAAAATATTCAGATATGTGAGACAACTCAGAACATTCGCTATATGAAAAATAGAATGATAGTTTTCTCTCCTTGAAAATAAAAGAACCAACTCTCAGGCCTATTCTCTTGATCTCATGTGTTGAGTACATCAAGTAGAATCACAAATAAACTATCCTTCATTCTCTAAGTGCCCACACACTTCTTGAGGTGTAGAGAACACTTTGGAAGATCTTGGTGTGAGTACGTGGGAGCGGCTTAGATAGGAAGATCATTCTAAATACTAAAAGATAGCAAGGACACTTGATAGGCTTCAAGAGGTATGAATTCTATCCTTAACTTGCTTATGATTAATGTATGCATATTAATGGATCCACATATTTAAAGGTAGTTTAAATATGTTACAAATTTTTTGTTGTAAACTGGGCCAACCCCAACACCATTCCGTTGCGTATTAGGAAACTCGTTTCTAACAAGTCTTCAGTAACCTCCTCTTGTGTTGGACTAGTGACCTGTTGATCCTCTACTTTCTTTCCTTTGTCTTCCACTGCAAACCCATCATACTTAGTCCCGTTCCTCAAGGTGATAGCTATACTTTGCTTTTTGGGGTTCACCACAGTTGAACTAGGTAGAGCCCCTTGATTACGGTTCGCCATTAACTTTGCAAGTTGGACAACATGTGTTTCTAAGCTCTGAATGGAGGATCTTGTTTTTGTCATAATTTGGGTTAATAAATCAACATGTACCTCTGGTTTAGTCACTTGAGGCGATGGTTATTGATTTTGTGGCATTTCTAGCCTTTGTTTGTCATAAAAAGAATCTTTGATTGAGCCCATAAGATGGTCTATGTGGAAGAAATTGATGCGGATTTGAATGATACTGTGGTTGGTACCCTTGATTATTACTCCATGATAGATTTGGATGGTTCTTATACGCTAGAGTATAAGTCTTGGAGTATGGGTTGTTATTCGGTTGCCTCGGGTAATTACCAATGGCTTGCACCTTTTCAAGTGGAATATCATGTACTGAATAAGAAATCGTTGCTGGACATTTCTCAAAGTGATGAGGGCCTCCACATGTCTCACAAATAATAGGAGCGGGTTGTAGTTGCATCGCTTGAGCTAAAATGTTATTTTGTTGTTGCATTTGCTTGGTCAACGAATCAATTTGAGCGGTGAGCATAGCAATAGGAACAACTTCTAGAACTCCCGCCACCTTCTTATTTTTTTTGCTCAATTGGCCATTGATAGTTATTCTTGGTTGTCTCCTCCAAGAGCTCATACTCTTCATTAGCATTTTTGCTCATAAATGCTCCCTTCGCGGCTGCATCTATTGTAGTCCTTGTGTCTCCCCTCAGCCCATTATAAACAGTGTCCACCAACATCGATTTCACTATACCATGATGTGTTCATTTTCGAAGCAACTCTTGAAACCTTTCCAAAGCATCATATAATGATTCCCGTTCAAATTGATAGAAATTATTTATTTCACCTCTAATTTGGGTTGATTTAGCAGGAGGAAAATACTTAGCGAGGAATTTTTGGGCAATGTCCTCCTATGTCGAAATGGAGTTGGCTTGCAGAGAAATAAATCAACTTTGAGCTCTGTCTCTCAAAGAAAATGAGAATAGGAGATCCTCTATCTCCTTATCTCTTCCTTATTTGTGATGAAGGCCTCACATGTTTTATTCATGAAGCTGAAAGAGCTAATAAAATCCATGGTCTCAAGTTTGGTAAGAATGGACTTAGCCTTTCTCTTTTTTTTTTCGGATGATAGCTGTATCTTTTTTTATGCTTCTTTGGGTGAAGGCAAAGTTATGTCAAGAATACTTGAGGATTATGCTAAACTTTCAGGCCAATGTATTTGCTTTGACAAGTTTGAATTGTGTATTGGAAAACAAGTAAAAAAGGAGGAAGGGACTACTATAACAAACTTATTAGGCATAAAATTGGTTGAGTGCCATGCTACTTACTTGGGAATGCTAGCATTTATGGGGCGAAGGAAAATGGATGCTTTTGCTAGCCTAAAAGCTAACGTTTGGAACAGACTCCAAAGCTGGAAGTATAAAATATTTTCGCAATCGGGTAGGGAGATTCTTATCAAAGGAGTCATACAAGCCTTACTGTGTTATATCATGAGGTCTTTTAAGTTACCCAAGCGTCTTCTTTAGGATTTACAATCTATGGCAGCTAGATTTTGGTGGGGATCTACTACCATTAAGAGAAATATACATTGGTGTCAATGAGACCATTTATGTAAGCCTAAGAGTCATGGAAGTTTAGCCTTTCATCAAATGGAAGACTTTAACATGGCTCTTTTTGCTAAACAAGGATGGAAAATAATCTCTAGACTTGATTCTCTTTTAGATAGAGTTCTTAAGGAGAGTTACTTTCCAATAGCTCTTTTCTTAAAGCTAATATTAGTTCTTAAAGTTCCTACATTTGGAGGGGACTGATTTGGGGTCAAGACTTATTAGTTTGTGATGTTTGTTGGCATGTTAGATTTGGTGCGTATAAATGAAAACAAATGGATCCCTAGAGCTAATACTTTCACTCTCAGGCAGCAAGCTCGAGTTCCAAAAGATACCTGAGTAAATTGGTTAAAAAATTCTAATGGCACTTAGAACAATTCTAGAGTTACAAAAGTATTTCATAAAGATGATGTCCCTTGAATCTTAGGATTAGATCCTAGCCCAACATCCAAAAACAATGATTTGAACTGGGATTTTAATTCAAACGGTTGGTATTCAGTTAAAAGTGGCTATCATCTAGGCACTACTTGGACATGAAATGTGGAGTGCTCTAATACCACCACTTTGTTTCAATGGTGGAAACATGTTTGGAAACTTCAAGTCCTTGCGAAATACATGTTTTTTTGGTGGAGAGTGTGCCTTAATTGGCTGCCTGTTCAAAATAACTTGATACATAGAGGTTTACTTCTTGATCCTCTCTATTGTTGGTGCTTTTCTAGCAAGGAGTCAATCTCTCATGCTCTATGGTTTTTCCCCAAGGTTAGAAAAATATGAAAAATGGTTCTTTTGTCTTAGTATTTCCCATCTAACAATGAGAAACCTGAGGCTTTTATTCATTGGATGAAAACTCATAGTGTACTTATAAAGGTGCAAGACTTGCTAATCAAGTCATCATTTTAAAAACGTGTCATTAAACATGCAAGTGCTAGGGTTAAAAGGTTTTAGTCTCAAAAGACTCATTTTATATAATTAATCTGTCACATACACGGGATCCCAAAAGAAATAGAGTTAAAAGTAAGTTTACAGACTCCCAAAGGTACATGAGTAATCATTAGCCATACTAAGGCAAAATAGACAGTCTTTGGGTCACGCGTCCCTGCCTAAACCTCAACCGTGGCGGCTGAGCAACTGTCTATGTTCATTCCACTCGCTGAGCTCTCCAATCAGGGCTAATCCAACTTGCCCTTGCCTTTACCTACACCACATAGCACCCGTGAGCCAAGGCCCAGCAAGAAAACATCATATACAACACAATCAATGATATGAGACAGTTAAATCATCAAGCATGAACTCTCATCAAATAATCCACATTAGACACTCAACACATATATTCAGATTCAAGATGCAATCAATTACTTTTATCACTCATATCACATAATACTCAGGGCCGACGACTGAGGCCGCACCCTCTGTTTATTCCACTGACTCCGACCCGCTTAAACCGAGCTCAGTGCATAATAAGCTGTCCTCGGCTACCAGTGGCCGAGCCGCGCCCTGGCTTGCATGGCATAATACCATCTTTTCAAGAATTTACAATAGGGAACCCTTAGTCCCGTCACATATATTCAACCAGGTGCAGTTTTCTTACCTTTAATCTTTACAGTTATTGAATTACGAGCAACGCCCCTCAAGCACGATTTGTTCCCGAACCTAAGCCTTATCACCTAGTCACAACCAATGTATAGGGTTCCATTAATATACAAATATAGGTTTCCTGTTACAAAACTAACTCCCGGGAAACTGAATTCCACCAAGCACGGTGGTGAAACCAATCCCGAGCATACTAGACCACATTCCCATGCCTAAAATCCTCAAAAGTTCATGCACAACTAAAGGCTGCGACCCTTGAAGCTTAGCCGTGGCCCTAGCCTCAAAACAGAGCCAAGGACCAACCTGGGCAAAGACACGCCCCGCGGCCCTTGCTATGAGCGCCGCGGCGCCCACCCTTGGCCGAGCCTCCTTGGCCTTTCTTCATCCTAGGGTAGCAGCGCTCTAGAACAAAGCCGTGGCCCTTCCCTTCGTGCCCAGAATACCCACCATTTTAAAGCTCAAAACCTCAGCCAAAGCCACCCCTAAGCTCCTTACTTCAACACCTAACATCACCAAAGCTTACAAACCAACTTAAGCCACACAATTCAACAGAAAATCCAGCCCAACACACACTAGAATTCTCTTTTTAATCTCTGAAACCCAAGAACATAAACACCCAAAACTAACCAGTCAAGAACTCAAATTCAAACCTCTAATTCATGGAGTAAAGCTTACCTTATTAGCAAAACCTTTCCTCTATCCAAAGTCCAGCTAATTCCCAAGTTTCCCATCTCAATTCCACCCTAATCAATAATTGGATCGCACCTCAATAACCAGTTGGTACACAAAGTTAAACTTCAGGAAAACACATGGATAAACCCTTACCTTAGCCTTGATTTAGTCCTGAATTGTTTACTGAGCTAAGACTCTAAATTCCCCCTGAATTCCTCTAAATTCCAGCTTGTTTCCCTTAATATTTATGTGTTTCTTTCCCTTATGTTCCTTGAGAGAGAATAGAGAAGAACTGAGAAATAATGTTTAGGTCGGTTTAGTCTTTCTACAGGTTTCCTCAAACTTGTCTTATCCGTTAAGTTAATCCCCAAGGCTCGGGGTGCCGGAACCGTCCCCGAGGGAAAAATGGTAAAATCCCCCAGTATTCCCACCTAGACTTCCTGACCTCAAACATATCTCCATACATTTATTTTCATAACTCGATAGTCCAAATCACTACCCAATACTTAAAATACCCCTGACTTATCCAAAGTCAGTTGTTAAGCCCTGTTGTGACTTTTCCCCGCTAACTAGCCCTAGGATCGCCTCGAGTCGTGCTCTGCAAACCTACCCACATAATAATGTGGTTCTCACATTTATCACACACATATATATATATATATATCATATTATCATAAAAACATTACTAAACTTATAATTACACATTTAATCCAATAATGCCCTCCTGGCACACTAATCAAGGCCCTTAAGCCTCATTAGCGAATATGGGGTCGTTACACTCCCCCTCAACAACATCCTCAAAAAGTAACACACATAAACATTAAAACAAATAAAAAATAATAGAAAATAAAAATTAAACAATATTAAAAAATAAAAATAAAACAATATTGAACAAAAAAAAATAATCTGGATAACAACAACAGTAAGACAACTAACATACAATACAACTGAAACTAAAAAAACAAAATAGATACTAAATATAAATCATTGAGCATTACAAATTTTAAAAGACGGGCATACAAAATTCAATGATTAAATGATTATATAACACAATGTATCACCTTTTACTCACAATAAAAAAAACAACATAGAATTCAGAAACATACTTTCTTCTCACCTCTAGATAAGAGAACCAAACCCCACAAGCCCCATTTTAAAAAAAAAAAAAAATCACACATTTCATGGTCTCTCACACACATGTAAACAAAAAAGATCTAATAATATCCATAAGAACCTTACTGATTAGCTTAAACTCTACTAGAGATAGAAAGTCCAAAGATAAACAATACTAACTTAAATGCAGAAAACAATCAAACAATAACTACAAAACATCTAAGAAAATAAATATACCTTTATAATATGAAAATGACAATGATATGCTGGCATGAAAAAGATAATTAAAATATAGTAAATGACACAAAGATAATCTGGATAACAATAAAAAATAAAACAACCAACGAAAAACACAACATAAACTTAAAAGATTCGAGTTGGTATCGGAGAAAACTTTGTCACTTGCGGGACAAATTTAGCCAAAATGAAGTGAAGGCTGCTGGTTTAACAGGGAAGTTTAGAGCTTCTAAACTCTATAATAGCTCTCTTTGTCAACAACAGGTTGATTATCATCAAGCAGTTTGGTGCAAGATGACTCTCCCTAAACATAGATTCTTACTTTGGCAAGTTGTGAACTCTCACCTTCTTACAAGAGATCTCATGATCAGGTTTGTATTCCTCTTGATTCACTTTTATGTCCTGTTTGTGGTCTCTATAATGAAAGTTGCACTCATCTCTTCTTTGAGTGTTATCTATCTTAGAAGGTGACAAATTTAGTTTTCAGCTGGTTGGGATTTAGAGCTTGGCCTCTTGAATTTAATGGGTGGACAAATTGGCTTGCCAGTAGAAGAACAGGGATCATTCCTTCCATCACCTATATGACCCTTGTTGCTGTTGTTTATAATATCTGGAGGAACCGAAATAGGTGCATTTTTTATGGCTTTTCCTGGACTGATGGTTGTATTGCTAAAGATATAAAGAGTATAGTTCATTACAGATTATTCATTGTAAAGACTAGGAATGTGACAATACAAGAACAAAGATTTATAGACAGAATTAAAATGTAATTAGTTTGGGTGGGGAGTTGGTGAGCTCTGTTGCTTGTATGTTTTCGGATTGGTTGTATTGGTTGGTTGATTAATGAAGTTTTTCCTTCTTGATGAAAAAAAATAAAACAATAGTCATATTTTTATTTGCCAATGGAGAAGGAGAACCAGAGCTTCATTGAGTTGTAAGTATTTTGAAGAACGTGAGATAAAAAAATATTGATCTATGGGAAAAAAAAAAAAAGATGGAAAATGGAAAATGGAGAAGATGAACAACTAAAGTGGGTTTTGGGTGTAGGGTAATGTTCAAGAAACGAAATCATTGAGCAGTGACCATTATAAATAATTTGAGATAAAAAATATATTTATCTTTGGAGAAGAAGAAGAAGAAGAAGAAGAAGATATAAAATTGAGAAGATGGAGAAAATGAATAACAACTAAAGTGAGTATTGGGTATAGGGTAAAGTGCAAAAAAAGAAAAGGAAAAAACGAGTAAAGGTGTAGAAAAAGAAGATGGTGAAGTATTGAGTATAGGAACAACAATCTTTCTTCTACACTCTAACATTATTTTATTAAATTACATTCTACAGTTCTACCAATTAACAACAACAACAACAACAGCAACAACAACAACAACAACAACAACAACAATAATAATAATAATAATAATAAGTGATGTTGATGTAGAAAAAAATATATGAAATGATGGAGAATAACAATTAAAGTAAAAGAGTGTAGGAGAGAGAGAGTGAAAATAATAAAAAATATAGAAAAGAAAGATATAAATGCATGTTGGTATATGTGGACGCTCAAAATTCTGTGCTTGTGAAAGGTCCAAAGCACACGTTAAGGTCCCCTAAACGCCTAAATACATGTCTGTGCCACAAGGCCCTCGGGCCACCATCTTCTCGGAAGGAGGCAAGCAATGATATTCTTGGCGTACCTAGCACCCATACTCCCAACGAAGCCACGACTCGCACACCAGGCAGCGCCCCGCGTCACACGCATCAGCCCCTCGAGAGACCAATCTCGCGACTGCCTCCCCTCGAGTGGGATCCTTAGCATGGCCTCACGACATGGGATCCATGCACCCAGGGCCTCGCGACACCACTTGGATCCGCATGCGCAGGGCCTCGCGTCACGCCTCACGACGCCACCTAGATCTACGTGCACAGGGCCTCGCAATGCCACCTGGATCCGAGCGCGTAGAGCCTTGTGACACGCCTCGCTACACGCCACGCCACCAGGGCATCGCGAGGAGGCATCTCGCGCCATCAGTGTCGCGCGCGCAGGGCCTCGCGACGCATCTTGCGCCATCAGTGTCGTGCTACCAGGGCCTCGCGAGAGGCATCTTGTGCCATCAGTGTCGCGCCACCAGGGCCCGCGACACGTCTTGTGCCATCAGTGCCGCGCCACAAGGGCCTCGCGAGAGGCGTCTCGCGCCATCAGTGCCGTGCCACCAGGGCCTCGCGAGGGGCCGTCTCGCACATCTATCACCCACGTCTCGTGGGTGGCCCTAAGGTGCTTTGGGCACCTTGCGCCAAGGACCCAAGAGCTTCGTTTCGTGCCACGACCCCTTCGTGCATCGGGTGTGTTGCACCCTACACCTCAAGAGGGTGTCTCCTATGAAGGCCTATGGAGACCCTAACATTTAAAGGTAAAATCCCCCATATAATTTAAAAGCGTCATACCAGTACGATATTGTACGGGGTACGACCCTTAAGACCCCGTATGTCTAATCTGAATACTCATGCCAAACAAGTAGTGGGAGTACTAGGAGTGGGGGCATGGCTCGTGTGCTTCTAACCAAATGTCAGAGTCGATACCACCACCAGCACCACTGCGCCTGGAGCCACTCCTTTGACACTTGTACTAAATAAGTAATGGAGACATCCCCACAGAACCTGACCATGTACTGGAGCCAACACCACTACCCCTGAGACCACTCTCCTGATAGTGTACTTGTGTACCATCTGGTCCCCTAGATCACAATGTATCAGGGGCGATTAGAGCCCACTATAAAAGGAACCCCACTTCCACGTGGAAAGGGGTTGGAAAAAACACTGTAGCTGGACACAAAAGAGAAATACAAGTTCTTTTCCCCATTTTTCTTCTGCAACTATTTTCTAAGTTTTTGTTTAGGTTTTTGAAGTTCTTCATTCATAAGCACCATGATTTGATTTTTCTAACTTAACTTCGTTGATGAGTTCTCACCGTCACAAGTTTGGCACCATCTGTGGGAAGAATAAGTGTCAAGCCACTGTTTTTCCGTCGATTCTGATAAGAAAGAGATGCCACAACATTCGAAACCATTAAGAGAGCTGCGAGAGGTGGAGGTCCACCTCGACGGAGATAAACTAAAAGCCTCTATGAAGGATCCTCCTCCACCCACAAACGTGGAGGCCCCAAAGGGGCCTGAGGTTCACGGTGGTTAAAGGGAAGCCTCAACCCCGACAGTCCCACCTGAGGAGGATCGTCCAAGGCCAACAGCTACCCCAACAAGGGATGCCGGTGAGTTCCTGCCTCCAAGGCCGCCGCAGGTGCCAACCTCCGACCGGCAGGATCCAGGCCCATCGGTGCGAAGACTTGACAAGCACCCTCGGGTCTACTCCGTGAGCTCGAGTTCTAGATCTCGATTCTACAAAGACAAGATACGTGAACTGCACCATAAGAATCAAAGGCTAGAAACCACCCTGGAAAACATGCAAGAGGTGTTAAATGGAATGTTGCAAGGGAAATTAAATGTAACTCTCCCTAAGTGAAAAGAGAGATCAAGAGGGGGCAGAAACCACCGTCCAAGTAGACGACGGAAGGAATTGACTCTCCACTAGTAACACCCCCTAGATGAAGCAGCACGAACGTCCCGGACCACCGAAGCAGCCCCAGAGGCTAGAGCCGAAGACCAACGCTGGCCCTCCTAACGATGTCAAAGTCACCTCAAGGAGAACACCCTCAGATTTGCGAGAGGAAATCAACAAAAAAAGGGTGGGTAAAAGGACCATGCCTCCTATAGTGCCCCAGGAAGGCAAAGGAAAGGGAGATCCAAACCCATCCACGTTGAGGGACTCCTTGAACAAGAGGAGGCAAGACCTAGACACAGAAATGAGGAGCCTACGGAGCAAAATCATCACTGCCTCTGGAGTGCAAGCCATTGAGGACGAGTTCGACCATGAGTCGCCCTTCATCAAGGAGATCTAAGCCATCCGGCTCCCAGCCAACTTCTAGGAGCACCATATGACCCCATATGAAGGAAGCACATATCCTAAATACCATATGGATGCATTTAATGACCTGATGAAGTTAAGGGGGATTAGTAGCAGGGCCAGATACCATTGCTTCACTATCACATTGAAAGGACCTACGTACAAATGGTTCAAAAGACTTAGACCAGGATCCATCAGATCTTGGCAGCAATTTTCTGATGAATTTCTCTAGCAACACCACGTCCTGCGGGACTACACGATGTCGGGCACCAGCCTCGCTAACGTAAAGCAAGGAGAAAATGAGAGTCTAAAGAGCTACATTCACAAGTTCAATATCGAGGCAGCCAAAGTAGGGAGTTTGACTCATAGAGAGCTAAAAATGGCTGTCACAGCCGGAGTGCACCCAGAAAGCAAGTTATGGGATAACATGCAAAAGAGGGAGGTCACATATTTAGATGATTTCTATGAGAGAGCATAGAAACACATTCGCGTAGAAGATGGTCACGAGAGCCTTAAGGCTGGAAAAGGCCAATCCCCACCAAAACCCTCAATTCGGGAAAGCCAAAGCGGTGCAAAGAAGAAGAGGGCCTATGAAGGAACAAGGGATGATCGGCCTTGAAAGCCCCAGCGCACTGATGAGCGCAAGCAGGGCCCCTACACCTTTTATACTGACCTCACCCACGCTAGAGAACATATTTTCGTCACGAATGAAAACCAGGTCCCTTTCAGAAGGCCCTCACCAATGAAAAGAGACCGGTCCAAAAGAGACCCCAGCAAATATTGCTAGTATCACAAAGATATCGGCCACACCACTGCAGAATACAACCATTTAAAGGTAGAAATTGAGGAGCTTATACGCAGAGGACATTTGGGCAGATATGTCCGTAAGGATAGCCAAAGGTCGGAAGAAGGAGCATCCTCACCGCGAGCATGAGAGGTGGCCCCGGAAGTATAAGGAGAGGTCAGGACCATCTTTGAAGGGCCAGGATTCGGGGTGAATCAAGGAAGGGCCGAGATAAATATGCCAGGGAGGCCAGACAAAGTCCACCATCGTGCGTCTTAAGTTTGGAGCAACGCCCCCCGAAGATTTTTAAGGGTGAAAATTACTCAATAACCTTCACTGAGGAAAACGTCTGGGGTGTACATTTCCCCCATAATGACCCCCTAGTGTTGACTGTCCAGCTTGCAAACATGAGGGTGCATTGGGTCTTAGTGGATAATAGAAGCTCTGTGGACATCTTATATTGCCCAACTTTGGAGAAGATGGGACTAAACATTCGGCACCTAAAGCCTTGCAGTACCTCCTTGTATGAATTTACGGGAGATGCAATACAGCCTCTAGGGGCAATCGAGTTAGCCCTCACTATGGGAGAACAGCCCAGACAAACCACCATAATGGCAAACTTTGTTTGGTAGATTGCACCTCAGTCTTCAATGCGGTATTAGGGAGACCTTCCCTAAGAGAATTGAAGGCGATAACTTCTGTGTACCACTTAGCTATGAAATTCCCAACTCCCGAGGGAATAGTATGCATGAAAGGAGAGCAGAAGGAAGTAAGGGAATGCTATAAGACATCCCTCCGCACGGCCACAAAGCCATCAGTGCCGATGGCAATGGTTGTGCATGAAGGTGCAAACCCACACGAGTTAGACCCAGAGCTAAACTAGTAGAGGAGTTGGAGGAAGTCACAGTCATGAACGAGCCGTCGAGAAAGTTGAAGGTAGGAAAAAACCTTATGGGTGACGTGAAGGAGAAGCTAGAAGAATTCTTGAAAGCCAACCTCGACGTATTCGCGTGAAGTCACGAGGACATGGTTGGGATAGACCCAGCGGTCATGTGCCACCACCTGAACATCGACCCAAAAGCAAGGCCTGTGAGGTAGAAAAGGAGAGCGCTGGACCCAGAGAGATACGCGGCCCTAAAAGAGGAGGTTGACAAGTTGAAGGCAAATGGGTTTATCTGAGAGGCATTTTACCCACAATGGGTATCAAACCCAGTGCTAGTCCCGAAGCCCAACGAAATGTGGAGGACTTGTGTGGACTTTATTAACTTCAATAAGGTCTGCCCTAAGGACAGCTTCCTGCTTCCTAGGATAAACAAGTTAGTATACGCCATAGTGGGGCATGAGCTACTTAGCTTCATGGATGCATATTCCGGGTACAACCAAATACCCATGAACCCGACTGATGAAGAGCACACTTCGTTCATAACAGACAAGGGGCTTTATTGCTACAAAGTGATGCCTTTGGTTTAAAAAACGCAGGCACTACTTATCAAAGGCTGGTGAACAAAATGTTTGCAAATCAAATAGGAAAGAATATGGAAGTATACGTGGACGATATGCTGGTAAAGACAAAGAAGGCAGGAGAGCTCACCAACGATCTCATGGAAATGTTCGACACCCTTCGAAAGTTTAGAATGAAGCTAAACCCGCTCAAGTGCACCTTCGGAGTTTCATCAGGAAAGTTCTTGGGTTTTATGGTGAATTCCTGAGGTATCGAGGCTAACCCTGAAAAAATCAAGGCATTGCTGGAAATGAGCCCACCACGAAGAAAGAGGAGGTGCAATGCTTAACAGGGAGCGTAGCAGCCCTAAATAGGTTCATCTCCAGGTCTACTGACAAATGCCTCCCTTTCTTCAACATCCTAAAAGGGAACAAAAACCTCGCTTGGGATGATGAATGCCAAGATGCCTTCACCAAGCTAAAGGAACACCGCACCAGCAGCCCGTGTACTATGTGAGCAAACGGTTAGTAGACGCAGAAGCCCAGTACCCAGAAATAGAGAAGTTAGCATATGCCTTGATAGTGGCCTCTCAAAAGTTGAGGCCCTATTTTCATGCTCATGCTATCGAGGTGCTCACAAACCCCCCTCTGCGTCAAGTCTTGCACAAGCTGGAGACTTCAGGAAGGTTGTTAAAATGGTCGATTGAATTGAGTCTATTCGACATTACTTACACCCCAAGGACCTCAATCAACGGGAAGGTACTTGTAGACTTTATAGTTAAGTTTGGACACCGACCCTATGAGGAAAGAGAAATAGAAGAGAATGAACTGCCGTATGAAGAGGAAAAACACCCTAAAGAATGGAGCCTCCATGTAGACGGTGCATCTAACGAAGGAGGAGCCGGCGCTGGCATAGTAATGACGGGACCTGAGGGGCACAAGATGTATTGTGCCTTGAGATTTGGATTCGAAGCTTCCAACAATGAGGCAGAGTATGAGGTGCTGTTGGTCGGGCTACGACTAGCTAGGGAGTTAAAGGTAACCCATTTGCATGTCTTTAGTGACTCACAGCTGGTAGTGTTTCAGGTGAAGGGTGAATACCAAGCTAGAGGTCCAAAAATGGCTGAATATCTCGCCACGGTGAAGGGGTATTTGGATCAGCTCGAAAAATACACCATAGAACAGATCCCAAGGTAGCAAAACACAAACGTCGATGCACTCGCGAAACTCGCCTCCACATGAGACGAAGACACGCATGAGTCCATCCCGGTTGAATACCTCCCCAAGCCAAGCATAGCAGAAGAAAGGATCAACATGGTCAATAGCACTGAGGAGTCATGGTTTGCATCCATTGTGAGGTACTTAAATGACGGGACCTTGCCTTTGGACAAAAAAGATGCCTGTAAACTGACATACAAATCCGCTCAGTACACCCTAGTAGATGGAGCCTTATATAAAGAGGCTTCTCTACCCCGCTCCACGGTGCGTAGATAAGGGAGAGGCTTTAAATTTTTGACAAGAGATATACGAAGGGGAATGTGGAAATCATGCTGGGGGGCAGTCCACGACAAAAAAGGCCATCCGCCAGGGGTATTATTGGCCTACCATGGAGTAGGACGCGAGCAACTTCGCAAGAAGGTGTGACAAGTGCCAGAGACATGCAAATTACCCCCGACAGTCACCAAATGAGCTGGTGAACATGACCAGTCCGTGGCCCTTCACTGTGTGGGGAATTGACTTGATTGGAGCGTTTCCAACAGGAAGAGGATGAGCTAAATACGCGGTGGTAGCAGTAGATTATTTCACTATGTGGGTGGAAGCAGAGCCTTTGGTCAACATAACGGCTAAGTAAATCACCACCTTTGTCAACAAATATATCGTCTGCAGATTTGGAGTACCCTACAAGATTATATTCGACAATGGAACACAATTTGAAGGAGGAATATTCGAGGAATACTGCAAGGAAAAAGGAATCAAGAGGAGCTTCTCCGCAGTAGTACACCCACAGGCCAATGGACAAGTAGAGGCCATCAACAAGATCCTAAAAAAGGAACTTGAAAACAAAGTTGGAAAAGTTGAAAGGGGCCTGGGTCGAGGAACTCCCCAATGTACTCTGGGCCTACAGGACCACCCCTCGTTCCACCACTGGGGAAACGCCATTCGCCTTAGCCTACGGCTGCGAGGCTGTCCTTCTGATAGAAATGAAGATTAACTTCATCCGCACGCAAGAATATGATGACCAGGCTAATATCGCAGCATTGGTCGGGAATTTGGACTTGTTGGAAGCCAAGAGAGAAAAGGCACAACTGAGGCTAGCCACATATCAGCAATGAGCAGCGAGGTACTAAAACTCAAGGGTGTGAGAGAGAATGTTCAGGGTAGGGGACTTGGTACTAAGAAAAGTACTCCCCAACACGCGAGACCCGGGGGCGGGAGTACTAGGGCGAACTGGGAAAGACCCTACCAAGTCGCTCAATGCATACCACCAAACACCTATAAACTGGCTCGCATGGATAACATCGTCATACCTCGAGCATGGAATGTGGAACACCTTAAGAAGTACTACTAGTGAGACTTCTGCACTCGATGCAAAGAAGACCTATGTTTAGTTTGTTCCTTGTTATGTTAACTTAATAGGAAGGAATCAAAGAGGCTACCCGGGTAACCTCCCAATTAGATGTAACCCTTTCATATATGTCATTGTAACCCGCCTACTATGAATGAAACTGTTCGCAACTTCACATGTTATTTTCCTTCTCTATAGCATCCACCAAAGTGCCTGCTAGAATAAATTTCACCAAGCACTTGGGGGGGGGGGGGTAGGATAGGAGACAAAATATATAGCAAAGAAGAGGATCCTAAAAGGACCCTTATATCAGGAGGATCCTAAAAGACCCCTTATATCAAAAGGATCCTAAAAGGACCCCTGATATTAAAAGGATCCTAAAAAGACCCATTATATCAGAGGGATCCTAAAAGGACCTCTTATATCAGAGGGATCTTAAACGACCCCCTATCATGAGGATCCTAAAAGGATCCTTATATCAGGAGGATCCTAAAAGACCCCTTATATCAAAAGGATCCTAAAAGGACCCTTGATATCAAAAGGATCCTAAAAGGACCCCTTATCTCAGGATCCTAAACGAGACCTATATAGCAAAGAAGAGGATCCTAAAAGGACCCCTTATATCAGAAGGATCCTAAAAGGACCCCCTATCAGGAGGATCCTAAAAGGACCCCCTTATCAGGCGGACCCTAAAAGGACCCCTTATCTCAGGATCTTAAACGAGACCCTTATATATATATATATAAATAAACCCTTATAAATCAAGAAGAAGACCTTGTAAGGTATCGCTTGAGTTCACAAGGATTAGCTACCCTTATGAACATCAAGGAGGCCAAAAGGTCCTACAAGAAAAGCATCTAAATAAGAGTAAATGCTTCCACAAGAGGAAATGCCTCAGGGGAAGCACCCTCTGATAAGCCTAGAGAGGCCACCAAGCCGTCTAGCCAAAAAGGGTCCTAAAAGAGACCCTTGCCAAAATAGTACTATGAATAATGATGAGAAGGACACTTCTCGCAAGAAATAATAAACGCGCGCAAAAATATATAAAAGGATATCTAGAACCCAAGGGGTCAATATATCCTTATAGGAATAAACAAGAGGCACCAAGGAGGGACCTATTGAACCCCTTCGCATGGGCTCCAAGGACCTCAAGCCTGATAAATAAAAAAGAGAACCTATTGAACCCCATTGTGCAGGCTCAAAAGGACCTCGAACACAGAGGAATAAAGATGAATGATCACATATGTATTTATATAAAAAAAAAGAGTTTTGATAATATAACAGGACTCAGAGAAATTACAAGAAAAATAGGGCTCAAATGAGCATACAACCACATTGGACTAAATGGCAAAAATCACAGAATGATAATCTCAAGGCCTCCTGCCATGGGCGTTCAACTCAGCCGCCTGGGCAATGGCGTGCTCACCGAAGGAGGAGAAATCGAAGTTAGGATTCTGCCTCCATACTCTGTAGAGGGCGCGCTCTATGGATCTATACTCAATATCCGCCTTGTCCACCTCTAAGGAAGTGACCCTCCCCTGCAACGCTGCAATGGTAGCCTTTGAACCCTCAAGTTCGGTCTCTAAGCAAGTGACCTTTTCCTGCAGCATCGTGGCCTTGGCAATCGCCCTCTTCTTATATTTTGATGAGGAAGAGGCCTTCGCTAGGGCCTTCTCTAGCTTGAGCTTGGTTTCAGCAAGTTCCCTCTCGAGCCCTTGGACCTGGACCGTAAGACAGTCCCTCTCAGCATTCGATGTGGAGAGGTCTTGAGTCGAGTCAGCAAATCGATGAGCCACTGGATAGGTCTGCATAAGAAAAATAACAATAATAATGATAAGCAACAAAAAAAAGGGAGAGAAAAGAGATAAGGCCGACGTAAGATGCATGAACTCACCCAAGCGATGAAACGCACAAGAGTCTCCCTGAGCTCCGACATGGAAAAATTCCCAAGACCACTCCAATCAGCTTTAGGAAGATCCCTGATGACCTGGACATACCGTCGCCCATAAGAGGCCACCATGCGGCCCACCCAGGGTGCCCCTTCTGAGCCAAGGGCACTTGGCTGGGTAGGGACAGATGACCCGCTCACCGAAGGAGGAGGGGGCGCAGGAAGATCAGAAAAACGAGACCCCGATAAACCAGGAGGGGGCGCAGGAAGATCGAAAAAATGAGCCCCCGATGGACAAGGATCAAGGGAAGCCTAAGGGAAAGCATCGAAGTCCTCAGAATAAGGACAAATAAAACCTGTCGGAATGGCTTGTTTATCCTGGGAGTGGGAGGCCATGTCATGGTCTGTAGGGGCTAAAGGAGGGCACCCCCTGGGAGACAAAGATGGTCGGTGGGGTTGCCCATATCCTGGGGAGACCCCCTCTGGCACACGCTCAGCCTCACCCCTGTCCGAGTGATGTTCAGCCAAAACAACCTTTTTCTTCCGTGTTCCAGAAATAGTCCATAACAACTCAGGCTCAGAAATTGGGGACATCTTGTGGAAGTTGAGTTTGGTCACGGTGAAGAGACATGCGACCCTTTTTTCGGCAGGGTCAGCCTCAAGAAATTTATCCACTGCATTCGCCTCCGACCCGAGAACTTCAGGCGTGGCAAAATTCTCTGCACAATCAACACAATTGCCAACACAAACATAAGTTCCAAAAAAAAAACCTTGAAGTACTTACTAGGAGCTGAGCGAAAGTTCTCACGAACAGAGAGGGGACCCTTAACAAAAAAGAAGTCCTTCTTCCAAGACACTGGGTTGGATACAGAGCCCTCTATCAAGGAGTCCGAAGTATTGGCTTTTTGCAGGAAATAAAAGCCCTTGGATTTAGGAGAGGGCATGAGGTTGTACATGAAATGCACCTCTTGGGCCGTGGGAGCACGCTCGAAATGCTCCATATACGTGATGAAGAGGCAACTCAAGGTCAGCCAGCTGTTGGGCACCAACTGGAGCGGAGCAAGGTCAAAATAATTGAGAATCGTGACGAAAAACGGGTGTCATAGGATTGTGCCACCTGCTTTCAAGATATGCTCACTCATGGCCACGTAACCCGGACTTGGGTGATCAGCCCGACACTTGTTCGAAGGAATGTATAATGTGTATTCCGGGCCAACACGGTAGTTTCCCATTATCTCCAACAATTTATTTTCAGACACATGGGACACTAGGGTGGATGCCAACATGGGGCCAGTGTCTTGATCCTCAGCGGTCACCTATCATCGCACTCTCTTCGGTATATCTGCAAAACCAAAAGAAAAATGTGAGGTGGAAACAGGGAACTTTACCATCCATTTTTTCTTCCTAGCAAGGGTCTTCTATCGAGGCACCGAGTGCGAAAGCACTAAGCATGGGTAGATCGAGAACAACGATTGAGGAGAAGACGGGAGGACCCCATGATAGTCATTAAGGGAAAACAGGGTAGGAGGCTTAGGCGGGAGATTTCCCTCCATAAACTCCAACTCCATCTGCAAATCTAAAAGGGTCACCCTAAGGTTCGCTACATGGTCATTAAGGTCAAGGGGGAAAGGTACTCCATCTCCCCTCAAAACTGAGTTTATTTTGCTCTCTACCACCCAAATTTTACGCATAAGTTCAGCCATGTGCTCAAGATGACTAATACAGGCCTGCCTTAAGGTGTCGTGGTCATGGTGAGGATTATCCTCGGGGGACTTCGAGTTTGAAGACAAGTCGACAAACTCGACCCCCGGAGGAGCGTCGAATGGACCTTCACATGCCATGAGACCTCATCTCGAAAGCAAAAAGGGTTCACGAATAAATGAGAGGATTCCTACAAAACACAAAGGAATGGGCTCAAAACCTCTAGGCTCAAGCGCTCTTAATAACCAACTATGGGGTATGAATGAGGGCATGCAATTGGGTTAACTCACGATGAGCTCAAGCCAAGGTATCCCATCCTGAGTGGTGCTAATTTGGACCCAATAAACATAAGGGAGAAAGAAAGTATACCTCAAGCAAGTAAAATTGGATGCTGTCGTGGTCAAAAGGAGGTCGAGGCCAAAAGCATTGTCACAGTCAAATAGAGGCAAGTGGTCGAAAGTACGCGTATGCAAAAACAAAAGAAAAAGGTGTTTTAGTCCTCAAATACCTGCATGGATATAGACATACAAGAAATGAACTCAAATAAAAAAATTAAAAAAAAAGGGGAAAAGATAGCAAAAGTGAGGTTGTGGGGGATTGAACCCCTTACCTCTTGAAAGGAGCAAGGATCTCAAAACCATTAAGCTAAGGAGATGGAGTGTAAATAATATGCTAGATGTGAAGGCTTATTTACAGGAGCCGTAGGCTCATCTCAACCATCGAACCTAAAGACTGATCAATGGCCAAGAAGGGAGCTTGGCATCTAGATTGAGATCAACGAAGCAAGACGATAGGCTCACGATCAACCTCAAGAAATCACAAGGATCACCACTAACACCACCCGTGCTTTCACGACACCATATCGAAAAGTCTACCAGAGCGCCTAAAGGCCCTCTCCTAGTCTGGGGGGCAAGTGTGGATGCTCAAAATTTCGTACTTGTTAAAGGTCCAAAGCACACGTTAAGGTCCCTTAAACGCCTAAATACATGCTTGTGCCACAAGGCCCTCGGGCCACCATATTCTCGCAAGGAGGAAAGCAATCTTATTGTCGATGTACCTAGCACCCATGAACCCAGCGAGGCCACGACTCGCACACCAGGCAGCGCCCCACGTTACACGCATCAGCCCCTCGTGAGACCCATCTCGTGACTGGCTCCCCTTAGGATGGCCTCCTGACACCACCTAGATCTACGCGGGTAGGGCCTCGTGACATGCCTCGCGACGCCACTTGGATCCGCGCGCGCAGGGCCTCGCAACATGCCTCGCGACACCACCTGGACCCGTGCGCGTAGGGTCTCGTGGCATGCCACGCCACCAAGGCCTCACGAGGAGGCGTCTCGCGCCATCAGTGTTGCGCACACAGGACCTTGCGACGCGTCTTGCGCCATCAGTTCCACGCCACCAGGGCCTCGCGAGAGGCATCTTGCGCCATCAATGCCGCGCCACCAAGTCCTCGTGAGAGGCGTCTCGCGCCATCAGTGTCGCGTGCGCAGGGCCTCACGATTCGTCTCGCGCCATCAATGCCGCGCCACTAGGGCCTCGCGAGAGGCATCTCGCGCCACCAGTGTCACGTGCGCAGGGCCTCATGATGCGTTTCGCGCCATCAGTGCCGCGTCACCAGGGTCTCGCTAGAGGCGTCTCGCGCCATCAGTGTCGCGGCACCAGGGCCTCGCAAGGGGTCGTCTCGCGCACCTATCATCCACGTCTCATGGTTGGCCCTAAGGTGCTTTGGGCGCCTTGCCCCAAGGACCCAAGAGCTCCGTTTCGCGCCACGACGCCTGCGTGCAATGGGTTTCTTGCACCCTACCCCTCAAGAGGGTATCTCCTACGAAGGCCTATGGAGACCCTAACATTTAGAGGTAAAAGCCCCAGTATAATTCAAAAGGATCATACGAGTAAGATATTGTACGGGGTACGACCCTTAAGACCCCGTATGTCTGATCCGAATACTCATGCTAGACAAGTAGTGGGAGTACTAGGAGAGGGGGCATGGCCTGTATGCTTCTAACCAGATGTCAGAGTCGACACCACCACCAGTACCACTACGCCTGGAGCCACTCCTTTGACACTTGTACTAAATAAGTAGTGGAGACATCCCCATAGAACCTGACCATGTACTGGAGCCAACACCACTACCCCTGAGACCACTCTCCTAACAATGTACTTGTGTACCATCTGGTCCCCTGGATCACAATGTATCAAGGGCGATTAGAGCCTACTATAAAAGGAACCCCACTTCCACGTGGAAAGGGGTTGGAAAAAACACTGTAGCTGGACACAAAAGAGAAATACAAGTTCTTTTCCCCATTTTTCTTCTGCAACTATTTTCTAAGTTTTTGTTTAGGTTTTTGAAGTTCTTCATTCATAAGCACCACGCTTTGATTTTTCTAACTTAACTTCGTTGACAAGTTCTAACCGTCAACAGTATACATGGTAATACACAATGTTATCCCCAAAAATGGAGATTTATGACGTGGAAATAGAGGTGACAAATGGCAATACATGGTCCGTAAAAGACACATTAAATAGTCAATAAATACATTGACTCCTCAGAGTTGTGATAAAGTGACCCGGTAGACTGATGAAGAATTTTTACTGCTTGAGAGTGTCACGTCCAAGCCAAGTACATCCGAGGAGCAGTCTAAGTGCCCGGTCGGTCCTTGGTCCGATGAAAGGCCAAGGTGAGGTCGGACCTTGGTCCAAGGAGAACCCAAGAGAGTGGTCCGAGGAGAGCCCAAGGGACCTTGGTCTGAGGAGAACCCAAGAGAGTGGTCCGAAGAGACCCCAAGGGTGTGGTCCGAGGAGAGCCCAAGAATTTGGTCGTTATGCATATGTCCAACCAGTGCATGGTTGTCCAAATAAAGAAATGGCATGCTAGAGGAGAGTGCCATGTTAGAGGGGAGACATGGCATGCTAGAGGAGAGTGTCATGTTAGAGGAGAGAAGTGCATGTCCTAGCACTTGCATATGACCAGCATGCATGTGTCCTACCAGCAAGTTATGTCCTACCAGCACTTGCATGTCCTACCAGCACTTGCATGTCCTACCAACAAGTGTATGTCCGACCAGTATGTATATGATCAACCAGAGTGGAGGTGAGGTGGATCAATTAGTTAGAGGAGGACTAAGTCAAGATTCCCAGAAACGGCTTCAACAAGATACGCGGGAATCTCTCATTCTTCCCACAAATGGGGGGTTTTGTTATATTTTGAATTTTTTTTGTAATTTAAATGTAATAAATATAATAAAATATCCCGATTCTAGGGGATATCAGATGTATGACCCTAAGCCTATAAATAGAGGGCTTATGGGATTAGAGAGGGTTTCTTCTTCTTCTTTGGAGACTTTTTGGGAAAATTTGGGTCTGAGTATTCTAGAGATAGAAAGTGCTGGCATTTGAAAGAATTCTTGTATTTTTGCAATCTGTACTGAAGAAACTCAGTTAGCTCAGTTCATCTCATCTTGAGTACAGATCTATAATCACAACTCTAAGTGGATTAGGCTATTACCGACTGATCGGGGCTGAACCACTATAAAATCTCCTGTGTTATTTATTTTTCTTGATTAAACTGTCTATATCGTTTAAATTCTCTTGAATGTTTGTCGTTTTTTACGTTCTCACATCGTTGGCTAAAAACACAGTCAACACACAAAATCATAAATTTAAAACTAATGATATGACATAAAAGAAAACATAAAACAGTAAAATAGTTTAAATCTCTGCCTAACACTAAAGAAATAACAAAATGGCTGAATTTTGCATTATATGTAAAAAAGGAAATTTCAATCATATTTAAAAAAAGGTTTTTTTTTCATAAACGTACATTTTTTTACATTTTTACGACCTCTAATTTTTTGTTTCAATTTTACTAACTCAGGTTTTCAAAAATAGTATTTTAAAGTTTCATAATTACAAAAATACGGTTTCAACTAGACATCAACCCCACTACAAACAATGTTGAAAAAATAATGTAAAATCAGCTAGACAACAAACCCATAACAATACAATGTTATAAAAGCAATTACAAATCAATTAGACATCAACCCAAAATAAACTAAAACAACAACAACAACAACAACAACAACCTTAAAACACTTATCCCTCCATTTTAAAATGTGTCAAAAATAAATTGAAAATATATATATATATATGGAAGACTTCTCAATGGTAATAACCCATGGATGGTTACCATAAATAACTAAACAAGTTTTGGATTTGGAATGATTATAATGATGATGAAAATAAATAAATAAAATATATAAAATCAATAATTTCAAATTTTTTAGATTAATTAGGCAATAAACATTAGTTGGAAAGATAATGGTCGCATTAATTATTCTCATATTTTTGCTCAAGGATTGGACAAAATGAATGAATCAAGAATGAAGAACGAATATTAAATAAGATTTTTTTTTATTCTTTCTTTAATAAATATGTGACCGTCATGTCATAAGGTAGCCCTTCCAAAAGTTTGAAAAGTCAAAATTTATTTTTAGAAATATTAATTAATAATTATAAATATAGATTATTGATCTTAATCCAATAGTTAATATTAAGTAACCATCCATGGGTAGTAACCATTAGGAGTGCTCCCATATATATATATATATATTAATATATCATAATATATGAACATAAACCCAAAATAAACTAAAAAATAACAAAATACCAACATTGAAAAACTTATTACTGCACTGTAAAATGTGTCAAGAAAAACAAAAATTTTACTCAATTAGAAATCAACTAAACATTAACGTACAATATACTTAAAATAAAACTAAACATATATCCAAAATTAACTCATACAATAAGAATAAAAAAACTTCAAAAAATTATATTAACAAAAAATACACTAAAATCACAAAATCAACTAGATATCAACTCAAAATTTACTTCAGAAAAACTAAATGTATACTCAAAATAAACTTAAACAACTATATAAAAAATCAATTGGAAAAATATTTTAAAAAAATACAGATAGTTGAAATATACTCAAATTCATGTGGACAATATAATTTATAATCAAAGCAAAGTATTTGATTAAATCTTATCTCGAAGTGTTTATGAAAATGTCATATATAATGTTATATATCTTTTAATGCTACTTTTTCATATATAATATAGTAAATGGCATGTGTATTTTGGTTTTATTTTTATTTTTTGTCATATGTTAAAATAAATATAATATGTAATAACCAAAACAGTTAGGCTGGTTAGTTGTTGCAGCTCATGTTAGTTTCTAATTGATTTTTGTAATTCTGTTAACAACATTCTTGTTAGTTTTCTTGCTGTAACAACTTCATTCTATGTAATTACTCCTCTATAAATAAATCACTTAATCTCATCTTGAGGTTAAGCTTTTTTGTTCCAATATTCAGCTCAAGATTTGTTATACAATCTAGTTCAAATAATAAAGCTCTTTATGGTATCACAGCCATCTGACTAACGTCCATGGATTCTTCCTCATCCGATCCTCAATCAATTCCTACTGTCAATACGCCTCCGGCCAACTCTGATCCTCCGGCTGTTGCTCAAGCTCTTGCTTCTTCGACCAGCACCTCTTCCATGACTTCTTTGCCATGGAATCCCTTCTCTAATTCTCTTACTTCTTCTTTAACTCTTAAACTTGATAGAGTTAACTTTCTTGCTTGGAAATCTCAGGTGGTACCCAATGTTATAGGACATGATCTTGATGAACTCCTCTTCAGCAATGTTTCTCCTCTAGAGAAGCTGGTCAATGGTGATGCAAATCCTGAATACCGCCAGTGGAAGAGACGTGACCAGTTACTTCTTTCTTGGCTCAAGTCTTCTATGTCTGAAGGTATTCTTGGAACCGTAGTAACCTATTCCACCTCCTATGATGTTTGGCGTGCTCTGGAGCAAAAGTTTTCAGGCCAATCTAAAGCTCGCTTACTATAATTGAAGGGTCGATTGTCCAAAATTCAGAAAGGTAGTTTGTCCATCTCTGACTATTTTGACAAAATTATATCTCTCTGTGATAGTCTTTCCATTGCTGGGTGTACCATTAGTGATCAAGATCTTGAGCTCCAATTGCTCAATGGTATTGGACCCGAATATGACCCTGTGGTTTCTGGAATTACTTCCAGTAGTGAGACAAAGACTCTTGAAGAAATTCAGGCCCTTCTCATGGCTCATGAATGTCGTCTTGAGCGTCATCACTCTGTTGCTGATCTCTCCTCCAAGATGGCTGCCAATCTTACATTTGGTGCTTCCAGAAATATGTCTTCTAATGGTTACAGGACTCCTTCTCCCTTCACAAGGCCATCTGCTCGACCATTTAATCGGCCTCCTCAGCAATCCACACGCCCTGTTTGTCAACTTTGTCTCAAGATTGGCCACACTGCACCCATCTGTCACTACAGATTTGATAGAGGATTCATCACTCCGAAGAACACTACTTCTCAGGCCAAAGCTTATCTCACTGAACGTTATGATGAAGGAGTTGATATAAGTGATCCTGAAGCCTATGTCTCTAGTTCAGTAACTGATTTTCGAGTTGATCAAATGTGGGATGCTGACATAGGGGCCACGAATCATGTTGCTTTTGGTATGGACACTCTTGAATCGGCTACCCCTTACATTGGTTCTGAAACACTTTCTGTTGGTAATGGTAAGAAATTGTTAATTTCTCACATAGGCAAGGCTACTTTTCCATCTACTTCTGCTTCATCTTTACACTTAAATTCAAATTTACATGTTCCATCTATTACAAAAAATCTTGTGAGTGTTTCTAAGCTTACCAAAGACAATAATGTCTTCCTTGAATTTCACAAAAACTGTTGTTTTGTTAAGGACAAGGACTCGGGGACTGTCTTACTCAAGGGAAGAGTTAGAAATGGTCTATACATGCTTGGGGATGATGTCACCAACTCATCTCTGCCAGCCCTTCAGTTTCATTTAGCTACTGTTTCTAATATTTGTCCCTCTCAGCTTTCTACAAATTTACACTCTTCTCAATCATCTTCTAGTTCTTCTTGTAACTATGCTTGTAAACATTCTGCTTGTACTTCAACTGATATCAATAAAAATTTTACTGCTTATGTTCCTGATCCTCAACCAAATGCCTTTATTTCTATTGCTTATACTGATGTTAATTCTTAGCATATAAAATTAGGACATCCCTCCCTAAAAGTTTTGAGCAAAATTCTGTCCCAAATTTCTCACTCCGGTTCATTAAAGACTTTAAAATTCTGTGATTATTGTCAAATGGGTAAAAGCCATAAGCATCCTTTTCCCCTCTCTTCTAGTCGAGCTACTCAACCCTTAGAATTGATTCACACTGATGTTTGGGGTCCTTCTCACACCCCATCTAAAGATGGTTTTAGATACTACATTCATTTTATTGATGATTATAGCAGGTTCACATGGATTTTTCCTTTTACTCTCAAGTCTCAAGCACTCAAGATATTTGTTCGGTTTAAAAGCCTTGTTGAGAAACAATTTTCTTTACCAATTAAAAGTGTTCAGGCTGACTGGGGTGGTGAGTACCGAGTGTTTAAAAGTCTTTTGCAGGATCAAGGAATTAAGTTTCAACATCCATGCCCTTACACGCAGGAACAACATGGCAGGGCAGAGAGAAAACATCGCCATATCACAGAAACTGGACTCACTCTTTTGGCTCATTCTGGACTTAATTTTACCTACTGGTGGCATGCATTTCAGTGTGGTGTTTATTCCCTCAATCGGCTTCCTACCCCTGTTCTTGAAAATCAAAGTCCATATGCGTGTTTATTCAACAAGCAACCGGATTATCATTTCATGAAACCTTTTGGTTGTACATGCTTTCCTCACCTCAGGCCCTATAACAATTACAAGTTAAGTTTTTGGTCTGAACCATGCTTGTTCTTAGGATACTCTCCACAACATAAAGGCTATATTTGTGAGAATTCTACTGAAAGAATCTTCATTGCTAGAAATGTAGTCTTTAATGAGACTCATTTCTCAGCCTTAACACCTACTGTATCTACTCAGGTACCTCCTTCCATAACTCACTCTTTTCCTACTGCTCAATTTTCAACTACACCAGTTCATGATACTTCTAATTTGTGCTCTTCTACTGTGCCACCTTCGACTGTGATGTCTCCAACACTCTCTGCCTCTACATCACCATCTACAACTGCTACAAGTGTCCCACCTGAAGTTCCTCCTCCTCCCCACACTGATATTACATCATCACTCTCAACTGGTGTACAACCTCCTCCTACTATGGTTCAACATATAGCTGCTGCTTCATCTCCTCTCTCTGAAGGTGTGGAAATACCTCCTCCAACTAATGTCACTCGAACTCACTCCATGACAACCCGTTCTCAGTGAGGCATCTACAAGCCTAAATATTTTTTGGCAACCAAATACCAGCTGCCTGAATCTCTTCTCCCTTCAGAACCCTCATCAGTTAAAAGTGCTCTTAAGGATCCCCGATGGTATGTGTAACGCCCTGGATAGCCAAGACCATTACACTGTGTGTTTATAAAGTGCCAGACTTGCTAATCAAATCATTAAAGTAAAAGCGTGTTACTGAAATAGTAGAGGAACTAGGGTTAAAAGTGTTTTGGTCTCAAAAGTACGTTTTCATTACTAAACATTGTTTATGTACATGGGATCCCAAAATGGACAGTTTAAAAGCCATTTACAAAAGTTACAAAGTTTAAATACATTAACAGCCATACTAAGGCAAAATGAGCAGTTAGGTGATCTCTGTCCTGACACACTCCTCGATCATGGTGATCGAACGGCTGGCTATGTACATTTCACTTCGGAGCTCTCCACCTCAGGCCTGGTCCAGCTTGCTCTTGCCTTTACCTGCACCACGTAGCACCCGTGAGCCAAGGCCCAGCAAGAACACACATCAATAATAGAGCATGCACATTTAGCTGTCAAATTAATTTCTCATATAGCATCTCATAAACTCAAGCATATCAATAATCAAGTATCTCATATACAAAGCATTTCAGCTCATATAACACAATGCTCAGATGATAACCAGGGCTAGCGCTCACAAGCTGCTCCCTCTGTTATCTTTTCGTTTCTAGCTCCCAGTGGCCAATTCGCGTCCCATGCGCTAAATTCATGTACGGTACTCTTAGATCGCTTACACGTGTCCCTTGGCAATAATACCAACGATGACAGAAAACAATTCTCGGGAGCACTTAGTCCCATCACATTCATACATTCGGGTGCAGTGTTCTTACCTTTCAATTCAATAGCTTTAATCCCTCGACACCTTGAGCACGATCCCACTCGAGCCCTAGCGCTCACCTAAACACAATCATGGCCAAAGTCAACATCAACCCTCAAGTTCAAAACCTAGCCCCGGGGCTAATCCCGAGCCCCCGGGATGTCCTAGTTCCACCAAACAAGGTGGTGGAACCAAACCCCAAACCTTAGGTCAAAAACCCTTGCAAAATACCCTAAAATCCCCTTCAGAAGGCAGGGTAGCGCTACAGCGCTCTTGGGAGGGCGCTATAGCGCTACAGACAGAAACCAAATCCCCTCAGCAAGATGGCCTAGCGCTACAGCGCCCAAAGGCTAGCGCTGTAGCGCTAGTCACAGACAGCCCAACACCAAAATTTCCCTTGTGCGATTTTCTCGAGCCAAACTCAACCAAACCTCTTCCAACTCTTACCCAAACTTAAAAACAACCTCATGACCACACTCCACTCATCCCAAGCACCCTAAACCTCTAAACTCCAAGCACATGCAATCACAAACTCAAAATTCACCATAGCCACCTCCAAACTTCAGAACCCAACATAAACCAGCTGAACATCATAATTAGAGCTTAGAATTCATACCTTTGATAGAATTTCGGCCACAAGCTAACCCTAGGCTCCCTTGGATTGCTGCTCCTCAGCCCTAAGCCTGAATTCCCTAAAGTTCCATTCAATTCCATTCAATTCAACTCAAGTACCACAGCTTAAAAAAACCAGAAACAGAAATGGATGAACTCTAAAATCTTACCTCAAGTATTGGTGAAACCCTGTTAAACCTCTGTCAATTCCTTAGCCTTAGATCAAAGTCCTTGAGGTTTAGATATCCCAGCTCTCCTCTAAGCTTTACTCCAGAAATTCACAAGAAACAGGTGAAGGAAAGTGTAAACCGACTTAGAGAAGCTCTCTCTGTTTTCCCTCCTTCTTTTCCCTTCTTTTTCAGACCCTTTTGATATTCTATAAATTCCACTATCTTAAAACCTCAGTAATACCCATCCTTAAAAGTCAAATGACCTTTATGCCCTCACAATTAACTCTAATCCTTTAGTCCACTTAAGGGTATTTTAGTCATTTTGCCTAATTTCCGCTACTTCCTCGAATGTCTCTATTATTTCCCGCTTAATTCCCGATACCTAATTAATCACCAATAGCATTCCTCAATGTTACAATAATCTCCAGCTTATCCACTAAATTCCCATTTACACCCCTGAGCTCACCCCGAGCCGGGTATAAATCCCCGCTATGACTTTTACGCTACATTGCTCACTAGGATCGTCTCGAGCCACAGATCACAGACATATCCACATAATAATGTGGTCTCAACAATTATCACATATATCAAAGCAGTTATGCCCATAATGGCTAAAATTACGATTATGCCCTTCTAACCTAATCTGGGCCTATATGCACACTAACACACATAGTCATGCATCTCAAGTACTCAAGTAATCATATAACATGCTTAAATCATAATCATGCATCTAAATCATAATAATCACACATAATTCCCATCATGCCCTCTTGGCACACTAACCAAGGCCCTTAAGCCTTATTAGTGAATTTGGGTCGTTATAGTATGCTTCTATGAAGGAAGAGTTTGATGCCCTCCAAAAGCATGGTACTTGGACCTTAGTTCCTCCTACACCTGATATGAATGTCCTCACCAAAAAATGGGTCTTCAGAGTCAAATTAAAAGCTGATGGGACACTTTACAGATTCAAATCCAGATTGGTAGCTAAGGGATATTTACAAACGCCTGGAATAGACTATGAAGAGACATTTAGTCCTGTTATTAAACCTGCCACTGTTCGGATGGTGCTTACTCTTGCGGTTTCATTTAACTGGGATGTCAAACAGTTAGATGTAAGTAATGCATTTCTCAATGGCTCTCTTAATGAGTTGGTTTATATGCGACAACCTACTGGATTTGAAGATGTAGCCAATCCTCACTATGTGTGTTGATTAAACAAAGCCTTATATGGTTTGAAGTAGGCTCCACGTGCATGGAATGAGAAGCTTAAGCAGACATTGTTTCAATGGGGCTTTCACCAGTCAAAATCTGATACTTCCCTTTTCATCTATGGTTCAGGAGCTCATCTAGTTCTTTTACTAGTCTATGTTGATGATCTTTTGATTACTGGTCCAAACAAGCTTTTGGTTCAGCAGCTCATTTCTGATTTGAACTCTCAGTTTTCACTCAAAGATTTAGGCTCTGTGCATTACTTTCTAGGAGTGGAGATCTATCGAAATTCTATTGGTATGTACCTCTCCCAATCCAAGTACACCTGTTATTGAAATTACATTTGGAAGGTGCTAAACCCAGCTCCAATCCTACAAGCTCAGCTCAAAAACTTTCACTGACTGAAGGGACACCCTTTGAAGATGTTTCTTTGTACAGGAGTACACTTGGAGCTCTCCAGTACTTAACTCTCACTAGACCAGATGTTGCATTTATTATAAATAAACTGAGTCAGTTTATACATGCTCCTAGAGTTGTACATTGGGAAGCTACCAAACGTCTCCTTCGATATCCCAAAGGCACTATCTCAGAGGGCCTTCTCCTTAAGCCTGCGCTCACTATGTCCTTATATGGCTATTCAGACGCTGACTGGGCAAGTTGCCCTGATGACCGTAGGTCGACTAGAGGATATGCCATGTTTTTGGGTGGTAATCTCATATCGTGGTCTGCCAAGAAACAGCAAGTCGTCGCATGTTCAAGTACTGAGAATGAGTTTAGGGCACTGGCGAATGCTGCTTCAAAAATCAAATGGCTTACCTCACTTCTGTCTAAGCTACAAATCAAGCTTGATGATGTCCCTATTCTATGGGTTCATAACCAAGGAGCAGCTGCTCTTGCAGCTAATCCGGTTTTCCATGCTCGTTGTAAGCACATTGAGATAGATATGCATTTTGTTCGTGATCAGATCTTAGAACAACAGCTCTCTGTTCGATATGTCCCTTCCATTGATCAAGTGGCGGATGTTCTCACCAAGTCTTTGCCAATTAATAGGTTTCACTATCTCAAAACCAAACTGAAAATGGTGTCTACACCCTTTCGTTTGAGGGAGAATAATAACCAATACAGTTAGGTTGGTTAGTTGTTGCAGCTCATGTTAGTTTCTAACTGATTTTTGTAATTCTGTTAACAACATTCTTATTAGTTTTCTTGTTGTAACAACCTCATTCTATGTAATTACTCCTCTATAAATAAATCACTTAATCTCATCTTGAGGTTAAGCTTTTTCGTTCCAATATTCAGCTCAAGATTTGTTATACAATCTGGTTCAAATAATAAAGCTCTTTAATATGAATGAAATTATACAAGGAAGTGGATGAAGTCCCATATGTGGCACTGAATCTAAGTTTAGTCAAGGATTTCAATGGTGGAACACGTGTCATGCAAGTGAGGATAGGTGACCAAAAACAAAAGATGTCTCTTATAAAGCCATTTGTGCTTTGTATTGTGTTACATGTACGTGTAATGTAAAGAAAGGGTATTTGTGTATACTTTACAAATTTACTACATATCTCGTACAATTTCCCATTGGTGGAGAAGATGTTGAGGTCGATCTAGACATCACAAAGCATATAGAGCTCATATACTGAGATAGACACTAGCTAACTATTTTAGTATGTCTACGAAAATCCAAAATCATATAAACAACTCAAAAAAGACTAAACCACTAATTTTCCATTGACTAATCTCAATCTGAAACTGTCATATATACACTATACAATTATATATATATATATACATGAGATCAAGATTAAGAAAAAGAAAAAACAAGTATGAGATATGTGAACCAGTGGTTGTCCAGAGTTGCATATATGAATACTTACATAGCTTCTTCTTCTCCTTTTCCTATTTGGGTTTTGATATGAATTGTCGATAAGTATCAGAGAACACCACTACCACCATTGGAGAAGATGAAGCCATAGATGTCAATTGCATCTCACTACGAAGATGTCAATTAAGCTTGAAGGTGCTGCAACGGAATAACTTGTTGGAAGTTGCAGAAGACTTCGTATAAATATAAACGAAAAATTGGGATAGTAAAAGTGAAAAAAATCTCTGTGTAACCGTATTATTGTAATTTTTTTCTTAACAGTTAGTGATACATGTAAATTTCCCTTAAAAAATTGTCAACCAATTTGAGCCTAAGGTATCATTTTATACCTATTTTGTAATTAAAGGGTACTAGTGCTATAAAAAAAAATTGGGCAATCATGTCCACCCACTCTCGCCGGGCCCGTATGTGTCTGTCCAAATAGCCTCCAATCTCAGCGGTCACCCATGGGATCGCCGAAATAGACCTAGATATTAAAAAAAAATAGCCTAATAGGCCAGCTCAAATTGGGCACTTAAACCAGTCGAGACAGGCACTCTGAAAATACAAAAACTAGCATAAAATCAGGCCCTCTCATTTTTTTTAAAGTACATTTGGAATGCACAATGATTTAAATTATCCGAGAAGGAAGGTAGGGGCATCACTTGATTTCCAGTTCAGGTATGATGCTTTAAACTAAACGTGAAACTTCATTCATTTGATTTTTTATATATATACAGGGTCCTCAATAACCTAATGACACCGAGTACCATTTTTACGTCATGCTGCTAATAAGAAACTTAACTCTAGAGAAAGACCCAAAATATTATTGGTATTAAATGATCAAATCAAAGGTACGTAGCGGAATATATGGACCCATTTTAATAAAAAATAATACCAGCCAGGATCATACACATATATAAATATTAAATCACATACAAATAGATTAGGGATTACATCTTGTAGCCTATCAAGTGCCCTTGAGTCTTTTTGTATTAATCAACAAACTTCCTATCCAGTGTTTTGAGAACTCACACCCTGATCTTCCAAACCAATCGTCAAACACACAAGGACGTGTGTGGGCACATAGGATTCAAAATGTTGATTTATGTGACTTCCTAGATGTATTCAACACATAAGAGTTAGAGTGTTTTGACAGACAGAAGGTTTAGAATAATTTTTAGGTTTAGAGAAAACTATCGATTTAGAGAGAGAATCTGATTGTGAATTTTTTTTTTTTTTTGAATATCACATATATCAGATTTATAAAGATATTTAATATAATTAAATAATCTTTATTTAATTAAAACATAATTCAAATTAAAACTGATTATATCTTTTTTATTTAATTATCTATTTAAATCATATTTAAAAAGAATAATTAAATAACTGATTAAACAAATTTATTTGAAATTCAAAATTCAAATCACAGGAATAAAAATCACTATTGTTGGCCGCCACACACTGTAATGTATAGTGTGTGTCGTCTAGCCCCATTAGGGTTTTCCTAATTTTCCCATTTGTTTATTTAATCAACTTTTAAGACAATATATTTATCCCAATATAAATATTAGTTAATTCAAAATATTTTTTTCTTAAAATATCAGTTTTAAATTAAATAAATAAATATCATATTATAAAAGATATTTATTATTTTCTCTCTTTATATTAATCCAAACAAGATTAATATGAATTTTAACCTATAACTTTTAAAAATAAGAACTACATAGTTAAATAATTGATTAATTCACAATTAATCAATTACCCATAATTATCACATAATTATTTCCTTGCCCTGGAAAATTAATTCCTTTGTAATTTAGTCCTTTCTCTTTACAAATTTTTCTTTTGACTTCCTTACCCTATACAGTGGAGGACAGAGGTGATCTAGGGACCATGGACCTATAATACGAAGCTCCAATAAACAAGATTATTAATTAAACTCTTTAATATGATAATCTTATTTATTAATTCAATGATTACTACTCTATAAATATGGAATGACCCTCTATGTATTTATAGAATTATATTTATAGATTTTTCTCTAGTAGTTCATTGATATAATCAATATATGTAGTTCTGTCCTCCATTACTGGTTTGTTAATTAGAGTTAGTCAAAATTATCATTTTACCCTTCTAATTATGTCTTGATTCTTAAGTACCATTAATTCACTAGCAAATAATTAATCTATAATCTAATTATAGATTTGAGCTAAAAAAAACTATTCAATTATAGAATCAACCCATAAGGGAACAAATATTCGATCTGTTATGAAAGCATGGATTCTGTTGACGCGGTTTTTCGCCAACAGTGTATTAATAAATAATAAGGTAGATTAGTGCATAATAAACCGTAATGAAAAATAAACGAATTCTCTTAAGAACACATAATTTTTACGTGATTCAATGGTTAAAATGCACCTAGTCCACGAGTCTGTATTATTGTTGTTTCTCTCTCTATTTTAGCAGAGTTTCGGTATTACAGAATAATGGTCCCTTTTCCTGTCTAATATTCCCAGTATTTATAAGGGAATTTCATGGACAGGTTTGGGTAACTGCGTGAGTCAATCACGCATTTACATAATTATTACATTTATTACAAATAATTCCCATTTATATTGGGATATGATTTGATCACAAGGTAAATGTACTCCTAATTTCTGGGATATTAAATATGACAGTCTGGTCATAAATATACATATAAAGGGGTCCCGAGTCTCTGGGGATCCGCGAGTATGCAATAAACTACAACTGCCACGAGCTGGATATCTCCTCCAAGCTCATGCTTCAACAACTGTTTTAATATTTTGAGCTCGCTCTTCACAGCCTTCGTATCCCTTGCTCGGGTTAAACCCAGGATGCCTAACACCACGCGTGACCACATGAAACTGAAATTGTCCACGTGGATAATAAGAAAATATCTTTCCCTTGGTTATTTCTCCATATATTTATTTGTTAGCTGTACCTGAGCTGAGTGAATTAACTCGGGCTAAAATTAGGGTACAACATTTGCCCCCTAAGCTCCTGCTCATGTATGATGTCGTCACTTTCTGACCTACACAGTAGGGGCTTTTAGACTATTGTTACATAAAACCATGCCTGCCTACTACTTGAGTTCTGGACACGTGGTGTACCGCAATTGATGTCTGTTTGGGTTTCGAGGATCGCAATAATTGTCTTGTCACCTTTTTGCCGCCGTTTGGTCTATTTAATCTTAGCCCTTGGATCTTGAACCAACCCAATTGGATGGCCTAGATTAATTTACACAATTTACGTATAAGCAGGATGGCTAAAATTCAAACTCCACCACCTTTCTTTTAAATTTTTTCCTTTTCTGCACTACTAAGCCTCTCTTCTCTCTTAGAAATCCCAGAATTCGTTCATCATGCCCAGATATTCAGAAGCTTTCCAGGAGCTTCTCGTTGTCGAGTCTATTCCTTCCAATTTGCGAATTATACTTTCTTGTAAGTATCTCACCCTTTGGTTTTAAAAGTTTTTTTTCTTTTATCCAATGGAATTTCTATTCTTCACCATGTTCATCCGTAATATTCATTGTAGTTACTGTTAGGCTATTTCTAAATGTTCTTACGGATTAGGTTTTGACTTAGGTTCAACGGGTGAGTCTAAATTTTTTTTAGAAATAAGATGTTCATAAAACTGTGAAATTTTTGGGTAAATCTGGATAACTCTAATTTAAAGAATACCCATTCAAGGTAAAGGAAATGTAGGGTTTTAGGTTTAGAACAAGATAGCTTAGAGGTTACGTTTTCTTGGGTTGTTTTGCACTAAATCACTTCGCAAGGAAAGTAGTGGTCTGACATTCTGACACACGGATCCTTAAATATCAAGGGTCTGCTAGGAAACCGAGGCGCGTAGCTTAGGATATCGAGTGGCATCACGCGATGGGGCTGAGGCTAACCTTAGGTCGTATAACAAAAGTAAATTATATCCTTCGTACTTTCACGTCATAGTATTAGATACTCTTAGGTCGCCTGCTAACGAGGCCATTTTATCGTTAGGCGATTTGATGGCTCCTCAAAAGAAGAACGCCACAAAGAAGTATGCCTCAAGCTCGTCCTCTCAACAGAAGAACAAAGGGAAGCAAATCGCCCCAGAATCTCCCATCTCACACTTCAGTCCAGTGGTGGAGAAGTAGATCATGGTCGATCCCAACGCATACTTCAAAGTTGAGCGTGTCATTTCAAAGATCATGACTCAAAGGAGAGTAAACAAGGTCATGTTGAGCCACAATATAGAGGTTGGAACTGGAACTCTCCTCGTTCAACCTCCGTTCGAAGGGGAACGGAGCTGCTCCCCTCTCCAAGATGACTTTGCAGCTTGGAGTGACGAGCATCTGAAGGATGGGGCCTTCCTCCCTCTTGACCAGTACTTCATGGATTTTTTAAATTACATGAAGCTAGCTCCATTTTAGCTCCCTCCAAATTTGTACAGACTTTTGGTGGGGCTGAAGTATTTGTTCTTGAAACACGAGTGGGAGTTCCCCACTCCGGTAGACATTCTTTATTTCTTTGGCCTTAAGGCAAGCCTAGACCAGAGGGGACGCGGTGACGGATTCTACTACCTCAGGCAATTCCCTAACTCGGCCTCCGTCATCGAGTTTCTAAGTCATCCAAACGACTACAAAGAGTTGTTCTTTATGTCGAATGGATACCGGAACAGCGAACACCGATACTTCAACCGACCTCGTAAGTCTTCCATCCTTATGAATTTAGCTCGTGAATTTTTATTCGTTAAGATATATATATTTTCACATGTATTAATTGAATTTGTTTCTCGTGCAACCATATTTGCGAGGACGACAAAGTGGGTGACTCTCGCGGGTTAGTATGAGAAGTTATCTGGGATTCCCCCTAGTGAGAAGGACTACCGGAAGGTCATGAATGACATCACGATGCTGGCTTGCCAGTTGATTGGAGAAGGTCAAACACTGGCCTTGAGGACCCGGGCTACCCTTCCGGTGATCCCCGAGCTCCCATCCTCTCAAGAGGCCTTGCCAGCCATTGAGGACGAGGAGGATGAAGAGAACGAGGTGCCTCTAGTGCAAAAAAGGCGGGCTCCCGAGGCTGACCGAGAACCCGATCTAGAAAGAGTTGTGTTAGGGGCAGCAGCCGGCCCCTCTGGCCAAGGTAACCCATACCCCTTTAGGGAATTAAATAAGGTTGTTGCCGATTTTAGGTTAGTTCGTTTTAATCCAAATCAGCTTGTCCACCATCATCCTTATAACCCGGATTGAACTAGAACCCTGCTCCAATGCGTAGACCACCTAGTGGTATGCCATGACAATAGTTATCCTAAGGGCACAGTCGTAGTTGATAACACCTTAAACTTTAGATCCACCATTTTTTAGGAATGGGACCAACCGTAGGACCTGGCCTTCTTTGCTCCAGGGTGCACTTGCCCCTGCATTTAGATAGTATCTAGAGGAATCCAGCCCCGAGGAAGGACCTGAACCTGATCCCCTTAGGATCCCAGAAATATTAACTATAGACTCCCCTTCTCCTCCGTTAGTTCCAATGTCGGAGGTCATGCTTATCCCGGCTAAAACACCCGAGCTGGTGATAATAGACTACTCCCCCAGACCGGAGGGTAGGATCTTTATTTTCTTTCTTTATATATGTTTTTGACAACTTTATTTTGTGAACTAACTCCCTTTGTGCTTTTTAGGCAAAGAGATGGAACAACCCGGAGCTCCCGACCTCCGAACTGCTTTCCAAGCTAAGAAGGCTGGCTCGGGCCCTGTTGTGAAGAGGCCCAGGTTTACGAAGAAGGCCCCCGCTGAAGCGGAAACACCTCAAAATCCCCTGCCAAGGGGAAAGACACGAGCTCAGCTCGGGAACCAGTTCTGGTGACTTCTGTTTTCGCTAAGGTTCCTTCTCCTCCTCCTCCCATGCCTCGCTTCATGGTCCCTCAAGTTATACAGACCGAGGCCCCAGCCCTCACTGTCAGAATACCAGTAGACCATTAGGACCTGGAAAAGATCCCTGAATCCTTTCAGGGTATCGTTTACGAGACTGCGACTCACAAGTTGGGGCACGCCTACAAGGCCAACGTTAGGGACCTGAGGACCATAGAGGAGCACAGCCTAGAGAATGCTATGGAATCAGCTATGGGGATGAACCTCACTATAAGTTCTCTTTCCTTGCTTAGTGATTTTTTTTTTGACTGGGTGTATATCTTTAGCTTGTTTTGTTATTTTGTAGTCTGCCCTGGCCTAGTATCACATCATAGCTCATGCTAGGGCTAGAAATGATGAGCTCCGGGAAGAACTGAACGCTGCCCAAACCGCCATGACTGTAGCTCAAGAAGGCGACCAGGCCGCCAAAGCTGCCTTGGCAGCGGCTCAGAAGAATGGGCTTGATGCTAAGGCTACTCTCGCCTTGTCCAAAGAAAGTGAACAAGCTGCAAAGGCTACATTGTCTGCCTCCCAGGCTCAAACTGCACAACTTCCGGGCGAGGTTGATGAGGCCAAAGCAAAACTGCTCGAGGCCGAGGCCGCAGTCAAAGAAGAAAAGGCAGCCTTATCATCAGCCATGGAAGAGATATTATACCAATGCTGGGCCTTCAATCCGGATGGGAACTTATCTTTCATGGGACCCAAGCTGTAGGATCCGTACCTTGCAAAATTTAAGGCTCGACTCTTGCAAGAACCGTCGGAGACTAGCGATGCATTCAGAATGGCAGAGGGAGATGGTGAGGAGGTCACATCTTCGGGGCGAGCTAATGGAACCCACTGATCTGCTTTGTTTTTGTTTTCCATTGTAATTATTTAACAATTTTTTTATATTAAAAAATTGCCTTCAGGCTCAGTTCGAGGTTTTTTCTCCTCGTGTAATTTATTGGCTTTATTTCAATATATATCCATCTTTTGATCCACATATCTTTCCTTTATTATCTGTCATGCTAGTGAATCCTTAGACTTGTACATTCAAGATTTTAGGAATCGATTTTTAGATCGAGCTAGATTTTATCGAGCTTGGTTATATCCAAGTTTTTGTTTGGTTATTTGTACCCTACCTGTCAACAATCAAGCCTCAAACCTGGTCATATATAGGGTTTTAAATGTTTTAAACTTTGTTCGCATTAGGTTGATTGAAACTCGAGCTTTAAGAAGCCGTTGAATAATCAATTTTTCCAAACTTCTAAGTTTCGGACCTAGTTACGTCCAGGATTTTAAATGATTTAAAATTTAGTTCACGTTAGGTTTATTGAAAATTCAAACTTTAAAAAGTGATTGAATGATCAATTTTTCCAAGCTTCTAAATTTCAGACCTAGTTACGTCTTAGATTTTAAATGATTTTAAACTTAGGTCGTGCTAGGTTTATTGAAAATCTGAACTTTAAAAAGCCATTGAATAATCAATTATTCCAAGCTCTAAGTTTGTTAATCTTATCGAGCAGGCTTAATTTTGCCAACCTCGGGTTATGTGCCCCCCCAAGTAACCAGAATGTAGAAACTTTCTTGGTTGCTTTTACTGTTGGGTTTTTTTTTCCCTAATTAAAGCCCAAATTCTTTGTAATCTCATTTTATTATCAATAAAAGAATAGAAATCATTTTTGACTTGGTCAATCACTTTGCTGACATGTTTTATTTTCATGATTATCTGTTTAATATAAACTTCTATTAAATACCGAGCATATAGCTAATCTTATTTATAGTGACGTAATCACAGTGGAATATAAATATGATTATATGTTCAAAATAAGTTAGTCCTAAGATTAGTCAGTGCACAAGATTTACACTGACTTGCCAATCTACGATATGATCCACTTACACATTACAGCGTTTATGTTGTTTCCAGAACATTAGCAAAGTAGATAAGATTGGATGTATTTGTTACATCGGACTGGACTGATATTGACAGTTGATAAGATAAATAAACATACCATTATTATCTATTCTAGTCATGTCATATAGTTGACCATAGGTCAATTCAATCTCAATTATGAGTGGTTAGTATTCTAACTGATTGTATTATTTGAGTTCTTTGACTTGTTCGTTACCAGCTTACCCTACGGACTAGCCCATACTTACATCTTGGGAACTCGGTAGTATAATTGAGTGGGAGTGTTAATCATAGATATAAACATCTATAGCTTCTGATGAAGAAGTGAAACGATGGTTTCCTTTTAGTTTGGTTCAAGGTGTTAAATGATAGAGATCTCATTTCAGTAATTAAATTAGGTTACTGAAATATTATTTACAAGGAACTAAGTGTTTTAAGGATAAAATACAATGAGGGGTAAAACGGTATTTTAGTCATTTCTCATTGTAGGCCATCTATAGAGGATTGAGTCACAATTATGGTTGTAACAATGGATAATTAATAGTGTATCTACATTTGTTATAGAGCGTTCTATGAATTTTAGAATGCAATTCCGAGTCTATAGTGGATTCACGAGGAATTAATAAGTTAGTAAATTTATTTGTTAGATTTATGATAACTTATTGGAGCTAGATTTCATAGGACCATGGTCCCCATTGTACCTTTGATAAAATCATCTAGATATTCTCAATTAATTGATTTAATTATCAATTAGAATTACTAAAGTTGACCAGGTCAATTTTGGATAGTTTCACAGATATGTGTAATTTTGAGAAGAAAAGAGAAATTATGGCTGATTTATTAATTAAGATAAATTGGTATCTAAATTAATAAATAAGTTTAAATCAAGATTCAAATTATAGATAATTAATTTGGTAAATGATTTAAATAATTATTTAATTAATTAAATCAATAGAAAATAATACAGGCCTTGTTTTTAAGTCCAATGGGCTTGTAATTGAATGGGAAATTTCACGGGCCTAAAGCCCATGATAATTTTGACATAGTGCTTCAAATTGGATATTATTTTATTGATTTTTTTAATTAAATTAAATGGCCTAATTGAGTCTATAAAAGGAGTGCTTAGAGAGAAGTCAAAACATAAGTTTAATCACTAGTTTTCTGATAGTTTTAGATTCTCTCTAACCACAAGTCATTTTCTAAGCCTCTTTGATTATTTTCTCTTCTTCTTCTCTGTATCTATCTCATGTGTTGAGAATTGCCTACACTAGTCTAGGTGATTCTAAGGTACATTGGAAGGCTGTGAAGAAAATAGAAGATCGGTTCAGTTTCTTGACAATACTCTGTGATAGAGAGGATACAAGAGTTAGAGAAACTGAAGGAATGACTCTTTAATTTTGCTGCATATACTGTAAGTTTTCTATTCATTATTTCTCTTTGAATTCAATTTTAGAAACATGTTTTAGGCTATCTCGTATTAATTTGTTTAATATTAGATATACATAAAAATAAATAAAGATCATGTATAAGTTTTTCTTAACAACTGGCCTCAGAGGCTTTGGTAATCTTTATTTTCATGCATGAACATGTTAAAAATCTAATTATTTGATGTGTTTGAATAATTGGATGGTTTTCATGTTTTTATGAAGTATATTGAATTTTATGTGATTATTATAAATTTTTAGGTTATTTTGTTGTATTTTCTATGCTATTCATTTTTATATATCATTTATTTTGTGTAAAACATGTTAAAAATTAATTAGAAAATTGTTTTGGTTTGAAAAATTGCACAAAAAAAAAATTCGAAAATTTTTTCCTGGCTGCCATGCGCGCACCCACGCGCATCAGCCACGGTGAACAGTACCCACGGGTACTATTCATCAAAAAAAATTATTTATTTTTTAAATTAAAGAAAATTATAATTGTGAATATTTATTTTTTAAATTCAAAGCCAAAAATATTAGATTTGTTATGTATTTAAAATTATTTTTTAAAAATAAGATATTTTTGTTAATTGAGATTTAAATAATTAGATATTTTCTACAAAGATTCAAATTCAAATTTAAAAATAGACTAACAACTTAATTTTAAATATTTTAATATATTAAAATATTAGACTTATGATATCAGATATTTAAGATATTTTCATTTAAATTGTTGATTTTTTTAATAAATCTTTATTTGAAAATATAAATATCTTTTTTATTCTATAGTTTTTAATATTTAAATTATTTAAAATTTGAATATTGTTAGTTAGATATTTTTATACATATTTGAATTTGTTTAACTATTTTGAGATATTTTAGGGTTGATATAACTATTTATATTTTATTTTTAAATAGATAAAATATTAGCTAATAGTTGTAACAAAACAAGATATTTTGGAAAATAGTTAAGATATTGATTTTAAAATTTAAAATTAGTTAAATTTTGAAAAGTATCATTTTTTTCAGCCAATTAATAAAATATTTTTTTAATAAATGGGATTTAAATTAACTTTGGTTAATTGTTGATAAATCCTATTTAAATTAAATTAATATTTTTTTTATCAAATTAACATAAAACCAAGTTGAATGTTGATAAATGAAATTTAAATTAACTATTGTTAATTGTTGATAAATTTAATTTAAATTGACTTATTTTTTGTAAAAATTTAATTAATTTGAATTTTTTGATAAATTATAGATAATTAAATGTGGTATTTTTGTAAATGAAATAAATTGTGGTTTTTTTTGCATAAATTCATAGAATTGCTCATATAGTAACATGATTAGGCCCATCCAATTATAGCATGTCTGTTTGCACTATATGTGATATTTTTACAATTGGGCTTAGATGCATATAGTGGCCCATATGTTTATTAGATATATGTATTTTGTCAAATAAAATATTCATAAAATGATAGGTTTTATTTGGGCACATTAGAAAATGTAAAGTTTAAATTCTTCTCTTGTGGGTGATTCCACTTGTGAAGGCCCATTTGCTTTGCATGACTATAGTGGGCCTAATCAATTAATAACAATTAATAAAACGAATGTTTAAATTCCTGTCTTTTGGACCTTGTATGGAAGATAGGGGCATTTGTAGTGGGAACGACATACTGGACCCAACCCTCCTCCATACAAGCCCAAATGTTAAGGCCCATTTACCTGAGTTGGACTTAATTGTATAGGTTCATTATATTAGTTAAACCTAAATATTGATTAGCAACAAATTAATTCTAAATTAATTGAATTTGTTTCAATGTGACACTTTAGAATTAATAGGAAATTATAGGACTTTGGTTTTAAAAATTTTAATCTGTTTAATTTTTTTTTGGAAAACCATAGTCATAAATTTTCTAAAAATAAATAATAAAAATACTATTTTTTTAATTTTATAATGAGCATATTTTATGAATTATATTCGATCTCCACCGTTGGTTTAACATAGTCAATAGCTTAATGGGGCCTCGAGGCACTTTGATTTGTCCCCTTACGGAAGGTGTTCATTAGTTATTTTGACAAGGTTAGATTTTGAAAGATAGATAATTATAGGTCAAATTCTACTAAACTCACCCCTATGGTGACTACTAGGACTAAATCTATGATTATCAAAACCGTGGGTCTAGCTCATAAAATAAGAGATTTTGTTTTCTTATTTTGATCGAATAGTTGGTTGTTAATAGTGGTGTCCATTATTAAATGAGTTAACAACTCTATTTAACTAGTGGTATTTTTGACTCTCGCCAACCAGGACAAGGATACCATAGTTTAGTTAGAAACCTAAAGAAATAGATATATGATTGTTTTTGGTATTTTTTCTCATATCTTACATATTTTGGTATAAGTTGTGCTATTTCTTGAAATTTGTGTGAATAGAAGTTTTATTGAGCAAATGAGATTGATTTATATTTTATTGGTAATTTGTAGTTTTAAGATAAGTAGTGTTTGTGTCTACTCCCATCCTTTCTCAACTTTCGATGGAGAAACTCACTGGAGAAAACTTCCTTAATTGGAAGCAAAACATCAACATTATGTTGATAGGTGACAACTCAAAGTTCGTCCTGACTGAGGAATCCCCGGAAGTTCCAGCTGAAGGAACTACCAAGTTTGTGAGGGACAAGTATGAGCGTTGGTAGGCAGCTAACAACAAGGTGCGGTACCACATGTTGACTAGTATGGTCGACACTCTCAAGACAAAGATGGAGAATGTCGAGACAGCCTGCGAAATCATGGATCAGCTCCAAGACATGTTTGGTGCCAAGTCAGCGCAGACTCTTTTTGAGGCCACCAAGAAATATGCCAATGCTCGAATGGCACCTTCTCAACATGGTCATGATCACCTGATCAAGATGAAAAACTACTTTCAGGAAGCTGAACTACACAGAGCCATAATAGATGAGGAAACTCAAGTTGGCTTAATCCTCAACAGTCTTTCTCCAGCTTTCCTTCCATTCACCACCAACTATGTGTTGAATAAACTCAACTATGGTCTGACGCAGCTCATGAATGATCTTCAGACTTTTGAGTCTATCATGGGTGGACCTAGTAAGGGAGGAGAAAAGAAGACAACAACAAAAACTACTACTGCTGATCCAGCTAAGGCTGAAGCTAACCAAGCTTTGTCTTCAAATGTTGGAAACAAGAGGAAAGGTGGAAAAAACAACAACCCCAAGGCTGCAAAGACTGCAAAGGCGAATGCAGAACCATATGCACAGACACCTAAGGGGAAGAACAAGAAAGGTAAAGATAAGTGCTTTCACTACAAAGAGAAGGGGCATTGGAAACGAGATTGCCCTAAGTTTCTAGCAGTTAAAAACAAAGGTAATGATTATAGTTAATTTATCTTAGAAACATGTGTTTTAGATAATGAAAAATCCATTTGGATTATTGATTCTGGATCTACCAACCATGTTTGTAACTCTTTACAACTTCTTGAATCGTGGGAGGAAGTGAACGAAGGCGGCTTAAAGCTTAGAGTTGGGAACAGAGTGTTCGTTGCGGTCCAAGCTAGAGGAAGAGCTCGTCTGAAGTTCGGAAATAAATACTTAATTTTAAAAGATGTATTTTTTATTCCGGATATTAGTAGAAATTTAATTTCAGTTTCCATGCTGTAATTAGAACAATTTGTTATGACTTTTACTTCTAATATATCTATTTGCTTCAATGGATCACAATGGTGTATTGCATGTTTGGAAAACGGGCTTTATATTCTGCGACCTAACGAACCCCTCGCTCTTAACAAAGATTTATTCAAAGTAGCTAAACCTAGGACCAATAAACGTCAAAAGACCGATAACGATAATATGACGTATTTATGGGACTTGAGACTAGGTCAGATTGGCTATGATAGGATTCAAAGACTTATAAAGGACGAAACTTTGAGGGAACTCACCTTAGGTGAATTACCTGTCTGTGAATCTTGTCTAGAAGACAAACTGACCAAGCGTCCATTATCTGCAAAGGATGATAAGGCCAAAGAACCACTTGGTCTTGTTCATTCAGATGTTTGTGGGCCTTTGAATGTACAAGCCAGGGGTGGTTTTGAGTATTTCATCACTTTCATTGATGATTACTCTAGATACTCATGTCTTTTCCTAATGCATAGGAAATCAAAAACATTTTCAAAGTTTCAGGAATTCCTGGCAATGGTTCGGAACCAATAACGTTAAAGATCTTGCGATCTGATAGGGGTGGAGAATATTTGGATATGCATTTCCAAGATCATTTAACTGAACTTGGGACTTTATCACAACATACTTCCCCAGGTACTCCGCAACAAAATGGTGTAGCGGAACGCCAGAACAGAACTTTATTGGAAATGGTTAGATGCATGCTTAGTTACTCAACTCTACCAACTTCATTCTGGGGACATGCAATTGAAACCGCGAACAACATTCTCAATTTCGTGCTATCTAAATCAATCCCCAAAACACCTTTAGAACGCTCGAATGGTCGTGAACCTAGTTTACGCCATTATAGAATCTGGGGGTGTCCCGCTCACATCTTGAGGAAAAAGGAGGGAAAGCAAGAACCACGAACTAAAGTTTGCATGTTTGTTGGCTATCCTAAAGGTACTTGGGGTGGAATTTTCTATAGTCATTCATAAAAGAAAGTATTTACTTCTACAAATGCTACTTTTCTGGAAAATGACTATGTCCAAAACTTTAAACCTCACAGCAAAGTAGTTTTAGAGGAGATGGTTAAAGAATTGACTCCTACCAATGTTCCATCGTCATCAACATGAGTTGATGATGAAATTCCCACTCTTCATGTCCAACCGACGCAAGTCAATTTAAATGAAGAAAGTACCATTGTTCCTGAGCAAACAGTCACGGAGTCTCGTCGTAGTGGGAGGGTTTCTAGGAACCCAGTTCGCTATGGTTTGGATGGTGAAACCAATATGGTTGTTGGTGACACTAGTGATGATGATCCGTTGTCTTTCAAACAGGCAATGGCTAGCCCTGAAAAGGAACTATGGCTCGAAGCCATGAAACAAGAAATAGAGTCCATGTACTCAAATTCCATCTGGGATCTTGTGGAAGCACCTAGTGACTTTAGGGCTATTGGGTGCAAGTGGATCTATAAGAAGAAATGAGGTGTTGATGGAAATATCGAGGCTTATAAAGCTCGATTAGTGGCAAAGGGTTATACCCAAAGAGAAGGCGTGGACTATGAGGAAACTTTTAGTCCGGTAGGCATGCTCAAATCCATTCGCATCCTCTTATCCATAGTAGCCGCTCTCGACTATGAGATCTGGAAAATGGACGTCAAGACAGCTTTTCTTCATGAAAGCTTGACGAAGTCATTTAAATGGATCAGCCAAAAGGATTTAAAGTAGTTGGACAAGAAGGAAAAGTTTTCAAGTTAAATAGGTGCATCTATGGACTTAAGCAAGCTTCTCGTTCCTAGAATCTTAGGTTTGATGAAATAATCAAGACCTATGGCTTTGAACAAAATATTGATGAGCCTTGTGTTTACCAACTGCAAGCAAATCAAATAGTGGTATTCCTGGTTCTTTATGTAGATGATATCTTACTCATTGGAAACAATAGTAAGAAATTATCAAATGTGAAGAATTGGCTGAGCACTCAATCCCAGATGAAGGATTTGGGTGAAGCAAGTTATGTTCTAGGTATCCAAATCATCAGGGATAGAAAGAACAGACTCTTAGCTCTATCTCAAGCAGCTTACATAGATAAAGTGCTTGAACGTTTCTCAATGAAAAATTCCAAGAAAGGGCGTCTACCGTCCCGTCATGGAATTCATCTCTCAAAGAAGCAGTCTCCCCAGTCTCTTGAAGAGGAAGATGCAATGAGAAAAGTTCCTTAGGCATCTGCACTTGGAAGTCTGATGTATGCCATGTTGTGTACTAGACTAGATATCTGCTTTGTAGTGGGAGTAGTGAGCAGGTATCAGTCAAACCCAGGACCGGAACATTGGATAGCAGTTAAGCATATCCTGAAGTATTTGAGACGGACTATGGATTATATGTTAGTCTACAAGGGTGGTGTTCTGAACCCTGTAGGCTACATCGATTTAGATTTTCAGACTAATGTCAATGACAGAAAGTCTACTTCTGGAATGGTGTTTACTCTTGGGGGTGGAGCTGTGATTTGGAGAAGCGTAAGAGGTTGAGTACATAGCTGCGTCAGAAGCAGCTAAGGAAATAGTCTGGCTAAAGAAGTTATATTCGAATCTTGGTGTTATTCCAGAAATGGATAAACTGCTTGTGTTGTTTTGTGACAATACAGGAGCGATAGCCAACTCGAAAGAACCTCGAATTCACAAGAGAAGTAAGCATATAGAAAGGAAGTATCACATTATTCTAGAATATGTGGCCAGGGAAGATGTGAAGGTTATGAAGATTGCAACTGAAAACAATCTTGCGGATCCATTTACAAAGACACTACTAGAAGCTACATTTGATAAGCATATCAAGGAAATGAGATTAGTAGAATTAAGGCATTAGTTTCAATTAGTGCAAGTGGGAGTTTTTTGAGATTTTTTTGCCCTAATTAAAACTCAATTTCTTTGTAATCTCATTTTATTATCAATAAAAGAATAGAAATAATTTTTTGACTTGGTCAATCACTTTGCTCACATGTTTTATTTTCATGATTATTTGTTTAATATAAACTTCTATTAAATCTCGAGCATATAGCTAATCTTATTATAGTGACGTAATTACAGTGGAATATAATATGATTATATGTTCAAAATGAGTGACAATTATGGTTGTAACAATGATAATTAATAGCGTATCTATATTTGTTATAGAGTGTTCTATGAATTCAAGAGTGCAATTCCGAGTCTATAGTGGAGTCACGAGGAATTAATAAGTTAGTAAATTTATTTGTTAGATTTATGATAACTTATTGGAGCTTGATTTCATAGGCCCATGGTCCCCATTTTTCCTTGGATAAAATCATCTACATAGTCTCAATTAATTTATTTAATTATCAATTAGAATTATCAAAGTTGACTAGGTCAATTTTGGATAGTTTTCACAAAGATGTGTAATTTTAAGAGGAAAAGAGAAATTATGGCAGATTTATTAGTTAAGATAAATAAATACCTAAATTAATAAATAAGTTTAAATCAAGATTCAAATTATAAAGAATTAATTTGGTAAAAGATTTAAATAATTATTTAATTAATTAAATCAATAGAAAATAATACAAGCCTTGTTTTTAAGTCCAATGAGCTTATAATCAAATGGGAAATTTCACGGGTCTAAAGCCCATGATAATTTTGACCTAAGGCTTCAAATTGGCTGTTGCTTTATTGATTTTTTAATTAAATTAAATGGCCTAATTGAGTCTATAAAAGGAGTGCTTAGAGAGAAGTCTAAACATAAGTTTAATCACTGGTTTTCTGATAGTTTTAGATTCTCTCTAAACACAAGTCCTTTTCTAAGCCTCTTTGATTATTTTCTCTTCTTCTTTTCTGTATCTATCTAATGTGTTGAGAATTTCCCACACTAGTCTAGGTGATTCTAAGGATACATTGGAAGGTTGTGAGGAAAATAGAAGATTGGTTCAGTTTCTTGATAATACTCCGCGACAGAGAGGATACAAGAGTTAGAGACACTGAAGGAATGACTCTTTAATTCTGGTGCATATACTGTAAGTATTATATTCATTGTTTCTCTTTGAATTAAATTTTAGAAACATGTTTTAGGCTATCTCGTATTAATTTGTTTAATATCAGATATACATAAAAATAAATAAAGATCTTGTATAAGTTTTTCCTAACATTTACAAACATTTGAACACGAACTAATGCAATCTAAAAAGGAAAGTATTTAATAACCCATCTACTATTTAATCAAATGGCTTTTTAAATAAGTCTTACATTGATGGTGGTATTACTGATAATATTTTTTTCAAATGTAGGGCATTCCAGGTCTGTGGGACTACTTCCCCATTCAGCCGAGCTATCTTGAAAGTTCCTTCATGCAAAACCTCAACGACCTGATATGGTCCCACCTAATTCAGACCTAAAACACTGTCCTTGGGATCCTTATTTGCTAGAAATACCATTCGAAGAACCAGATCGCCCAATCCAAATCTACGCGTCTTAACTTTAGAATTAAAATAGCAAGTGATTTTTTGTTGATAATAGGCGAGCTGTAACTGGGACTCTTCCCATTTTTCTTCAATCAGTTCGAGAGATGCTTTAAGTAGTCCATCATTCTGCTCTTGGTTGAATGTCCTTTGCCTGTGAGTGGCTACCATGGCTTCGATTGGAAGCACGACCTCACTTCCAAAAGTTAAGGAAAAAGGAGCATGCCCCGTGGAGGAAGTTTGGTAGGCCCATAGTACTTGTTGGAGTTGTTCTGGCCATAGTCCTTTAGTTTCTTCTAACCTCTTCTTCAGGCTTTCCTTTAAGGTTTTTGTTCACAGCCTCGACCTGGCAGTTGGCCTGCGGATATGCTATAGAGGAGAAACTCTTAATAATGCATACTTTTCACAGAAATCAGTAAAGAGATCACTGTCAAATTATGTCCCATTGTCTGACACAATCTTTTTAGGAAGCCTAAATCGACATATAATACTTTTCACCACAAAGTCTAGGACTCTTTTTGAAGTGATGGTTGCCAGAGGTTTGGCTTCTACCCACTTCGTGAAATAGTCGATCGCCACCACCGTGTAACGGACTCCTCCCTTTCCTAAAGGGTTGGACCCTATTAGGTTGATTCCCCATACTGCGAATGGCCATGGGATGAGATCATCGTTAGCTCAACTGGACCAGCTCGGGTAACTATGGCGAAACGCTGGCATTTGTCGCACTTCTAAACATACAAGATTTTGTCTTTTGTTAGAGTGGGCCAAAAATAGCCCTGCCTCAGTATTTTAGGTGCTAGGTTTGCCCCCCAGAATGATCTCCACAAAAGCCTTCGTGCACTTCTTGAAAAACTGGTTTTAGCTTCCTCAGGCAGAACACATCGTAGGAGAGGCAATGAATGGCCACGTTGGTACAAGGTCCCATCCACTATCACATTCCGTGGAGCTTGATAAAGTATTTTTCTTGCATCTTTCTATCGCCAAGTAGCCTTTTTGTTGTGAAGTATTTAATTATGGGAGTCATCCAGGTCGGTCTTGTGTCAATCATTTTGATTTCTATAATTTCTGTCACACTCGGATTCTCCAAGAGCTCTACTTGCACTACATTCAATGTCTCAGCTTCTTTTGTGGTGGTAAGTCGTGCCAAGGCGTTAGCATTTGAATTTTGCTCGCGATGTATCTGTTCAACAGAACTGTACTCAAATTCAAACAGTTCTCCCTTCACCTTAGCTAGGTAGGCCACCATTTCGGTACCTCGAGCTTGATATTCTCCCAATACCTGATTGATCACGAGCTGAGAATTGCTATAGCATTGGACGACTTTTGCCTTGAGCTCCCTTGCCACTCTTAGCCCAGCTAGTAAAGCCTTATATTTGGTTTCGTTGTTGGATGTCTGGAATCCAAATCTCAAGCTGTATGAAATCGATGCCCTTCTGGGGAGATTAAGATGATTCCAGCTCCCGATCCATTCTCGTTTGATGATCCATCCAAGAAGATTTTCCATAACTCTTGCACTGGCTCCTTCGAGAGGTCCTCTTGAAATCTGATGCATTCAGCCATAAAATCAGCAAGGGCCTGACCTTTGATTAAGGTCTGTGGTACGTACAATATCTGTAACTGGCTAAGCTTGATAGCCCATTTTAACAGACGTCCCAATGTTTTAGGATTTTGCAAAACCTACCTTAAAGGTTGTTTGGTCATAACGTTGATTGAATGGGACTAGATATATGGCCGGAGCTTTCTGGAAGCCAATATCAGACAGAATGGGAATTTCTCTATCCATGGATATCGTGATTCAGCTCCAAGAAGTCTCTTGCTTATATAATATACTGGGTTTTGAGAATGGTCTTCTTCTCGAACTAATACGACACTGATTGCATTTTCTGTCACGGCCAAAGAAAGGAACATGGGTTCTTCGGACATGGGCTTAGATAACACTGGGGGCTCATCCAGATGTGTTTTTATGTTGAGAAGTGCCTATTCGCACTCCTCACTCCACTCAAATTTTTTGTTTCCCCTAAGCAAGTTGTAGAATGGTAGGTTTTGTCAGTCGATTTTGAAATAAAACGATTCAAAGTTGCCACCTTTCCAATCAGGCTTTGAAGTTCTTCACGCGACCTGGGCGAGGGCATTTCTAACAACGATCTAATTTTCTCGGGATTTGTCTCTATTCTTCTCGTGTTGACTATGAAACCCAGAAATTTTCCAGATGCCACTCCAAACGTGCTCTTCTAAGGATTCAACTTCATGTCATACCTCCTTAAGATTCCAAAACATTCTTATAGATTGGATACATGATTATCGACAGTCTTTGATTTGACAAGCATATCATCAACATACACTTCCATACTTCTCCCGATCTGATTAGCGAACATTTTGTTGACTAAGCATTGATATGTAGCTCTGACATTCTTCAACCTGAAGGGCATAACTTTATAACAATATACGTTATTTGGAGTCATGAAGCTAGCATGTTCCTGGTCCGTAGGATTCATCGCAATCTGGTTATATCTAGAATACGCATCCATGAAGGACATGAGCTCGTGACTTGCTGTGGCATCTACCAACTGATCAATCTTTGGTAGTGGAAAGCAATCCTTGGGACAAGCTTGGCTTTGGGACCAGCACTGGATTGGCGACCCAGATCGAGTATTTTGCTGCATGGATAAACCCACACTTTAGTAGTTGAGCTATTTCTTCCTCAAGAGCCTCAGCTCGGACTGTTCCCAAGCATCTCATTTTTTTAGGATTTTGCAGGCACGTTCCTATCCAAATTTAAATTGTGCATGATTACACTCGGGCTTATTCCGACCATATCTTCATGTGACCAGGCGAAAATGTCCAGAATCCCTTGTAAGAAATTGACCAGCTCCTTCTTCCTTTTATCATTAAGATTCTTCCCAATCTTTACGACTCTTGAAGCTTCATTGGGGTTAGTGTTTACCTCCTCAAGCTCCTCTATAACTTGGAGTTTTGACCTATCTTCGCCTATCCGTGGGTCAATGTCATCGCGTTGGGCGCCGTTACTGTCCTATTTTTGCTGAGGTTCTTCCGTCCAGCAAGTAACTTCTACTCCCCGGGACTCCTCACCTCTGTCATTTATGACCATAGCTTGGTACTCAGGTTGTGATTTTTGCTTCATAGAAATGCTATAGCATTCTCTGGTAGCCAGCTAATCACCTTTTACGGTGCATATTCCCGTAGCTGAGGGGAATTTTATTGCTAGGTGGCGAATAGAGGTTATGGCTTCAAATGTTATCAACGCAGGTCGACCCAAAATCACATTGTATGCAACTGGGCAGTCAATTACCACGAACTCAAGTAACTTGGAAACAGTTTGTGATTCTTCTCCCAATGTTACCACTAATTCGATCGTTCCGCTAGCTGCGAACCCTTCACCAGAAAACTCGTACAGAGTCATTGAGGTCGCCTTTAAGTCAGTTACTGACAACCCCATGTTTTCCAAGGTGGACCTAAAAAGTAGATTCACAGAACTCCCGTTATCCACTAGTGTCCTCCGGACCCTATGGTTGGTGATCTGAACGGTTATAACCAAGGGATCGTTATGTGAGAATTGGACATGGCTCGCATCCTCTTCTATGAAAATGATTGGTTGTTTTTCCAATCGTTGTTGTTTTGATAACCACTGTTCTAGGACAAACTCCACTCAGTTATGGGATTTCATTTCGTTAATGTACCTCTTCTGAGCCCCGATGCTCGTGCATGCCAGATGAGGTCCTCCCAAAATGGTGGCTATATCTCCTCCTACTATCGGAGGAGGATCGTCCTGATTCGCTTGAGTTCCGGTTTTACTTATTGGAGCTTCAGGGACTGATGGCAGGTTTTTTCCAGCAGGCTGATTAGGGACCTGATTTCGGGCATACTGGGCCAAAGGTCTTGCTCTAATGAGAGTTTCAATCTCATCCTTCAGCTGTCAAAAGTCATCAGTGTTATGATCGATATCATTATGGAATTGGCAGAACTTCGAAGAATCTCTCTTCGACCTCTATTTCTTCAATAGCTCTGGCTTCTTCCATGGAAGGCGAGTAGAATTTTCCATGAAGATGCACTCCCTAGTATCAGTTAGGTCAATGTAAGTGGCATAAACAGACTTGAATTTCTCCACGAATTTATTTTTCTTTGTCCCGCTTTGGTCGCCCTCGCCATTTCCCTTCCTTTTGTTATTTCCCCCTTGGTTATTTTGGATAACGGTTTGAGCCGTAGCTGCAACGTCCGTTACTGCTCCAACAAGCTAGACAAGGGTCTAGCTGGTTCCCGCGATGGAAGCTCACAACTCTTCTAGATTAATCCACTCTTGAGCTTGGGCCAAGAACTCGTCCACACTCTTAACTCCTTTCCTTTGGAGTTCTTGCCACAGGTCGCCCCCACGAGGATTCTTGTCCTCAGGGCCATGAGCTTTGAGCTGTCATCAGCACCCCTAGCTCGTGCAGGAACATTGGAAAACTGACTTAGATATGCCTTCAATGTCTCACTAGGTTGCTACTTTACATTGGCTAATGAATCGGTATCAACCCAAGCTGCCTATGAAGCTTTGAATGCTTTTGTGAACTCAGAGGAAAACTTCTTCCACGAGCTTATGGAATGCCTCTTGTATTGCTTAAACCACTGCCTGACTAGCCTAACCAGAGTTGTAGGGAATAAAATACACCTTCGATCGAGTCCGACATTGTGGGCCATCATCATGGTGTTAAACATTCTGAGGTGATCTGACGGATCTCCATCTCCATCAAATTTTGACAAGTGTGGCATTCTGAAGCCTACCGGATATGTGGTCGCCACTATATTTGGAGCGAAAGGCTTGAGCTCATCCTTTGGTCCACAATTGTCTTTGTATTTTCCAGATAAAAGCCTCTTCATTTTCTCTTCCATCAGAGCTGCCTCTCGAGGGTTTGGTCTCTGGTCCCTAGGTTACTTGGGGGTTGTTCGATAGCTCCCCTCCTATCCCTCCAAGCTCGAGCTTGGTTTGGTGGGGCATTCCCATTATCACGTACTATGGATGGACCTCCCTCTTGTCGAGTATAACTAATATCTTCATTCAGAGCTAGATTCATTCTCTACGAATTCAGGCGATCACGCAAATCGGGTTGTGACTCATACTGAGGGCTTTGTGCTGAACTCAACTGATTTCTTAGGTCACCCTCAGACCTACCACTACAGTGAATTTCGATCCAGTAACTCCCATTTGCAAAGCTTACAACTCGCAGTTGGGGCCGAGGATCTAGATTTTCAACATGTGTCAGTGGGAAGTAAGTATTGGCAGATGGGGGAGGATTTCTCCCATTGTCTCCATAATCTGGAATGTCCTGTGTAGAACGAGGTGATGTCGGATATCTTATAGGTGACAGGGGATGCTTTATTGGTGAGGGAATCCTTGTTCCATCAGGGCAGACTAAATTAGCTTGCCTATGTTCTACTCCATTGTCTCTAGTTCTCTGTGCCTAACGGTTGGATCGTGGCGTATTAGGGTTTGTTGGAACATTTTGTCTTTGTGAGCTTGTCCCAATACCTTATCGTGGATTTCCAGGGGAATTTCTAGGGACCTGTGAAGGAGGCACCGAACTTGGGGTTGCGGTTCTAATCAACCGATTGACATGCTGATGACCCCTATGAGGGCCACTGGGTTGAGCATTCTGGCAATCACGCCCCGTAGGTACAGAACTTGGGGTGGCAGTTCTGACTAATCGACTTAGTTTGGATCGATTATTCCTGTGGGACTTGTGAGACCCACTTTGCCTTTTTCCGACATTAACGCCGGTTGCAAGAGGGGGTAACCGAACCAAAATTTCCTCAATTTGCCTGTTTGCCTTAAAAAGATGGCTTCTCAATTGTATGTTTTCCAATTTGACGACAGTTAGGTAGTCTGGATTTGGATTCAGTGGCAATGACGCCGAACTCCCAGTGTCACCATGATCTGCCAGTTGTTTTCCCAGATGGTGCTGGATCTTAGGGCCATGTTCGTTTGAAACAGTGGTATGATGGGCCTCCTGCCCACCAGGCTATTTTATCTCATTCTCGTGCATTGAGCGAGTGAGCACCATGGTGATAATCAACTGGAATCTTGATGAAACATTAATTTCCCTCTCAATTAAAGCACCAAACTGTTGACGCAGTTTTTCGCCAACAGTGTATTAAGAAATAATAAGGAAGATTAGTGCTTAATAAACCATAATGAAAAATAAACGAATTCTCTCAAGAATACATAATTTTTACGTGGTTCAGTGATTAAAATTCACCTAGTCCACGAGTTTATATTATTGTTGTTTCTCTCTATATTTTGGTAGAGTTTTGGTATTATAGAATAATGGTCCCTTTTCCTGTCCAATATTCCCAGTATTTATAAGGGAATTTCATGGACTGGTTTGGGTAACCGCGTGAGTCAATCATGCATTTACACAATTATTACATTTAATACAAATAATTCCCATTTATATTGGGATATGATTTGATCACAAGGTAAATGTACTCCTAATATCTGGGATATTAAATATGATAGTCTGGTCATAAATATACGTATAAAGGGATCCCGAGTCTCTGGTGATCCGCGGGTATGCAATATACTAGAACTACCACGAGCTGGATATCTCCTCCAAGCTCGTGCTTTGACAGCTGTTTTAATGTTTTGAGCTTGCGCTTCACAACCTTCGTATCCCTAGCTCGGGTTAAACCCAGGACGCCTAACACCATGCATGACCACATGAAACTCGAATTGTCCACATGGATAATAAGCAAATATCATTTCCTTGGTTATTTCTCCGTATATTTATTTGCCAGCTGTACCCGAGCTGGGTGGATTAACTCGGGCTAAAATTAGGGTACAACAGATTCCAATATTGTAATTCATATTCCTAGCCATCCATGATATTGAATCTCCAAAACAAAATTCATTAGCCTCATTATTCTAAGAGACATTAACGAGTGAATCAAAATATCCAATAAACATAAACAGGAGTTCATGAATACTCAGGATTTAGACTGATCTACAAATGATCTTCTATTATGATAAGAATTAAATCTTTACGTCAAACGACAAGTTTATAAAGATAATTAATTCTCATTGGTCTTGTCATATATAATCTCTATTATATACAACACATTTACTAAAATGTCTATCCGTATCAGTAATCTGAATCTAGATTACTTGCATCTCGTATGCTTAGCAAACCGTACTAGTAACCATTCATGAAAGATTCCTTACATTAATATGTTACTGACTATTTTATTCATTATATATATGATCTTAATTCTCTCGTACTAATACAAGATCATATTCTCATGAATGAATAGGGAATTTTTTTGATATTATAATATAATTAATTCAAACTATAATCACAACATCCAAATATAATAAAATTGTACTTTTATTTAAATCCAATAAAATGTCTTTACATGCTTTTAAGGCATTAATCCTAACAATCTCCCACTTGCCTTTACAGCAAGTGAGGCATCTCCCTCAATCCCATATTGTGCACATGACCCATGAACGATTTTGCAGGAAATGTCTTGGTTAACGAGTCAGCCAGGTTTTAACTGTTGGAAATGTGCCCTGAAAGCATATGTAGTGGACATTGTTTTTATGAAATAAATAAATAAATTGAATTTGTTATGCATATATTTTATGGACTATATTATTCTATGATAATATTATTTAAATATCAGGAAAATTCCTAAGTTCAAGTATGTAATCTCAAACACGTATTAGTACGAGAGGATTGTGTTTGAGATAAATGAACTTGAATAGTTCGCAGTAAAATAAAGTTATGGAATCTTTAGATTAATTACTGCAAGTACGGTCCACTAGTATTATGAATACATGTGATCTAGATCTGGATCACTAGTGTGGTAGGACACTTTAGTGGAGGTGCTTTATATATTAGAGAATATATAGAACTGGACCAGATATGTTTATTAATACTTAGTTAAATACCGTTTCGAAGTATTAATTAAATATATCAACTGATGATCATATACAAATAGACCTTAATCCTGAGGTTACTATGAACTCCTGTTTATATTATATGAGTTCTTTGATTAACTTGTTAGGGTCTGTCAGAATGATCAGGCTAAAATCTTTTGTTTTGGGAACTCATTAATATAGATGGCTGGGGACATAGTATACATATATGGAATCTATACCTTCTCGCAAGAGATTGAATGATGGTTATCTTAAGGGTTGACTTTTGGGACTGAAAGGTTATTGAGCTCAAATTCATAATTTAGTTATGAATTAACCTTCACTAGTAGAGTCAATGGTACTTAAGGAAACAAGACATAATTAAAAGGGTAAAACGGTAATTTTATTCCCGATTAATTATGAACCATTATTAGAGGGTCAAGTTGTATGCAATGATTATATCAATGGACGCTTTATGATTATAAAGTACTCAGTAAATGAAATGTCTATAATTACAAGAGTGCAGTCTCATATTTATAGTGGAATAATCATGAGATTAATAAATTAAGATTATTTAATTAAAGAGTTTAATTGATAATCTCAAATTTATTGGAGCTTGGAATTATAGGTCCATAGGTCCCCATAGCGGCTCTATCAACACTGTTCAAGGTAAGAGTTGATATGAAGGGAAAATAGTTTAAAGACATATTTATGAAGAAACTTGTTCTTCAGGCCAAATATGCAATTATATGATAATAGTGATTAATTAATTAATTCCAAATTAGTTGTAGTTAACCAAATTAATTAATATTTAATTATTATATAATTTTCGAAATTATATTAAATAATTAAATTAATTTTCGAAATTTAATTAAATAATTAATTAATTGTAATTTTCGAAATTATGATTAATTAAATATTTATTTTCAAAAATTTTGGGTTTAATTAATTAGTAGAATTAATTAAATATCTTTATTTGAGTGGGAGAAAATAATCTGATAAGTTCAAATTGGATTTGAATTTAAAAGATTAATATTTATTCAAATTATTAATTATATTTGATAATTAATTAAATAGATAGTTAATTTGAATTAGCTATCAGGTTGTTAGATCTTATCTGACAAAGAAATTTGAATAAATAATTAAATAAAATTTGAAAAACTAATATCCCTAGAAATTAGGAAGCTACACGTTCACTGTGTGTGGCGTGTAGGGCATGGTATTTTTCAGGGATGGGATTTTCAATTTTATTTATTTAATTAATTAATTAATGGATAATTCAAAAATTGGTTTTTGGATTTTTTTCAGAAATGGAATAATTAATTAATTAAAAATTAAATTGTAAAATTGTTACAGATTTAATTTTTAAATTTTGAATTTTTTCTGTTAAGTATGACTGATCAGAAAATTATTCAGATAAGAAAATATGAGAAGTGAGTGTGAGACAACTCAGATTATTCGCTCTGTGAAAAATAGAACGATAGTTTTCTCTCTCCCTAAAAATAAAGAACCAATTCTCAGGCCTATTCTCTTGATCTCATGAGTTGAGTACATCAAGAAGAATCACAAATAAACTATCCTTCATTCTCTAAGTGCCCACACATTTCTTGAGGTGTAGAGAACGCTTTGGAAGATCTTGGTGTGAGTACGTGGGAGCGGCTTGGATAGGAAGATCGTTCTAAATACGAAAAGATAGCAAGGACACTTGATAGGCTTCAAGAGGTATGATTTCTATTAGTATCTTGTTTATGATTAATGTATATATATTAATGGATCCGCATATTTAAAGGTAGTTTAAATATGTTACAAAATTTTTGCTGTACACTGGGCCAACCACACCACCTTTCCGCTGCGTATTAGGAAACTCGTTCGTAACACTAACGCTATCTTCATACAGTCACATCACCTCGGTGTACAATCTCTCGTACTACATGGTATTTCCTTTCTATATGCTTCCCTCTCTTGTGGCTTCTCAGTTATTTGGAATTAGCTACTGCTCCACTGTTATCACAGTACAGGACTAGTGGCTTATCCATATCTGGAACAACTTCCAGATCATTATAGAACTTCCTCAACCAAACTGCCTTTTAAGAGAGTGTTAGAGTAGGATATTTTAGATGAATGAAAAAACACAAACTCTCTAGAACCCTTACCTTTATTTTCACTAGATCACCAAAAAGCTTCAACTTTGAGATTCTCCTAGAACAACCTCCATTGAACACTAGAACACAAGATATATGTCATGCATGGCTATTAGATCACATGCATGCATATTCCACCCCTCAGGGTTTCAGATTTGAAGAAGAAAAGAAGTGAAATGGACAAAGTTTCGTACTTACTTCTTTACTAGTCTTCCCTTGTGCTTCTCCTTCCTTCAATGGAGAATGAGTGAACCAAGCTTGTGAAGAGAAGAGAAATGGAAGCCAAGGGGCTCAGGGAATTCAGTTTTGGGAGTGTAGAGTGGAAGAGAGAAAGTTATTTGAGTGGACAAAATGATTTTTGAGGGAAGTGTGTATTTTTGGTGAAAAAGGATTAAGGACAAAAATGTGGAAGATCACTAATCATTAAGGTAGTCTCTTAACCTTCCCTAGGATATGTGTCATAAGACACTTGAGTGCATAGGCATAGCCTAGCCGCCCACCCTTCTCTCTCCTCCACTGTGAAAAGACTTTTATGGCCTTGCCAAATTTTACCACACTTTAAGGCATTCAATGACCCTTTGGTAATTTCACTTCTAATTTTTAACCAAAAATTTGCCCTATAGTTTTTAAATAACCCAAGCTAAAATTAATTAAATAAATGTGACCAAAAATAAATTTTGTCACATAATTTTGGTAATTTACTCAAGTTGACCAAAATGTCCTTAGGGGCTCGGGCAAGAAATTCCATTCTTAAACCCAGTCGATTGGAATTAAATCCTCAATCAATTTTTCTTAAATTTATAGGCTTGACTATAAAGTCCCAGTGTCAGAAAAAAATAATATTTTTATGTCATAGTATTTCATATTTAATTATTCTGAGATTTTTACTGGATTAGAGCTTTTCACTTGGTCCATGACCAAAGGTCTCGATTTCTAAAAAAAGAAAACCGCATTAACCACAGCATGGCAAGCATTCACACATCACTACTTCTTGTAACATAAAATGTTCACATGAAATAATACATAATACAGGGAATACATAATACAAGGAATTAAAATACTCGAACTAGGGTTTTACCCGATGCACTAAACGCGGGGTGTTACGTATAGAGTTTTCTCTAGACGTCCTTTGATATAACAATATATGTAGTTCAGTCCTCCATTATTGGTTTGTTAATTAGAGCTGGTGAAAATTACCATTTAACCCTTCTAGTTACCTCTTGATCCTCACTAGCGAATAATTAATCTATAATATAATTATAGATTTCAGCTCAATAACTATTCAGTTTAGAATCAACCCTTAAGGGAACCAATATTCGTTCCGTTATAAAAGCATAGATTCCAATATTGTAATTCATGTTCCCAGCCATCCATGATATTGAATCTCCAAAACAAAATCCTTAACCTCATTATTCTAAGAGACCTTAAGGATTGAATCAAAAGATCCAATAAACATAAGCATGAGTTCATGAATACTCAAGATTTAGACTGATCTACAAATGATCATCTATTATGATAAGAAATAAATATTTACGTCAAATAGAAAGTTTATAAAGATAATTAATTCGCATCGGTCCTGTCATGTATAATCTCTATTATACACATCACATTTACTAAGATGTCTATCCACATTAGTAATCAAAATCTAGATTTTTTCATCTCATATGCTTAGCAAACCATACTAGTAACCATTCATTAAAAATTCCTTACTTTAATATTTTACTGACTATTTTATTCATTATATCTGATCTTAATTCTTGTAATAATACAAGATCATATTCTCATGAATAAATAGAGAATTTTCTTGATATAATAATATAATTAATTCAAACTATAATTATAACATTCAAATATTATAAAATTGTATTTTTATTTAAAACAAATAAAATGTCTTTATATGCTTTTAGGGCATTAATCCCAACAAATATTATCTTTTGAAGCATGTAAGTACTTAACATGTCTTTATAATTTCAATTTTGCAGTGTCATGTATAGTTTTATATTTAGTATATGTCGGCATGATTATTGTATAAACTTTGAGTTGGCTTAGCTTATAGGTTAACTACTAGTTATAGTTGTCAAACTTATTTTCATTTAATCCACTACATATATATACTTTGTACGAAATTTGGTTAATATTTAGGTAGGATGATGTAATAAGATATATACTCTATATTCTGTCTATCTGCTGTAAATTGTTTGGGTTTGCCGTAAATATACGATACAATCAATGAATTATAGCAGGGGGAATAGAAAAAAAAGTCTTTCTTATATCTCATCAAGATAGAAGCCTATCTCGGCGGCCTCCAACAAACTCATCAAGATTGCCTCTATCTTGACATGCTAGACTCGTCAAGATTTCTTCACAGATTGTCGAAAAGTGACCAATCTCAGTGAGTTTATCAAAGCCCATTGAGATTACTAATCCCAGATATACCTCGTTATCAATCTCGACATTAAAACTTTCGACAGGCCTAGCCAGCCGATCTTCGTTAGTAGTGCAGGAGACCATAAGTTGTGCATGCTTACCTGCACATGCATAAAGTTTCTCTTGACTATATCAGAGTATAAAACTTTAGTAAACAGAAACATGATTGAAAGGTATCTGTTGGGAAAGAAGAAAAACTCCAAGCATAGAAAACTAATAAAGAAGAATTTTTTTTTCTCGGTTTGGTAAAATTACCAAACACACAAAAAAAGATCTATTTTACTTAAAATTTTCAACATTACATATACTCAAAAACTCTCTCAGTGTCTCCACCCAAATCAAAATACACCCTTTGTTGAGATTAATTAAAGATAATGATTAAGTTTATTACACAATGTGTTGTAAAACACTTAACGATTTTCACTCAAGTTAAAGTGAAAATATGAGTTTTTGTTGTAGGCATTAATAATTGACTTTTATGGTCTAAAGTGATACACTGATGTATCTAAGCTTACCATAAATTTTTTGAATCATTTGGAGGTGCTTAAGGGTGATTTTGGGCACCCTAGGTAGTGGGGTGGCGACATGTCACCATAAAGCTTAAACAAAATCAGAGACGGAGGACAGGTGACATGTCACCTGTCTCAGGATTCTAGTTACATGTTTTAGCTCCAAAATGATGTGTTTAAAAGATATAATATTATTGGTTGAGCTTAATGATGGTGCCTACACTATAAAAGGGTTCCTTTAGAGTTGTATAGCATTGATCACACTTTTAAACTCTCTCTCTCTAGTTCTCAAAGATCATAAGTTTTATACAAGAAACTGACGAAAATTGATTGACTTGTGTGAGTTTTAAAGGCTTGTTTAATCCTACATCTCATTCCATTTTGATGAAGTTTCAAGCAACTTTGGGAAGGCTTGAAATAGAGCTTTTGGATAGACATACTCCATGTGTATAAGCCTTTCGATGTTTCCACAAGTTTGAAGACTAAATTGTTCAATTCAAAGGTTGTATCTCTCTAAATCCTCAACTATCTGAGATAGGCTATTTTGATTCATTTTTTACTTTCCTATTATATTTTTGTGTTTTCACATTTGATAGTTCTATTATATTTTATGTGATGATTCCATTTATCTAGGAGGTGTAATTTCACTCTTCATTTTACATCATTTATATATCTTGCTTTAATCTTTGAATTTTCAAGATTTGCCTTCATACTATGCATGTGATTCTTGACTAGTATTTAGGGTTTGTATTATTGAGTTTATTCATATTATTCATTTTTTTATTTATAGTGTGTAAGCCATAAATTCCCAACACCCTTTGCTTCTCACTCTTATTCTTCAAACTCACTCTCACACTCTCTACAATTACTCTCACCACTCTACAATCTCACTCTCACACCTCTTCAAAAGCCACTCACACACAAATAATATATATTTATAGAGTTACAAAACTTGGGCAATAAGACAATTTGGCCAATAAGACACTCATTTTACACAAATTAATAATTACCTAAAATTAAAAACTCTAAATAAAAACCATAATTAATTTGAGTCATATTCAACAATCTCCACCTTGACTCAAATTCTCTAAACACACAACCCAAACAATGAATAGGAGTAAACATGCATCGAGTTCATACTCTCATTGGACTTCACATTCTTCAATGTCTCACTCCTCTTATAAGAGTTGATTTCTTCTTTCTTCAAATAACCTCTAGCTGTTGGAGACATCACTATCTTATCATATTCTTTCACTTTAACAATATTGGATGATGACCTTTTACAAGTTGGCTCCACCATCACAGCTCTACCTAAAATAGTATTCTCAATTAGTTTATACAAATCTTCTTCCTTTTGACCCTTCATGACTATAAAGCCACTTTTCTTAATAGACATTGTAACATCTTTTGCAAAATAGTCTCAGCCTACAGTGTCTAAGGCTCCTAGAGAGATTAAGCTTGTAGCACCTCGAAAATTTTCTTAGTTAGATAGTAGTAGCTTATGCTGTAGTATTTTAGTTTTCGTGGTTATTGGTTCAAGTCGGGAATTATTTGGAAAATAGTTATGGATTTTATAAGTTTAGCCTATAATTTAAAAATATTAAATTTATCATAAGGTTTAATTATTGAATCTGGTCCTAGAAATATTATTTATTATAACCTAGGATTTAGATAGAATAATTAAGAATGTGACATTTGTTACATGTATGTTTATTAAGGATTTAAGGACTTTAGATGAATAAAATAATCAGGATAAACCTAGGAAGTCTAGAACCTTCCCTCAGATGTTAGAATCTCTTATCACTTAGTCAAAGTGGTTTAAACAACTTCAAGTGTGCTTAAAATGTGTAAACATGTGGTTTAATTTATCAGCGTAAGTCGATATATCGCAGCTATAGAGGCCAATATATCGCTTATCTTGAAACAGAAAACACGTCAGCTTCGCACAAACGAAACCATGGAGCCTTGGGAAAATGGGGAAGGCAATATATCGGCTCCATCAAGCCATTTTGAAACTCTGTGGAATCCAAAGCTAGAAATAGCCCTTAACAACTTGGACTTGCTCTTTAACGATTTTGACCTAGTTCTGGGCATCTGTTGAGCAGGAAATTCTATATTTTTTTCATTTATTTATTCATTTTAATGGGAGTTAGTTTCACTCATTTAACTCTATAAATAGGACCCTTCACTCGGCTATTTTCATCATCTTTCAAACACTTCTGAGAGCCTCCAAGCTGCCAATTTCATTCTAGAGAGAAACACTAGGGTTTTTGGGTTAAAAGCTTTCAAATCCAAGCTTTTCTAAACACTTAGGAAGTGAGCTATAGTGTGATTTTGGTATTGAGGTATAGACATAGGCTCTAAGCTATCTAAGGTTCTCTTAATCCTCAAGTTTAGTCCACTGCGATTTCTTTTATTCTTTCCTTTTTCTTCAAATCCTAACTCGTTATAATGCTTTTGGTTAGGTGCTTGATTTCTTTGAAACTTAAGGTTTTCGATAAATTCTTATCTTGATGGTTTAGATTTTCTTCTCATCTTCTTTTCTTTAGGAAACTTTTTAGAAGTTTCCAATCTCGCACTTGTCTTCAATACCCCAGTTTTTGGAAAGGAAAATAAGTTAGATTTATGTGCTATGTGCTTTGTGTATGTATGTTGGTTTTATGTATTTTATCGCTTGAGAAATATGGTTACTTAGATAGCAAATCCCAAGATTTTTATCATTATTGTAGACTATAGTTGTGTCTAAACCTACCTTTAAATAGTAGCAAGAGGACTATAGCGAAATCTATCACATACTACGATAATGAGTTAATGGTCATTAATATTGTAGTCCATTTTTATGTTTTATGATTTATGTCTTATGTTTTATGTTATGCTTTAGTAGTTTTTCCTTATTGGGCATGAGGCTCATTCCTTTTTATTTAGATTGTGCAGGTAAATGAACATGGAAGGTAGGACAGATCCTAGGTGGTTTTGGCATGCGTATTGGGTGAGGAGTAAATGAATGGACCGATGGGATCGATCGAGGATGGTGTTGACATTTGAGTCTTTTTATTATGTATTTATGATTTTCGCATTTAGTATTTGAACATTTAAAATAAAGGTTGAATTTTCTTTATGATTTTATGTATAAACAATGAGATCCCGTATTTTTTTTGGATTTTTCATAATAAAGTTTATTTATTTTATGTATGTATCCAAATATAGTAGTTATTTTCTTAGTAGTTTTAAAGGTCCAATGTCTTTAAATTAGTCGGGTCTTTACAAAGCTCCTCCTTAATTTAGGAACATGTCTTACACCAGTCAAAGTTCTCACAACACCATCAAACATCTTCACCTTAACAGTTCTAATTCCAACAACTTTAGAGCTAGAATCATTACATATCAAAACAGTACAACCATCATAAGACTTGTAAGTATTAAAATACTATTTCTATGGGCATATGTGGAATGAACAACCAAAATACAAAATCCAAGAGTCAGAAATTTTTATCAGTTATGAAAGAAAGAACATCAACAACATTAGTGGAATCTGAACTCTCTTTGCATTTTTTATTTCTCATTGCTTCGTGATTCTTAGTCAGTTCTTCATAATTTCATCTAACATATCCTTTTTTTTACAATAATAATACATCACTTACTTCCAAGAATGTGATTGAGTGCGATTATTTCTATCATCATACCTTCATCTTTACTTAATTCTACCACGATTTGATTTTGACCTTGTCATAAGAGCTTGATTAGTATGAGACATACTACTTGGTCGCTTGATACTCTCTGTCTCCAAAAGAGCAATTAACACCTCATCCACAATTTAAGTGGTCTTTCTAACTAAAAGTGTAGTCACCAGTGTCTCATATGATTTTAGTAGAGAAGCCAACAAATTGATAGATCTATCTTCTTCATCAATTTTGACATCTACACTTAATAATTGAGTTATGCACTTATTAAATCTATTTATATGATCCCTAACATCATCTTCAATTAATATAATTGCTTCTTCAAATATTATTTATTAGTTAGGGATTTCGACATATAAAGTTTCTCTAAGTTTTTCCATAACTCAGAAGGACACATTTCATTCAGTACGCTATATTATAATTCAGAATCGAAACTAAAGCGAATAGTACTTACCTCTTTTGCTTCTAGCTCTTTCTGTTCTTCATCATTTGTACTCTCAGGTTTTTTTCCCGTCAATGCCTTCAAGAGCCCTTATTGTACCAAAACATCTGTCACCGTGCTCTGCCATTTACTGAAATTGTTCTTTCCATAAAATAGCCTAATCTCAAATTTTGTGGAAGACATCATCTTTGACAAATTTGGTGAAGATTTGAACCTTGGTTCTCGTACCACTTGTTGGAAAAAATGACAATCTCCAAGCGCAGCAAAACAATAAAGAAGCTTATAAATTTACTTGGTTTGGTAAAATTACCAAACCCACAAAGATAGATCCATTTCTCTTAAAACTTTCAATATTACATATACTCAAAACTCTCTCAATCTCTTTACCGAAATCCCAGTACACCATTTTCTTCTCACTCTTACTCTTCAAACCCACTCTCACCACTCTAGAAACTCACTCTCACACTCTCTTCAAATTTCACTCACACACTCACACACAAATAATACATATTTTTATAATTACAAAACTTGGACAATAAGACAACTTGGCCAACAAGACACTTGTTTTACATAAATTAATAATTATCCAAAATTAAAAACTCTATAAATAAAAATTATAATTAATTTGAGTCAATACTTAATAGTATTTCCGATCTAATTTTTTGAGGTCTTTTTCATCATTGGATCTATGTTTTTTCTTCCTAGTTATACCAAAAATGGACAATGAGAAAATTTACTAACTATTCCCATTTATTTATCCCTTTAACTCCAATTTTCATGAGAAGTTCCAATTCTATTGACACGAAAAATATTTTACAGTTAGCAAAACCAAGTATCCATTTTTTTTAAAGGTGCTAATGATGCAATTGCTTGTACTGCATCATTGCTTGTTAAAACCGTACATGAACTTAATTTATATGTATATATATGTAAAATAAATGTAATTAATAATAAAAAAGAAGGAAATTTACTACAAAAATTAGTAAGTAGTCTGAAAGACTGTACTTAAGTCGTTATGAAATTCTTTTAGTGGAAAAAGTCAATAAGTAGTCATAAATGTTGTACTTAGTTTGATGCGATGAAAATCAATAAGTACCTATTTATAACATCATTAAAAGGTTAATTTAATTTAATTTAATTAAATAATTAAAATAATAGCTTAAAATCCTATATAGCCAAATATTATAGTATTTTGCAAACCTAGGGATTTTTCCATTTTTAAATTAAAAGCATAAATCCTTTAAATTTAAATACTATTATTTTCTATAATTATATAATAAAACAAAATCCTTATTAATTAATTGAACAAATATAATATAATATATATTATAAATAGATTCTGTTATAATCAAAATGTTATAAAGTTTTATTAAAACTATATATGCATATATAAATAATTATAGTTATATTTAAAAATAATTAATCAATTGAATCAGTTATTCAAATTAACTAATTATAATTTGAATCTTGATTTAATAATATTTATCAATTTGATACCAATTTTTCATTGACAATTAAATCAATTAATTGAGACTATCTAAATGATTTATTCAAAGGCATTGTGGGGAACATGTACCCATGAATTCAAGCTCCAATAATTTACCGTAAAATTATTATCAAATAATTTCACTACCTTATTAATTCCTCGTGACACCACTAAAGACTCGGAATTGCACTCTTGAACTCATAGAACGTTTTACACTTAAAATAAATACGTTATCCATTGTTACAACCATAATTTGTCATTTAATCCTCTATAGATGATCTACAACTGAGACGGGTAAAATTACTGTTTTACCCCTCATTGTACTTTATCCTTAAATACCACTAAGTTCCTTCTAAAAGATATTTATGAGAATCTTAATCACAGAAATGAGTACTCAATCATTTAAAGCGTTGAACCAAGCTATAAGAAGATCATTATTTTACTTCTTGCTAGAAGCTATAGATGTTAATATATATGATTAACACTCCCACTCAATTATATTACCAAGTCCTCAAGATGTAAGTATGGGCTAGTCTGTAGGGTAAGCTGGTAATGAACAAATCAAAGTACTTGAATAATTCAATCTGTTAGAATACTAACAACTCATAATTCAGATTTAATTGACCAATGGTCAACTTTATGATATGAATATATTAGATAATAAAGATACATTTACTTATCTATCTAAAGTAAATATCGGTCTGGTCTGATGTAACAAATACATATAATCTTATCTACTTTGCTAATGTTCTGGAAAGAACATAACACTATAATGTATAAGTAGATCATATCGTAGATTGTCAAGTCAGTGTAAGTACTGTGTACTAACTAATCTTAGGACTATCTAATTTTTGAACATATAATCATATTTATATTCCACTATAATTATGTCACTATAAATATGACTAGCTATATGCTCGGGATATAATAGATGTTTATACTAAACAAATAATCATGAAAATAAAACATGTGAGCAAAGTGATTGACCTAGTCAAAAATGATTTCTATTCTTTTATTGAAAATAAAATGAGATTATAAAGAAATTGAGTTTTAAATAGACCATAAAACCCCAAAAAACTCCCACTTGCACTAATTGAAACTAATTCCTTGATTCTACAAAAACCATTTCCTTGATATGCTTATCAAATGTAGCTTCTAGCAGCATCTTTGTAAATAGATCTGCAAGATTGTTTTCAGATACAATCTTCATAACCTTCACATTTTCCCTGCCCACATATTCTCAAATTATGTGATACTTCCTTTCTATATTCTTACTCCTCTTGTGACTTCGAGGTTCTTTGAAGTTGGCTATCGCTCCTGTCTTGTCACAAATGAACACAACCGCTTTATCTATATCTGAAATAACACCAGGTTCTGAATATAATTTCTTTAGCCAGACTATTTCATTAGCTTCTTCATATGAGGCTATGTACTCAGACTCCATGGTAGAATCTGAGATTGCAGACTGCATTACGCTTCTCCATATCACAGCTCCACCCGTACGAGTAAGCACCATTCCAGAAGTAGACTTCATGTCAACATCACGAGTTTGGAAATCTGGATCAGTGTAGCTTACATGGTTTAGAACACCACCCTTGTAGACTAACACATAATCCATTGTATGTATTAAATACTTCATGATATGCTTATCTTCTATCCAATTTTCCGGACCTAGGTTTGACTGACACCTGCTCACTACTCTCACTACATAATAGATATCTAGTCTTGTACCCAACATAGCATACATCACCCTTCCAATTGCAAATGCATAAGGAACTTTTCTCATTGTGTCATCCTCTTCAGGAATCTGGGGAGACTGCTTCTTTGAAAGATGAATTCCATGGAGAGATAGTAGACGTCCTTTCTCAGAATTTTTCATTGACAAACGTTCAAGCACTTTATCAATGTAAGCAACATTCCAGAATTAGACTTCATGTCATCGACACTAGTTTGGAAATATGAATCAGTGTAGCCTATAGGGTTTAGAACACCACCCTTGCAGACTAACATATAATCCCTTGTCCATCTTAAATACCTCACAATATGCTTATCTTCTATCCAATGTTCTGGTCCTGAGTCTGACTGATACCTGCTCACTTCTCCCACTGCATAGCAGATATCTGGTCCATTACATTGCATATCATGCATCACACTTCCAATAGCAAATGCGTAAGGAACTTTTCTCATTGCATCATCCTCTTTAGGAGTTTGGGGAGACTGCTTCTTAGAAAGATGAATTCTATGGCATGACAGTAGACGTCCTTTCTTGGAATTTGTCATTGAGAAACGTTCAAGCACATTATCAATGTAAGCTGCTTGGGTTATAGCTAAGATTTTTTTCTTTCTATCCCTAATGATTTGGATACCTAGAACATAACTCGCTTTACCCAAATCCATCATTTGGAATTGAGTGCTCAGCCAATTCTTCACATTTGATTGTTTCTTAACATTGTTTCCAATGAGTAAGATATCATCTACATAAAGAACCAAGAATACCATTATTTTATTTTCCCTTAGTTGGTAACCACAAGGCTTGTCAATATTTTGTTCAAAGCCATAGGTTTTGATTATCTCATCAAACCTAAGACTCCAAGAACGAGAAGCTTGGGTAAGTCCATAAATGGACCAATTAAACTTGCAAAGTTTTCCTTCTTGTCCAGCTACTTTAAATCCTTCTAGTTGATCCATATAAATGACTTCGTCAAGTTTCCTGTTTAGAAAAGCTTTCTTGACATCCATTTGTTAGATCTCATAGTCTAGAGCGGCTACTATGGATAAGAGGAAGCGAATGGACTTGAGCATGACTATTGGACTAAAAGTCTTGATCCATCCATCAACACCTCGTTTGTTCTTATAGATCTACTTGCTCCCAAAGGCCCTAAAGTCACCAGGTTCTTCCACAAGATCTTAGAAGAAATTTGAGTACATGGACTCCATTTCTTGTTCCATCGCTTTGAGCCATAGTTCTTTTTCAGGGCTATCCATTGCCTGTTTGAAAGACAATGGATCATCGTCACTAGTGCCTCCAACGACCATATTGGTTTCATCATCCAAACCACAACGAATTGTTTTCCTAGAAACCCTCCCACTACAATGAGGCTCTGTGACTGTTTGCTCAGGAACAGTGGTACTTTCTTCATTTAAATCAACTTGCATCGGTTGTAAATGAAGAGTGGGAATTTCATCATCAACTTGTGTTGATGATGATAGAACATTTTTTGTAGTCAATTCTTCAACCATCTCGTCTAAATCTACTTTGCAGTGTGGTTTTAAGTTTTGGACATAGTCATTTTCGAGAAAAGTAGCATTCGTAGAAGTAAACACTTTCTTTACTGAATGACTATTGAAAATTCCACTACGAGTTCCTTTAGGATAGCCCATAAATATGCAAACTTCAGTTCGCAGTTCTAGCTTTTCTTTCTTTTTCCTTAGGACGTGGGCGGGACACCCCCAAGTTCTATAATGCCGTAAAATAGGTTCACGACCATTCCAACGTTCTAAAGTTGTTTTGGGATTGATTTGGACAACACCACATTTAGAATGTCGTTCGCAGTTTCAATTGAATGTCCATAGAATGAAGTTGGTAGAGTTGAGTAACTAAGCATGCATCTAAATTTTTCCAATAAAGTTTTGTTCCAGCATTCCGCTACACCATTTTGTTGCGGAGTACCCGAGGCTATATGTTGATAAAATTTCAAGTTCAGTTAAATGATCTTGGAACTGCATATCCAAATATTCTCCACCCCTATCAAATCACAAGATCTTTAACATTTTTCCTAATTGGTTATGAGCCATAGCTAGGATTTCCTAAAACTTTCAAAATGTTTCTGATTTCCTATGCATTAGGTAAAGACATGAATATCTGGAGTAATCATCAATGAATGTGATGAAATACTCAAAATTACCCACGACTTTCATGTTCAGAGGTCCACCGACATCTTAATGTACTATTCCAAGTGGTTCTTTGCCCCTATCACCCTTTGCAGAGAATGGATGCTTGGTCAGTTTTCCTTCTACACATGATTCACAGACAGGTAATTCACCTAAGGTGAGTTCCCTCAAAGGCTCGTCCTTTGTAAGTCATTGAATGTTATCATAGCCAATGTGACATAGTCTCAAATTCCATAGATACGTCATGTTATCGTTATCATTCTTTTGATATTTACTGGTCCTAGGTTTAACTACTTCGAATAATTCATTATTACATGCGAGCAGTTTGTTAGGTCGCAGAATATAAATCCTATTTTCCAAACATGCAATAAACAATCGTGATCCATTGAAAGAAATAGATATATTCGAACTTGTAAAAGGCATAACAAATTGTTCTAATTGCAACATGGAAACTGAAATTAAATTTCTACTAAAATCCAGAATAAAAAATACATCATTTAAAATTAAATATTTATTTCCAAATATCAGGTGAGTTCTTCCTCTATCTTGTACCGCGACGAACGCTCCGTTCCCAACTCTAAGCTTTAATCTGCCTTCGTCCACCTCCTCCCACGATTCAAGATGCTTTGTTTCTCACTGCTAGAAACTTGGGGCAATCCTGTTTCCAATGCCCTGTTTCACTGCAGTGAAAGCATTTACCTTTACCTTTCTTGTTCTTCTTTTTCTTCCCCTTAGGCGTCTGTGCATCTAGTTGTGCACTCTTCTTTGCAGCCTTTGCAGGCTTGGGGTTGGTGTTATGTCCACCCTTCTTCTTGTTTCCAGCTTTCAAAGATGAAGCTAGGTTAGCTTTAGCCTTAGCTGGAACAGCAGCAGCACCAGTAGTCTTCTTTTATCTTCCATTACTCGGTCCACCCATGATAGACTCAAAATTATGAAGCTCATTCATGAGCTGCGTCAGACCATAATCAAGTTTATTCAATACATAGTTGGTGGTGAACGGTAGGAAAGTTGAAGATAGATTGTTGAGAATTAAGCTGACTTGAGTCTCCTCATCTATTGTAGCTACATGGAAGTAGTTTGTCATCTTGATCAGGTGAGCACGAGCGTACTAAGATGGTGTCATCCGAGCATTGGCATATTTCTTGGTAGCCTCAAAAAGAGTCTGCACATACTTTGCCCTTAACATGTCTTGGAGCTGATCCATGATTTCGTAGGTCATCTCGACATTCTCCATCTTTGTCTTGAGAGTGTCTGCCATACTAGTCAACATGTAGTATCATGCCTTGTTGTTAGTCGTCTGCCAATGCTCGTATTTGTCTCTAACAGACTTGGTAGCTCCTTCAGCTAGAACTTCTGTGGATTCCTCAGTCATGAAAAACTTGGAGTTGTCACCAATCAACACAATTTTGATGTTCAGCTTCCACTTAATGAAATTTTCGTCAGTGAGTTTCTCCATCACAAGTTGAGAAAGGATGGGAGTAGACACAAACATAATTAAAACTAAAAATCATTAATAAAATAGAAATCAATCACTTTCTCTCAATAAAACTTATATTTACACAAATTTTAAGAAATAGCACAACATATACCAAATATATGTAAGATATTAGAAAAAATACCAAAAACACCCTAAATTCTAACTTTAATTGTAGAAAATAAAGATGTTGAAAAATAAACGTACTAAGTCATAAAAAGTGTTGTCTTATTTTATTTATAATTTAAAATAAACATAACCAGAGTTTAAGAAAAATAAATAATAATCTTTACAATAACATTAAATTAAAACTAGGCAACATTTAGTCATGAAGTTCATAATTTCCCAAGAAAATAACACGCGGCTATACGGCCCCCACATATTCACACCAGTCTTGCTATTGGGAATCTACTCGCCACCGGTCATTTAAGGTTAACTTATTCTGCAAAAATTAAAGAAAGGAGTGAGCTTCTAAGCCCAGTAAGGAGAATACAAAACAATTCTTACAGAAATCAATCATAAACTCACAACGAATAATTTCACATGCAATACTATATTCATAATAGAAACCAAGGTCATAATCTATCCTATATCAACGTCATACTAAAAATCACACATATACCTAGATCATAAATTATATTATGCAATTATAACATTATTCATAAACACATCATAAATAAAAAATCATATAATCACATAGTCATAACAATCATACCATTAGTTCATACAAGAGTTCATAACAACATTAATTTATACTAATCTTACAAGATCAAAATATATCCTAAGTCATAGGTCTTAATCATAAATCATAAGTCATAATAACAAGAAAAATATAATAAAAAGATAAGTGCTTATATAGGGGTGGCAATTAAGCCCCGAACAAAAGTCTGTCATACACCGGACATCAACTTAGGTCCGTCATAAAATTTTGGCATCCAAGCCTACCGGACATAAGTCCGTCATATATCATTGGACACCTTAGGTCCAGTCACACTTACCCATTTATTGTACCTGAAATGTTAGGTCATACAAAACATAAACTAGGTCATAAACTAACTACCTAATTTTCCTTACCTTGAGTGTGGTGCACAGAATCTATACTTGAGTCATTTATATGCTAATCCCGCTTAAAACCCTATTTCATAAACATGATACCATTATTAAAATATAAACTAATAGATCTAAAACTCAAAAACAATCAAAACTTAACTATACCTCAACCTTGATCTTGAAGAAAAACCCTAGATCCTTAAATTCTTGCTTGTAGGGTTTTGACAATAAGAAAGATAGCTTTAGTTGTGTGGCGTCTTTGGGTACTAGGGTTTCAAAGATATGAAGAGGTGATGGCGATGATAATCTAAGCCTTATGGTTTGTGTTTTGATGGTGGTGCACGACAACAATAGGGAGAGAGAGAGAGAGCGTGTGTGTGTGTGCTTGAGGGTCTCAAGAAGAACAAGAGTGAATGAAAAAAAAAAAAAGAGAAGGAATAGGCTCTATTTATAGGCTCTCAAAAATCCTAATTTCATTCTAACTATAATTCAAATTTAAATTTAAATAAAATAGAATCCTAACTTCTATAGAAAATATCTCTAAATTATCTTATTAATACTTTTATTAAATAATTGAGGAATAATCTAACATAAAACTACCTAGGAAAAATATCTCAACCTCTAACTACCTAAATCTCGTAACTCTGGACTCACCTGTAGTAAAATCAACATAACTAAAGCTGTAGAAGTTTGATTTAAATAATATTTATATTGTTAGAAATCTAATTCAATTATCTACAACTTTTTAGAAATACTAATTTTCCAAAATCATAATATAAATGGGTCAAAAATAGGTATGAAGTTATAGTACCCTAAAGTTACGAAAATTTTATTTAATTATCTAAATAACAACCTAATCCACAAATATCCTAACTAACCATAAAATAACAAACTCTGATTCTCTAGCCTTATTTTGATTTACTAGGCCCAAAATATTATTGGGCTTTAGGGCTTTATGTAGACTCGATACATAACAATTCTTAATAATACCATAATTATTTATTCTTACACAATCACCCATTTTCCCACAAACAAGGCTACTAATACCATAAATCTACACTATGCTATAATAATTATAACCACTAAATATTTAAAAAAACTAAACCTTATTCTATTCTATAAAATAAAGACAACCTATAATCACATAAATAAAGAGGTCTAAGAGAAAGGTAACCTTGGTTACTACAACACCATTATTAATAACACACTATTCGATCAAAATAAGAAAACAAAACTTCTTATTTTTTGAGCTAGACCCACAGTTTTGATAATGATATATTTAGTCCTAGCAGTCACCATTGGGGTGAGTCTATTAGAATTTGACTTATAATTATCTATCTTTTAAAATCTAATATTGTCAAAATAACCAATGAACACCTTCCGTAAGGGGACGAATTAAAGCGTCTCGATGCCCCATTAAGCTACCGACCTTGTTAAACTAACGATGGAGATCGAATATGATTCTTAAAACAAGATCATTGTATAATTAAGTTAAGTATTTTTATTATCATTTTTTTCAAAAATTGATGACTAAGATTCTTCAAAAAATTCATTGGTAAAATTAATTTAAAAACAAAATTCCTATATTTTTCTATTAATTCTAATGTGTCACATTGAAACAAATTCAATTCAATTAAAATTAATTTGTTGCTAATCAAATATTAGGTTCAACTATCTAGAAAAAAAAAAAAACCTAAGATAATTAATTTCAACTCAAGTAAATAGGTCTTAACAATTGAGTTTGCATGGAGGAGGGTTGGGTTCAGTATGTCGTACCCACTACTAAGGCCCCCTAACTTCCACACAAGGCCCAAAAGACAAGAATTTAAACCTTTGTTTTATTAATTATTATTAATTGATTAGGTCCACTATAATCATGCAAAACAAATGGGTCTTCACAAGTGGAATCATCCACAAGAGATAAATTTAAACTTTACATTTTCTAATGGGTACAAATAAAACTTATCACTTAATGCATATTTTATTTGGTAACCAAAACTATATATATCCAAACATATGAGCCGATATATGCATATAAGCTCAATTGCAAAAATTACATATAGTTCACAGATATGTCACATAATTGAATGTCCTAATCATATTAATAAATAAGCAATATCTATGTGTTTAATAAAAAATATCACAATTTACCACATTTGCAAAAATACCATAATTAATTAATCTAGAATTTATCTACACAAAATTTATAATAAATTACAATTTTACAAAAATAATTAAGTCAATTTAAATAAAGTCCATCAACAATTAACAAAAATAATTTGGATTTTATTTATCAACAATTAACTCAATTATGTTATTTTAGGAAATATATTAAATTAATAAAATTTAAATTTAATATCTATAGGATACTTGATTTTATAGAATAATTTCACAAAAACGTTTGAGATATTAAGATAATAATAAAACTAATTTATATTTTTATGCAAAAATAATTAATTTTATTATTATGATAACCAAAATATCTTATTCATTTTAAAAAAAAAATATCTATTTTTAAATTCAAATTTAGATACTTACCATAACTTTAAAACTCAATATCTAATTTTAGAATAAAAATAATCAATTTTCTCAATATGGTTATAAAATAAGATATTTTGACAATTTGAATTTATTTAACAATATAAATTAATAAAAAGATAATGATTAAAACTAAGATATTTTTGTTAATTTTGTGTGCACCAAGGCAACGCTAGGCTACCAAGGTACACCAGAACGCTGTAACGTCCTACGTTTTCGGGTACCTTTAAACGACTCGGGTCGGGATTTTTCCCCCGGGTTAAGAATATTGTTTTAAATAATATTATATTTTGTTTGGAAGTATTCCATGAGTTATTGCTAGCCAAAATATGAATTTTGTGATTTTAAAAGTCAAGATAAGACTTTCGGTCCTGGACCGACACAAAAACCCTGATCGGATAAAAATCTCGGAAAATAAAATGAAAAATCATAGAAATTATATTTTGGGCATAAAATACATTCATAAAAGTTAAAGTTTGGTCAAAAATAATAAACCTAAAAGAAAATGGAAATTTTAAGGCATTTTGTGTTAAATGCCTAATTTTGCCGAAATGGAGAATTTTATTCCATGAATGGACTTTAAGTTAAATTTTATTATGTGATTAATTAAATTAAATGTGAGAGACATTTAATTTAATTAATTAATGTTAAGTTTGGTGATTAAAACTTAATAAGAGTGAAAAAGGTGTCAAAAGCCAATTTGGACTTTTCTTCTTATGAAACATTTATTAACCTTTAAAAAAAAAATTATATAAAACATAGATAAAATTTAAAAGGGTGGCCGGCCATGTGGTATTTTAGAGTGGTGTGAACCTAATTTTATAAAGATTAAATCCCATTTAATGAAGAAGTCAAGTGGGCAAGTGGGTAGAAAAACACTCAAGTACTTTGTGATATTTTGAAGAGTTTTGTGAGGAATTCTAACTCTAAGAACAGACCACTCTCCCTCTCTTATTCACTCATCTGATTTTTGAAGACCTCTCAAAGTTTTCCCTCAATATTCAACCTCAAGAACACCAAGGAAAACTTGGAGGCTAAGTCTTGGTCTAGGAAGTATTTTCCCTAAGGTAAAGCTTCACTAATCTAGGCTTTTGTAAAGTTTTAAGCATAGAGTTTCAAATAGCTAATTAACTATGTTGTTGGGGGAAGTTGGTTAGGGTTTTTGAAAGGTTTTGAAGGAGTGAAAGCTTATAGGAAGGTCCAAACCTTAAGCAAGAACACCAAAGAGGTAAAAAGTTTACTTTTGATGATTTTGTTGTAGGGTTTTTAGTTTTAAGCATTATTTTGTATATTTAATGCTTAAAGTTTCTTGTTGGTGATGTAATAAGGTTATGGTAGTTGTTTAATAATTTTTATGATGCATGTGTATTGATTTTTGAAAATGGGAACCAAAACCCCCAAGGGTTTTGTAGGATACCCTAAAACAAACATGTTTTGAGCTGTGACTTCCAAGGGGTCAAGTAGCCACTGTGTATTTTTTTTTGTAAAATTAAATTGTACTGTGATGTTTTTGAGATTGAGTACATAAAATTGAGCTTTTGAAATACAAAAAAATGTTTAGAAATGAGTAAGTTATGCTATTTCAAAGTTTAGGTAAAAAACTGTTTTTTCGTATTCTTATTTTCGGAACCAAGTTTGGACAGCCACTGTATAGGGCAAATGAACCCAGTTTTTTCTAAACTTTTGTGGACATATTTCTGGCATAACCTATTATTCCACTGTAAAATTTGGTAAGAAAATATTGAACGGTTTGAAAGTTATTAACTGTCAAAGTTTGGAAAAAAATAAGGACTTGAAAATAATGTCATTTTTACCTCATTGTTGGAAAATGATTTCACCAATAAAAAATGCTCATTTTGACCTAAGATTTTACAAAGACCTAAATGGCATAACAAAAATGGAATTGGAAAATTTTGGTAACAATTGGGTAAGTAAATTTCAAGTTATGAACTAACGAAGTATGTAGTTAAAAATGTGAAAAATAGGCTTTTCACACTTAGTGTAAAAATGAGATTTTGGAACATAAGGTAGAAAGTAAATTTTTGCTTATTTCAAGATATAAATTGGTAAGTCTTGAAATCATATTTTCACTAAAATTACCCCTTTGAGTTAAAATGAATTATTTTTATTAAAGAGCTTTTATTCTTTCTAAAAATAAGAGATTTAATTTATTAATAGTTAATAAATTAAAAGAGGGTTTAAAACCCTATAATTTGAGAAAATAATTAAATGAATTATTTTTCTAGTAAGTAAAATTGATTAATTGATTTTGGAAAATTAATTAGTCAAGATGGGAAATTTTTAACGGTTTTCCTAATTAAGACAAATTAGGCAATTTTCTTAAAACGGTTTTTAGATATTAAAACCTTAAGAAAAATAAAAGGAAAATTTAAGAGTTTATTTTCTTTAAAAATAATTAAGGAATTTATTAGTATTTTCTGCATATAATACCGGCTAAAATCTTACATATTTTAACCGACTAGTCGAAAGTGCGGGTTAATAGCGATATCTTGAAAGAATAAGATTTTTAGCGGATTGTGGGAAAATACCATTGTGATACCCGAGCCTAGGTATCGAGACCTTAGGATATGCCTCCTCGATACTTAGGGTTTAGTCTCGAATATTTTGTATGACTTTCCTTAATAGGTTTAAAACCAAATAAGGATTATAAATCCTTACAAATGACTTTTATTAAAATGACCAAACTGCCCAAAATAATAATAATGAATTACAAGTGCCATAATTAATCCGAGTATATTGTATGGATAACTACAATATTGGCTAAGCGTAACTGGACTGAACGTTGGAGGGTGAAAACCTGCTGAGCGCTAAGGACTCCAAGTAAGTCAACTTATATTGTATGACTGCAACATGAAATGATTATTGTCCTGTATGTTAGTATAGGGATAGATGCACATATATAGACTGTCATAGAAAGTTGCTTAGAGACGTTAGTCTAGTGAGTGCTGATTTAGAAAATATGAACGGTAGATGTCCGTCATATCCTAGACGGTTGATCCCCGTCACACTGCTTGATTTTATTTATGTCCGGTTCATTACCGCGACGAGTGGTCATGAGATGAGGATAAGATGGTTAAACCTAGGGGCACCAAAATAAATGGGACCTAGGGGCCCTCATGCTTACTTAATCATTGGACGGTTAGAATCCGAGCAAGTGCTCTGATAAGTTATTCCCGGATAGCAGCCGTGAATATTGGCCATTCAGTGAGAGTGCCTAGAGATACTAGGGTTTGCCAAGATCGAGTGAGGCTGAACACCCTAGGGGCAACTGCTCACCAGAACCACTGATTAACATAGAAGTCTCCGTAAAACCGTGTAAATTGGATTACACTCTTTGATAAGTAGCGGTGCCCTAGGTAACACGATAGTTACCATTGATGAGGATATTTATTGGCTAGATCTTAGTGTGGAGACTCGATTCTCTTTTACAGATTAGCAATTATGTTGGAGGGCGCGTTACACCTGAATTGATGGAATTGTAGAGCGTTGGTCTCAATTATATTGTGATATAATATATCTGCTTGCTCTGGGATTTTCTGAGTGCAGGGATATAATTGTGATAAGATATAGTTGTGATATAATATATCTGCTTGCTCTAGGATTTTTCTGAGTGCAGGGATATAATTGTTGATAAGATATAGTTGTGATATAATATATCTGCTTGCTCTGGGATTTTTCTGAGTGCAGGGATATAATTGTTGATAAGATATAGTTGTGATATAGTATATCTGCTTGTTCTGGGATTTTTCTGAGTGTAGGATTTTTATCTAGTTATGAATTAATTTATCAATGGTTATCAGGCATGACCATAAGTTTGCCAGGATGCTTTAGCTTCCTTGAAATTGATTGTGTAGGGTTCGGAACCCTAATTCTCTATCTGCTTTGTTTGAAAGTTGATCTTACTATGCGTTTTCGCTTACCTAGTTGTTTCATGTTGTAGGTAAGGGCAAGGGCAAGGCAGAGCAGTGAGCGCTGGAGTCTTCCTTGCAAATGTACATGTGGACCGACCTTTTGGGAAGCCATTTTATTTTTGGAAATGTTATGTAATTTTCCTAAACTAGGCTCACTCTACTCTTTATAAAACATGTTTGTAACTAAATGTTAAGTATGGCCATACGACTTTTTTAAAAGTTTTTTTTTCTATGGGTTTTTGAGACATTTTGTTAAATGAAAACATTTATATTTCTGCATTATCAAGTCTTGAAAATTCGGGTCGTTACAAACGCTGCATAGGGAAGCCGCACACACCCCGCCAATCGCGCCCCGCGCACCAGCCTCTCAATCCGCGCACACCACGTGCGCCATCCGTTGCACCTGCACACACCCATCATGAGCACGCCCAAGCACAGGCGCACCAGCCAGGCACACCACTCGACCAGCAAAATTTTTGGCTAAAATTGACCCAATTTCAATTTTTCGTGCAATTTTTCACCGAAATTCATATACCAATTATTTAAAAATTGTTTTATACAAAATAGTAACAAAAATAATTAATAATCCTAAAATAAATGAAAATTGCAACAAATACACATAAACACAATATGCTTCATACTAAAAAAAATATATGAATTATGTTAATAATATCTCAAAATTCATTAAACATATTCATGCATGAAAATATTGATTAACCTGGTTGTGAGGCCAGTTGTAGGGAATACATTTTACAGTATCATAAATATTTTCATGTATGTTTCATATATTAAACAAATTAACATATAAAACAACCAAGAAACATGTTTCTAATGAATTTCATAAAATAAATCAAATAATAGAGTTTAAGAGTCTTACTTTTATGCAGTGGATATTGAGATTCCTTCCTTCACTCTCTATAACCCTTGTTCATTTATGTCGCAGAGTAATGGTGAGAGAATGAATTGGATCTTCAAACTACACAGTCTTCCATAATTACCTTTGATCATCTAGACTAGGGTGGACAATTCTCAACACATGAGATGGGAATATTATAGAGAAGAAGTGGGTGGCCACAATAGGTCTTTCAAGTATAGGTTTTTGCTTTTTCAAAACTTAAGATCTCAAACCTCTAGACTTAAGTATCTATTTATAGCATCATTTTAAGGTAAATTTAATTTAGTTAAATAATTAAAATAATAGCTTAAAAATACCATATATAGCCAATATTATAATATTTGTCGGGGATTTTTTCATTTTTAAATTCAAAGGATTAAATCCTTTAAATTCAATAACTATTATTCTCTATAATTATATAATAAAAAATCCATTATTAATTAATTAAATAAATATAATATAATATAATATATATTATAAATAGATTTCGTTATATACCAAATGTAATACAGCTTTATTAAAACTTTATATACATATATATAATTATAATAATATTTAAAAAGTAATTAATTAAATTATTTTTTCAAATTAACATATTATAATTTGAACCTTGATTTAATACTATTTATCAATTTGACACCAATTTGTCATAATTAATAAATTTGCCTAAATTCTCTTTTATTCTGTAAATTCCACATCTTAGTTAAATTGTCCAAAATTGACACAAAACCATTTTTGACAATCCTAATTGATAATTAAATCAATTAATGGAGACTATCTAGATAATTTATTCAAAGGCATTGTGGGGACCATGTACCCACGAATTCAAGCTCCAATAAGTGATCGTAAAATTATTATCGAATAATTTCACTACCTTATTAATTCCTTGTGACTCCACTAAAGACTTGAAATTGTAATCTTGAACTCATAGAACGCTTTACACTTAAAGTGAACACGTTATCCATTGTTACAACCATAATTTTTCATTTAATCCTCTATAGATGATCTGCAACTGAGTCAGGTACAAAGTTCTGTTTTACCCCTCATTGTATTTTATCCTTAATTGAAACTAATGCCTTAATTCTGTTAACACCATTTCCGTGATATGCTTATATAATGTAGCTTCTAGTAAAATCTTCGTTAACGAATCTGCAAGATTGTTTTCAGATGCAATCTTCATAACCTTTACATCTCCTCTGCCCATATATTCTCAAATTATGTGATACTTCCATTCTATATTCTTACTCCTCTTGTGACTTCGAGGTTCTTTGAAGTTGGCTATCGCTCCTGTCTTGTCACAATTGAATACGACCGCTTTATTTATATCTGAAATAACACCAAGTTCTGAATATAATTTCTTTAGCCAGACTATTTCATTAGTTGCTTCATATGAAGCTATGTGCTCAGACTCCATGGTAAAATATGAGATTGGAGACTGCTTTACACTTCTCCATATCACAGCTCCACCCCTACGAGTAAGCACCATTCCAGAAGTAGACTTCGTGTCATCGTCACCAGTTTGGAAATCTGAATCAGTGTAGCCTACATGGTTCAGAACACCACCCTTGTAGACTAACATGTAATCCATTGTCCGTATTAAATACTTCACCATATGCTTATCTTCTATCCAATTTTCCAGACCTGGGTTTGACTGACACCTGCTCACTACTCTCACTACATAATAGATATCTGGTCTTGTACCCAACATAGCATACATCACCCTTCCAATTGAAAATGCATAAGGAACTTTTCTCATTGCATCATCCTCTTCAGGAATCTGGGGAGAAAGCTTCTTTGAAAGATGAATTCCATGGAGAGATGGTAGACGTCCTTTCTCAGAATTTTTCATTGAGAAACGTTCAAACACTTTATCAATGTAAGCTGCTTGAGATAGAGCTAACAATTTGTTCTTTCTATCCTTAATCATTTGGATACCTATAACATAACTTGCTTCACCCAAATACCTCATCTGGAATTTAGTGCTCAACCAATTCTTCATATCTGATCATTTCTTAACATTGTTTTCGATGTGTAAGATATCATCTACGTAAAGAACCAAGAATACTACTATTTGATTTGCCCTTAGTTTGTTAGCACAAGGCTCGTCAATATATATTTTAAAGACATAGGTTTTGATTATCTCATCAAACCTAAGATTCTAAGAATGAGAAGCTTGTGTAAGTCCATAAATGAACCCATTAAACTTGCAAAGTTTTCCTTCTTGTCTAGCTACATTAAATCCTTCTGGCTGATCCATTTAAATGACTTCGTCAAGCTTCTTGTTTAGAAAATATTTCTTGACATCCATTTTCTAGATCTCATAGTCTAGAGCGGCTGCTATGGATAAGAGGATGTAAATGGACTTGAGCATGGCTACCGGACTAAAAGTTTCCTCATCGTCCACACCTTCTCTTTGGGTATAACCCTTTGCGACTAATCGAACTTTATAAGTTTTGATCTTTCCATCAACACCTCATTTGTTCTTGTAGATCAACTTGCTCCAAGTGGCCCTAAAGTCACCAGTTTCTTCCACAAGATTCTAGACGACATTTGAGTACATGGACTCCATTTCTTGTTTCATGGCTTTGAGCCATAGTTCTTTTTCAGGGCTAGCCATTGCCTATTTGAAAGATAATGGATCATCGTCACCAGTGTCACCAACGACCATAATTGTTTCACCATCCAAACCATAGTGATCTGGGTTCCTAGAAACCCTCCCAATACAACGAGGCTCTGTGACTGTTTGTTCAGGAACAGTGGTACTTTCTTCATTTAAATCAACTCGTGTCGATGGGACATGAAGAGTGGAAATTTCATCATCAACTTTCATTGATAATGAAAGAACATTTTTTGTAGTCAATTCTTTAACCATCTCCTCTAAAACTACTTTGCAGTTTGGTTTTAAGTTTTGGACATAGTCAATTTCGAGAAAAGTAGCATTCGTAGAAGTAAACATTTTCTTTACTCAATGACTATTGAAAATTCTGCTCCGAGTTCCTTTAGGATAGCCGATAAACATGTAAACTTCAGTTCGCGGTTCTAGCTTTCCTTCCTTTTTCCTTAGGACGCGGGCGGGACACCCCTAGATTCTATAATGGCGTAAACTACGTTCACAACTAGTCCAACGTTCTAAAGTTGTTTTGGGATTGATTTGGACGACACCACATTTAGAATGTCGTTCGCAGTTTCAAGTGAATGTCCATAGAATGAAGTTGGCAGAGTTGAGTAACTAAGCATGCATCTAACTATTTCCAATAAAGTTCTGTTTCAGCATTCTGCTACACCATTTTGTTGCGGAGTACCCAGGGCAGTATTTTGAGATAAAATTCCAAGTTCAGTTAAATGTCTTGGAACTGCATATCGAAATATTATCCACCCCTATCATATCGCAATATCTTTAACATTTTTCCGAATTGGTTCTGAGCCATAGCTAGGATTTCCTGAGACTTTGAAAATGTTTCTGATTTCCTATAAATTAGGTAAAGACATGAGTATAAGGAGTAATCATCATTGAAAGTGATGAAATACTCAAAATTACCCCTGGCTTTCACATTTAGAGGTCTACAGATATCTTAATGTATTATTCCAAGTGGTTCTTTGGCCCTATAACCTTTTGCAAAGAATGGACACTTGGTTAGTTTTCCTTCTAGACATGATTCACAAACAGGTAACTCACCTACGGTGAGGTCCCTCAAATGTCTGTCCTTTGTAAGTCTTAGAATGTTATCATAGCCAATGTCACCTAATCTCAAATTCCATAAATACGTCATGTTATTGTTATCAGTCTTTCGACATTTATTGGTCCTAGGTTTAACTTCTTTGAATAATTCATTATTAAATGCGAGTGGTTCGTTAGGTCGCTTAATATAACTGCAAGGCTCGGGAAAATGATCACACTCAGGGTCTTTTCATCTTCCGCGTATGACTCGAGGTAAGGAACTAGCGCATGCACTGTAAATAGAGTGATGGCTTGACTGTTGAATGCGATTATAATGTGTTGATTCTAATTAGAATTATAAATTTCTTTTTTCTATCATTGCATCTATTCGTTATAGTTGTTTTGGTTGATTGGCTAGGGGCCGTAATCGGCGATAATCATGTGGAATGTAGGTTGTTATGGTATGTCCACTACGAGGGTGCGATATTCACTTATTCGGCATGGGTCATATACTTATCAAAAATTTGATGTGAGTTTATTTATGATCTATGAAGCATATATTTGAATGATTGTTTTGCCTAGTTGAGTTTTCTTGCTGAGTCTTGGCTCACTTGTGCTTTGTGGTGCAGGTAAGGGCAAGGGGAAATTGGACTAGTCATGAGTTGGAGAGCTCTAGGGGCAGTGTGTGCATACTCAGTTTGCTCAGCTGCCACTGTCAAGATTTATTTTGGGGGACTTAGGATATAAGTCCATCTTTTCCACTTAGGTCGGTTATTTTTGTAACTCTTGATTATAATTGTATTTTGGTTTAAGACGTTTGGGATCCCTTGTACATACTCAAACCTTTGAATGAAACGTTTAATTCCGTTGACCAAAATTTTTATTACCTAAACCATGTTTAATCTTAATTATACTTTTGAGTCCAAATGATTCACTTAACGAATTAAGCACCGTTTTAAACACATAGTTTAACAACGCTAGATTAGTAGGGCGATACAATACATATGAAATCTATAACTTCTATATGAGAAGTGAAAATATGACTTCCTTAATCGTTTAGTCCAAATGGTTAAATGATTGAGCGCTCATATTTGTGATTTAAGTTCACAGATTTATAATTTATAATGGACTTAGTGAGAGTTAAGGATAAAATGCTAATGAGGGATAAAACAATAATTTAACCCCAGCTAATTAGTAAGTCATCAATAGTGGATTGACTGATGGTAGTGATTATGTAACGTCCTCCTAATCCAGGACCGTTACACTGTGTACTTTAAATAGTGTCAGACTTCCTAATCAAGTCATTTGGTTATAAACGTGTAACTAAGGTTAATGTCAATGGTTAGGGTTGAAAAATTTGGTCAAAAGAAATGTTGAATTTTCATTTTAATGTTTAATACATACATGGGATCCAAAAATGTTACAAATAGATGTTTAAAGGGGTATATACAAATCAAAAGTTACAACTAGCCGGCCTAAGTGACAAAATAAGGGATACAACCCTAGTTCCACTGAGATATTCTCGATCGTGGTGGTCGAGCAGCCACATATGTACACACCACCACCGAAGTTCTCCAACTTATAGCTGGTCCAGCTTTCCTTTCCCCATACCTGAACCACATAGCACCCGTGAGCCAAGGCTCAGCAAGAAAACTTAAACATGTGCATGAACAGTAAATACAGATTCCAAATGCTTATCTAGCATGCCCAACAGTAATAACCTGCTCATGCATGCATAAAATAACAAATAAATTATCATTGGATCATTCTGGGGCCTGCTGCCCTAAATAGATGAAAATAGAGTCAACTCGGTGCCCTATGCCCTAGCTATGTGACCATAGAGTCACGTGGGGCCCTTAGCTCTAAGTAACTAGCCATAGAGCTAGCAAAGTGCTTTGTTTTCCAACGACCATAGGGTCGGCCAACGTAATAGTACGTCCTTGGTTGAGATAAGCCTCTCGACCGGCGCAGTGCGCTATTGTCGCCCTTAACTAATAAGTCAAGGGCTTAATCAGATATTAAGATAAATAGATACATATACAGATAAGCATACTTCAAACATTACAAGTATGAATACATATTAATCATATATCTCAATTAATTAAATACAACCATAGTAAGAACAACGTTCCTTAATGGGCCTGTGCCCTAACTACGCAGACTACGCATACAATTGTTAAACAACTAGCCAGACACGGAGCATTCAAGCATGTTAACAGGCATAAACATTACTTAATCATGTTCATTCTCAGGGGGCGAGCCCTATTGATAGTTATAATCAACAACCAAGCGAAGCCCTAATAATATATATCATGTATTGGGTGCAGTTTTCTTACCTTAGGTCCAAGTGCAACGTATATTAAGAACGACCCTCGAACACGATCTCGGTTCTGAGCCCCTAACAATAACCTAGTCACAACCAATTAGTGAATCTTGTCAAGAACGAGCGAATAAAGGATTTTGGATCGATTCCTAACCTTTGGGACGCCGAATTCTACTAAATCGGGTAGTAGGATCGATCCCGAGCCCTTAGGTTTGAGTTCTCGCACTCAAAACCTTCCCAGGGCTCAAAAACCCTTCAAGCATTCTAGCTCAAAACAAAAGAGTTGCGGCCCACCCCAAGTCAAAGAGCCCAAGGCTCTCCTCTATTTCTACACGCACTGCGGCTCAAATGGGCTGACCGCACCTGCTTCTCCCTGAGTTCATGAGAGTCGCGGCACCCTGAGAACAAAGTCGCGGCTCGACATGAAAACTCTTAAATTTCCCAGTTTTCTTCAAGCCAAAACCCACTAGAAACCTATCCAAACATAGCTAAATCCCCAAGGTAAAGTTCCCAATTAGCTATACACCTCAAAACACATAAAACCCAAGCCTTAACTTGGTCAAATCCTCATCAAATTCAAAAATTCAGAAATGAGTTTCTACACTTTACAACTTAACTAAAAACTAGAAAAACAGATAGATTCAAGGTTGGAATTCGTTACCTCAATTACCCTAAGTGATGCTAAGCTTATCCCCAAGCAATCCCGAGCCTAAGCTAGCTTTGATTCCTCCTAGATCGTGATAATTCCCAAATAAATTGAGCGAGAATGTGTGTGTAAATGAGAGAGAGAGAGAGAAAGAGAAAGAGAGAGAGAGAGAGAGAGAGAGAGAGAGAGAGAGAGAGAGAGAGAGAGAGAGAGAGAGAGAGAGAGAGGGGGGGGGGGGGGGGAGAGAACGTGTAACGTCCGAAATTACCTAATAAGGCTTAGGGCCTTTATTAGGGGGCCAGGATGGAAAATTATGGAAGTTATGTGCTTGTAACGCCCTACTACCTTAGAGCCGTTACTAAGTGAGTTTAAAACAGAAATTGTGCATTTAATTGACTCAAGTGGTTTCTAAAACCAAAAGTGTGAATAAACCAGAGTTTAAGGCTGTACTCTTTGAAAATGTTTAGTTTCATTAAAAACGTTAATTATAAAACATCTGGGATCCCAAAATAAGGTTTACAAAATATTTACAACTCAAAATAGATTTACACTTGATCAGCTATCAAAAGAATGGTTAAATACAACCATATACAAAATGCCCCCAACCAAAGCAGTCGGGCAGGCCGAACATGTACGCGCCGCCCCCACGCTCTCCATACTCATGGCCGGTTGACTGACTCCTTGCTTTTACCTGCCACACGGAGCACCCGTGAGCCGAAGCCCAGCAAGAAAACCCAAATAACACATAACATATGCAAAACAAATAGCTGGCAATAATTCACTGACACATAGGAAAACCATCATAATAAACAAGTACGGCCATGCCGCTCCCAAGGCCTTACCAAAACCTGGAGTTTCGGTTCTCACCGCGAGGATAACTCATGTATCCCTTGGGTCCCACCCTGAATATAAGCATCCCATGTGCTGTGTGTTACTTTCGGCCCACGGCCGCCTCGGCCTACGCCGTACCCGGCCTCTGCCGCTCGTTTCATCATAATCACACATATAGTACATTCAAAATAAACATTCACACACATCACGGTTCATTTAAGGTTAAGCATTTGCACGTAATACAATCCGGGGCCACGCCCTACAATCACACAGTGGGGCCATGCCCTAAACTCGGGTGTTACGGTTTTCTTACCTGTAATCCGTGCTTTCCGATGCACCACGATCACGAGCACGGTCCTCTAGCACGAGCCTCTCCGAAATCCTAGTCACAACACACATAAAACACTTTTAATACTAACCAAACCCAAAACCATTTCCCGGGACCAATCCCGCACTCTCGGGACCTGTAAAACCTTAAAACAACACCCCGGAGGCATCCCACAAACCCCCGGAGCTAAGACCTAAAATTGCCAAAAAGAGCTACCCTGAAAATTGCCTTGTGCCGCGGCACCACATCCTTGTGCTGCGGCACCCATCAGACAGAAGCTCCCTTGCCGCGGCACACAAAAACCCTGCCGCGGCACGCCTTCGCAGACCCAGAATTCTGGGTTTTTCCTGCAATTTTCCCCGAGCTTTAACCTCTCCAAATCATCCCAAACCAAAACCTAAACCCCAAAACTCAAATCCAAACATCATATGAACAATCTAACACCCCATAAACACTAGAATCAAATCCAAAACATCAATACACACAAGATCCACTCCTTTGATTTCAAATTCAACAACCCAAACCAAAACCCATGAAAATCTTAACTCAAGCATTAAATTCCTCAACCAACACAGAAAACAAACTTAAATAAGCATAAGATCCTTACCTCAAGAGTAGAATCCACCCTAAAGTTCCCTTGATCTCCTTCTAAGCTTCCCACTTCAGCCCCTTCTACACCTCTTCTTCTTTCTTCTTCTTTGCCCTAGCCTTTCTCTCCTCTTCTTTCCCTTCTCTTCTAATTTTATCAAAGCCACAAGTGACCCAAATGCCCAAACCGTACCCCCTAAATCCCAGCTGCATAAAGTCTATTTGCCTTGCCAAAAGACCACACTACCCCTCCTTACTAACCCTTCTAAGCTAAACCTTCAAGGGTACTTAAGTCTTAACACTTTCATTTCAATTCTACCACTTCCTATCTTAAAACTTGTTACTCACAGCAGTTACAAATGGTTACCAAAATACCAATAACTAATCACTCTTTCTAAACTCAACTTATAAGATTCCCGAAGTACCCCTGGGCTCCTCCCGAGCCGGGTACAACATCCCGTTGTGACTTTTAGACTAACTGGCTCTCTAGGACCGTCTCGATGCGTGCATCCTGATAAAACATCACACTCACATGGCACAATTCACATAGTACAATTATCACAGTTATGCCCTAACATGGCCAAGTTACAATCATGCTCATTTTAAGACAATCAGTTCTACATGCATACTGATTCACATAGTCATGCATCTCAAATAATCAAATAGTCATATAACGTGCAATAAATCATAATGATGCATTAAACTTAATAAAGTCACACACAAAATCCCATCATGCCCTCCAGGCACACTACTCCAGGCCCTTAAGCCTTAACACTGAATTTGGGTCGTTACAACTATCCCCTCCTCATGAGAATTTCGTCCTCGAAATTTACCTGAACAACTCGGGATACCGCTCCCGCATATCTGATTCCAGTTCCCATGTCGCCTCTTCGACCTTGTTGTTTCTCCACAATACTTTAACCAAGGGGATGGTCTTGCTCCTCAAGACCTTGTCCTTCCTATCAAGGATCTGAACAGGCTTTTCTTCGTATGATAAGTCCCGATCCAACTCCAAGTTCTCATAGCTCAACACATGAGTAGTGTCCGAAACATACTTCCGGAGCATGGATACATGAAACACATCATGAACCCCTGATAGAGCTGGAGGCATTGCTAACCTATAAGCCACCTCCCCAATTCGTTCTAGAACCTCAAATGGACCAACAAACCTGGGACTCAGCTTGCCCCGAACGCCAAATCATTTTACTCCTCTCAGGGGTGAAACCCTGAGGAATACATGATCCCCAACCTGGAATTCCACGCTTCTGCGTTTCTGGTCTGAATAACTCTTCTGGCGACTCTGGGAGGCGAGCATACGAGCTCTAATCTTCTCAAGTGCCTCATTGGTCCTCTGAACCATTTCAGGACCTAAATACCTTCTTTCACCTGCCTCCTCCCAGTGAATCAGCGATCTGCACTTTCTTCCATACAGCATCTCATACGGAGCCACTCCGATAGTCGCCTGATAACTGTTATTGTACGAGAACTCGATCAGAGGGAGATACCTACTCCAAGATCCCTCAAAATCCAACACACAAGCTCGTAACATGTCCTCCAGTATCTGAATTGTCCTCTCAGACTGTCCATCCGTCTGAGGATGATAAGCGGTACTAAACCGAAGCTGCATGCCCATTGCCTTCAGCAGGCTCTTCCAAAACTTGGAAGTGAAAGTGGGGTCTCTGTCGGATACTATCGACCTCGGAGCCCCATGAAGTCGAACAATCTCCTTAACATAAAGCTCTGCATACTGCTCCACAGTATAAGTCGTCTTCACAGGTAAGAAGTGGGCGGACTTCGTATACCTATCCACAATCACCCATACCGAGTCATGCTGACCCACGGTCTTTGGCAATCCTACCACAAAGTCCATGGCAATATCTTCCCATTTCCACTCGGGAATCCCAAGAGGCTGTAATAATCCTGCTGACCTCTGGTGTTCCGCCTTAATCTGCTGACAGGTTAGGCATCTAGCCACATAATCCACCACGTCCCTCTTCATGCCTGACCACCAATACAAAACCTTCAGGTCATGGTACATCTTCGTAGAACCTGGGTGCAAAGAGTAGGGAGTGGTATGAGACTCGTCCAGAATCTCTCGCCGAATGTCTGGATCATTCGGAACACAAATCCGTCCTTTGTACTTCAACAAACCCATCTCAGAAATAGAGAAGTCCTTAGCTGCTCCCGATAGGACATTCTCTCTACGTTCAACTAACTGGGGGTCCTTTCCCTGTGCTTCCTTAATCCTCTCGAGGAGTGTTGACTGAAGAGTAATGTTGGCTAACCTACCAACCACTAGCTCTATACCTGCTCTGGTCATCTCTCCTGCTAGTCTGTCAGATATCTGCCTCGAACTATACAACTGTCCTGGGCCCCTTCGGCTCAATGCATCAGCCACCACATTAGCCTTCCCAGGATGGTATAGGATATCACAATCGTAATCCTTTACCAGCTCTAGCCACTGCCTCTGGCGCATATTCAAGTCCTTCTGGGTAAAGAAATACTTTAGACTCTTGTGATCAGTGTATATCTCGTACCTCTCTCCATACAGATAGTGCCTCCAAACCTTAAGTGCGAATACCACTGCAGCTAATTCCAGGTCATGCGTGGGATACCTCTGCTCGTACTCCTTTAATTGCCTTGATGCGTACGCTATCACTTTCCCAGCCTGCATCAACACGCATCCCAGACCCTGTCTGGAAGCGTCACAGTAGACCACAAACTTCTCATTATCTGTTGGCAAGCTCAGCACTGGTGCAGTAATCAACCGCCGCTTCAGCTCTTTGAAGCTATTCTCGCATCGATCTGTCCACACAAACTTGGTCTTCTTCCTTGTCAATTCTGTCAACGGAGTAGCAATTCTGGAGAACCCCTCTACAAACCGCCGGTAGTAACCTGCTAGTCCAAGGAAACTTCTAACTTCAGGAACATTGCTGGGTCTAGGCCAATCTCTTACTGCTTCAGTCTTGCTTGGGTCGACTAGTAACCCATCCTTACTGATAATATGGCCTAGAAATGAAACTTGCGATAACCAGAACTCGCATTTGCTAAACTTAGCATATAACTTATGCTCTCTTAACCGATGCAACACTAGGCGCAGATGATTCTCATGCTCTGTCTCTGACTGGGAGTATACTAGGATATCATCAATAAACACAATCACGAACTTATCCAAGTAATCCTTAAAAATTATGTTCATCAAATCCATAAATGCCGCTGGGGCATTGGTTAATCCAAAGGACATAACCAGAAATTCATAATGCCCATACCGTGTCCGAAATGCAGTCTTTGGTATGTCCTCTTCTCTGATCCTCAACTGATAGTAGCCTGATCGGAGATCAATCTTCAAAAACACTGAACTCCCTTGAAGTTGATCAAATAAATCGTCGATCCTAGGCAATGGGTACTTGTTCTTGATGGTCAACTTATTCAACTCCCTGTAATCGATGCACATCCTGAGCGATCCATCCTTTTTCTTAACAAATAAAACTGGAGCACCCCACGGCGAGAAACTCGGTCTGACAAACCCCAAATCAAGTAGTTCCTGTAGCTGAATCTTCAATTCCTTTAATTCTGCTGGAGCCATTCTGTAAGGTGCCTTGGAAACTGGCTCTGCTCCCGGAGCCAACTCTATGACGAACTCAATCTCCCGCTGTGGCGGCAACCCCGGTAGATCCGCTGGAAACAAGTCTGGAAACTCGCAGACAACTCTGGTTTCATTCGGTCCCACTACCGCCACCTTTGAGGAATCCACTATACTTGCTAGGAATCCTATGCAACCCTCTTGCATCAGGTCTCTAGCCTTTAGTGCCGAGATCACAGGTACCTGCGGTCCATCCACCGTTCCCACGAACACAAAGGGTGCCTCGCCCTCTGGTTCAAAGGTCACCATTCGTCGCCTACAATCAATCGTTGCTCCATACCGCGTCAACCAATCCATCCCTAGTATTATGTCAAAATCATCCATATCTAGTTCAATCAGGTCAACAAACAATTCTCTACCGTCTACCACTACTGGTAAGGCTCTAACCCACCTCCTAGAGACTACCAGCTCTCCTGTAGGCAATATAGTCTGAAAACCCCTAGCATACAAAATACTAGGTCTACACAGCTGATCAATCACTCTAGCAGAAACAAATGAGTGCGTAGCACTAGAATCAATCAATGCAGTAAACAAGGATCCAGCGCTAAAAATCTGACCTGTGACTACTGATGGGCTGGCCTCTACCTCAGTCTGAGTCAAGGTGAAAACCCTAGCAGGTGCGAGGCTGTCTCCCTGCCTAGGCTCCTCCTTCTTAGCCTGCGGGCAATCTTTCTTCAAGTGACTGGTGCTTACACAAACAAAACATGCCCTGATGCCGGCACCCGCTCCAGAGGCGGACCGGCACTCGCCCTGATGCCGTCGCCTGCATCGAGGACACCATGGATAACTCCTCCAGTTGTCATTACCGCCCTGGCGGCCACCCACAGAACCGCGAACCCTCCTGTCAGAACCATAGGGAGCAAATGAGTCTGGTACTCTCCTCTTCTGCTCACTGGGGCCGCTGCCCCGACTAGGCCCAGAAGAAGAAGGCACTACCCTCCTGGTATCACGCCTAGCAGCGTTATCCTTCCAGATCTGATCCTCAGCCCTCTCTGCAGTGAGGGCCTTGTCTACCACTTGCGCATAGGTAGTCTCTGGAGCCATTGTAATACTCACGTCACGGGCGATCATTGCACCTAATCCCCGTACAAATCTGTCCCTTCTGGCCGTATCAGTCGGCACAAGCAAACTTCGCCAATCTATCAAATACCAAGGCGTACTCAGTGACAGATAACCTGCCCTGAGTCAGACTGTTGAACTCATCCGCCTTCGCCGCTCGAACGGCTACGCTGTAGTATTTCTCGTTGAAAATGCTCTTGAATTCCTCCCAGGTCATAATAGCTGTATCCCTTCGCTGCCCTACTACCTCCCACCATATTCGTGCATCATGTCTAAGCATATAACTGGCACAATCAACCCTATCCCTTCCTTCAACCCTCATGAAGTCCAGGATTACCGACATTGTACTCATCCACTGCTCAGCCTGCAGTGGGTCTGCTCCCCCCTCAAAGGTAGGAGGTTGTTGTTTTCTGAATCTTTCATATAGAGGTTCCAACCTGTTCCCAGTCACAGGTTGAACCGGAGCCGGTACCACACTAGGCGGTGGTGGTATCACAGTGGCCGGTGGAGGAGCTGGTTGCCTGTACTGACTAAGCTCATCCTCTGTTTTCTTCAACCTAGCCTCCATCTCTGCTAAAATCTGTTGCCAGTTCTGAGGAGCTGGTGGAGGGTCCTGCCCCTGGTTATCATCCTCGGCCTGAATGTCGCGGAGTCTCGATGATTGGCGAGGCATTGCAACTAAATGCCTGAAATCAATGACACCGCTCATTAGGCATGATAACAAGGTCCAATTTCCACCTCTCAATCTCAACAACAACCAAGATCAATCGACCAAAGTGCCATACAAATATCATGCAGCATACAACGGGCCTTGCCCTGGCATCATGCATATATTATTTCAATGATCATGCTCATAATAATTTAGGCAGGCACACAAAGCATTAAACACATATTCATGAATATATCAACCGATCACACCGAACTACCCTGAGTGGAGCTTTTCAATGGCAGCGTGCGTACATGTTCGGTCGATCTCTAGAACCAATAAACCTTGGCTCGCTCTGATACCAAGTTGTAACGCCCTACTACCTTAGAGCCGTTACTAAGTGAGTTTAAAACAGAAATTGTGCATTTAATTGACTCAAGTGGTTTCTAAAACCAAAAGTGTGAATAAACCAGAGTTTAAGGCTGTACTCTTTGAAAATGTTTAGTTTCATTAAAAACGTTAATTATAAAACATCTGGGATCCCAAAATAAGGTTTACAAAATATTTACAACTCAAAATAGATTTACACTTGATCAGCTATCAAAAGAATGGTTAAATACAACCATATACAAAATGCCCCCAACCAAAGCAGTCGGGCAGGCCGAACATGTACGCGCCGCCCCCACGCTCTCCATACTCATGGCCGGTTGACTGACTCCTTGCTTTTACCTGCCACACGGAGCACTCGTGAGCCGAAGCCCAGCAAGAAAACCCAAATAACACATAACATATGCAAAACAAATAGCTGGCAATAATTCACTGACACATAGGAAAACCATCATAATAAACAAGTACGGCCATGCCGCTCCCAAGGCCTTACCAAAACCTGGAGTTTCGGTTCTCACCGCGAGGATAACTCATGTATCACTTGGGTCCCACCCTGAATATAAGCATCCCATGTGCTATGTGTTACTTTCGGCCCACAGCCGCCCCGGCCTACGCAGTACCCGGCCTCTGCCGCTCGTTTCATCATAATCACACATATAGTACATTCAAAATAAACATTCACACACATCACGGTTCATTTAAGGTTAAGCATTTGCACGTAATACAATCCGGGGCCACGCCCTACAATCACACAGTGGGGCCATGCCCTAAACTCGGGTGTTACGGTTTTCTTACCTGTAATCCGTGCTTTCCGATGCACCACGATCACGAGCACGGTCCTCTAGCACGAGCCTCTCCGAAATCCTAGTCACAACACACATAAAACACTTTTAATACTAACCAAACCCAAAACCACTTCCCGGGACCAATCCCGCACTCTCGGGACCTCTAAAACCTTAAAACAACACCCCGGAGGCATCCCACGAACCCCCGGAGCTAAGACCTAAAATTGCCAAAAAGAGCTACCTTGAAAATTGCCTTGTGACGCAGCACCACATCCTTGTGCCGCGGCACCCATCAGACAGAAGCTCCCTTGCCGCGGCACACAAAAACCCTGCCGCGGCACGCCTTCGCAGACCCAGAATTCTGGGTTTTTCCTGCAATTTTCCCCGAGCTTTAACCTCTCCAAATCATCCCAAACCAAAACCTAAACCCCAAAACTCAAATCCAAACATCATATGAACAATCTAACACCCCATAAACACTAGAATCAAATCCAAAACATCAATACACACAAGATCCACTCCTTTGATTTCAAATTCAACAACCCAAACCAAAACCCATGAAAATCTTAACTCAAGCATTAAATTCCTCAACCAACACAGAAAACAAACTTAAATAAGCATAAGATCCTTACCTCAAGAGTAGAATCCACCCTAAAGTTCCCTTGATCTCCTTCTAAGCTTCCCACTTCAGCCCCTTCTACACCTCTTCTTCTTTCTTCTTCTTTGCCCTAGCCTTTCTCTCCTCTTCTTTCCCTTCTCTTCTAATTTTATCAAAGCCACAAGTGACCCAAATGCCCAAACCGTACCCCCTAAATCCCAGCTGCATAAAGTCTATTTGCCTTGCCAAAAGACCAAACTACCCCTCCTTACTAACCCTTCTAAGCTAAACCTTCAAGGGTACTTAAGTCTTAACACTTTCATTTCAATTCTACCACTTCCTATCTTAAAACTTGTTACTCACAGCAGTTACAAATGGTTACCAAAATACCAATAACTAATCACTCTTTCTAAACTCAACTTATAAGATTCCCGAAGTACCCCTGGGCTCCTCCCGAGCCGGGTACAACATCCCGTTGTGACTTTTAGACTAACTGGCTCTCTAGGACCGTCTCGATGCGTGCATCCTGATAAAACATCACACTCACATGGCACAATTCACATAGTACAATTATCACAGTTATGCCCTAACATGGCCAAGTTACAATCATGCTCATTGTAAGACAATCAGTTCTACATGCATACTGATTCACATAGTTATGCATCTCAAATAATCAAATATTCATATAACGTGCAATAAATCATAATGATGCATTAAACTTAATAAAGTCACACACAAAATCCCATCATGCCCTCCAGGCACACTACTCCAGGCCCTTAAGCCTTAACACTGAATTTGGGTCGTTACAGTGCTGATGTGATATTTATGTGTATTATTGCATGATTATGTGAGTTATATTGTTATATGACTTGATATGCATGTTTAGGTGTATTAAATATGTATGTGGACCCATTTCTTATTAAAAGGGATTTTTTTAATTTGGCCCGTTATGGTTATATTTGGCATATATGTGATATATGTGTGAGACTGCATTATTATGTGGATATATTTGGGTTACTCGGCATAAGGCAATCCTAGAGAGCAAGTCACGGGGAAAGTCACAACGGGACCAATACTTGACTCAGGGTGAGTCAACGGGTATATTGGATATTTTGTACATTACCGGGTTATTTGGTAATGGGAATAAATATTTCAGGATATATTTGGAGTTAGTGAGATCAGGAGGGAATTCTGGGGATTTTGACTATTTTACCCTTAGAGACATTTTTGGGGTACCTCGAGCATTGGGATTTGCTTAAGGTTACTTAAGCTTGAAGTAACTTGACATAAGAAAAGTATGTTCAAAACACTCTCTCTCTCTCTCTCTCTCTCTCTCTCTCTCTCTCTCTCTCTCTCTCTCTCCCGTTCTCTTTTTGACGTATGCTAGTATTTTTGAAGGAAACTCGAGTTTTAGGGCTCGGATTCAAGCAAGGTTAGAGTCATAATGATTCTAGGAAAGATAAGAAGCTTGATAGCCAGAGGATTTAGTAGAAAAACAACATAATCAGAGGTAATTTAAGTTTTGAATTTTTGAGTTTCTGGTTCCTTAAGTTTTGAATTGGATTTTAGGTTTTGATAAGTTTTTGAATTGTTTGAAACTTGGGTTTTGATGGTTTTGGGCCATTGAGTTGATTAGGAACTTTTTTTTTTTTTGGGATTTGGATATGTTTGGATAGATTTATGGAGGGATTTGATATGGGAAAAATGGAGGAAAAAGGTTGAGTTCCAGGTCGAGCCGCGGCCCTGTTCTTGGGCGTTGCGGCTCAAGCTTAATGAAGGAGAAGAAGCTTGCTACTTGGCTATTTAGGTCACGGTGCCTGCTAGGCATCCCACCGTGCTAGTGCAAGAAGAGATGGGCTTTAGGCCCTGACATGAGTGGGTTACGGCTCAAAGGATTGGGGCCACTGCTCAAAATAAGAAATTTGGCCGAAATAGGTTTTTAGTGACAAGAACTCAAACATAAGGGCTCGAGATCGATCATACTACCTAATTTAGTAGGATTCAACATCCCGGAGGCTGGGACTCGGTCTAGAAGCCTTTATTTACTCATTATTGATGGGATTCTATACTTAGTTGTGACTAGGTTATTGCTAGGGGCTTGAGATCAGGATCGTACTCGAGGTTCATTCTTATTTTACTTTACACTCGGACCTGAGGTAAGAAAACTGCACCCAATACAAGATATACATGATTACAGCTTGGCCTGAATGTTGAATATAGTCTTGATTGGGCATGGACCCCTGTAAATGTGCATGATTATGATTATGCTTGTGAATGATTGATTAAGCATGTTGAATGCTCTGTTTATGGATATTTGTTATATGATAAATGCATGTTAGCATAGTTTTCTTGCTGGGCCGTGGCTCACGAGTGCTATGTGGTGGAAATGTGTTATTCACACTTAAAGCTTGTGGAGGTTAAAAGAATCCCAGGACGAATTTCTAGTTAAGGTATGAAATTCTTTAGCTTTTTACTGAGTTTTCTTTATGGTTTTGAAGTTTTATGGGATATGCTGCTGTAAGATAAATTGTAGGCTAAAATTTGAGTATGGGGAGTTAGTTTGGCTGAATTGGTGAGTTAGGTTAGGAAAGAAACGCAGGAAAAGTGATGGATTTCTGGGTTTCGGAGGCCCGAGTCGCGGCCCCGTTCCTCAGGTGTCGCAGCCCGCGTGTTTGAAGAGGCTGGAGAAGCCTCTGGTTTTCCCAGGCGCTATGGCCCTAGGGGGCATGCTGCAGCCCGCGTCCTTCAGCAGAGAGAGTTCTGCTCTCTGGCCTGTAGGCGCGTCGTGGCTTTAGAAGGCATGCCGTGGCCCAAAATGGAAAGAAAAGTGAAATTGAGGAATGAAGCTCAGGAATTTGAATGTTAAGGCTTAGGAAGGATTCTACTACCCGATTTAGTAGAATCCAAGGTCCCAGAGGCTAGATTAATATTTTGAAGTTATTTGTTGGCTTAAGGCTAGATGGATGATTATTATGAATGTGTTGTGACTAGGTTTTCAATGAGGCTCGGATTAGGGAACTGTGCTCGGGATCGCATTGGCTTATCAGCTCGGGACACAGGTAAGAAAGTTGTTGTACTTGTAGAGCAGGGCACGACCCTATTGTTTTTGTTTCAAGGCATGACCCTATTGTTTATGCTTAATATATTTGTGGATATATGTGATTATTATACTATGTTATGCATGCTTGTGAGTGAACGACGAAGGCTGGAAACGGCGAACGTCGAGAATAACAAAAATCCGGGTATGGGAAGGGGTCGAGATCATTGTTGAGCACGTTGAGGGCAGGTCATTAGAACAAGACCCTTTTAGGGTATCGTATCCACCCACTCGGTGAAGACCGCAAACCCAGGGCCTAGTAAAGCGCCTGGGTCAGTGTAGGCCACTATGTGTTTAGCTTATTGGCTAATTGCTGTATGTTGTGGATTGTTATTTTATATGTCATATGTCGAGTTTTATTGATGGGCTTCGGCTCACGGGTGCTTTATGGTGCAGGTAAGGGCAAAGGAAAGGTCTACCAACTGTGAGTACAAAGAGCGTGGAGCGACGGGTACATGTTCAGCCTACCTGGCTGCCATGACTAGGTATATTTTGGGAAATGTACTGTAATGGTTTGTTTGGTCGCTTAGGTCGACCGTATCTATATTTTGAGTTGTAATACTTTTTCTAAATAATAATTTTATTGGGATCCCAATTGTATAAATTTGTATGATTTCAATGAATGTCCAAATTTTTATAATTATTGTCATTAAACGAGTTTTACTTTAGTTTAGTCACACTTTTAACTTAAAACCTCGATTAGTGAGCTAATGACACATTTTTAACTCACATAGTAACGGTTCTATGGAAGTCGGGTGTTACACCTATGATATGTTTATTGAGGGCTAGATATCTATTGCAAGGTGGTTGCATAGGACTCTTAGCCATTGTGGTAGATACCACTCAGGTCATGCCAATGGGACCAGAGGAGACTAGATTAGTCTGTGAATTTCTAGATGTGTTTCCAGAGGATTTAACGGGATTGCCACCACACAAAGAGATTGAATTTGTTATTGAACTAGCACCAAGGACAGAGCCAGTGTCTAGGGCACCATACGGAATGGCCGCAACAGAGTTAAAAGAGCTAATGGTAGAGTTGCAAGAGCTATTAGATTTGGGTTTTATTAAACCCAATTTTTCACCATGGGGTGCACCAATCCTGTTTGTAAAGAAGAAAGATGGTTCTTTGAGAATGTGTATTGACTATAGAGAATTGAATAAGTTAACAATCAAGAATAAGTATCCTCTACCAAGGATAGATGATCTGTTTGATCAGTTGCAGGGTAAGATGGTATTCTCAAAGATAGATCTTCGATATGGTCATCACCCGCTAAGGATCAAGAAGGGATATATACCAAAGACTGCTTTTCGCACCAGCTATGGGCATTATGAGTTCTTAGTCATGTCCTTTGGGTTGACTAATGCCTTAGCTGCTTTTATGGATTTGATGAACAGGGTGTTCAAAGATTAGCTAGATCGAATTGTGATCGTGTTCATCAATGATATTTTGGTTTATTCTTAGTCAAAACATAAGCAACATCTCAGGTTGGTTCTACAGAGATTGGGGGAACATAGACTATTTGCAAAGTTCAAGAAATGTAAGTTTTGGTTACCTTAGGTAACTTTCCTTGCTCATATTGTCAGTAGGGATGGGATCAAAGTGGACCCAGCCAAGATTGAAGCAGTTAGAGATTGGCAAAGGCCAAGGAATGCCTCAGAGATTAGGAGCATCCTTGGATTAGCAAGTTACTACCAGCATTTTGTGGAAGGGTTCTCAAGGATTGCTACTTTATTGACCAAACTGACATGCAAGAATTAGAAGTTTGTGTGGTCAGATAAGTGTGAGAACAACTTCGAAGAACTGAAGCAGTGGTTGATTACAGCTCTAGTTTAGAGTCTTCCTATAGATCAGGAGAAGTTTGTGGTGTATTGTGATGCCTCACATCAGGGTTTGGGTTGTGTTCTTATGCAGTCGGGGAAGGTGATTGCCTATGCATCTTGTCAATTGAAAGAGTATGAATAGAGATAACCTACTCATGATTTAGAGTTGGAAACAAACATCTTTGCATTAAAGGTATGGAGGAATTACCTTTATGGGGAGAAGTGTGAGATATACACTAACCATAAGAGCATGAAGTACTTTTTCACATAGAAAGACCTGAACATTAGATAGAGGCGTTGGCTGGAGTTGGTGAAGGACTATGATTGTGTAATCTTGTATCACCCAGGGAAGGCCAATGTGGTGGCAGATGCTTTAAGCTGGAAGGGTCCGAGATAGATATACAGTGCAAGACAGATATCTAGAGAGTTGGCAGAGGATATGACCAGAGCTGGTATAGAGTTGTTGGTGGGCTAGTTGGCCAATATCACGTTATAGCCTACACTGTTAGAAAGGATGAACGAGAGTTAGTTGAGTGATCCACAGCTAACAAAGATCAGAGGGGACGTCCTAGCTGAAGTGTTTAGGGGTTATACAGTGTCAGATATAGTCTTGCTGAGGTACAAGGATCAGGTCTGCATTCCAATGGACATTGTTATCAAACGGGAGATTCTGGATGAGTTTCATACTACTCCTTACACTTTGCATCCAGACACCAGGAAGATGTGTCAGGATGTGAGATCGCTATATTGGTGTCCTGTGATGAAGAGGGATGTGACAGAATATGTGACTAAGTGCTTGACATGTCAATAGGTCAAGGCTGAGCATCAGAGACCAGCAGGGCTATTACAGCCTCTGGACATCCCGTAGAGGAAATGGGAGGACATCATGATGGATTTCGTGATGGGGTTACCCAAGGCCGTGGGTCAACATGATTCGGTGTGGGTTATCGTGGATCGATACACCAAATCAGCTCACTTCTTACCAATGAGGACAACTTATACAGTATAACAGTATGCAGATCTCTATGTGAAAGAGTAGTGCGCCTTCATGGGGCTCTGAGGTCGATTATGTCAGACCCAGACCCCACATTTTCTTCCAAGTTTTGGGGAAGTCTGCAGAAGGTCATGGGTACATAGTTGAAGTTCAGTACTATCTATTATCCTCAGACAGATGGACAATTTGAGAGGATGATACTGATATTAGAGGACATGCTTAGAGCATGTGTGCTGGACTTTGAAGGGTCCTAGAGTAAGTATTTTCCTTTGATAGAGTTTTCCTACAATAACAACTATCAGTTGACCATTGAGGTGGCTCCTTACGAGATGTTGTGCTGTAGGAAATGCATATCTCCCATTCATTGGGATGAGACAGGGAAAAGAAAATACTTGGGTCCTGAGGCAGTTCAGAGGACCAATGAGGCTATTGAGAAGATTAGAGCTTGAATGCTCGCTTCTCAAAGCAGCCAAAAAAGTTATGCCGATCCAAACGTAGGAACGTGGACTTCCAAGTGGGAGACTATGTCTTCCTCAGAGTCTCACCATGGAAAGGGGTAAGGAGATTTGGGAAGAAGGGCAAGCTGAGCTCTAGATTTGTAGGACCATTTAAGATCCTAGAGAGGATTGGTTAGGTGACCTATAGGTTGGCCTTACCTCTGGCACTATTGACCGTACACAATGTATTTCATATTTCGGCCCTTCAGAAATATGTGTCAGACGTGACTCATGTATTGAGTTACGAGGATCTGGAGCTTGAGGCAGATCTCTCCTATGAGGAACAACCCGTCCAGATATTAGACAAGAAGGACAAGGTCCTGAGAAACAAAATGATACCTTTGGTTAATGTATTATGGAGGAATAGCAAGGTCGAGGAAGTGACCTGGGAGCTGGAGTCAGATGTGCGGAATTAGTATCCCGAGCTATTCATGTAAAATTTCAAGGATGAAATTCCTGAGGGGGGATAGTTGTAACGTCCCAAATTACCTAATAAGTTTTAGTGCCTTGATTAGGGGGCTAGGATGGAAAATTAAGGAAGTTATATGCTCATGTGATATTTATGTGTATTATTGCATGATTATGTGAGTTATATTATGATATGACTTGATATGAATGTTTAGGGGTCTTAAATATGCATGTGGGCCTGTTTCTTATCAAAAGGGTTGTTGATGGTATGAACTCATCAACTAAGTTAGATTAAGAACTTTGTGAGTTGTAAAAGAAGTGAACTTAAATTGGTTGAACTTCAAGCAAACTTTCTGATGGTTTCAAGAACACAAAACGTAAATGCTAGAATTTAAGAATGGAAAATAGAGAGAATGTAGAACATGTGTTTTCATTAGCAATGGCTGATTACAAAACTCCCAAAATTCGATCCCCTTCTCACATGAAGGGAGGTCATATTTATAGTAGAGCACTATTGGCTCATTTTACATGGTGGTCCTTGGGGAACATGACCTGGCATATGCAGTCAACGGATGGTAGTGGTGCCGGGAGCATGGTGGTCAACTCCAATACACACCAAGGGTCTGCGGCAGCACCTAAATTTTAGTACCTGGTTGCACCTCCACTATCTATTTAGTACAAACGTCAGAGGCTGGTTGGGAAGGACCAAATCAGGTACCTTGCTGGTACAACCACTACTTGTCTGGCATTGAGATTAGGATCAGACATCTGGGTTTTTCAGGGTCGTACCTCCGTATGTACTTCGTACTTGCATGATCTCTTTGGCTCATGCGTGGGTTCTTATCCTCACAAGGCATCCTATTCTTTTAACCTTTGAATGTTGAAGTCCTTATGGGTCCTCATGGTAGGCTAGCCCCCAAGAGGCATGGGAGGCAGGAGCCTTGCATGAAACCTGACACTGGAGGAAATACCATGTGCAAAGTTATACCTCGCAAGATGCTGGTGCGAGGCGGAGGTTCTTGATCAAGGGCGTGCTTAGCGAGGTGTCGTTGTGAGATAGGGACCTTCTGGCATGAGACGGAGCTTCGCAAGACTGAGGCCTTGTGGCACAAGATCACGCTTCACGAGATGGAGGCCTTGTGGCGCGAGATGGTGCCTCACGAGATGGAGGCCTTGTGGAGCGAGATGGTGCCTCACAAGACGAAGGCCTTGTGGCACGAGACCGTGCTTCGCCAAGCGTTGTCGCGGGGCCTTTAGCACAAGGCGCAAGGTCAGGCTTGGCTATTCCTTCTTGAACTTATATTTTCAGGGTCACAAGGTGGGGACCTTGTGCAACTAAAAGTTTGGCATCCACACTTGCCCCCCAGTCTATGGGAGGGCCTTTAGGCGCTCTGGTAGACTTTTTGGTACGGTGTCTTCAAGTCACATTTTGTGTTAGTGTGTTTCTTTGCTTTGTTGGTGTGAAATAACACACTTTGTGGTTGTGATCCTCATGATTCCTTGAGGGTAAATGTGAGCCTATCATTTGTCTTCGCGAATCCTAATGCAGGTGTTTGGCTTCATTCCTAACCATAGATCAATCATTAGTTTCAATGGCTAGGATGAGTTTGAGCCTCCTATAAATAGGTCTTCTTTTCAAAGACAATTACTATACTAACTTCTCTTAGCTTGGTGGTGCTTTTGTCTTCAAAGCTTCCAAGAGGTGAGTGGTTCTCTCCCCACAAGAGCACTTTGTTTTTCTTTTCTCTCTCCTTTTGCTTTTTATAAATGTACTTGGAGACTAAAAATTGTGTCTTTCTATCTCCTTTCTTTTTGTAGGCACGTACTTTTGACCCTCAGTACTTTTGCAGCTGACACGGTGCGCAACTTCACCCACCCAAGGTATGCCTTTACCTTTTCTCGTGTTTAATGGGTATAAATTAGCATTGTATGGGACGAGTTGCCTCAGCTGGAACTACTCGTGAGCTGACTTATGTATTTGCACCCATTAGCACCTATACCATCCATTGCACCCCGTAGTTTGTCATTTTGAGCACTTGTGTCTTGAGGTTTTAAGGTTATTCCTTTGTATCTTGTAGTACACTTTCCACATACACTTGCACCCGTATTACCAACGAGGCATGATTTTATGGCATTTAAGGGGTCGTCTAGTGTTCTTCCGGGGGTCGAGTTTGTAGACTTGTCCTTAGACTCGGTGTCCCTCGAAAACAACCCCTGCCAAAGATACGACACCTTAAGGAGGGTCCGTCTATGTCACTTAGAATGCATAGCTGAGATTAAGCAAAACATTTGGGTTGTCGAAAGTGAGATGGGCTCGATTTTGAGGGGAGATGGAGCCCCATTTTCCTTTGATTCTGATGCCTACCTTTCCAGCCTTAGAGTGAGCCTTCTTAACCTACAAAATGAGCTGAAGTTCATGGAGGGCAACCTCCGTCCTAAACCCACACCCCTGCTTCCTCCTAGCAGTCCTGAGGTTGCTCCTGGTTCCCCTCGGCCTTTTTCTTCAGTCCACCCTTGTTTAATGCTCCAACACCTGATGTCTCAATGGAAAAATCTCCCTAAAAGAAGAAAACGGAGGGTAAAGTTCTCAGTTTTGACCTCACCTTTTTCTTTTCATTTTTTAGACATTTTGAAGACAATGAGGCGACAGGTTGCTCCCAAGAAGCTGGACTCCGGTCCTCTTCTAGTGTCCACCATTGTTCCAAATGTTTCGGAGAACAAACTGTTAGAGTTGTCTGAGAATAACCATATTAGTAAGGAGTCCAAACTGTATGTACCGTCCAATAAATGTCGAGCAAATAACCACCCCCCTTACTTGGCTACATCTCTTTGATCAAACATATTTTGAAGGTGGATGGGATCATTCCTCTACACCCGTTCTTCATCATGATCCTGAACCACTTTGACCTCACTCCACTCCAGCTGGCACCCAACAGTTGGTTGACCTTGAGCTGCTTGTACATGGCGTTCATGAAGCTTAATGGTCGCGCTCCCATGGTCCAAGAGGTGCATTTCATGTACAACCTCATGCCCACTCCTAAGTCAAAGGGCTTCTAATTTTTAAAGAAGGCCAACTCCCATGTCTCTTTTATCGAAGGATCCGTTTCTAACCCGAGTTCGTGGAAGCAGGACTTTTTCTTTGTCAAAGGTCCTCTTTCTGTCCGCGAACATTTCTGTTCCTCTCCAAGTAAGTACTTCAAGTCATTTCTTTTACATTGATCTTGATATTGTGGACCTTATAATCATACTGATATTTGAGTTGGTTGTTCAGAGAGTTTTACTATCCCTGACGTTCCTGAGTCAGAGGCAGCGCTGGTGGATGTCTTCCTTGATGCGGACCCTTCAACTAAAATGGCTGCCCATCTTTTTACTGTGGCCAACCTCAACTATTATGGTTTATCCAGGGTTTCTAAGCCCGACCTGCTATGGCACATTTTTGAGCGAAAGAAGAAGGCAGCTCCGGCAAAACCTCACTTAGACTATGGTGATGTTGAATGGGTGCTTGTGGAGACTTCATCTGAATCAAAACATCCAGCCCAAGTATCTCCAGCCTCCAGGGGATGCCCTTCTTCTGCTTCTATGGACCGCGACATGACTTCTCATTCCCACAGTCCACAGTCAGTCCAAGGGCGCTTTGTTCTGCTATCTTACGATGAATTTGACAATCTCCCTCATGCCCCCGCTAGTCATGGCTATTCCAAGCACCCTTCGCCTAATGCTCCTCAGCCTCCTCCTCCTCGCTCGGTGAGTGGGTCATCTGTCCCTACTCACCTGAATGCTCTTGATTTGGAGGGGGTGTCCTGGGTGAGTCGCACATCAGCCTTTTATGTGCGAAGATATCCCCGAGACTTAGTGGAGAGGTCACGAGAATTTTAACATGGCGGAGCTTGGGGAGACCCTTATGCACTCCAATACTTGGGTGAGTTCATGTGTCTTACATTAGTCTTCTTTTTGTGTGTTTTGGGTTCCCTATTTGCTCACTTTTTTCTTCCTTGCAGACTTCTCTAGTGGCTCACCGCTTGATAGACTCGGCACATGACCTATCTTTGTTCAACGCTGAAGGGGATTGTCTTGTGGCCAGAGTTTAGGAGCTTGAGGGACAACTTGCTAATGCCAATCTCAAGATGGAGAAAGCCTTGGAGAAGGCCTCTTTGTCATCCAAAAAGAAGAAGAGAGCAGAAGCCCAGACTGAAGTGTTGCAGGAGAGGATTACCCTCCTAGAGGCCAATCTGGCAAAGGTTGAATACAAGTCTGTGGAGCGCACCCTATATGGTGTGTGGAGGAAGAATCCTGGTTTCGACTTCTCCTCTTTTGGTGATCATGTCGTTTCCAAGGTGGCCCAGTGGAGACATATTGAACCCTTTCTGCTCGGAGCGGGCTCAAAAGGACCTTAAGCATAAAGAAACAAGATTGTTACAATATATCTCCCTTTTTTTTGATAACTTGTTGATGTTTTTTCTAGATCGGTAACGATAGTATCTTTGGTGAACCTTGACTGTATTTTTAAGGATATATTGACCATTAGGGTTCTTACTATCCTTTTATATATTTTTGTGCGCGCTTGTGATGTTTTACGAGAAGTGTCCTTCTCGTCATTGTGTATATTACTATTTTTGCAAGGGTCTCCTTTGGGACCCTTTTTGGTTGGATGGCTTGACTGTCTCTCCTGACTTACTGACGGACGTTCCCCTTGAAGCCCTACTCCTTATGGAGGTACTAATCTTTTCTAGGAGGTTATTTCTGCCTATCTACTAGGCCCCCTTATCATCCACAAGGGTAGTTTTTCCTCATTAATTTAGGGAATACCTTTGTCTTATTACCTCTTCATTCAGGGATGTTACCCCCGCATATCCTCTTGGCTCTCTTGAGATCCATGAGGGTAACTAATCCTTATGAACCCGATAGATGCTTTACGAGGTTCTCTCTTTTTTATACCCTCCTTACGACTCCTTTGATATCCATAAGGTTATTTACTCTTTATGAATTCAAGGGATGCCTCGCATAGTTTTTCATCATCATTTATATATATATAAATATATCTCCTTCCTGCCTCCCAAGTGGTTGGTGCATATTTGTTATATGGGTTTTTCATGAAAATAGAAAGAAAAAAATAACGACTGGGATGAAAAATGAAATATTTTCGTTAAAGATAGGTAGATTACAAAGGTGCTCATGGCAGTATTGCATTTATTGAGGCTTTTGAGATAACCTCCTTAATTCTTAACAATTTCACCTGAAATTGCATACTTAGACAAAGTAAAGATGTTCTTGCCTCAAATATGGAGGTATTACTGATAGTATTGTTTTAGGTGCTCAGCGTTCCACGCTCTGGGTACCATGGTATCATCCAAATGTGCTAGCTTGTAGGTGTTAGGGGGCACTACCTAGGCAACCTAGTAGGGTCCCTCCCAGTTTGCCCCTAGTACACCCGCCCTTCGGTCGCGAGTGTTTGGTAGGACTTTCCTTAACATGAGGTCTCCGACCCTGAATGCCCTCTCTCGCACCCTTGAGCTATAGTACCTTGCACCCGCTGTTGCCGACCTCAATTGTGCCTTTTCTCTTCTTGTCTCCAACATGTTCAAATTTTCAGCCAACACTGCATGGTTAGCCCGGTCATCGTATTCTTGTACACGAAAAGAGTTTACTTTCATTTCTATTGGAAGAAAAGCCTCACACCCATAGGCTAAAGTGAAAGGTGTTTCTTCAGTAGTAAACACAGGGGGTGGTCCTGTAGGCCCAAAGGACATTAGGCAGTTCTTCGACCCATGCTCCCTTCAACTTCTCCAATTTCATTTTCAGGTTCTTTTTTAGGATCTTGTTGATGGCCTCCACTTGTCCATTGGCTTGACGGTGTATTATAGAGGAAAAACTCCTCTTGATTCCCCTTTCTCTACAATATTCATCGAACAACCCTCCTTCAAAATGGGTGCCGTTGTTGGAGATTATATTGTAGGGCACCCCATATCTGCAGACGATAAACTTGTTGGCAAAGGCGATGATTTGCTTAGCCATTATATTTACTAAAGGCTCTGCTTCAACCCATTTGGTTAACTAATCTACTGCTACAACCGCATACTTTGCTCCTCCTCTTCCTGTTGGTAACGCGCCAATCAAATTGATCTCCCACACAGCAAAGGGCCACGGACTGGCCATGCTCACCAGCTCATTTGGTGACTGTCAGGGGTAGTTTGCATGTTGTTGGCATTTGTCGCATCTCCTTGCAAAGTTGCTCGCGTCCTTTTCCATGGTAGGCCAATAATACCCCTATCGCATGGGATTTTTTGCCGTGGATTGCCCCCAAGTGTGATTTCCACATTCTCCTTTGTCTATCTCTCGTAGAACCTTCAAAGCGTCCTCCTTGTTTATACACCAGAGGAGCGGGGTGGAGAAGCCTCTTTTATACAACTCCATTTATTAGGGAGTATTGGGCGGCTTTGTAAACTAGCTTGCGGGCATCCTTTTTGTCCAAAGGCAACGTTCCATCACTTAAGTACCTCAAGATGGGGTTGGTCCATGACTCCTCGGGAACATTGACCATGTGAACTTCCTCCTCTGCTATGCTTGGTTTGGACAGGTATTCTACGGGGATGGACTCAAGTGTATCTCCATATTGGGTGGAGGCAAGCTTTGCAAGAGCATCGATGTTCATGTTTTTCTCTCTTGGTATTTGTTCTATGGTATATTGTTCCAACTGGTCTAAATACCCTTTAACCTTTGCCATGTATGAAGCAATCTTTTGGCCTCTTGCTTGATATTCACCTTTCACCTGAAACACCACCAATTGTGAGTCACTAAAAACATGGAAATGTGTTACCTTCAGCTCCTTGGTTAGTCGCAGGCCAGCCAAGAGCACTTCGTATTCTGCTTCATTGTTGGAAGCTACAAATCTGAATCTTATTGCGCAATACATCTTGTTCCCCCCAGGTCCCGTCATTACTATGCCAACTCCTACCCCTCCTTTGTTGGACACTCCATCTACATGGTGGCTCCATTCTTCAGGTTCCTTTTATTCTCCTCCGTAATTCGGTTCATTTTCTTCTACTTCTCCCTCTTCATAGGGTCGGTAGGCAAACTCGACTATAAAGTATGCAAGTACCTGCCCGTTGATTGAGATTCTTCGGGTATAAGTGATGTGGAACTAACTTAATTCAATCGACCATTTTAGCAAACTTCCTGAAGTCTCTAGTTTATGCAAGACCTAACGCAAAGGAGTTTTGGTGAGCACTTCAATAGCATGAGCATGAAAATTGGGCCTTAGATTTCGCGAGGCCACCACCAAAGCGTATGCTAATTTTTCTATTTGTGGGTACCGATTTTCTGCATCTACCAACCGCTTCCTGACATAGTATACGGGCTTTTGATGTTTCTTTTCCCCTTTAACAAGGGCAGCACTAACGGCGTGTTCCTACACTGCTAAGTGTAGGTACAACCTTTCCCCTTTTTCAGGCTTAGCCCGAAGGGGCAGTTTTCCGAGGTGTTCTTTTAGCTTAGCAATGGATTCCTGAAAATCTTTATCCCAAGCGAACTTTTTGTTCCCTTTTAGGATGTTGAAGAAGGGGAGACACTTGTCGGTGGATCTGCAAATGAACATATTGAGTGTTGCTACCCTCTCTGTTAAGCATTGGACCTCCTTTTTTGTTTCTCGATGGGCTCATTTCCAATAATGCTCTGATTTTATCAGGATTGACCTCAATACCACAGGAATTTACCATAAAACTGAGGAACTTCCCCAACGAAACTCCGAAGGTGCACTTGAGCGAGTTCAACTTCATTTTGAATCTTCGGAGGGTGTAAAGCATTTCACCAAGGTCGTTTGTGAGCTCTTCTGCCCTCTTTGTCTTCACCAACATATCATCCACATATACTTCCATATTTCTTCCTATCTAATTTGCAAACATTCTGATTACCAACCTTTGCTAAGTAGCGCCCACATTCTTTAACCCAAAAGGCATCACCTTATAGCAATAGGGCCCCATGTCCTTTATAAATGAAGTATGCTCTTCATCGGCTAGGTTCATGGGTATTTGGTTGTCCCCGAAATAGGAATCCATGAAGCTGAGTAGCTCATGCCCAGCTGTTGCATCTACTAACTGATCTATCCTAGGAAGCAGGAAGCTATCCTTGAGGCAGGCTTTGTTGAGGTTAGTAAAATCCATGCAGGTCCTCCATTTCCCATTGGGCTTTGGGACTAGGAATAGGTGGGATACCCATACTGGGTAGAATGCTTCTCGAATAATCTATTTGCCTTTCAGGGCCACGTATCTCTCAAGATTTAGCGCCCTCCTTTTCTGCCTCACAGGTCTTACTGTTGGGTCAATGTTCAAGTGATGGCACATGACTGATGGATCTATCCCCACCATTTCCTTGTGAATCCAGGCGAACACATCAAGGTTATTTTTCAGAAATTTTACCAACTTCTCTTTTACGTTATCCTAAAGGTTTCTCCCTACCTTCAGCTTCCTCAGCGGCTCATTCATAACTGTGACTTCTTCCAATTCCTCTATTAGCTCAGCCCTGGGTTCCTCTGTGACCTGGGGGTCTAATTCTTGCGAGTTTGTGCTTCCATGCACTACCATCGCCATAGGCACTGATGGTTTCGTGGCTGTGCGGAGGGATGTGTTATAACATTCCCCTTCCTTCTGCTCCCCTTTCACGCTCGCTATCCTTCCAAGAGTCGGGAATTTTATGGACAAGTGATATACTGTTATTTCCTTCAATTCTCTTATGTATGGTCTCCCTAATACCGCATTGAAGGTCGAGGCACAGTCTACCACCACAAAGTTTGCCATTACGGTGGCTTGTCTAGGTTGCTCTCCCATGGTGATGGCTAACTTGATTGCGCCTATGGGCTATATTGAGTCTCCTATAAACCCATACAGGGAGGTATTGCAAGGCTTTAGGGTCTTGATGCTCAGTCCCATGTTCTCTAATGTTGGGCGATATAGTATGTCTACAGAGCTCCCATTGTCCACCAGGACCCGATGCACCCTCATGTTAGCAAGTTGTACAGTCAACACCAAGGGGTCGTTGTGCGAAAAATGCACACCCCGTGCGTCTTCTTCAGTGAGGTTATTGAGTTGTTCTCCCCCTTCAAACTTTTTTGGGGTCGTTACTCCAAACATAAGATGCATGGAGGTGGACTTTGCCTGGCTTCCCTGGCGTATCTATCTCGCCCCTTCCTCGATTCACCTTCGAATCCTAGCCCTTCGAAGATTGTCCTAACCTCTCCTTGCACCTCTAAGGCTACATCTCGTGCCCGTGGTGAGGGTAGTCCTTCTTCTGGTCTTTGGTTTTCTCTGCAGATGTATCTACCCAAGTGTCCCCGGCGTATAAGTTCTTTGATATCTACCTTTAAATGAGTGCATTCTGTCGTGCTGTGGCCAATGTCTTTATGATACTGACAATACTTACTGGGGCCTCTTTTTGATCAATCTTTCTTCATTGGCGGGGGGCTCCTAAAGGGGACCTGATTCTCATTCGTGACTAAGATATGTTCCCTAGTATCCATTAGCTAAGTGTAAAAGGTGTATGGGATCTGTCTGTGTTCACCTACACATTGGGGCTTCCGAGGATGATCATCTCTCAACCCTTCATAGGCCCTTTTTTTCTTTGCGCGATTTAGGCCTTCACAGATTGAGGGTTTTAGGGATGACTAGCCCTTCCCAGCCTTAAGACTCTCATGAACATCCTCAATACGGATGTATTTTTGTGCCTGTTTGTAGAAATCATCTAAGTTCGTGACCTCCCTCTTTAGCATGTTATCCCATAGCTTACTACCTGAGTGCACTCCGGTTGTAATGACCATTTTTAACTCCCCTCGGGTCAGGCTTCTTATTTTGGCTGCCTCCATATTGAACCTATGGATATAACTCTTTACGCCCTCGTCTTCTCCTTGTTTTACGTTAGCGATGCTAGTTCCTGGTGTGGTGTAATCAAGGACAGCGTGATGTTGCTGGAGAAATTGGTCAGAAAATTGTTGCCAAGACCTGATGGACCCTGGCCGAAGTCTCTTGAACCACTTGTACGTAGGACCCTTTAATGTGACAGCAAAGCAGTGGTATCTGGCTCTGATTTTAATTCCCCTAACTTCATTAGGTCATTGAACGCATCAAGAAGGTACTTTGGATCCATACTGCCCTCGTAAGAGATCATGTAAGGCTCTTTGAAGTTGACTGGGAGCCGCACGACTTGGATTTCCCTAATGAAGGGTGATTCGTAATCAAACTTGTTGTCGACAGCGTTCCCCCCAGATGTGGTGATTATCTTGTTCCGTAGGCTCCTCATCTCGTTGTCTAAGTCTTGTCTCCTTTTGTTCAAGGAGTCTCGCAAGTTGGATGGGTTGGCCTTTCCTTTCCTTTTGTTTTCCTGGGGAACCATAGGAGGTGTGGTCCTCCCATTCGTCCTTTTCCTGTTGAGCTCTTCCCTCAAGTTTGGGGGTGTTTCCCTTGAAGTGACCTCACCTTCGTTTTGAGGGTTAGCATCATTCCTTCGCTCTGGCCTTTTAGGCTGCTTCGCCTGCCCGGGATGTTCATGCTGCTTTGGCTGAGGGGTATTGCTAGGGGAGAGTTGAGTCCTACCATCTTCTATAGGGAGTAGGGTTTCTCCTCCCTCATGGCCTTTCTCTTCTCACTTAGGAAGAGGCATGCTTGACTTTCCCTGTAAAAGGCCATTCAACACCTCTTGCATATTTTCTAAGGTGGTTTCTAGCCTTTGATTCTTTCAGTGTAACTTGTGTATCTCCTCTTCATAGAATTGAGTCCTAGAGCTCGAACTTACGGAATGTACTTGGGGACTCTTGTTGGGCCTGCGCATTGAAGGACCCAGATCTTACTAGCTGGAGTTCGGAAGCTGCAGTGGCCTTGGGGAAGAAAACGCTCCTACATCACCCATAGGGGCAGCTGCTTGTCCTGGACGGTTTTCACCGGGCTGAATAGCTGGGGATGAAGCCTCCCTTTCATCTTCAGGAACCTTGGGCTCCTTTGGTGCATCCACATTTTCAGGTGGTGGAGGATTCCTCATGGAGGCTTTCAGCTGATCTTCGTCCAGGTGGACCTCAACCTCTCGTGGTTCTCTCAAATGCTTAGAATGTCTTGGCAACTTTCCCTGCTGGAGTCAATAGAAGAACAGTGGCTTGACACTTATCCTTCCCACAGACGGCGCCAAACTCTTGACGGAAAGAACTCGTCAACTAAGTTAGATCAATAACCTTGTCAGTTGTAAAAGAAGTGAACTTAAATCGACTGAACTTCAAGCAAACTTTTGGGTGGTTTCAAGACACAAAATGTAAATGCTAGAATTTTAGAATGGAAAATAAAGAGAACATAGAATGTGTATTTTCGTTAGCAATGGTTGATTACAAAACTCCCAAAATTCAACCCCCTTCTCAGGTGAAGGGAGGTCATATTTATAGTAGAGCACTATTAGTTCACTTTACATGATGGTCCCTGGGGAAAATGACCCTGGTACATCTTCGTGGTGCCTGGATGTAGAGAATAAGGGGTAGTATGAGATTCATCTAGAATTTCCCGTCTGATCCCAGTGTCCATTAGAACGCAGATCTGATCCTTATATCTCAATAAACCCATGTTTGACATTGTATAGTCCTTAGCTACTCCAGCTAGGATGTCCCCTCTGATCTTTCCCAACTTTGGATCACTCAACTACTTCTCATTGATCCTCTCCAAAAGAGTAGACTGCATGGTGATGTTGGCTAACTGGCCCACCACTATACAACTGTCCTAGACCCTTCCGGCTTAAGGCATCTGCTACCATGTTGGCATTCCCTGGGTGATAAAGGATCTCACAATCATAATCCTTCACTAGCTCTAACAAACGTCTCTGCCTCATGTTCAAATCCGTCTAGGTGAAGAAGTATTCCAAACACTTGTGATCTGTGTATTTCTCACACTTCTCACCATACAAGTAGTGTCACCACACCTTCAGTGCAAAAACAACTGCTGCAAGTTCCAGATCATGTGTGGGGTACCTCTGGTCATACTCCTTCAGCTGACGTGATGCATATGCAATCACCTTCCCTGTCTGCATAAGCACACAACCTAGGCCTTGCCTCGAGGCATCACAATAAACCACAAACTTGTCATGATCTGTAGGAAGACTCAGAACTAGAGCAGTGATCAAATTCTTCTTCAATCTCTTGAAACTATCCTCACACCCGTCTGACCATATGAACCTCTAATTATTTCATGTCAACTCTGTTAGTGGTGACACAATCTTGGAAAACCCCTCCTCAAAGCGTCTGTAATAACCTGCCAATCCCAAGAAACTTTTGATCTCTGAAGCAATCTTCGGCCTTGGCCAATCTCTGACCACCTGAATCTTCGCTGGATCCACCATAATTGCATCCTTATTGATTATGTGACCTAAGAAAGTCACCTGTGGCAGCCAAAACCCGCAATTCTTGAATTTCGCATACAACTTGTGTTCTCTTAGCCTATGTAGTACCAATCTAAGATGATACTCATTCTCTATAGTTGACTGAGAGTATACCAGTATATCGTCGATAAATACGATCACAAATCGATCCAAGTAATCTCTGAACACCCTGTTCATCAGATCCATAAATGTTGCTGCGGCATTATTCAGTCCAAATGACATCACCAAAAACTCATAATGCCCATACCTGGTGCGAAAAGTTGTGTTCGGTATATCCTCCACCCTGATTCTCAGCTAGTGATAACCAGGTCAAAGATCTATCTTGGAGAATACTATCCTACCCTGTAATTGATCAAACAAATCATCAATCCTTGGCAGAGGATACCTGTTCATAATAGTCAACTTGTTCAGTTCTCTGTAGTCGATGCACATCCTGTGAGAACCATCTTTCTTCTTCACGAAGTGGACTAGTGTGCCCCATGGCAAAAAATTGGGCCTGATAAAACTCAAATATAGTAACTCCTGTAATTGAACCTTTAGTTCCTTCAGCTCTGACAGAGCCATCCTATAAGGTGCCCTAGCTCTGTCTCTGGCGCTAGTTCAATCACAAACTCACTGTCTCTGTGTGGAGGTAACCCGGACAGATCCTCTAGAAACACATCCAGAAACTCACAAACTAATCGACTTTGTCTTGGTCCCACTGACACGACCTGAGTGGTATCCACCACACTAGCTAAGAATCATATGCATCCCCCCTAAAATAGGTCTCTGGCTCTAAGTACAGATATCATAGGTGTACAGGGTCCTTGCACAGTGCCAACGAATACAAAGGGCTCCTCACCCTCAGGCTCAAAGGTTACCATCTTCTTCTTTCAATCTATCGTTGCCCCATACTTCTCTAGCCATTCCATACCCAGAATTATATCAAAGTCGATCATAACCAACTCTATCAAGTCAATTGACAACTCCCTGCCATCCACTGGCAATGATCTGATCCATCTCCTGGAAACCACTAAGTCCCCAGTAGGTAGCATAGTACCAAAACCCATAGGATAAAAGTCACAAGGTCTACACAATCCGTCAATAATCCTACTAGCAACAAAAGAGTGTGTAGCACCCGAATCAATCAAAACAGTATAAAGGGTCCCATCACTAGAAAGCTGACCTATAACCACTGAGGGACTAGCCTCGACCTCTGCCTAGGTCAAGGAGAACACCTAAGCTAGTGTTAGGATGTCCACCTTCTTGGGCTCTTCCATTTTGGCTTTTGGGCTATCCTTCTTCAGGTGTCCCACACTCCCACAGACGAATCATGCCTTCGCCCGACATCCCCCAATATGGTGCCTCCTGCACCGAATACACTCTGGAATTCTTTAGGTCTCACCACCACCCTAGCGACCTATTTTTATGCCTCGTGACCTCATATCTAGCCCTGGACCAGAAATTGTATTTGGAGTCATTGTCTTTTGGTCACTAGGGCCTCCGCCCCTACCAAAGCTTACAAATGGAGGTCCTGGCCTCCTAGAATTCCTCCCGGATGCATTCTTGAACCAGATCTTGTTCTGTATGCTCTCAGCTGTAAGCATCTTCTCCACAGCCTGTGCATAGGTAGTCACTCCTGGCACAGTATTGATATGAACATCCCAGGCTATCATAGGTTGTAGCCTCTAGAGAAATGTAATTCCCTAAATAATTCTAGACCTCAGACCATTAAAAACTACTAATACATAGCTACTATTTTGGAATACATATATACATAAAATATTATAACTTTATTAAAAATCCAAAATACAGTACGGGATCCCATTGTATAATACATAAAAACATAAAGAAAACATAATCTTTAATTAATTGTTTGAAACTATATGCGAAAAATAAATACATAAATTAAAGACTTAAAATAACTCCATCATCGATCTTCTAGCAGTCCATCCCTAATACACATGCCAAGCTGCCACAAATCTGACCTGCCTTCCATGCTCATTTTCCTCCACTAAAAACATATATCACAAATCATAAGATTATATAATAAAACATATCCTATAAAACATATCACGTGAAAACGTATATCATATAGAACTACAATATTAATGGCCATTAACTCATTATCATAGCATGTGATAAAACCATCTAGATCCTCACTCTACTAATCGAGGTAGGTTAGATCACAAGGTAGTATATGATAACCCATCTAGGTCCTCTGTCTACTAATCGAGGTAGGGTAAATCAAAACTCTGATCCACGATAATGATAAAAATCTTGGAATTTGATTTGCCATCTAAGCAACTAACCCAAGCGACTATAACATAAAACATATTCATATACATATATAAAATATCAACATAACATAACATATCACATAAACATATCATAAAAAATATAATCTAACCTATTTTCCTTACCAAAAACTGGGATATTTGAGACAAGAACGGGATTGGAAATCTCCTAAAACAAACAGTAAGAACCATGAGTTTCTAAATAAATGGAGATGAAAAGGAGATCTAAACCATCAAGATAGAAACTTTCCGAAAAACCTTAAGTTTTCAAGAAACTTAAACACCTAACCAAAAGCCATAATAATGAGTTAGTATCTGAAACAAAATGAAAGAAAATAGAAGAACTATGATGGATTAAACCTGAGGATAAGAATACCTTGAATGGACTAGAACTTTGATCTACACCTCAATACTGAAATGACACTCAATCTTACTTCCCAAGTGTTTGTAAAGCTTAGATTGAAAATCTTTTAAATCCCAAACCATAATGTTTTCTATCTAGAATAAACTTAGCAGCTTGGAGCCTCTGAAGAATGCTTGAATAATGAATGAAATAGTTGAGTGCTAGGTCCTATTTATAGAGTTCAAGGAGTGAAACTAACCCCTTTTAAAATGAATAAATAAATGAATATAATTTGAATATATTTGAATTTTTGTTTCAACATTCAAGAGAAAGTCCAAGTGGTTGAGGGTTGTTTCTAGCTCGGATTCCACAAAGTTTCAAAAATCAACCCAAGGGCCAATATATCACCCTACCCTAGGAGATATATAACCTATACCTATGCCCCGAGCCTCCGTGGTTTCGTTCGTACGCAGTCGATGTGTTTTCAGTGTTAGGGCTTTATGCCCTAATTAAAACTCAATTTCTTTGTAATCTCATTTATTATCAATAAAAGAATAGAAATCATTTTTTGACTTGGTCAATCTCTTTGCTCACATGTTTTATTTTCATGATTATTTGTTTAATATTAACTTCTATTAAATCCTAAGCATATAGCTAATTGTATTTATAGTGACGTAATCATAATGGAATATTCATATGATTATATGTTCAAAATAAGTTAGTCCTAAGATTAGTCAGTGCACATGATTTACACTAACTTACCAATCTACGATATGATCTACTTACACATTGTAGTGTTATGTTCTTTCCAGTACATTAGCAAAGTAGAAAAGATCGGATGTATTTGTTACATCGGACTGGACTGATATTGACAGTTGATAAGATAACTAAACATATCGTTATTATCTATTCTAGTCATATCATATAGTTGACCATAGGTCAATTCAATCTCAATTATATGTGGTTAGTATTCTAAGTGATTGTATTATTTGAGTTCCTTGACTTGTTCGTTAACAGCGTACCCTACGGACTAGCCCATACCTACATCTTAGGAACTCGGTAGTATAATTGAGTGGGAGTGTTAATCATAGATATGAACATCTATAGCTTCTGATGAAGAAGTAAAATGATGGTTTCCTGTTAGTTTGGTTCAAGGTGCTAAATGATAGAGATCTTATTTCAGTAATTAATATTAGATTATTGAAATATGATTTACAAGGAACTAAGTGTTTTTGAGATAAAATACAATGAGGGGTAAAATGGTATTTTAGTCCCATCTCATTGTAGGCCGTCTATAGAGGATTGAGTGACAATTATGGTTGTAACAATGGATAATTAATAGCATATCTATATTTGTATAGACCTTTCTATGAATTCAAGAATGAAATTGCAAGTCTTTAGTGGAGTCACAAGGAATTAATAAGTTAGTAAATTTATTTGTTAGTGTTGATGGTAGAAACTCGTCAACGATATATGGATAGAAAACTCAAAGCTTGTTATGAAAACTGCATAGATAGAACATAGGAAAAATTTAAGAAAGGGAAACGCAGAATTACAATGGAGGATAATCTCGTATATTGCTCTTTTATCTCTGTCTACAATGAATTTTTCCAACCCCTCCATTTGAGGGGTCGAAGCCTATTTATAGATGGGCTCTAATGGCCTTTGATACAAGGTGGTCCCAAGGGACAAATTCGTACGTTGGTACTCTGTGAAAGTAGTGGTGCATGGTGCAGAGGAACATAGGGTCGTGGTGTCGGTTGTAGGTACATGACCATAAGCATGGAGGTCATGCCCCCACGCTCTATACAAATTCGTATCTCCACTACTTGTGGGGTACGGATGTCAGAATCACGCCTTTGCCTCCCTCAAGGTCGTATGTCTCGTACTTGTTCGCATGCCTCATACCTGAAGGTCCTTCTCGCACCTCCAAAATATATCTTCTCTTCTCGCCTTCCAATATTTTGCTTAGTGTTGGATACATTTGCTAGTTCTCCTTGTATACTTGGGAGTCTCGGGACACATTGTACATGATGAGGTAATGAAGCCCTCATTATGTGTGGCCTTCCTCCGTGTTCCGGAACCATGGGATCGAGGCCCTTTGGGTATGTTTCATATGGGCGAAGTGTCTTTTGCTCATAGGCGGTGTCACTACAATATGAGCAACATGGCGAGACACTTAGGCGCCGCAAGGGGTTCGTGAAGCACTAGGCTGGCTGTGGCGTATGGGGCCTTGATGTGCGAGGCACTTGGTAACGCGAGGGGTGCGTGAAAAACTGTGCTCACTGTGGCGTATGGGGCCTCGCCATGTGAGACACTCGGTGTAACGCCTTGGATAGCCAAGACCGTTACACTGTGTGTTTATAAAGGTGCAAGACTTGCTAATCAATTCATTTAGTTAGAAACGTGTTACCGAAACTATAGTTGAACTAGGGTTAAAAAATTTGGTCACAAAGCTACATTTTATATAATCAAACACTCCTTTATATGGGATCCCCAAAAGTAGTAATGTCAAAAGACAGTTTACAAAATTTCAAGATAACAGTACAGTTACTAGCCACTCTAAGGGCAAAACAGACAATTAGGCTCTTCTCGTCCTGTACCACTCCTCAGCCGTGGCGGCCGACCAACTAACTATGTACATTCTGCCCAAAAGCTCTCCATCTCAGGACTGGTCCACTTTGCCCTTGCCTTTACTTTCAGCACGTAGCACCCGTGAGCCAAGGCCCAGCAAGAAAACACAATAACAGAGCATAATCATCAAACAAACAACCAGATAACTCATACCGTACAATCATATACTCAACAATTCAAATATTCACAATAATCAAGTATTTAGCATACCAAGTTCATCATTTCATACTAATAACCAATTCACATATGATAACCAGGGTCAACGCCCTTAGGTCGCACCCTCTATTTATCCCACTGACTCTGGCCCGCTTAAACCGAGCTCAGGGAATATCAAGCTGTCCTCAGCTACCAGTGGTTGAGCCGCGCCCTGTGTGCAAATATTGATTACAGCACTCTTAGGCCATTTATCACATGTCCCATGGCATAATACCATGTATGACATCATACAGATATAGGGAGCTCTTAGTCCCAATATAATCACATAACCAGGTGCAGTTTTCTTACCTTTGGATTCCAATAGCTTTGATCAATGATGACACCCCTCAAGCACGATCCCTTCCGAGCCCTAGCGTACACCTAGTCACAGCCATAGATCAAAATCTTCACCAAACTTCAATCCCAAAAATCTAACCTCGGGACCAATCCCAAGCCCACGGGAAGCTCTAATTCCACCAAACGGGGTGGTGGAATCAAACCCCGAGCCCCCGGGCAAAAACCCTAAAAAATATGCCAAAAACCCTATTCTGGAAACTGGGTAGCACTACAATGCCATAAAGAGGGCACTATAGCGCTACAAACAGAGCCAAAATTTCCCCAAGCAGTCATGCCTAGCGATGTAGCGCCCTAAGGCTAGCGCTATAGCGCTAGTCACAGCCAGACAATACCCAGATTTCTCCTCTTCGAACCTCCTCGAGCCAAAACCCTCCAAAATCCTCCCAAACCTCAACCAAGCTCCAAAACAAGCCTACCGACATCTATATCTCACCCCATATGATTCAACCAATCAAAACTCAACCACATGCATCATCAAATTAAGGAAAAGCCATGACTGATCTTGAAACTCAAAAACTCAACAGAAAACAACAGAAACTTCAGTATTCAAGTGACCAAGTTCAGAATTTCTTACATTCAATAGAGAAATTTGACCTTAGGCTATCCTCCACACTTCCTTAGCTCTCCCTCCTCAAAATATCAGCCTTAATTCCCTAGAACTCCCATCAAAACCCAGTTCAGAAATCCAGTTCAACACCAAAACCAAAACTGAGGAAAACCTTGAGAACTTACCTTAATTGGATGACTAACCTCTGCTATTCCTCAAGCTTAATAAAGGTCCCTAACTCCAAGCTTTAGCGCAAGATCTCCCTAAGTTATAGCTCCAGAAGATCCTCAAGAAATGGCGCAAGAAGATGAAAAACCGATAGAGAGAAAAGGGTTAGCTCTAGGTGTTATGTTTTTCCTTCTTTCCCTTCTGTCGTTTCCTTTTTTCTTTTCAGCTTCCTTTGGTTTCTAAACTTTCCACTAAGTGTATAAAGGCAGAGTAATGCTTATCCCTGGTTTTTAAACAAAATGACCCATTTTCCCTCCCATAAATCCTAAGCCTTTAAATCATTCTAAGGGCATTTTGGTCATTTGCTCCCAATTCCCACTATTTCCTCGAATGTCTCTAAATTTACCGCTTACATTCCGACACCTAACTAATCACCAATTATATTTCTCAATATCAAATAATCTCCAATATATTTTCTAAATTCCCAAAAATACCCCCAGACTCACCCCGAGCCGGGTATAAATCCCCGCCGTGACTTTTTCACTAAACCACTCACTAGGATCGCCTCGAATCACAAGCTACAAATATAGCCACATAATAATGTGGTCCCAACAATTTATCACATATATTTACATTTATGCCCTCAACGGGCCAAAATTACGAATATGCCCTTCTAACCTAATCAGGGCCTACATGCATACTAGTACACATAGTCATGCATCACAGATATCCAAATAATCATATAAACATGATTTTAATCATTTAAATCACATATAATCCAGTTTTTCCCTCCTGGCACACTAATGAAGGCCCTTAAGCCGCATTAGTAAATTTGAGTCGTTACACTCAGATGTCGCAAAGGGTGCGCGAGTGCACTTGGCTAGCCGAGTCGTGTGGGGCCTCACTATGTGAGGCACTTGGCATTGTGAGGGGTGTGTGAGACATACTTAGGCGCTTGTCATCTCAGCACGGCGAGACACTTAGGCACCGCGAGGGGTGCGCGAGTGCACTTGGCTGGCTGCACTATATGAAGCCTCATAGTGTGAGGCACTCGGATGTCGCGAGAGGTGTGCGAGTGGACTTGGCTAGCCGAGGCATGTGGAGCCTCGCTATGTGGGACACTTGGATGTTGCAAGGGGTGCGTGAGTGCACTTGGCTAGCCGAGTCGTGTGGGGCCTCGCCATGCCAGGCACTTGGCATTGTGAGGGGTGTGCAAGACACACTTAGGCGCTTGGCGTCGCAGCACAGCGAGACACTGTGGCGCCACGAGGGGTGCGTGAGTGCACTTGGCTAGTTGCACTATATGAAGCCTCGTGGTGCAAGGCACTTGGATGTCGCGAGGGGTGCACGAGTGCACTTGGCTAGCGAAGGCATGTGGAGCCTCGATATGTGAGGCACTTGGCATTGTGAGGGGTGCGCGAGACACATTTAGGCGCTTGGTGCCGTAGTACAGCGTGACACTTAGGCTCTGAGAGGGGTGCATGAGGCGTAGCCAAGCTAGGCCTCGCATAGCGAGGCCTTCACCCTCAGATGCTAGTCTTCTTCAACGCAAGGGACGTAACTCGTAGAAGACTTGATACATGTTGGCATAAAGCATACCTCTTTCTCGGGTGCCTTGCACCCTTAGCAATTTTTTTCTTGGTGGAATTTTGACATCCACACTTGGCCCCCAGTCTATTAGGAGGTCTTTCGGCATCCTTTTAGACTCATTACATTGCCACACTTACTATTCTCTGGTGGTATTGCTGTATGATTTCTTGTAAACCAAGTTGGTGACGGTGAGAACTCATCAATGAAGTTTGTGATGCTAGTGACAATGGTTGCACACTCTAGGCTGTCATGGTCACGTGAGTGGAAAGACAGCTAATCGATATCCAAGCATGCATTACCTCCACGGGGGAGTTTCAATCATTATGGCACGTTGTTATTATTTTGTGAGATCTCTTGGGATGACTAGGTATAGATGAAATCTTATTGCACTCGAGAACAGGCTTTGGAGGGCATGATCAAGTGTTGGATGAAAAGGACTAAGCATGGACATACGAGACCACAAACAAAGTTATTCTAGAGCATCGGGCTGAGGGTGACCTTCCTTCTTGCCTCCGAGTCTTCAACCTTCATCAATCAACACATGGAGGCCTTTGTTTGTCACCTTTCTCATGACCATGATACTTGCATTACATTTGGAGGCATATAAGGCATCAAGAGCTGTCATTCAGCACTATGGGGTGATGAAGACCTCGCTATGCAAGATGGTCTCGCACAGCGAGACCCTCTCACATGGTGAGGCTTGCCTCTTTCACTCATTAGTGTGAGACTTTGAGACACCCACACTTTTCTCTTTTTTTTTTTTTTCTGTATGAGGAGCTTTTGCAAGTCCTCATGGTCAATAACTTTATTTTGAAAGGGTTCCCTTTGGGACCCCTCTACTGCGAGTGATCCGTGTCTGTTGTTGATAGTCTTTTTGGTGCACCTTGACTATACTTGTAAGGACATGTTAACCCATTGGGTTCTATGTATCCTTTTATATTCTTTGTGTGCGCTTTTTATTTCTTGCGAGAAGCGACCTCCTCATCATTATGCATAGTACTATTTTTACAAGGGTCTCTTTTAGGACCCTTTTTGGCTAGATGGCTTGGTGGCCGCTCTAGGCTTATTGGTGGATGCTCTTCCTGAGGTCTTTCCTCTCGTGGAGGTATCAACCTTTATTAGGAGGCTCTTCCTACAGGACCTTTTGACCCTCTTAATGTTCATAAGGGTAGCTAATCCTCATGAACTCAAGAGATGCCTTGCAAGACTTTCTTCCTTATTTCCTTTTTTTTATAAGGGTCTCTTTTAGGCCCTTTTTGGCTGTATACTCTGCCTCCCAAGTGGTTGGCGAGATTTATTTCGTCGAGCACTTTGATCATTTTGCTCATGCACTTTGATAATTCCATTTGGTGATAGATACACGAGAGTTAGATATGCGCTCACGTAAATGAGGAGCGTATCATGAAAATAAGAAACATATTCATTAGAAATAAGCAGAGTACATAGGTATCTATGGCAACATTGTTCTTACTACATATCATGGCATCTAGGTTACCCCTCTAATTCATAGCTGCTTTTAAGGGGAGGACTCACAACTATGTTGGGGGAATAACTATGGTAACCCTTTTGATTTAGCGTACTAAAAGTGGAGCTTTACCTGATGCTCCTTTCCAGGCATGTATGCCCACCCATCGGTTCTGATCTCCTCAGTAACTTTGGGGTTGAACTCACGTGGGTTTGCACTCCCATGCACTACCATCGCCGTAGGTTCTGGCGATTTCATGACTATGCAGAGGGACATGTTATAACATTCCCTTGCTTCTTTCTGTTCCCCTTTCACGCTCGCTACTCCCCCAGGAGTTGGGAATTTTTATGGCCAAGTGATATACCAAGGTGATAGCCTTCAATTCTCTCAGGGAGGGTCTCCCTAAAACCGTGTTGAAGGCCGAGGAATAGCTCACTATGACAAAATTTGTCATCATAATGTTTTGTCTAGGCAGCTCTCCCATGGTGAAGGCCAACTCGATTGTGCCCAGGGGCTATATCGAGTTTCCTATGAACCCATATAGGGAGGTGTTGTAGGGTTTGAAGTTCCTGATGCCCAGTCCCATCTTCTCTAAGCTTGGGTGATATAGGATGTCTACGGAGCTCCCATTGTCTACCAGAACCCGATGTACCTTCATGTTGGCCAGCTATACAGTTAACACCAAGGGGTCATTGTGTGAAAAATGCACACCCCGCACGTCTTCTTCGGTGAAGGTTAGTGAGTCATTTTCCCCTTTAAAGTTTTTTGGGGGTCATTGTTCTAAGCTTAGAATGCATGGGGGTGGACTTCATCTGGCTTCCTTGGCGTATCTATCTCGCCCCTTTCTCTATTCTCCTCTGAATCCTGGTCCTCCAAAGATCGTCCTCACCTCCCCTTACACCTCTAGGGCTACATCTCGTGCTTGTGGCGAGGGTGGTCTATCATCTGGTCTTTCATTTTCTCTTCGAACGTATCTACCCAAGTGCCCCCTGCATATGAGTTCCTCAATTTCCACCTTTAAATGAGTGCATTCCGTTGTGGTGTGGCCAACGTCTTTATGATACTGAAAGTACTTTCTGGGGTCTCTCTTCGACCGATCTCTCTTCATTGATGGGGGCCTCCCTGAAAGGGACCTGATTCTCGTTCGCTACGAAGATATGCTCCCTATTATGTGTTAGGTCAGTGTAGAAGGCCTAGGATTACGTCCATGTTTGTGCTTCCTCTGGTGGTCATCTCTTGGGCCTTCGTACACCCTTTTCATTTTTGCGTCATTCGAACCTTCAGAGGCTGAGGGCTTGACACGTGATGCCTTAAGGTTCTCATGGCTGTCTTCAACACGAATGTACTTTTGTGCCCGTTCGTAGAAATCGTCTAAGTCAGTGACCTCCCTTTTGAGGATATTATCCCAAAGCTTACTGTCTGGGCGCACTCTAGCCGTGATTGCCATCTTGAGTTCCCCCTGGTCAGGCCTCCCACTTTTTCCGCCTCTATTTTGAACCTATGGATGTATCTCTTCAAGCTTTCTCCTTCACCTTGCTTTATATAAGCGAGGCTAGTTCCCAGCAGGGTATAATCGCGTACGACATGATGTTGTTGGAGAAACTCATCGAAAAATTGTTTCCATGACCCAATGGTCCCCAGCCTTAGCCTCTTGAACAACTTGTATGCAGGCCCCTTCAGCGTGACAGCGAAATAGTGATACCTTGCTCTGCCATTGATCCCTCTCAGCTTCATTAAGTCGTTAAAGGCGTCAAAGTGGTACTTGGAGTTTGAGATGCCCTCATATGGGGTCATATGAGGTTCTTTAAAGTTAGCTGGGAGTCGTTCCAACTGGATTTCTCATGTGAAGGGTGACTCGTAGCCGAACTCTTCATCGGTCATGTGCCCCCCAGACTCTGTGACGATCTTGCTCCGAAGACTCCTCATCTCATTGTCTAGCTCCTGCTGCCTCTTATTCAAGGATTCCCCCAGCTCGGTAGGGTTGGCCTTTCTCTTCTCTCTACCCTTCGGAGGAGCCATAGGAGGTGTCATCCTTACTTCTGACCTCTTCCCATTGAGCTTTACTCTTAGGTCAGGTGGCACCTCCTTAGAGGTGATCACGACTTCGTTCTTACGACCAGCGTCGTCCCTCCGGCTTTGCTCCTGGGGGTATTTTGTCGGCCTAGGTCCCTCATGGTACTTTCTCTGGGGGGTGTTGCTGGTGGAAAGTCGGGTTCTACCATCATTTACGGGGATAGTGGTTTCCCCTCTTTCGCGCTCTTTCTCCTTATGCATTGGAAGGGGTATGCTCAACTTTCCTTGCAGAAGGCCATTAAAAACTTCCTGCATGTTCTCTAGTGTGGTTTCCAGTCTTCGATTCTTTTTGTGTAACTCGCGAATCTCGTCCTCATAGAATGGAGTCCTTGAGCTGGAAATCACCGAGTGCACTTAGAGACTCTTGCCTGGCCTACGTGTCGAGGGACCCGGGTCTCGGTGGCCAGATCATGGTGCCACCGGGGGTTAAGGATGTGGTGCGTTGGTGGCTCAGAATGACCTCCGCCGGGTTGGACAACCGGGGATTATACTTCCCTCTACTTCCTCTGGGCAAGATGTTCCTTCGGCATATCTCCATGCTTAGGCAAAGGAGGATCTTTCTTGGAGGCCCTCGGCTGTCCTCCATCTAGATGAACCTCAACATCTTGTAGTTGATGTAAGCGTTTCGAACACCTTGGCATTTTTCCTTGCTGGAAGTGATGAAAGAACATTGGCTTGATACTTGTTCTTCTCACAAACGGCACCAAACTATTGACGGTAGAAACTCGTTAATGATATATGGTTGGAAAACTCAATCTTGTTATGAAAACTGCGTAGATAGAACTTAGGAAAAACTTAAGAAAGAGAAACACATAACTACAATGGAGGATAATCTTGTATATTACTCTTTTATCTATGTCTACAATGAATTTTTCCAACCCTCCATTTGAAGGATCGAAGCCTATTTATAGATGTGCTCTAATGGCCTCTGATACAAGGTGGTCCCAAGGGACAAGTTGGAACGTTTGTACTCTATCAAAGTAGTGGTGCATGGTGTAGGGGAATAGAGGGTCATGGTGTCGGTTGTAGGCACATGGTCAGAGGCATGCAGGTCATGCCCCCGCGCTCTGTACAAATTCGTATCTCCACTACTTGTCAAGTACGAATGTCAGAATCACGCCTTTGCCTCCCTCAGGGTTGTACATCTCGTACTTGTTCGCATGCCTCGTACCTGAAGGTCCTTCTCGCACCTCCAAAATATATCTTCTCTTCTTGCTTTATAATATTTTTCTAAGTGTTGGGCACATTTGCTAGTTCTCCTTGTATACTTGGGAGGCTCGAGACACATTGTACGTGATGAGGTAATGAAGCCCTCATTAAGTGTGGCCTTCCTCTGTGTTCCAGTACCATGGCATCAAGGCCCTTTGGATATGTTTCATATGGGCGAAGTGTCTTTTGCTCATAGGCGGTGTCACTAAAATATAGCCAACACGGCGAGACACTTAGGTGCCGCTAGGGGTTCGTAAAGCACTCAGCTGGCTGCAGCATATGGAGCCTTGCTGTGCGAGGCACTTGGTGACGTGAAGGGTGCATGAAGCAATCGGCTGGCTGCGGCATATGGGGGCCTCGCTATGCGAGACACTCGAATGTCGCGAGGGGTGCGCGAGTGCACTTGGCTATCTGAGTCATGTGGGGCCTCACTATGCGAGGCACTTGGAATTGTGAGGGGTGCACGAGACACACTTAGGCGCTTGGCGTCGCAACATGGCGAGATACTTAGGCGCCGCGAGGGGTGCACGAGTGCACTGAGCTGGCTGCACTATATGAAGCCTCATGGTGCAAGGCACTCGGATGTTGTGAGGGATGCGTGAGTGCACTTGGCTAGCCAAGGCGTAAGAGACCACGCTATGTGAGACACTCAAATGTTGAAAGGGGTGCGCGAGTGCACTTGACTAGCCGAGTCGTGTGGGGCCTCGCTATACGAGGCAGTTGGCATTGTGAGAGGTGCACGAGACACACTTAGGCGCTTGGAGTCGCAGCACGGCGAGACACTTAGGCACCGCGAGGAGTGCGTGAGTGCACTTGGCTGGCTACACTATATGAAGCCTCATGGTGCAAGGCACTCGGATGTCACGAGGGGTGTGCAAGTGCAATTGGCTAGCCGAAGCGTGTGGGGCCTTGCTATGCGAGGGTCTTGGCATTGTGAGGTGTGTGTGAGGCACACTTAGGCGCTTAGTGTCGTAGCACGACGAGACACTTAGATGCCGAGAGGGGTGCGCGAGGCGTAGCAAAGCTATGCATCGCATAGCGAGGCCTTCACCCTCAGATGTTATTCTTCTTCAACGCAAGGGACGTAACATGTTGGCATAAAGCAGGCCTCCTTCTCGGGTGCCTTGCACCCTTAGCGATTTTTTTCTTGGCGGATTTTTGGCATCCACATTTAGATTTATGATAACTTATTGGAGCTTGATTTCATAGGCCCATGGTCCCCAACCTTGGATAAAATCATCTAGAGAGTCTTAATTAATTGATGTAATTATCAATTAGAATTATCAAAGTTGACCACGTCAATTTTGAATAGTTTCACAAAGTTATGTAATTTAGAGAAGAAAAGAGAAATTAGGGCAGATTTATTAATTAAGATAAATTTGTATCTAAATTAATAAATAAGTTTAAATCAAGGTTCAAATTATAAATAATTAATTTGATTAAGGATTTAAATGATTATTTAATTAATTAAATCAATAGAAAATACTACATGCATTGATTTCAAGTCCAATGGGCTTATAATCAAATGGGAAATTTCACGGGACTAAAGCCCAAGATAATTTCGACCTAGGGCTTTTAATTGGCTATTATTTTATTGATTTTTTAATTAAATAAATGACCTAAATGAGTCTATAAAAGGAATGTTAAGAGAGAGTTGAAAATACAAGTCAAGTCAGAAGTTGAAACACAAGTTTCTGATAGGTTTTCGATTCTCTCTAAACATAAGTCATTTTCTAAGCCTCATTGTTCTTTTCTATTCTTCTCTCTGTATCTATCTCATGTGTTGAGAATTTCCCACTCTAGTCTAGGTGATTCTAAGGATACTTTGGAAGGTTGTAAAGAAAATTGAAGATCGATTCAGTTTCTTGGTAATACTCTGCGACAGAAAAGATACAAGGGTTAGAGAAACTGAAGGAAGGACTCCATTATTCCGCTACGGATAATGTAAGTATTCTTATCATTATTTCTCTTTGAATTAAATTTTAGAAACATGTTCTAGGTTGTCTCATATTAATTTGTTTAATATTAGATCTACATGAAAATAAATAAAGATCATGTATAAGTTTTCCCAACAATTGGCCTCATAGCCTTTGGTAATCTTTATTTTCATGCATGAACATGTAAAAAATTGAATTATTTGATGTGTTTGAATAATCGGATGGATTTTCATATTTTTATGAAACATATTGATTTTATGTGATTATTAGCAATTTTTAGGTTATTTTGTTGTGTTTTCTATGTTATTAATTTTTATATATGCTTTATTTTGTGTAAAACATGTTAAAAATTAATTAGAAAATGGTTTTGGTTTGAAAAATTGCATAAAAAAAATTTCGAATTTTTTTTGGCCTGGCTGTCATTGCGTCACCCATCATCCTGCCACCCGCGTGCACCAGGCACCGTGAACACGGGTACTGTTCATAAAAAAAAATTAAATTAAACAAAATTAAATTGTGGAAATTAATTATTTACAATCAAAGCCAAAAATATAAGATTTGTTTTTGTATTTAAAAATATTATTTAAAATAAGATATTTTTGTTGGTTGAGATTTAAATAATTATATATTTTTTTCAAAGAATCAAATTCAAATTTAAAAATAGACTAAGAAATTAATTTTAAATATTAAAATATTAGAATTAAGATATCAGATATTTAAGATATTTTCTTTTAAATACTTGATATTTTTAATAAATGTTTATTTGAAAATATAAATATCTCTTTATTCTATAGTTTTTAATATTTAAATTATTTAAAATTTTAAATTTATTAGTTAGATATTTTCATGGATATTTTAATTTGTTTAACTATTTTAACATATTTTAGGGTTGTTATAACTATTAACATTTTTTTTTAATAGTTAAAATATTTTCTTATTGTTGTAACAACACAAGATATTTTTGAAAAACAATTAAGATATTGATTTTAAAATTTAACATTGGTAAATTTTAAAAAAATCATTTTTATTCCACCAATTAATAAAATATTTTTTTAATAAATGGGATTTAAATTAACTTTGGTTAATTGTTGATAAATTCTATTTAAATTAAATTGATTTTTTTTTTCAAATTAACCTAAAACCAAGTAGATTGTTGATAAATAAAATTTTAATTAACTATTGGTAATTGTTGATAACTTTTATTTAAATTGACTTATTTTTTTGTAAAAAATTAATTAATTCAATTTTTTTGATAAATTCTAGATAATTAATTGTGGTATTTTTGCAAATGAAATAAATTATGGTATTTTTGCATAAATTCATAGACTTGCTCATATAGTAACTTGATTAGGCCCATCCAATTATAACATGTCTATTTGCACTATAAGTGGTATTTTTGCAATTGGGCTTAGATGAATATAATGGCTCATATGTTTGTTAGATATATGGATTTTGCCAAATAAAATATTCATAAAATGATAGGTTTTATTTGGGCCCATTAGAAAATGTAAAGTTTAACTCCCTCTCTTATGGGTGATTCCACTTGTGAAGGCTCATTTGCTTTGAATGACTATAGTGGGCCTACTCAATTAATAACAATTAATAAAACGAATGTTTAAATTATTGTCTTTTGGACTTTGTACGGAAGTTTAAGAGCCTTAGTAGTGGGAACGACATACTAGACCCAGCCCTCCTCCATACAAGCTCAATTGTTGAGGCTCATTTACCTGAGTTGGACTTAATTGTATAAGATGTTAAACCTAAATATTGATTAGCAACAAATTAATTCTAAATTAATTTAATTTATTTCAATGTGACACTTTAGAAATAACAGGAAATAATAGGACTTTGGTTTTAAAAATTCTAATTTTCAATTTTTTGGAGAACTAGTCATTAATTTTCGAAAAATAATAAAAATAGTATTTTTAATTTTCTAATGAGCTTATTTTAATAATTATATTCGATCTCCACAGTTGGTTTAACAAAGTCAATAACTTAATGGGGCCTCAAGACGCTTTGATTCGTCCCACTACAGAAGGTGTTCATTAGTTATGCTGAGAAGGTTAAATTTCGAAAGATAGATAATTATAGGTCAAATTCTACTAGACTCACCCCTACGGTGACTACTAGGACTAAAACTATTGATTATTGAAACCGTGGGTCTAGCTCATAAAATAAGAGATTTTGTTTTCTTATTTTGATCAAATAGTAGGTTGTTAAAAATGGTGTCCATTATTAAATAAGTTTAGAACATTATTTAACTAGTAATATTTTTTTACTCTCGCCAACTGGGACAAGCATATCGTAGATTAGTTAAAAACCTAAAGAAATAGAGATGTGATTATTTTGGTATTTTTTCTCATATCTTACATATTTTTTGATGTATGTTGTGTTATTTCTTGAAATGTGTGTGAATAGGAGTTTTATTGAGCAAATGTGATTGATTTCTATTTTATAGATAATTTGTTGTTTTAATTATGGCTGCGTCTACTCCCATCCTTTATCAACTTTCGATGGAGAAACTCACTGGAGAAAACTTCCTTAAATGGAAGTAAAACATCGACATTGTGTTTATTGGTGACAACTCCAAGTTCGTCATGACTGAGGAATTCCCGGAAGTTCCAGCTGAAGGAGCTACCAAGTCTATGAGGGATAAGTATGAGCATTGGCAGGTGGCTAACAACAAGGCGCGGTACTACATGTTGACTAGTATGGTCAACACTCTCAAGAAAAAGATGGATAATGTTGAGAATGCCTACGAAATCATGGATCAGCTCCAAGAAATGTTTGGTGCCAAGTCAGCGTAGACTCGTTTTGAGGCCACCAAGAAATATGCCAATGCTCGGATGGCACCTTCTCAACATGTCCACGATCATCTGATTAAAATGACAAAGTACTTTTAGGAAGCTAAACTACATGGAGCAACAATAGATGAGGAAACTCAAGTTGGCTTAATCCTCAACAGTCTCTCTCCAGCTTTCCTGCCGTTTCCCACCAACTATGTGTTGAATAAACTTAACTATGGTTTGACGCAGCTCATGAAGGAGCATCAGTCTATTGAGTCTATCATGGGTGGACCAAGTAAGGGAGGAGAAAAGAAGACAACTACTTCTACTACTGTAGATCTAGCTAAGTTTGAAGCTAACCAAGCTTCGTCTTCGAAAGCTAGAAATAAGAGGAAAGGTTGACAAAATAACAACCCCAAGCCTGCAAAGGCTGTAAAGATGAGTGCTCAACCAAATGCATAGATGCCTAAGGGGAAGAACAAGAAAAACAAGAAAGGTAAAGGTAAGTGTTTTCACTGAAAAGAGAAGCGACATTGGAAACAAGATTGCCCCAAGTTTCTAGTAGCTAAAAATAAAAGTAATGATTATAGTTCATTTATCTTGGAAACATGTGTTTTAGAGAATGATAAATCCTTTTGGATTATTGATTCTGGATCTACAAACCATGTTTGTAACTCTTTGCAGCTTCTTGAATCATGGGATGAAGTGGACGAAGGCGACTTAAAGCTTAGCGTTAGGAATGGAGCATTCGTTGCGGTCCAAGCTAAAGGAAGAGCTCGTCTGAAGTTCGTAAATAAATACTTAATTTGAAATGATGTATTTTTTATTCCAGATTTTAGTAGAAATTTAATTTCAGTTTCCATGTTGCAAATTAGAACAATTTGTTATGACTTTCACAAGTTCTAATATATCCATTTCCTTCAATGGAGTACAATTGTGTATTGCATGTTTGGAAAATGGGCTTTATATTTTGCGACCTAACGAACCCCTCGCGCTTATCAATTATTTATTTAAAGTAGATAAACCTAGGGCCAATAAATGTCAAAAGACTGATAACGATAATATGACATATTTATGGCACTTAAGACTAGGTCACATTGGCTATGATAGGATTCAAAGACTTACAAAGGACGGGCCTTTGAGGGAACTCACCTTAGGTGAATTACCTGTCTGTGAATCTTGTCTAGAAGGCAAACTGAGCAAGCGTCCATTCTCTGCAAAAGGTGATAGGGCCAAAGAACCACTTCGACTTGTGCATTCAGATGTTTGTGGAACTTTGAATGTGCAAGCAATGGGTGGTTTTGAGTATTTCGTCACTTTCATTAACGATTACTCTAGATACTCATGTCTTTACCTAATGCATTGGAAATTAGAAACATTTTCAAAGTTCAAGGAATTCCTAGCAATGGCTCAAAACCAATTAGGTAAAACATTAAAGATCTTGCGATCTGATAGGGGTGGAGAATATTTGGAGATGCATTTCCAAGATCATTTAATTGAACTTTATCACAACTAACTGCCCCAGGTACTCCACAACAAAATGGTGTAGCAGAATGAAGTAACTGAACTTTATTGGAAATGGTTAGATGCATGCTTAGTTACTCAACTCTATTAACTTCATTCTGGGGACATGCAATTGAAACTGCGAATGACATTCTCAATGTCATGCCGTCTAAATCAACCCCCAAAACACCTTTAGAATGCTGGAATGGTTGTGAACCTAGTTTACTCCATTATAGAATCTGGGGTGTCCCGCCCATGTCCTAAGGAAAAAGGAAGGAAAGATAGAACCATGAACTGAAGTTTGCAAGTTTGTTGACTATCCTAAAGGTACTCAGGGTGGACTTTTCTATAGTCATTCAAAAAAGAAAGTGTTTACATCTACGAATGCTACTTTTCTGGAAAATGACTATGTCCAAAACTTCAAACCACGTAGCAAAGTAGTTTTAGAGGAGTTGGTTACAGAATTGACTAAAACCAGTGTTCCATTGTCATCAACGTGAGTTGATGATGAAATTCCCATTGTTCATGTCCAACTGATGCAAGTCGATTTAAATGATGAAAACACCACTGTTCCTCAGGAAACAGTCACGAAGCCTCGTCGTAGTGGGAGGGTTTCTAGGAACCCAATTCACTATGGTATGGATGGTAAAATCAATATGGTTGTTGGTGACACTAGTGATGATGATCCGTTGTCTTTCAAATAGGCAATGGATAGCCCTGAAAAGGAACTATGGCTCGAAGCCATGAAACAGGAAATGGAGTCCATGTACTCAAATTCCGTCTAGGATCTTGTGGAAGCACCTAGTGACTTTAGGGCCATTGTGTGCAAGTGTATTTACAAGAAGAAATGAGTTGTTGATGGAAATATAGAGACTTATAAAGCTTGATTAGTGGCAAAGGGTTAAACCCAAAGAGAAGGCGTGGACTATGTGGAAACTTTTAGTCCAGTAGCCATGCTCAAGTCATTCGCACCCTCCTATCCATAGCAGCCGCTGTCGACTATGAGATCTAGAAAATGGACGTCAAGAGAACTTTTCTTAATGGAAAGCTTGACAAAGTCATTTATATGGATCAACCATAATGATTTAAAGTAGCTTAACAAGAATGAAAAGTTTGCAAGTTGAATAGGTCCATCTATGGACTTAAGCATGCTTCTCCTTCTTGGAACGTTAGGTTTGATGAAATAATCAAAACCTATGGATTTGAACAAAATATTGATGAGCCTTGTATTTACCAACTGAAGGCAAATCCAATAGTGGTATTCCTAGTTCTTTATGTAGATGATATCTTACTCATTGGAAACAATGTTAAGAAATTATCAAATGTGAAGAATTGGTTGAGTACTCAATTCCATATGAAGGATTTGGGTGAAGCAAGTTATGTTCCAGGTATCCAGATCATTAGGGATAGAAAGATCAGACTCTTAGCTCTATCTCAAGTAGCTTACATAGATAAAGTGCATGAGCATTTCTTAATGACGAATTCCAAGAAAGGACGTTTACAGTCCCACCATGGAATTCATCTTTCAAAGAAGTAGTCTCCCCAGACTCCTGAAGAGGAAGATGCAATGAGAAAATTTCCTTACGCTTTGCAGTAGGAAGTCTGATGTATGCTATGTCGTGTACTAGACTAGGTATATGCTATGCAATGAGAGTAGTGAGCAGGTATCATTCAAACCCATGACCGAAACATTGGATAGCAGTTAAGCATATCCTGAAGTATTTAAGGCGGACTAGGGATTATATGTTAGTCTACAAGGGTGGTGTTCTAAACCCTGTTGGCTACACCGATTCATATTTTTCAGACTGATGTCGATGACATGAATTCTACTTCTGGAATGGTGTTTACTCTTGGGGGTGTATCTGTAATATGGAGAAGCGTAAAGTAGTCTGCAATCTCAAATTCCACCATGAAGGCTGAGTACATAGCCGCATCAGAAGCAGCTAAGGAAATATTCTGGCTAAAGAAGTTCTATTCGGATCTTGGTGTTATTCCAGAAATGGATAAACCGCTTGTGTTGTTTTGTGACAATACAGAAGTGATAGCCAACTCGAAAGAACCTCATAGTCACAAGAGGAGTAAGCATATAGAAAGGAAGTATCACATTATTCGAGAATAAGTGGCCAGGGGAGATGTGAAGGTTATGAAGATTGCATCTGAAGACAATCTTGCAGATCCATTTACAAAGACACTACCAGAAGCTACATTTGATAAGCATATTAAGGAAATGAGATTAGTAGAATTAAGGCATTAGTTTCAATTAGTACAAGTGAGAGTTTGTTAGGGATTTATGCCCAACTTAAAACACAATCTCTTTGTAATCTCATTTATTATCAATAAAAGAATAGAAATCATTTTTTGACTTGGTCAATCACTTTGCTCACATGTTTTATTTTCATGATTAATTGTTTAATATAAAATTTTATTAAATCCTGAGCATATAGCTAATCATATCTATAGTGACCTAATCACAGTGGAATATAAATATGCTTATTTGTCCAAAATAAGTTAGTCCTAAGCTTAGTCAGTGTACATGATATACAATGACTTGCCATTCTACGATATGATCTACTTACACATTGTAGTATTATGTTCTTTCCAGAACTTTAGCAAAGTAGATAAGATCGGATGTATTTGTTACATCGGAAAAGATCGATATTGACAGCTGATAGGATAAGTAAACATACCATTATTATCTATTCTATTCATATCATATATTCTACCATAGGTCAATTCAATCTCAATTATGAGTGGTTAGAATTCTCACTAATTGTATTATTTGAGTTCTTTGACTTGTTCGTTAACAGCTTACCCTACGGACTAGCCCATACTTACATCTTGGGAACTCGGTAGTATAATTGAGTGGGAGTGTTAATCATAGATATGAACATCTATAACTTCTGATGAAGAAGTGAAATGATGATTTTCCTTTTAGTTTGGTTCAAGGTACTAAATGATAGAGATCTCATTTTAGTAATTAATACTAGTTTACTGAAATATCATTTACAAGGAACTAAGTGTTTTAAGGATAAAATACAATGAGGGGTAAATCGGTATTTTAGTCCCTTCTCATTGTAGACCATCTATAGAGGATTGAGTGACAATTATGGTTGTAATAATGGATAATTAATAGCGTATCTATATTTGTTATAGAGCGTTCTATGAATTCAAGAGTGCAATTCTGAGTCTTTAGTGGAGTCACGAGGAATTAATAAGTTAGTAAATTTATTTTTTAGATTTATGATAACTTATTGGAGCTTGATTTCATAGGCCCATGATCCCCACTGTACCTTGGATAAAATTATCTAGATAGTCTCAATTAATTGATTTAATTATCAATTAGAATTTTCAAAGTTGACCAGGTCAATTTTGATAGTTTCACAAAGTTATGTAATTTAGAGAAGAAAAGAGAAATTAGGGCACATTTATTAATTAAGATAAATTTGTATCTAAATTAATAAATAAGTTTAAATTAAGGTTCAAATTATAAATAATTAACTTGATAAAGGATTTAAATAATTATTTTATTAATTAAATCAATATAAAATATTACAAGCCTTGTTTTTAAGTCCAATGAGCTTATAATCAAATGGGAAATTTCACGGACCTAAAGCCCATGATAATTTCAACCTAGGGCTGTGAATTGGCTATTATTTTATTGATTTTTTTAATTAAATAAATGACCTAAATGAATCTATAAAAGGAATGTAAAAGGAATGTTAAGAGAGAGAGTTGAAAATACAAGTCAAGCCATAAGTTGAAACACAAGTTTCTGATGGGTTTTAGATTTTCTCTAAACATAAATCATTTTCTAAGCCTCATTGTTCTTCTCTCTGTATCTATCTCATGTGTTGAGAATTTGACACTCTATTCTAAGTGATTCTAAGGATACTTTGGAAGGTTGTGAAGAACATTGAAGATCGGTTCAGTTTCTTGGTAACACTCTGCGTCAAAAAGGATACAAGGGTTAGAAAACTGAAGGAAGGATTCCATTATTCCGTTGTGTATAGTGTAAGTATTCTTATCATTATTTCTCTTTGAATTCAATTTTAGAAACATGCTCTAGGTTGTCTCATATTAATTTCTTTATTATTAGATCTACATGAAAATAAATAAAGATCATGTATAAGTTTTCTCAACATTCTGTATCTTCCGTAGACGATGTATCAGCCCTATAGCTGTGATATATCGGCATACGATGATATTTTAAACACGTTTTTGCACACTTTCATCATATTTGAAGTTTGTTAAAACAACTTTGACTGAGTAAAACATAATCCTAACAGTTGTTGGAAGGTTCTAGAGCTTCTAGATCTATCTTTTATTAATTTATTCATCTAAAATGTTTAAATCATCAATTAACATACATGTGACTAGTGTCACGCTCTTAATTATTGTATCTAAACCTTAGGTTATAATAAATAATGTTTCTAGGACCAGTTATGTTAATCAAACCTTATGTTAAAATTAATATTTCTAAACTATAGGATAAACTTATAAATTCCATAACTATTTCTATGAATTTTCAAATAAATCCCGGCTTGGACCAATATCCACAAAAACTAAAATACTACAAGCAACCACTGTCTAGCTAAGTAAAATTCTGAGACGCTACAATTCTCCCCAGCTTAAAATAATTTTGTCCCCAAAATTTACTTACCAAACAATTCTGGATACCGTGCTAGGATGTGTTCCTCCAACTCCCACGTTGCCTTCCGTTCTGAACTGTTACTCCATAGGACCTTCATTATTAGAATACTCTTTGACCGTAATTCCTTCATCCCCTTCTCTAGGAGGCTAACTGGTCGTTCCTCATAGCTCAGGTCTTTCTGGAGTGCTATCGTATCGTACTTGGGGACGTGAGATGGCTCTGACACATATCTATGCAACATCAAGATGTGAAACACATTGTGGCTATCTACTAGAGCTGGTGGTAGGGCTAATCTATATGCTACTGTTCCCACCTTGTCCAATATCTCAAAAGGACCAATAAATCGGGGACTAAGTTTGCCTTTCTTCCCAAACCGCTTCACTCCTTTCATAGGAAATGTCTTTAAGAAGATTTGATCTCCGACTTTGAATTCGACATCTCACTGCTTGGCATCTGCATAACTCTTCTATCGACTCTGAGCAGCGAGCATATGCTTTCTAATCTACACCACTGCATCCTGAGCCTCTCTAAAAGCTTCGAGTCCAAGAAGTTTCCTTTCTCATACCTTGTCCCAACGTAACAGAGATCGACACTTCCTTCCACAAAGTAACTCATAGGGTGCCATACCGATCGTTGCTTGGTAGCTATTATTGTAGGAGAATTCTATAAGTAGCAAATACTTACTCCATGATCCTCTGAAGTCTAGTACACAAGCGCACAACATATCTTCTAAAATTTGTATGGTACGCTCAGACTGACCGTCGGTCTAAGGACGAAATGTCATGCTAAGACTTAGCTTGGTACCCATGGCTTGCTGCAAGCTTCCTCAAAATCTCAATGTAAACACCGATCCTCTATCGGAAACTATAGTCTTAGGGATTCCATGCAGTTGTACTATCTCTTAAACATAAATGTATGTATACTGGTCTGTAGTGTACGTAGTCTTGACAAGTAGGAAGTGAGATGACTTGGCGAGTCTATCTACCACAACCCAAGCCGAGTCATGCTGCTTATTTGGTTGTGGCAATCGTATCACGAAGTCCATGGCTATATCTTCCCACTTCAATTTTTGTAATGACCCACTAATCTAGACTAATTGGACCATTATCGAAACTATACATAAAAACTTACATTTTACGAAAATACCATAATTTATTGAGTAACTTGAAAATAAGAGTTATTTACAAAGAAACAGAATACTAAGAAGGATTTTGGGATCCCATTGTCTTTAAAACAAAATAAGATTTAAAATAAAAGACATTACATAATAATGCGGAAAATACATGTAAAACCATAAAAAAAAACATAAAAGGAGACTACATCCTTGAATCGATAACGCTCGGCCCCTTGACTCCATTCATCATCGATACACATCCTCCCAAGCATCACGAATCTTACCGCCTCTAAGCTTATTTTCCTGCACATAAACAGAAAGGAGTGAGCCTAATGCCCAGCAAGGAAAAAAAAACCTAACACATAGTCATATACACAATTTCATAAGAAAACATAAAGACTTAACATAATACATATAACATACACTTATTATAATGGCCATTATTACTTGGGGTCCCATAGACTAAACAAGCATATGCCCATGGGGTTAATGGGGTCCTACTAGCTAAGTAGGTCATATGCCCATAACCCATTTGGGGTCTTGTTAGTCATAAGGGTCATATGCCCAAGCCTACAACATACACATGCACAACATATTCATAACATACCCATATCATATCATAACACAAAAGATAACATAAACATAAACATATATATTCTAGCCTATTTTCCTTACCAAAGTTACCGGGATAAAATGGACTGAGTTAGGACTTTTGGAACACTCCTAAAACCACAATGAACAAGGGTGAGTCTAAAGAAAGGAGATGAAATGAAAGAGAATAGGAAGACTAAACCATTAAACGAAAATATGCTTACCACCACTTAAGTGCTTAAGAACTTGGATTCCCTAACCAAAAATAAGAATAAGGTTAGGGGACTGAGTAGAAGGTTTTGAGAAAAGAAATAACATAGAATACAGAAAGGACTAGAGTTTTGGGTTTACCTCAAAGATTGCAAGATCAATCTAACATCCACCGAAATACTATAGCACTCACTTACTTCCCAAGTGTTTGATAAGCTTATGATGTTTAAGCTTATAGTTTTTCCCCAAACCAAGTGTTTACACTCTCACACTCACTTAACACTAGCAGCCTCTGAACTTAGAGCAAATGGTGAATAATGGCTGGGTACTAGGTCCTATTTATAGAGTTTGGGAATGAAAATATCTTGATTTTACTTGAATAAAAATAATGGCTTTTTAAGTGAAAATCATTTGAATAATCGTTCAGCAGAGGCTGAAGACTCGTTCAGAAGATGCTGGACTATTGAAGGCGTTTGAATGGCTGAAGGGAAAAGAATTCAAATGAATTTGAAAACATGCTGGTGGAGGCGATATATCGCCCCCTATAGGCGATATATCGCCTGGACCTTTGTTCCCGAGGCGACCGTGCATCGATTCGTGTTTTCCGTATCTACGTGCTGCGACATATCGCCCCCTATAGCTGCGATATATCGGCATACGCAGAATATTTAAACACGAGTTTACACATTTTTAGCTAAGTTTGAATGGACTAAACAGCCTTGACTAAGCCCTCAACGTGCTCAAAGCTGCTGACTGACCCTATACATTCAAACTTTTACCCTTATTTAATTTAATCCTCAAAAATACTTAATCCTTAATTACCATTCAAAACATGTGCTTAAAATCCTATTGGTTGATGTCTAAACCTTATAATATACTAATATAATCCTTAATATCAGTCACATTAATCAAACCTTAGGTTATACTTAATATTCTTAAACTATAGGTTAAACTTAGAAAATCTATAAGTACTACTATGAGTGTCCAAATAACTCCCGGTCTGAACCAAAAATCCAAAGTAACAATGATAACACTAAACATACTATAATACTACTAAACAATTAGCTAAGTAAAGTTCTTGGACTCTACAATTCTCCCCTACTAAAAAGAATTTCGTCCTCGAAATTTACTTACCAAATAACTCCGGATACCGGCTCTGCATGTCCTCTTCCAACTCCCACGTTGCCTCGCGTTCAGAACTATTGCTCCATAGGACTTTAACTATAGGAAAGCTCTTGGACCGTAACTGCTTCATCCCCCTATCTAGGATGCTAACCGGTCGTTCCTCGTAACTTAAGTCTTTCTGGAGTGCTATGGTATCGTACTTGAGGACGTGAGATGGGTCTGACACATACTTGCGTAACATCGAGATGTGGAAGACGTTGTGACTATCGGCTAGTGCTGGCGGTAGGGCTAGTCTATACGCAACTGGTCCCACTTTGTCCAATATCTCAAAAGGACCTAAGAATCGGGGACTGAGCTTGCCTTTCTTCCCGAACCGCTTGACACCCTTCATAGGAGATATCTTCAGGAAGACTTGATCTCCAACTTGGAACTCCACATCGCGTCGCTTGGTATCCGCATAGCTCTTCTGTCGGCTTTGAGCAGCAAGCATACTCTGTCTAATAAGCGTTACTGCTTCTTGTGCTTGTCTAACAGCTTCGGGCCCTAGAAGCTGCCTTTCTCCTACCTCGTCCCAGTGCAACGGTGATCGACACCTTCTTCCATATAGCAACTCATAAGGTGCCATCTCGATCGTCGACTGGTAGCTATTGTTGTACGAGAACTCGATCAGCGGCAAGTACTTGTTCCACGATCCTCCGAAGTCAAGTACACATGCGCGTAGCATATCCTCTAAAATCTGAATTGTACGCTCGGACTGCCCATCTGTCTGAGGATGGAAAGCTGTACTAAGACTTAACTTAGTACCCATGGCTTGCTGTAAGCTTCTCCAAAATCTTGACGTAAACACTGATCCTCTATCTGATACTATCGTCTTGGGGATTCCATGCAATCGTACAATCTCTTGAATGTAGATGTCTGCATATTGGTCTGCCGTATAAGAAGTCTTAACAGGCAGAAAATGAGCCGACTTGGTTAGTCTATCTATGACTATCCAAGCAGAATCATGCTGCTTATTTGTCTTTGGCAGACCCGTCACGAAGTCCATGGCTATATCGTCCCACTTCCACTCCGGTATGCTAAGTGGTTGCAATAATCCTGCAGGCCGCTGATGCTCCGCCTTCACTTGCTGGCATACCAGACACTTAGATACATACTCTGCTATGTCCTTCTTCATCCCTGGCCACCAATAGACTGCCTTGATGTCATGAGTCATCTTGGTAGACCCTGGATGAACTGAGTACGGAGTACTGTGCGCTTCTTCTAGGATCGTCTTCTTAATACTCTGATCGTCTGGCATGCATACTCGATCCTTATATCTCAATAAACCTTGACTGGATATTGAGAAATCTGTAGTCTTGCCTTCTCGGACTGCATTCATGTGCGTTGCTAGTGAATCATCATGTCTCTGACCATTCCGTATGTCTTCTAGCAGATTCGATTGGATAGACAAGTTAGCCAGCTTGCCTACAACCACTTCTATTCCGGCACTGATAAGCTCCTGCTGTAGTGGCTTTTCTATTCCGGATAAGGCTGCTAAGTTCCCATAACTTTTTCGGCTAAGTGCATCGGCAACTACGTTTGCCTTCCCCGGGTGGTATAGGATTTCGCAGTCGTAATCCTTTACTAATTCCAACCACCGGCGCTGCCTCATGTTAAGCTCCTTCTGAGTAAAGAAGTATTTTAAACTTTTGTGGTCCGTATAAATCTCGCACCGTTCTCCGTAAAGATAATGGCGCCAGATTTTTAACGCAAAGACCACCGCTGCCAACTCCATATCGTGAGTTGGATAGCGTTGTTCATACTCCTTTAACTGACGTGACGCGTAGGCTATCACCCTGTCATTTTGCATCAGTACGCATCCCAATCCTAACTTTGATGCATCACAGTAGACAACGAACTTGTCGTTGGGTGTTGGGACACTAAGTACTGGTGTTGAGCAAAGCTTATCCTTAAGCAACTGGAAGCTTTCCTCACACTTATCATTCCAGTTAAACTTTTGTTGCTTCCGGGTCAGGTTGGTGAGTGGAGTGGCTATTTTAGAAAAGCCCTCTACAAACTTTCTATAGTAACCTGCTAGCCCTAAGAAGCTTCTTACTTCCGACGCGTTCTTTGGTCTAGGCCATTCTTTCACGGCCTCTACCTTCGATGGATCTACTGCAACTCCATCTTTCGATATGATGTGCCCGAGGAACGCCACTTGTGAGAGCCAAAACTCGCATTTCTTGAACTTTGCGTAGAGTTGGTGCTCCTTCAATCGCGTCAAAATTATCCTCAAGTGTTCCTCGTGCTCCACTTCATCCTTGGAGTAAATTATAATGTCGTCGATGAACACAACGACGAATTTATCCAAGTAGTCCTTGAAGACCCTATTCATTAAGTCCATAAACGCGGCTGGCGCGTTAGTAAGACCAAAAGACATAACCAAGAACTCGTAATGTCCATAACGAGTCCTAAAGGCTGTCTTAGGAATATCTTCCCCCTTTACCTTGAGCTGATGATACCCGGACCGTAAATCGATCTTAGAGAATACAGTCGCGCCTCGGAGTTGATCAAACAAATCATCAATCCGAGGTAGCGGGTATTTGTTCTTAATCGTTACTTTATTCAGCTCACGGTAGTCTATGCACATGCGCATACTTCCGTCCTTCTTTTTCACGAATAGTACCGGAGCTCCCCATGGTGAATGGCTTGGCCTAATGAAACCCAAGTCTAGGAGTTCTTGTAGCTGCGTCTTTAACTCCTTGAGTTCCGTAGGTGCCATCCGGTATGGTGCCTTAGAGATAGGCTCGGTGCCCGGTACTAATTCTATCGTGAAGTCTATTTCTCTAGTTGGCGGCAATCCTAGCAAGTCATCGGGGAAAACTTCTGGAAATTCTTGTATGACTCGAACATCTCCAACTTTGAGTGATGTCTCCTTCTCCACATTCGTGATGTTGGCTAAGAATGCTTGACATCCTTTCTCCATCATTCTCTGAGCTTTGAGAGATGATACTAACGGTGTGCGTAGTCCTGAAGCTTGTCCCATGAAGCACAGTTTCTGGCCGTCAGGAGTATCGAATGTCACCTTCTTGCGTCTGCAGTCGATCGTTGCGCCATGCCGTGCTAGCCAATCCATGCCTAGTATGACGTCGAAGTCTTTGATCACCAGCTCTATCAGGTCTCCTTCTAGTTCCTTGTCCTCAATCTTGATTGGTACGCCTCGTACAATTCGTGATGATAGAACTACTTTGCCCGAAGGCAACTCGGTTGCAAACCTAGTTCTAAATCTTTCACTAGGTTTGTCTAGTTTATCTATCATTCCTAACGAAATATACGAATGGGTGGCTCCCGAATCAAATAATACATGACATAATTTATTGAGGATGGAAACCTGACCTGTGACCACCTTGTTGCTAGCATCCGCCTCTCCTTGGGTTAAAGCAAAAACCCGAGCAGGAACCATCTTTTCGTCCTTCTTTCCTTCCGGCTTTTGCTGAGGACAGTCTCTTTTACGATGCCCTTCTTGACCACAGTTGAAACACTCCTTGGTGTTGGCACGGCATTCTCCAGGATGCTTCTTCTGACATTTGGCACATGGCGGGTATTCCACGTAGCCCGACCTATTTCCCCCATTACTTGGTCGTGCCCTTTTATTGTTGTCGGCTTGCTTGTTGTCAGGATGCCTTCTCTTCTGTCCGTTACCGTTGTTGTTGGAATGGCTGTTGCTGGACTGATTGTTGTTCCGACTGGCCTGAGGTTGGCTCTGCTGCCTAGGTTCCGGCTTGCTGGCTTCTTCTTTGCTCACGTTGGCTTGCAACCTTTCTACTTCAATTGCCGTCTCAAGAACGTCGGCATATGAAGTGTTTCCCGGGTTTGCTAACTTAACCCCCATCTCGATCTTCGGGCGAAGTCCTCTAACAAACTTGTTCACCCTTAGATAGTCGGTCGGAACTAACTCTGCCGCGAACTTGGCTAAGCGATCAAACTGACGAGCATATTCCGCCACTGTTAAATTCCCTTGCTTCAGATTGGTGAACTCCTCAACTCTCGTAGCAAGTACCGCTGAATTGTAGTACTTCTTGTGGAAGAGCTCCACAAATCGGGTCCACGTCATGGTGGCAGCATCGTGGGATTGCTGGACCAAGTCCCACCATATCCTGGCATCTTTCTTGAGCAAAGATGAGACGCAGGATATGCGGTCTGCATTACTAAGGTTCATGTGGGCTAGGATCGGCTCCACATTCCTTAGCCATTCTTCTGCTTCAAAGGGGTCCGTAGTCCCTTCGAAGTTCGGAGCGTGCTGCTTGCGGAACCTCTCGTACACTGGCTCCATATGCTGTACAGGATAAGGAGCGTAGTTCGTCATAGGCCATCCCCCATACGGACCAACTTGTTGGGGTACTGGGGCCATTGGCTGTGGCGGAGGCTGAGGCTGAGATTGAGCCTGTTGGCGTTGTTGCTGCAGAAGTTCCTCAACTTGTTGTCGCAGTCTGGCAATCTCTGCAGTGTTGTCAGCTGGCTGTGCCGGCGCGTTGCGGCGAGCAGTAACACGCACTCTCCTTCGGCGAACGGTAGGGACCGCATTGGTCGCTGGAACATCGTTGGAAGCGTTCCCGTTGGTGCGAGCAGATCTTCGGAGAGACATCGTAGCAGAGTTCTAACAGTTAAAAGAAACATGTTAGAACTTTTTCCTAATAGGCTCTAAGGCAAAAACTTATTCTAAAACAAACATATCTCGGACCTATTTATTATGACTTTTTATGAAAAATTATATAGGTCTTTATTTATTATTAGAGTGGGTTTCTATACTTAGAAAAACAAGTCATATTTATTTTCTAAGTGTGTTTCTAATCATCCTATATGACTTAATTCTCAGGCTCGAAACTTATCTTTGTTCCAAAGTTAACCATATTGAGGGAGGGCTGGGATCAGTAAAATCGTTCCCACTACTAAGGCCCCCTAACTCTCAACAAGGAAACCAGGTTCATTGATTCGTATCCACCCTCACCGAACTCAGTCATTATTCATTTTATTTAGTATTTATTATGATTGTGAAAAAAAATTTCAAACTCACACATGATATTCAAATAGCATGTTTATTCATTTGGAAAAACAATTTCACTTATTACAATCATAACATAAAAGTAAATAAAACAAATAAAAACTACTAATCTAAAAATCAGGATCTTTTACATCCGATCCGTCATCTAACATATCATCATCTATAGCCTCATAGTCATCATTATCATGAGCATCAAAATGCCCTCTAGGAAGGTTTGTGAGAATCCTATTCTTTTGCTCCTTGGTGAATTGAAATTCAAATTTTGCGGTGAACCTAACTAAGAGGAAATAGTATCTCATTGCTAATGGTGATTCATCCTCATCATTCATTTCTTCCCATATTTCTTCTAAGGCTGCTATTACAGGATGGAAATCTTTAAACAACCTAATCACTAATACATATTGTTCCGTTGATCTTAGCATTATTTGTTTAGCCTCTTGAAGGCCACCTATTGCTTGGTGAAACAAAAGCAACCTTCGTGTAATCCTTTCTAAGGCTCCTACGGTGTTTCTTGGCTCCCTTATTCTTTTTAAGGCCTTAATGGCTCGGATATCTTGGTAGGTTAAAGCTCCATTCATTTTTAACTGAAACATAAACACTAAAGTTGTTAGCTATACACATAGACAAAGTAACTTGTAACTTGTAACTTAAACACTTACTTGGCGGTCCGATTCGGAGCTTTGAGCATGTGTATCGAGGAGAACTTCATGCGAAGGAACCGTTTCTCTGATACCAACTGTAATGACCCACTAATCTAGACTAATTGGACCATTATCGAAACTATACATAAAAACTTACATTTTACGAAAATACCATAATTTATTGAGTAACTTGAAAATAAGAGTTATTTACAAAGAAACAGAATACTAAGAAGGATTTTGGGATCCCATTGTCTTTAAAACAAAATAAGATTTAAAATAAAAGACATTACATAATAATGCGGAAAATACATGTAAAACCATAAAAAAAAACATAAAAGGAGACTACATCCTTGAATCGATAACGCTCGGCCCCTTGACTCCATTCATCATCGATACACATCCTCCCAAGCATCACGAATCTTACCGCCTCTAAGCTTATTTTCCTGCACATAAACAGAAAGGAGTGAGCCTAATGCCCAGCAAGGAAAAAAAAACCTAACACATAGTCATATACACAATTTCATAAGAAAACATAAAGACTTAACATAATACATATAACATACACTTATTATAATGGCCATTATTACTTGGGGTCCCATAGACTAAACAAGCATATGCCCATGGGGTTAATGGGGTCCTACTAGCTAAGTAGGTCATATGCCCATAACCCATTTGGGGTCTTGTTAGTCATAAGGGTCATATGCCCAAGCCTACAACATACACATGCACAACATATTCATAACATACCCATATCATATCATAACACAAAAGATAACATAAACATAAACATATATATTCTAGCCTATTTTCCTTACCAAAGTTACCGGGATAAAATGGACTGAGTTAGGACTTTTGGAACACTCCTAAAACCACAATGAACAAGGGTGAGTCTAAAGAAAGGAGATGAAATGAAAGAGAATAGGAAGACTAAACCATTAAACGAAAATATGCTTACCACCACTTAAGTGCTTAAGAACTTGGATTCCCTAACCAAAAATAAGAATAAGGTTAGGGGACTGAGTAGAAGGTTTTGAGAAAAGAAATAACATAGAATACAGAAAGGACTAGAGTTTTGGGTTTACCTCAAAGATTGCAAGATCAATCTAACATCCACCGAAATACTATAGCACTCACTTACTTCCCAAGTGTTTGATAAGCTTATGATGTTTAAGCTTATAGTTTTTCCCCAAACCAAGTGTTTACACTCTCACACTCACTTAACACTAGCAGCCTCTGAACTTAGAGCAAATGGTGAATAATGGCTGGGTACTAGGTCCTATTTATAGAGTTTGGGAATGAAAATATCTTGATTTTACTTGAATAAAAATAATGGCTTTTTAAGTGAAAATCATTTGAATAATCGTTCAGCAGAGGCTGAAGACTCGTTCAGAAGATGCTGGACTGTTGAAGGCGTTTGAATGGCTGAAGGGAAAAGAATTCAAATGAATTTGAAAACATGCTGGTGGAGGCGATATATCGCCCCCTATAGGCGATATATCGCCTGGACCTTTGTTCCCGAGGCGACCGTGCATCGATTCGTGTTTTCCGTATCTACGTGCTGCGACATATCGCCCCCTATAGCTGCGATATATCGGCATACGCAGAATATTTAAACACGAGTTTACACATTTTTAGCTAAGTTTGAATGGACTAAACAGCCTTGACTAAGCCCTCAACGTGCTCAAAGCTGCTGACTGACCCTATACATTCAAACTTTTACCCTTATTTAATTTAATCCTCAAAAATACTTAATCCTTAATTACCATTCAAAACATGTGCTTAAAATCCTATTGGTTGATGTCTAAACCTTATAATATACTAATATAATCCTTAATATCAGTCACATTAATCAAACCTTAGGTTATACTTAATATTCTTAAACTATAGGTTAAACTTAGAAAATCTATAAGTACTACTATGAGTGTCCAAATAACTCCCGGTCTGAACCAAAAATCCAAAGTAACAATGATAACACTAAACATACTATAATACTACTAAACAATTAGCTAAGTAAAGTTCTTGGACTCTACAATTTTGGAATACTAAGCAGCTTCAATAAGCCTGCGGGTCGCTAATGTTTTGCTTTTCCTTGCTGGCATATAAGGAATTTGGACACATATTGTGCTACGTCTTTCTTCATTCCGGCCACCAATATAGTGCCTTAAGGTCGTGATCATCTTGTTCGACCCTAGGTGAACTGAGTATGGGGTAGTGTGTGCCTCTTCTAAAATCTTCATCTTAATTCCATAGTCATTTGGCATGCATACCCGACCCTTATATCTCTAGAATCCTTGTCCAGAAATAGAGAAATATGTAGTCCTACCTCCTTTGACTGCAACCATGTGTGATACTAACGTGTCATCATGCCCTTACCCAATCCGTATATCTTCTAATAGACTTGACTGGATGGACAAGTTAGCCAATTGACCAATGACTAGTTCTATTCTGACATTAATTAGCTCTTGCTGAAGCGGATTTTCTATTCTAGATAATGCTGCTAAATTTCCATAACTCTTCCAGCTTAACGCATCTGCAACTACATTTGCTTTTCCTGGGTGGTATAGGATTTCGCAGTCATAATCCTTTACTAGTTCTAACCACCTGCGCTGTCTCATGTTGAGCTCTTTCTGCGTGAAGAAATATTTTCAACTTTTGTGGTCCGTATAAATCTCACACCATTCTCCATAAAGATAGTGGCACCAGATTTTCAATGCGAAGACCACCGCTGCCAACTCCATATCGTGTGTTGGATAGCATTGTTCGTATTCCTTCAGCTGCCTCGAGGCGTAGGCTATCACCTTGTCATTTTGCATCAGCACTCAACCCAAACCTTGCTTCGATGCATCACAATATACTACAAACTTGTCCTTGGTTGTCAGTACATAAAGTACTGGTGTTGAGCATAACTTATCCTTGAGCAACTGGAAGCTCTCTTCACATCTATCTATCCAGTTGAACTTTTGATGTTTCCGGGTCAGGTTGCTAAGTGGAGTGGCTATCTTAGAAAAGCCTTCTACGAATCTCCGATAATATCCTGCTAGCCCGAGAAAACTTCTAACTTCTGACGCATTCTTAGGTCTTGGCCAATCCTTCACAGCCTCTACTTTAGCTGGGTTTACCGCAACTCTGTCCTTGAATACTATATGGCCAAGGAATGCTACTTGCGATAGCCAAAATTCACATTTCTTGAACTTGGCATAAAGTTGATGCTCCTTTAGTCGTAGCATAGCCAATCTTAAATGTTCCTCGTGCTCGACTTCGTCCTTGGAGTACACCAAAATATCATCAATGAACACTACGATGAATTTGTCCAACTAATCCTTGAAAACGTGATTCATTAAATCAATAAATGCAGCTGGAGCGTTGGTAAGACCAAAAGACATAACTAGAAACTCGTAATGTCCATATTGAGTTCTAAAAGTTGTCTTTGGTATATCCTCTTCCCATACCTTGAGCTGCTGATAATCGGACTGTAGATCAATCTTTGAAAATACAGACGCAACTCGGAGTTGATCAAATAAGCCGTCGATCCGGGGTAGCGAGTACTTATTCTTAATGGTCACCTTGTTCAACTCGCGATAATCTATACACATTCGCATGCTTCCATCCTTCTTCTTTACAAATAGAACCGATACTCCCCATGACGAATGGCTTAGTATGATGAAACCCAAGTCTAAGAGTTCTTGCAACTACGTTTTCAACTCCTTGAGTTCAGTAGGTGCCATCCGATATGGTTCCTTTTAGATAGGTTCACTCCCCAGTACTAGTTCAATTGTGAAGTCAATTTCCCGAGTAGGCGTAACCCTGGTAAGTCGTAAGGAAATATTTCTAGAAATTCCTTTATAATGTGGACATCTCCAACCTTTAGTGGTGTTTCTAGTGCCATATCCGTGACACTCGCTAAGAATGTGTGGCATCCTTTCTCTATCATCCTCTAAGCTTTGAGAGATGAGATAAGCGGTGTATGTAGTCCTGAAACCTTTCCCATAAAATATAGTTTCTGACCGTCAGGAGTTTCGAACGTCACTTGCATAAGTCTACAATCGATGGTTGCACCATGCCTTGCTAGCCAATCCATGCCTGTATTACGTCGAAGTCTTTGATTTCTAGCTATATTAGGTATCCTTCTAGTTTTGTGCCCTCGATTTTGATCGGTACTCCTCGCACTATTCGTGATGATAGGACTACTTTCCCAAAGGCAATTCTCTCTAAAACCTACTTCTAAATCTTTCACAAGGTTTGTCTAATTTCTCTATCATTCCTAACGAGATATATGAGTGTATTGCTCCCGAGTCAAACAATACTGAACATATATTATCGAGGATAGGAATTTGACCTGTGATCACTTTGTTACTAGCTTCGGCTTCTCCCTGGGTCAAGGTAAAGAGTCTGGCTGGAACCATCTTGTTGTCCTTCTTTTCTTTTTGTTTGAGCTGTGGACATTGTTAGGAACACGTTTCCTAATGCGCAGCGGAAAGGTGGTGGGTTTGGCCCAGTGTACAACAAAAATTTTGTAACATTTTAAACTACCTTTAAATATGCGGATCCATTAATATACATACATTAATCATAAGCAAGAAAAGAATAGAAAACATGCCTCTTGATGCCTATCAAGTGTCCTTGCTATCTTTTCGTAATTTGAGCGAACTTCCTATCCAAGCTGCTCCCAGGTACTCACACTAAGATCTTCCGCAACATTCTCTACACCTCAAGAAGTGTGTGGGCACTTAGAGAATAAAGGATAGTTAAATATTGGTTCTACTTGATGTACTCAACACATGAGATCAAGAGAATGAGGTCTGAAATTGGTTATGTATCTTTTCCAGGGAGAGATATAAAAGTATCGGTCTTTTTCATAGGGCGAATTCTTGAGTATCTTGAGTATATTTTTATTTTCTGATAAGTCTTACTTAAAAAGAAAATATTCAAATTTAAAAAATAAATCTGTAACCAATTTACAATTTATCTTTTAATTAATTAATTAATTATCTTATTAATGAATATATCCAAAAACTAATTTTTGAATTTTCCATTAATTAATTAATTAATTAAATAAAATTGAAAAATCTATCCTTGAAAATTGTGCAGTACACGCCACACACAGTCCATGGATTGTGTGTGGTCGTGTACCACCCTATATTTTAGGGATATTTGATTTTTCTATTTTTATTTGATTATTTATTTAAACTACATTGTCAGGTAAAAATGTAACAATCTAATAATTAATTCAAATTTGAATTAAATATCTTTTTAACTAATTATCAAATATAATTAATTATTTGAATAAATATCAATCTTTTAAATTCAAATCTAATTTGAACTTATCAGATTATTATCTCCCACTCAAATAAAGATATTTAATTAATTCTACCAATTAATTAAAACCAATACAAAATTCGAAATTAAATATTTAATTTATTATAATTTCAAAAATTATAATTAATTATTTATTTAATATAGTTTTGAAAATTAATTTAATTCTTTAGTATAATTTCAAAAATTACATAATAATTAAATATTAATTAATTTTGTTAATTGCAACTAATTTGTAATTAATTAATTAACCACTATTATCACATAATTGCATATTTGGCCCGAAGAACAAATTTCTTCTTAAATATGTCTTTCAACCATTTTCCCATTTATATCAACTCTTGTCTTGGATAATGTTGATAGAGCTGTTGTGGGGACCTATGGACCTATAATTCTAAGCTCCAATAAATTTGAGATTATTAATTAAATAATCTTAATTTATTAATCTCATGATTGTTGTACTATAAATATGAGACTACACTCTTGTAATTATAGACATTTCATTTAGTGAGTACTTTATAAAATAAAGCGTACATTGATATAATCATTGCATACAAATTAACACTCTAATAATGGTTCATAATTAATCGAGAATAAAATTACCATTTTACCCTTTTAATTATATCTTGTTTCCTTAAGTGCCATTGACTTTACTAGTGAAGGTTAATTCGTAACTAAATTATGAATTTGAGCTCCATAACCTTTCAGTCCCACAAGTCAACCCTTAAGAGAACCATTATTCAATCTCTTACGAGAACGTATATGTTGACCACGATTTTCGCCAACGACGAGTAGACGTCAAAACTACAATAAACCTTCAAGAGAAAAATACGACACTAATAATTTTATAGTGATTCAGCCCCAAGTTATTGGTAATAGCCTAATCCACTTGGAGTTGTGATATATATCCTACACTTAAGATCAGATGATCTTGAGCCGATTGAGTTTCTTAAGTGTAAGTAGAAAGATACATAGTTTCTCTCTCTAAACTCTCTCAGAAAATGCCCCAAGAATGCCCCAAGTAGCAGTCCTAAAGTCTCCAAACTAGAGAGTTTTTCTCAGCCTAAAAAGATCAGACCCCCCAAAATGATGCCATGAGCCATTTATTTATAGGCTCATGGATCGTACATTAGATATTCCCTTTGGCTGGGTCATTGGTTCTTTCAACAGACTTTCATTAATAAAATATAAATGAATTTAAATTACAATAATATAGTTATTATTCCGGGAAATCTGAGAGATTCCCCTGGCAGTTGAGAATGATTCGGGTTGAAGTTGTTACTGAGGACATAGGCAAGCACCTCTCATCGGCAAAGCACACCTCTAGTCGGTATAGGCAAAGCACTCCTCTAGCACACTCTGGTTTAGCAAAACACTTTACTGGTCGGGCAAAACAAATTACTGGTCGGCCATGCACTCCACCGGTCGACCAAATACTTCACTGGTTGCCCAAACCCTTAACTAGTCAGCCAAACACCTCACTGGTCGGCCAAACACCTAACTGGTCATCCAAACACTTAACTGGTCAGCCAAACACTTAACTGGTCAGCCAAGATAGGTTATTGGTCAGTCAAAAATCTTTACCGGTCGGACAGAAATTCTATCAGGTCGATCCGATCACTTTATCACAACTCTGAATAGCTAACACATTTATTGACTATTAATGTGCCATTTACTGACCATGCATTGCCACTTGTCACTTCTGATTGCCACGTCATCGAACTGAAATTTTGGGGATAACATTTGCCCCCCAAGTTCATTATATGATTTACTCGTATGATAAACTTTTTCTCTAGCAAAATGTTTTTGAGGTCATCCAAAAGCTTCCATCCAGTCAGTAACCTTCACTTTTGTAGTAAACCCACGACTTAACTTTCTGTCCATAAAAATGGTAGTTATCAGTTTCCCAGTTCCATTGCTCTTTCGGGCTCATAGGTATAGGATAATCATTAATGTTATCATGAAGTTCGTTGAACCCTTGAAATTCAACTTGTTGATCATGTTTGCATAGTTCAAATTCAAGAAAATAGGTTCCCCTTTTAGCCCATCAAACCCATAACCTTGGCCACTTTCAGCTATTTAGACCACTCGGATTCGTGCCCGTACTTCTCGGACACACCAATCCATCTCCTCAGATGGCCATCCAACATCTCCTCGGACGCCTCTCGATGCCTGACTCTTTGGACACACAAACCACAGCTCTGCGGATGCGCCAGGCCCCTCAGATGCACACATGCCATCCTCTCAGATGCGCACGGATCCTCAGATGTACCTCGACGCCTGGCTCTTTGGAAACACAGACAACAGCTCCTTGGATGCGCCAGGCTCCTCGGATGCACAACTTCCAGCCTCTCAGACACGCAGACAGCAGTTCCTCGGACGCCCGACCCAGCTGATCAGATGCGCGCTTACTGCTCAGACGCATACCCTATCCCGCTTGGACATGCAGCCAACATCCGCTCGGACACAGCCCCAGCTGCTCGAACACGCAGCCACCATCCGCTCGGACATGCAGCCAACATCCGCTCAGACGCAGCCCCAGCTGCTCGGACACCAGCCTTCATCCATTCGGACATGCAGCCATTATCCACTCAGACGCAGCCCCAGCTGCTCGAACACCAGCCTTCATCCATTTGGACATGCAGCCATCATCCGCTCGGACGCAACCCCAGCTGCTCCGACACCAGCCTCCGGACACGCGCGCGGGCCTACTCGGGCACACTCGGCATCTACTCGGCCATCACCCATTCGATCGGGCGTATGGCATAGCTACTTAAGCATATGCCTAAAACTTATCCTTCGAAACACCATCAAAACACCTTGTTCGAATCTCTCAAAAGTATTTTGAGAGATTGATTTCTCTCAATCAATCTTGTGGAAAAATTGACTTCTCTTCTCAAAGACATTTCTTCACTATGTAGTATTTACTTTGCATTCATTTGTTCGTGTTTGTTTGATTCACTCCAGGGACTCATCGCTGTTAGTCATGCTCAACAATAGAGTTTCCTACTTGACGAGTGATATATGCTCAGCCAACCAGGGAAGTTGTATCTGCTCTCCCGACCAGGAAAACTTTGTACCTGGCCAGTAGTTTACTCTTTTTTCTTGTGAAGACAATTGTTGCTTAGCAGCTTTGATATTTTTCTCGTACAGCCGAGCTGTTGGCATTTATACTTTACTTTTCTTGGCTAACTTGAAACACTCTAAGTCTTTTTAAACTTAAAAAGTTATAAGTTTTTTGTGAATAGTAAAGTCACTCTGATGTATGCCTTATATTTTAGCATGAGTACTTAGTTTTCTTTCTTAGAAATTCTAGACATTTCATAAGTCCTAGCTAAGTATACTTTCTCACACTCTTATTGCTCTAACATTTTATGAGCATAATGTTTATTGTCGCACGAATATCTGCTTCTAACTTGAAATTTTAAAAAATTCCAAGTTACTTAAGCTTTGTCAAACAAGTTAGCTTAATGGCCTTTTTAGACTTCAAAAATTTACAAGTCAGCCTAAAAACAGATATCTTAACTCGTGCTCTTATTGCCTGTGTTAAATTATACACCAGTATACCCCATGTGCCCCCCAAGTGATCGAGGGTTGAAAGATCCTTATTTACTTGCTACTTGACCGAATCTGTTCGAGCAGTTAATTACTCGTGAAACACATAGAATATATGGAAAATATTCAAGCAGTTGAACACTGCTTGAATGTATCGACCAGTTGAACACTGTCCGATTTTACCGACTAGTTGAACACTATTCGAATAATTAACTCACATGCACATTTGTAGCAAGAATCGACCACGCTACTCGTAGTCTCTTTTATTACTCGTAAATTTAAAAAGGATAATACGTGTCTAATAACGAGTCTTAAACAAAAAAAATTGTTCAAAAATAGCTCACTGGTTAGCAAATAACCAGCTCATAAACCAAATTTAAATAACAAGTTAAACAACTTGAAATTAAACTACCACTCTGAAAGCGGTATTTGGTGATAATATATCCTCTGATGTTCACCGCTCCAATGGTTTCTGATCCTACCACTCCCGCTTGTAGAAGTGTCTCAACATATCTCTCCCTTGCTTTGTTGCTATCCTCAGCCAAGTGTGGACCTCCACATATAGTGTTTAAGGTAAAGTCCACAGGCCCGGGTTGCAAGGGTGGATATCTCTGTCATTTGAACCCAGGATTGTTGCTGCCTCCTTGTCCTTGGGGTGTCTCTGCCCGGTACTTTCTCAACTTGCCCGACCGGAGAAGAAATTCTATCTCGTACTTGAGGTGATTGCATTCATTCATGTCGTGACCAAAATCTCCATGGAAATGATAAAACTTATTCATGTCTCTCTTCTTCATCTCTTTCCTGATGGGTGGAGGTTTCTTGTAGGGAACCTCTTCATGACTAGCAAGATATATTTCCGCTCGGCTGGCCGAGAGAGTAGTGTAATTAGTGAACTGAGGCTCATACTTGGCTGGCTTTTCGTTTGAACTCAACTTTGACTTCTTTTCTTCATGGTGGTCAGACCCGTTATTTCCACATTTCTTTCCACCATTCTTAGGAGAGTCAGTTGATCCGCCCGGATTGTTTATGCCATTATCCTCTTTCTCGATTACATCATCCAATTTCATATACTTGTTTGCTCGGTCAAGAAATTTTTGAAGTGTTGAAATTGGATTTCTATGTATACTATCTCACAAAGGGCTACGATAAGTTATCCCAGCGGATATGGCAACCATCTTCCCCTCGTTTCCTACAGCAGTTGCTATATTGGCTTCTCTCATGAATCTCTGTATTTAATTCTTTAAAGACTCATCTTTTCCTTGCTTGATATCTGCCAAGTGGTTGGCATAAACTGGTGGAGTCCGGGAAGTGTTGAATTGTCTACAAAACTCCTTCCTGAATGATTCCCAAGAGGTAATGGAGTTCGGATTAAACTTCCAATACCATTCTTGGGCAGTATCGGATAATGTAGTCAGGAAAACTCTACATCGATAATCGTCACTTACTCCGAGCAATTCCATCTGGTCCTCAAATTTCCCAACATGTCAGATGGGATCTACCTTTTCTGTATATACTGGCAGAACCGGTGCTTTATATTTTTCCGGCGGCTAGGCTGCTCTAATCCGGGCACAAAATGTGCTGCCACTCTAGTGGTCTATCGTATCCATCCCGGAAGGTCGTTTTGACAAACCTTGTACTACAGTCGTTAGCACGTCAAGCTGAGGTTGGATGGTTGGTGCAACTGACGAAGTTCCAAGGTCTTGACTGCCTGGTCGGGCATTACCATCTGGTGCACTGTCGTCAAGTATTTCTACTTTACTGGCAGGGCAGTTCAGATTTTGCCCTTCGACCAGGACGATCCTCCTCTTGTTGGTGATAACATCCCTTAGATCCTTCCGGGAAGCATGCTCTCCTGCCCGATAGAACACCGTACTCTTCAATTTTTCAGAGGGCTTACTATGCGGGACTTGCTCTCTCCTACTACGCTGCTGGGCGGGGTGCAGTGGAGGCTTTTCAGTACGTCCCGAGCAGTCTTTTCCTCCTTGTGGGTTATTGTATTCTTTATCCTTTAACTGGTTAGTGTGATGACTATCAGCCTCATCATGACCATGTCCATCTTTGAACTGTGAAGTTCCCTTATCTTGAGGAGTTCTGGTATGATCCTGCCTGGGTGGGGTCTTCTTACTGCCCGATCGGTGACTTCGTGATCTCAAAGTTTTTGGTCAGTGGCTTCTAGAGGGCATTCTAGAGTTCTCCCTTTGTGTTGATGCAGTTCTAGAGTGGACTCTGTTATCTGCCAGACCAGTCTGATTGCTTCAACTTCGATCAGGTCCTCGAGAGTCCATCCTTCCAGCAGGGGACTTCCGACTAGCGTTGTCCTTTCGTGCTCCTTGGGCGGCTTCTCATGCCGTGGCTTGAGCATTGGCTTGGGCCAATTGGGTAGCCGCCTCTAAAGCAAGTGCTGCTTCGCGATGTCTTCGGTCGGCCTCCTCTTGTCGTTGTCTGATCTCTTCGCTTCTGGCCTCCATATCGCGCCTTTGTTGCTCTAACGCAGCTCTCTGCCTGGCCATCTCTTCAGCGAAAGAATCCTGTCAAGCATTGAATTGCATCATCTCCTACTAGAAAGCGCTTATTGATTCCTGGAGTTTTTCAACTTCTGGAGTGATCTCCTCGAGAAAGACCCTGAGCTCAGTCTCTGGGTTCTGCGGTCCAGGACCATCTGATCTAGCAGGCTCTTTTGACGTGCCTGACTTTTTAGATGCCACATTAGTATTCTTGGGCGCCATCTTGATATGATAGTTGTGTGTTTCTTCTCTTCAGGCTCTCAATGAAAGCACCAAAATGGTGACCATGATTTTGGCCAACGACGAGTAGACGCCAAAACTACCATAAACCTTCCAGAGAAAAATACGACACTGATAATTTTATAGTGGTTCAGCCCCAATTTATTGGTAATAGCCTAATCCACTTGGAGTTGTGATATATATCCTACACTTAAGATCAGATGATCTTGAGCCAAATGAGTTTCTTAAGTGGAAGTAGAAAAATACATAGTTTCTCTCTCTAAACTCTCTCAGGAAATGCCCCAAGAATGCCCCAAGTAGCAGTCCTAAAGTCTCCAAACTAGAGATTTTTTCTCAGCCTAAAAAGATCATACCCCCCAAAATGATGCCATGAGGCATTTATTTATAGGCTCATGGATCGTACATCAGATATTTCCTTTGACCGGATCATTGGTTCTTTCAACAGACTTTCATTAATAAAATATAAATGAATTTAAATTACAATAATATAGCAATTATTCCGTGATATCTGAGAGATTTCCGCGGCAGTTGAGAATGATTCGAGTTGAAGCTGTTACTGAGGACATAGGCAAGCACCTCTCGTCGACAAAGCACACCTCTGGTCGGTATAGGCAAAGCACTCCTCTAGCACACCTCTGGTCTAGTAAAACACTTTACTGGTTGGGCAAAACAAATGGCTGGTCGGCCAAAATAGCTGACTGGTCGGCCATGCACTCCACCGATCGGCCAAATACTTCACTGGTCAGCCAAATACTTAACTGGTCAGCCAAACACCTCACGTGTCGGCCAAACACCTAACTGGTCGGCCAAACACTTAACTGGTCGGCCAAGACATGTGACTGGTCAGTTAAAAATCTTTACCGGCCGGACAGAAATTCTATCAGTTCAGTCTGATCACTTCATCACAACTCCGAATAGCTAACACATTTATAGACTATTAATGTGCCATTTACTGACCATGCATTGCCACTTTTCACTTCTGATTGCCACGTCATCGAACTGAAATTTTGGGGATAACAATATAGATTCCATATATGCATACTATGTCCCTAGCCATTTACATTAATGAGTTCCCAAAACAAAAGTTTCTAGCCTGATCATTCTGACAGACCCGAACGAGTGAATCAAAGAACGCACATAACATAAACATGAGTTTGTAGTAACTTCAGGATTAAGATCTATTTGTATATGATCATCAAATGATATATTTAATTAATACTTCGAAACAGTATTTAACTAATTATTAATTAACATATCTGGTCCAGTTCTATATATTCTCTAATATATAAAGTACCTCCACTAAAGTGTCCTACTACACTAGTGATCCAGATCTAGATCACATGTATTCATAATTCTAGTGGACCGAACTTGCAGTAATTAATCTAAAGACTCCATAACTTTATCTACTGCGAACTATTCAAGTTCATTTATCTCAAACACAATCCTCCCATACCAATACGTGTTTGAGATCACATATATGAACTTAGGAATTTTTCTGATATTTAATTAATATTATCACAGAATAATATAGTCCATAAAATATATGCATAACAAATTCAATTTATTTTTTGTTTCTTAAAACAATGATTTTAGGGCACTATTCCCAACACACATTCCTTCTTTCGATGACCTTCCTGGCCACAATTAAAACAACCCTTGGTGTTTGCACGACACTCCCCAGGATTTTGTTCTGACATTTGGAGCACTAAGGGTATTCCACATAACCCGACCTATTACTTCCATTATTTGTCTGTGTTCTTTTGTCATTGTCGGCTTGGTTACTATCAGGATGCTTCCTTTTTTGGCCATTATTGTTGTGCCTGTGGTTGTTGTTGTCGTTTCGACCATTCTGAGTCTGATTCTCTTGCTTGGGTACAGACTTTCTTGCCTCCTCCTTACTAACATTTTCTTGGTGCATTTCCACCTCTATAGTCATTTCTAGAGCATCGGCGTAAGAAGTGGTTCCAAGATTTTCCACCTTGACTGCTAGCTCAATCTTGGTTCTTAGTCCCCTAGTGAACTTGGTAACCCTCAAGAAATCGGTGGGGACTAATTCTTGCACAAACTTGGCTAGTCGATCGAATTGTCGAGCGTACTCGACTACCATCAAATTGCCTTGCTTCAGACTAGCAAACTCTTCCACTCTCGTAGCGATAACAACCGACTTGTAGTACTTTTTGTGAAACAGCTCCACAAATCTAGTCCAAGTCATGGTGGCGACATCATGAGTTTGTTGCACTAAATCCCACCAGATTCTAGCATCCTTCATCAGTTGAGACGAAATGCAGGATATGCGATCTGCATTGCTGAGGTTCATATGTGCTAGTATAGGCTCTACATTCCTAAGCCATTCTTCTACCTAAAAGGGGTCGGTTGCCCCTTCATAGTTTGGATCCTGCTGCTTACGGAAACACTCATAGATTGAGCTGAGCTGGATAAGGCACATAGTTCTCCAATAGCCATCCCCCATATGGGTATCCTACTTGCTAGGGTGCTTGAGCCACTGGCTCAGGCTACAGCTGTGTCTGAGGCTACAGCTGAGTCTGTTATCGTTGTTGCTGCAGTAGTTCTTCTACTTGTTGACATAGCCAGATAATGTGCTGGGGGCATTGGTGTTCGTGCGTGCAGACCTTCATAGCGACTTCTTCAGCAAAGTTCTAACAGTTGAGAAAAACATGTTAGAACTTACCCAAATAGGTTCTAAGGAAAAAATTAATCTAAGCAAACATAACTCGGACCTATCAGTTATGATTTCTTATGAAAAAAAATTTATGTAAGTCATCTTTATAAATTAGGGTGTGATTCTATACTTAGAAAAATAAGCCATCTTTATTATTTTCTAAGTCTGTTTCTAACCATCCTATATGACATAATTCTCAGGCTTGAAACTCGTTGTTGTTCCTAAATTAACCATATTGAGGGAGGGCTGGGATCAGTAACATCGTTCCCACTACTATGGCCCCCTAAACTCTCAATACAGAACCTGGTCCATTGATTTGTATCCAGCCTCACTGAACTTAGTCATTATTTATTTATTCTAAATTTATTATGATTGTAGAAAAAAAAATCAAACTCATACATGTCATTAAAAAATAACAACTTTATTCATTAGGAAAAAGATTTTCACTAAGTGCAATCATAAATTCAAAAATAAATAAATAAACTAAACTAAAAAAATAACTAGGGTAAAATCTAAAAATCAGGATCCTCTACATTTGACCCTTCATCTAACATATCATCATCTATTTCTTCATAATCATCATTACTATGAGCATCAAAACTACCTCGAGGAATTTTCATTAAGATGTTATGCTTTTGTTCATTAGTGAATTGAAATTCAAACTTAGAGGTGAACCTTAGTATAAGGAATTAATATCTCATGGCTATCAGTAAATCATCTTCACCATCTATAGTCTCCCATAATTCTTCTAATATTGAAATTACAGAAGGAAAATCTTTAAAAAGCGTAATTACTAGGACATATTGTTCCATAGCTCTCATCATAATTTGCTTAGTAGTTTGAAGGTGAACTATCTCCTTGTGAAATAGGATCAATCTTTGAGTGATTCTTACTAGCACTCCTATTGTATTTCTTGGTTCTCTAATCCTTTTCAATGCCTTAATGGCTCGAATATCTTGATAGGTCAAAGCTCCATTCATTTTGACAAAAAACATAATGACTAAAACGTTAGTTATAAACATAAAAATAATAATCATAACATAAACACTTACATTGGCGGTAGATTCGGAACTTTTGTGTGTGTATCTAGGAAAACTTCATGCATGTGAACTGTGAGCTCTAATACCAACTGTAATGCTCCGACTAATTCTAGACCTCAGACCATTAAAAACTACTAAGACATAGCTACTATTTTGGAATACATATATACATAAAATATTAGAACTTTATTAAAAAACCAAAATATGGTACGAGATCTTGTTTAATACATAAAAACATAAAGAAAACTTAATCTTTAATTAATTGTCCAAAACTATATGCGAAAAATAAATACATAAAATAAAGACTTAAAATAACTTCATCATCGATCTTCTAGTAGTCCACTCAATCAGTCCATCCCTAATACACATGCCAAGCTGCCACGAATCCGACCCACCTTCCATGCTCATTTTCCTGCACCATCTAAAATAAAAGAAATGAGCCTAATGCCCAGCAAGGAAAATCTACTAAAAACATATATCGTAAATCATAAGACTATATAATAAAACATATGACGTGAAAACGTATATCATATAGAACTACAATATTAATGGCCATTAACTCATTACCGTAGAATGTGATAAAACCATCTAGGTCCTCAGTCTACTAATCGAGGTAGGTTAGATCACAAGGTAGTATATGATAACCTATCTAGGTCCTCTGTCTACTAATCAAGGTAGGGTAAATCATAACTCTAATCCACGATGATGATAAAAATCTTGGGATTTGATTTGCTTTCTAAGCAACTAACCCAAGCGACTATAACATAACACATATTCATATACATATATGACATATCACATAAACATATCATAAAAAAATATAATCTAACCTAATTTCCTTACCAAAAACTTGGATATTGGAGACAAGAATAGGATTGGAAAACTCCTAAAACCAACAGTAAGAACCATGAGTTTCTAAATAAATGGAGATGAAAAAGAAATCTAAACCATCAAGATAGAAACTTACCGAAAAACCTTAAGTTTTCAAGAAACTTAAACACCTAACCAAAAGTCATAATAATGAGTTAGGATGTAAAAGAAAATAGAAGAACTATGATGGATTAAACCTGAGGATAAGAATACCTTGAATGGACTAGAACTTTGATCTACACCTCAATACTGAAATGACACTCTATCTTACTTCCCAAGTGTTTATAAAGCTTAGATTGAAAAACTTTTAAATCCCAAACCCTAGTGTTTTCTCTCTAGAATTAACTTAGCAGCTTGGAGCCTCTGAAGAATGCTTGAATAATGAATGAAATGGCTGAGAAATAGTTCCTATTTATGGAGTTCAAGGAGTGAAACTAACCCCTTTCAAAATGAATATAATTTGAATATATTTGAATTTTTGTTTCAACACATACTCAGAACTCGGTCAAAAACGTTCAAGAGCAAGTTCAAGTGGTTGAGGGTTGTCTCTAGCTCGGATTCCACGAAGTTTCAAAATCAACCCAAGGGCTGATATATTGCCCAACCCTAAGAGATATATGGCCTATACCTATGCCCCAAGCCTCTGTGTTTTCGTTCGTGGGAAGTCGACATGTTTTCCGTATCTTCTGTAGGCGATGTATTGACCCTATAACTGTGATATATCGGCATACAATGACATTTTAAACACGTTTTTGCACACTTTGGACATATTTGAAGTTTGTTAAAACAACTTTGACTGAGTAAAACGTAATCCTAACAGCTACTGTAGGTTTTAGAGCTTCTAGATCTATCTTTTACTAATTTATTCATCTAAAATGCTTAAATCATCAATAAACATACATGTGACAAGTGTCACGCTCTTAATTATTCTATCTAAACCTTAGGTTATTATAAATAATATTTCTAGGACCAACTATATTAATCAAACCTTATGTTAAAATTAATATTTCTAAACTATAGGTAAAACTTATAAAATCCGTAACTATTTCTATGAGTTTCCAAATAAATCCCGGCTTGGACCAATATCCACGAAAACTAAAATACCACAAGCTACTACTATCTACCTTAGTAAAATTTGAGACACTACAAGAAACCTCTCTCTTCTGGTCCCATCTGTAGGCACCAGATCCCTGACAAACTTTGCCAATCTATCGAACTTCAAGGAATAATCGGTCACTGACATGTTACCCTAAAGTAACTTACCGAACTCTTCAGCTTTCGCAGCTTTAACTGCGTCGTTATAGTATTTCTCATTGAACAGAGTTTTGAATTCTTTCTATTCCATAGGATTTACTGCCCTGGTTTGGGATACCACCTCTCACCATATTTGGGCATCCTCCCGAAACATGTAAGTGGCGTAGGCCACTCTCACATTACCACCTACCCTCAACAAATCCAGGATTGTGGTTATCATAGTCATGCATTGCTCTGCCTACAATGGGTTTGAGCTGCCCTAACAACCAGAGGTTGGAACTTCCTAAACATCTCATACAGGGGTTCTCATCTGTCTCCGGCTACCTGGGGCAGTACTGTCGTTGGTGCCTTTGGCTGTAACACTACTACTACTACGGGCTGCAAGTTCCCTGCGGGAACCTATTGCTATCTCAAGAGGCTAATCTCATCCTCCTTCCTCTGTAACCAGGCTTGCATATCAGCAAGCACCTATTGTCAGTTATCTGGAGCTGCCGGTGGGGCCTGTTTAACATCCTCCTAATCCAGGACCATTACACTCTGTACTTTAAATTGTGTCTGACTTGCTAATCAAGTCATCTGGTTATAGACATGTAACTAATGTTAACATCAAAGGTTAGGGTTAAAAATTTTGGTCAAAGGAATTGTTGACTTTTTATTTAAAAAGTTTCATACATACATGGGATCCCAAAATATTACAAACAAACGTTTAAAAGGGTGTATATACATCAAAAATTACAATCGGCCGACCTAAGCGGCAAATTAGTCCTACAACCTTAGTTCCTCTGAGATATCCTCAGTCGTGGTGGACGAGAACCTGCATATGTACACGCCGCCACCAAAGCTCTCCAACTCATGGCTGGTCAAGCTTTCCTTTTCCCTTACATGCACCGCATAGCACCTGTGAGCCAAGGCTCAGCAAGAAAACTTAAACACATACATGAACAGAAAATACAGAGTTCTAGATACCTATCTGGCATGCATAATAGTAATAACCTACTCATGCAAGCATACATTTACAAATTGATGGTCATTGGACCATTCAAGGGTCGCTGCCTTGAATAATTGACCATAGAGTCAACCCCGGGGCCCTATGCCCTAGCTTTGTGACCATAGAGTCACTTGGGGCCATCGCCCTTTGCTCTAGGTAACTAGCCATAGAGCTAGCCATACTTTTTTGTTTTCTAACAACCATTAGGTCGGCCAACGTAATAGTACGTTGCTGATTTGGGCCTAAGTCTTTCGACCAGCGCGTAGCACGCTATTGTCTTCCTTGATTAATAAGTCAAGCCCTTAACCAGGTATTTGGATTCAAATACAAAAACAAATATAGATAAGCATACTTCAGACAATACAAGTATGCATACATATTAATCATATAACATCATCATGTAATTGCAAACATAGTAATAACCATGCTCCTTAATGGGGCCAAGCTCTAGCTACGCAAACCATGCGAACTGTCATGTAACACTTAATAAGGTACAGAATATTCAAGTATGTTTAATCCACAAGCAAACGATAACTTAAACATGTTCATTCTCAGGGGCCTGAGCCCTATTCACATTTATAGTCAACAATCGGACCAAGCCTAATCACACATATATCATGTATTGGGTGCAGTTTTCTTAACTCAGGTCTGAGTATAGCGCAAAATAAGAATGACACTCGAGCACGATCCCAGTACTTAGCCCCTAGTGATAACCTAGTCACAACCATAATATGGGATTCCTTCAATAATGAGAAAATAAAGGCTTCCGATCCGAGTTTTGGCCTCTGGGACCTCGAATTCTACTAAACCGAGTAGTAGAATCGATCTCTAGCCCTTAGGAATAAATCCCCGTCTCTTAAAACCCACTGTGGCCAAAACAGCCCAGGTGGACTGCGGCCTGCCCTTGAGGGTCACGGGGCACCCCTCAAGTCAAAGGCCCCCTTCCCCTGAAAATGGGACTCGGACCATAACCTGCCCTTCAGGGTCACAACGAGCCTCCTAGACAGAAGCTCCCAAGGGCCCTGGGTTCGGTTGGGTCGTGGCGCCCCAAGAACACGGTCGCGACCTGACCTTGTGAACCCAGAATTCCTCCATTTTCCCCAGCCAAAATCAATCAAAACCACCCCAAATTCACCCTAAAACAACAATTCAATCCTGATAATAAATTTAATATCCTCCTAGCAACAAAACCCAACTAAAAACTGGATGAAAAACTCATTAAAACTCAAGTTCACAACCTTGAGCCCCAAGACTCAAGAACAGCCAAACTAACACTTAAACTCAGTGGAAACTAGGGTTTAAAGCTTACCTTAGTTATGATTTGAGTCCTCCTTACTATAGCTAATCCAATCCCCAAGTTTAGCCCTTCAATTCCCAAGCTTTCAGCCCAAAAATCTCCTTAGTTCCCAAGGAATTCCTTACAAAGTTGAGAGAGAATGAAAGAGAGAGGGAGAGCCGGTTGGTGTTGCTGCTAACAAAGTGTTTTTGTGTTTGGTCCTTGCTTTCTTAAGGCTTAAGTTACTTAAGCTAATCCCGAGGCTCGGGGTACCAAAAACTTCCCCGAGGGCAAAATGATCAAAATCTTTGGTATTCCCTCCTAATCTCACTAACTCCAAATATATCCTCAATTATTCATTTCAGTTTCCCGACAACCCGATACTATGCTAAATACCTAGAATACCCCTTGACTCGCCTCGAGTCAAGAATTGGGTCCTGTTATGACTTTCCCGCTAACTTGCTCCCTAGGGTCGTCTCATGCCGAATAACCCAAATAAACCCACATAATAATGTGGTCTCTCACATATATCACATATATGCACATATATACAATTATGCCCATAACGGGCCAAATTACGAATATGGCCCTTCTAATAAGAAACGAGCCCACATGCATATTTAATACTCCTAAACACGCATAACTAGTTATATTATCATATAACTCACATAATGTTACACAAATATATCATATAAGCATATAATTCCATATATTGCCATCCTGGCCCCTAATAAAGGCCCTAAGCCTTATTAGGTAATTTGGGATGTTACAACTATCCCCTCCTTACATAAATTTTGTCCTCAAAATTTTACCTGAACAGCTCAGGATACTGATTCTGCATATTCGCCTCCAGGACCCAGGTCGCTTCCTCGACCTTTTATTTTCTCCATAATACCTTAACTAAAGGTATAGTCTTGTTCCTCAGGACCTTGTCCTTCCTGTCTAAAATATGAACTAGTTGTTTCTCATAGGTCAAGTCTGTCTTCAGTTCAGATCCTCATAACTCAATACATGAGTCCCATCAGACAAATACTTCTTCAACATGGAAATATGGAATACATTGTGCACACTAGACAGTGCATGGGGCAAGGCCAACCTATAAGCCACCTGGCCCATCCTCTGCAGGATCTCAAATGTTCCCACAAACCTAAGGGTCAACTTTCCTTCTTCCTAAATCTCTTCACCCCTCCCAGTGGTGAAATCCTAAGGAAGACGTAGTCTCCCACCTAGAACTCCATGTTCCTCTGCCTTGGGTCTGAATAACTCTTCTGTCTACTCTGAGACACGATCATCCGAGATCTAATCTTCTCAATAGCCTTAGTGGTCCTCTGAACTGCCTCAGGACCCTAATATTTCCTCTCACCCATCTCATCCCAGTGAACAGGTGATCTGCACTTCCTACCATACAACATCTCATAAGGTGTCACTCCAATAGTAGACTAGTAGATTTTGTATAGGAAAAATTTATCAGAGGCAAATATTTACTCCAAGACCCTTCAAAGTCCAATACACATGCTCTCAGCATGTCCTCCAATATCCGGATACTCCTCTCAGACTGACCATCGGTCTAACGATGATAAGCTATACTAAACCTCAGTTGTGTACCCATCGCCCTCTGTAAACTTCCCCAAAACTTGGAAGTAAAGATAGGGTCCCTATCAGACACGATAGACCTCGAAGTCCTGTGAAGGCGAACTATCTCTCTCACATAGAGAACTGCATACTGGTCAACCACGTAATTCATCCTCACTGGTAGAAAATGAGATGATTTCGTATCTCGATACATGATGACCCAAATTGAATAGTGCTAGCCCACTGTCTTGGGCAATCCTACCACGAAATTCTTCGTGGAATCCTCCCATTTCAACTCTAGGATATCCAGAGGCTGTAATAGCCATGCTGGCCACTCATGCTCTGCCTTGACCTACTGACAGGCCAGGCACTTCGCCACGTATTCAGTCACATCCCTCTTCATCCCAAACCACCAATATAAGGCATTCAGATCCTAGTACATCTTCGTGGTGCCTGGATGTAGAGAATAAGGGATAGTATGAGATTCATCCAGAATCTCCCGTCTGATCCCAGTGTCCATCGGAACGCAGATCCGATCCTTGTATCTCAATAAACCCATGTCTGACATTGTACAGTCCTTAGCTACTCCAGCTAGGATGTCCCCTCTGATCTTTCCCAAATTTGGATCACTTAACTGCTTCTCCTTGATCCTCTCTAAAAGAGTAGACTGCATGGTGATGTTGGCTAACTGGCCCACCACTAGCTCAATACTTTCTCTAGATATCTGCCTAGCACTATACAATTGTCTCAAACCCTTCCGGCTTATGGCATCTGCTACCACTTTGGCGTTCCCTGGGTGATAGAGGATCTCACAATTATAATCATTCACTAGCTCTAACCTATGTCTCAACCTCATGTTCAAATCCGTCTAGGTGAAAAAGTATTTCAAACTCTTGTGGTCAGTGTATATCTCACACTTCTCACTGTATAAGTAGTGCCGCCACACCTTCAGTGCAGAAACCACTGCTGCAAGTTCTAAATCATGTGTGGGGTACCTCTGATCATACTCCTTTAGCTGACGTGATGCATTGGCAATCATCTTTCTTGTTTGCATAATGTACGCCCTGATTTTCCCACGGGCTGATTAGCGGTCTGAGCTGCAGCCTAATCATGATTATCTCGTGGACATCCCCAAAACCGAAGCTGCAGTCATAAGGTCGTACCTCCTTAGCTCAAGGTAACCCAAGGGTTCACCAAGATTGCCTGAGACTTGAGTCCGGACTCTAAAGGCCGAAGGTCGAGTTAAGTATCCAGCTCGTGGTACGAGCTGGATATGGAGGCTATGACCCTTTGTAAAGTCAACACACGCAAGGTAAACGTGCATATATCAGGCATCACGTGACTGATATGCCCCTGACTTCTCGGACACGCAGCAGGAACGTGCGTATTCAGACACCCACGACTAGGTTGGGCCGTGCGGCCCATTATCTCCTTACCTATTGATTTGACCACACTCATGTGTCAGGTTTAGGAATTAATCATGAATGTCACAGAGTTGATACGATAGGTAAGAAGGTCACGGGATGACCTTCTTACCGACTCCCAGGTGCCTTCTCCTATAAATATGAAGACCCTGGGAATAAATAAAGGTTGGATTCCCTCTGGTAAGAAATATCCTGTAATCGTATACCCATAATATAGAAATAATACTGACTAGTGGAGTAGAAGGATTTTAACCTTTGAACCACTTAAAAGACATGTCTTGAGTCACCTCTTTCATTTTTCTAAGATCATATATCTGTTTCGGTTCAACATTTAGCACTAATCCCTTTCTCTTATTTTCTTAAATTACCTGTTGGCGAAGAACCGCGTCAACAGTTTGGTGCTTTCATTGAGAGCAAGTCCTATTCAGTGTTGTCGCAAACATCCAACTATGGTGACAACTTGATCCAGGCACGGTAACGAAACAGAGCAACATTATGGGCAGGAGGCTCATCATACTGCCGTCCATGGTGAACAAGCTCCTGAAGTCCAGCAGCGGCCAGGAAAACAGCCGGCGGGCCAAGACGACACTAGAAGTTCGGCACCTCGGCCGCCTACTCCTAACCCAGGTTATTACACTGCGGTGGAAATGGAGAATGTTCAGCTGAGGAGCCAGCTAGCAATAGCTAGTCAGCAGATCAAGAATGTGCTGGCCCGACTACCCCCTCTCACAAGCGACGTTAACGTTGGAGAGAGGCAAGGCGAGGCTCCTAAGTCTCACCGGGGTAATCGGTCTAGGCGTAGCCGTTCAGACAGACTTCTGACGCCCAACTCCACTCCTTCATCACACCATCGAGAGGCAGACTTCAGAGGAATGCCTAGAGCCGAATAACGGCAATACAGCCGTTCGGTCAGAACGTCGACTCCTAGCTCCCAACCATCCTCGAGCGCGCCCAGGAGAGCTTGAGGAAATTCCCGAAGGAGATTCGGGGAGGGCTCGCAGCATCAACCCGTCCCCAACAACCGTCCTGCAATTCGTCCAGATCGCCAGGCGCGGGACCAGCAGGTTGGCAGGGCCGAAAGAACCCACCAAACTTGGTCCGTCCTGACGGAACTAGGATCGCCTCTCCAGTCAGGCATCCTCCTTCTCCAATCAGATATCCGTCTCCTCCTCGGCCCGTCCGAGATATTCTAGCCTACGGAGGTAGAAGGAGAGATCCGCCATCAGCTGGACCTTCTCGGCGTAGCAGGGCGCGAAGGGAAAGCCCAGGTCCTCACCACCAAAGGCGGACTCCAAGCCTATCTAGCAGGAGCCACTGGACCGGCAGTCGCCGAAGTGATTTCTCTGGGGAAGACCTGCGTCAGCGTTTGAGTTCGGCACAAAGTCATCAAACCACCCAAGGAGGCAACCTTCGAGATCGCCTCAACTCTCATAGAGGGGAGCAGGTAGGAGGAGACCGCCATGCTCGCTCAGGGGGGGCCCTGTCCGAAGTACATAATGGAGGGAATGCCCCAAATAACCTATCTCAAGATAGGAGGGGCAATAACCCACCAAATATGTACAATGGATCCGGAGCTGCTGAACAGCCCCGGAATAACCAAGGACACCAGGACCAAACCCTTGAACGCCTAACTCAGATGGAGGAGCTAATGAGGAAGCTCCTGACGGAGAAAGAAAAAGATGAGTATGATTCAAGGGACGAGATGGAACTCTTCGCCCCCAGTATAGCAGCAACGGCGTACCCACCTGGCTTCCGTATGCCGCACTTGTCAAAGTTCAATGGAGACAGAGACCCGTCGGATCATCTAGGGATGTTCAACACCTTGATGATGGCTCACAACATCGGCCCCGAGCTGAGATGTTTAATCTTTCCTTCCACACTAACTGGACCTGCCAGGCAGTGGTTCAAGCAAGGTAAAAAGCAGTCAATCAGCTCCGGGAAGACTTTCTTGGCAGATTTCAAAAGGGCATTCCGAGCCTCCCAGGCCACCTGCGCTCAAGCCGACTCCCTGGCTAACGTGAGACAGCAGCCCGGTGAGACCCTGAAGACTTACTTGAGCAGATTCATGAATGTCGCTGCTCGGGCCAGAGACGCGGACGATAGCTCCAAACTTATGGCCATGAGAACTGGAATCCTCGTCGGAGGGGATCTCTGGAAAGACATACAAAGAAAGGGAGTCAGCTCGGTTAACGAGTTCCTTAACAGGGCCCAAGAATGGATCAACTTGGAGGAAGCCGAAGCCTCAGTCGCAGGAACCAGCCAGGTCCCTGGTCAGCCCGCTGGAGCGGGGACGGAGGTCGTAGCAGCGACCCAAAATGTCACATAGAACAACCAGCTCGGTGGAGGCAAGAGAAAAGGAAATGGTGAAGGCAGCCAGCACGGCCAAAATAAGAATAAGTCCATGGACAAGTTCAAGCCCATCTTCACAACTTATACAGAGCTCACACAGTCTAGGGAGAATATCTTCCTAGCCAACTCTGCTCGAGTCCCCTGGAAGAGGCCGGAGCCATTAAAGCACCACAAGGGGAAGAGAGATACCTCCAAGTTTTGCCGTTTTCATAATGATGTTGGCCACAATACCGACGATTGTAGGCATTTAAAAGATGAGATCGAGACTCTCATCCGAGCTGGCCCCTTGGCTCAATACGCACGGAACAGGGTTCCAGCAAGTCGACCTGCTCCTGAAGTCCCGACCATTCAGCTCGGATCTTGGATAGAACAGGATGTACCTCCTCCTGTGGTACGAGGAGAGATATCCACCATCTCTGGAGGTCCGCATATGGCTGGCACGAGCCGGGGTGCCCAGAAGAGATACGTGAACGAACTAAAATCTCACAATGGAGTGGAGTTCGTCCCAGAGCAGCGCCTACCAAAGCAACAGCGATTGGAGAAACAAACGATCATTTTTACAGAGGAAGATGCGGGCCATGTCCAGTTCCCTCACAATGACCCTCTGGTCGTGGCAGTTCAGCTCGCCAATCAGAGAGTCAGGAGGGTGTTGATCGACAATGGGAGCTCGGTGAACCTCCTATTCCGGTCCACCTTAGAGAAGATGGGCTTGAATGTCGCCGAGCTGAAGGCTACCTCCATGATGTTGTATGGATTTTCGGAGGAAGGGTCAGTAGCGATAGGGACGATCGAGGTGGTGATCACCCTAGGAGAAGGATCTCGGACAGTCTCCAAACTCCTCGAGTTCGTGGTCATTGACTGTTTCGCTGCCTACAATGCCATTTTGGGATGACCTACGCTCATAGCTTTCGAGTCCGTCACTTCCGTTCGCCACCTCGCAATGAAATTCCCTACTTTGACGGGAATCTGCACTATCCATGGCGATCAGCTCGCTGCCAGGGAATGCTACAGCATTTCCATGAAGGGAAAATCTAAACCCGGGCAGCTGGCACTGGCCATTCAAGATGGTGAAGAGGAATCTCAGGAACCCTTAGCTGATCCTAAGATTGAAAAACCTCAAAGCGCCGAAGGGGAAGATGTCTTCTTAAGCGAGGACATTGACCCCCGTATAGGCGAGGACAGATCTGAGCTCCAGGCTATTGAGGAGCTCGAGGACAGACCTGCATCGACTTCTCCGACTTGAATAAAGCCTGCCCCAAGGATTGCTTTCCATTGCCCAGGATTGATCAGTTGGTGGATGCCACGGCAGGGCACGCGCTCATGTCCTTTATGGATGTGTACTCAGGCTACAATCAGATCGCGATGAATCCGGTGGACCAGGAACACACCAGCTTCATGACCCCAACTAACGTCTATTGTTACAAGGTCATGCAGTTTGGGCTGAAGAACGTCGGAGCTACCTATCAAAGGTTAGTAAATAGAATGTTCGCAGATCAGATCGGAAAAAACATGGAAGTGTACGTTGATGACATGCTAGTCAAGTCGAAGACTGCCGATAACCATGTTTCCGACCTGGAAGAATGTTTTAAGATACTATGAGAATATGGCATGAGGCTCAATCCACAGAAATGCACTTTTGGAGTCGCGTCGGGGAAATTCCTGGGGTTCATAGTCAATACCCGAGGAATCGAGGAAAACCCCGACAAGATCAGATCACTGCTCGAGCTTCCTTCGCCCAGGTCGCGAAAAGATGTCCAAGGCCTGACAGGAAGAGTGGCAGCCCTCAACCGGTTTATTTCCAAGTCCACCGATAAGTGTTTGCCATTCTACAGTTTGCTCTGAGGAAACAAGAAGTTTGAATGGACAGTAGAGTGCGAAAGCGCATTCCTCGACCTGAAGGCACATCTGGCCGAGCCGCCCGTACTATCCAAACCCAAAGCAGGAGAGCCTCTTTTTCTCTACCTGGCTGTTACTGAGGACGCAGCTAGTGCCGTATTGGTACGAGAAGAGGACCGAGTTCAGAAGCCAGTCTACTACATCAGCAAGAGACTTCTCAGGGCTGAATCCCGATACACGCTGATGGAGAAATTGGCGTTCTGCCTTATCACGGCTTCGCGAAAGCTCATGCCGTACTTCCAGTCCCACTCGATACACGTCATGACCGATCAACCTTTAAGGCAGGTTTTGTAAAAACCTGAAGCATCAGGACGTTTATTAAAATGGGTGATCGAACTCAGTCAGTTTGAGATTTTGTACACTCCGCGAATTGCTATAAAAAGTCAGGCCCTGGCCGATTTTATGGCAGAATGTACGGGATTCCAGGTGGATCCCTCAGAAGACTCACCCCGAATCAGCTCGCCCCAGGCTTCGTGGAGGGTCTTTGTAGATGGTTCATCCAACGAGAACGACTCCGGAGCTAGAATCAAGTTGATATCCCCTGAGGGACATAGATTCCACTCGGCGCTAAGACTCAGATTCAAAGCCTCCAACAACGAGGCCGAGTACGAAGCTTTGCTGGCCGGGCTGAGGGTAGCCCAGGAGGTGAAGGCGAGCTCCGTCCAGTGCTTCAGTGACTCCCAGCTCATGGTAAACCAGGTTCTGGGCGAATATCAAGCACGGGGACTCAAGATGGCCTCCTATCTAGCAAAGGTAAAAGCTGAGTTGTCCGCATTTGAGCGAGGCTCGATCGAACAGATACCTCGGGAGCAGAACGCTAACGCAGATGCTCCTGCCAAGCTCACCACCTCTTGGGAAACGGAGACCTTGGGGCTAGTACCAGTCGAATTCTTGGAGAAACCAAGCGTAGAAGATGTCAGGACGGAGGTCGAGATGATCGATGCCAGACCGACCTGGATGACCCCCATCCTTGAATATCTCGCCGAAGGCAAGCTGCCTGAAGGACGATGCACGGCGGGTCCTATACCAAGCTCCTAGGTATACGATAGTCGATGGGGTGTTGTACCGACGTGGGCACTCCTTACCTCTCCTCCGGTGTGTTCTTCCAGACGAGGCAAAGGCCGTCCTGCAGGAAGTGCATGAAGAATTTTGCGGAGACCACACTGGGGGGCAAAGCTTGGCCTTAAAGGTCCTGAGGCAAGGATATTGCTGGCCAACTCTGTCCAAGGACTCGATTTCATACGTGAAGAAGTGCGACAAGTGCCAGCGGTTCGCCGCAGTTTCCCGAGCTCCTCCAGTCGAGCTAAAGATGATCTCGTCCCCATGGCCGTTTGCCATTTGGGGGATAGACTTGGTTGGCGCCCTCCCCACTGGAAAGGGCGGGGTCTGTTATGCCGTGGTAGCCATCGACTACTTTACGAAGTGGGCTGAGGCAGAACCTTTGGCAACGATAACGTCCAAAAAAGTGCTTGACTTCGTGTTAAAAGCATTATTCGTCGATTCGGCCTGCCCAAGAAGATCGTTTCCGATAACGGCACTCAGTTCGACAACGACCTGTTCACCGAATTTTGTGATAGCTACGGAATTGTGAAAAGTTTCTCCTCCGTGGCCTATCCTCAGGCTAATGGCCAGGTCGAAGTTGTCAACAAGACTCTAAAGGCGAGCCTCAAGAAGAGATTAGATGAAGTGAAGGGGGTCTGGCCGGAACAGCTCCCCCAGGTCCTATGGGCATACCGGACCTCACATCGGACTCCTACGGGTCATACTCCTTTTTCCTTGACCTTTGGGAGTGAGGCAGTCCTCCCCGTGGAAATTAAGGTACTTTCGCATAGGGTCCAATCTTACGACCAGGACGTCGCAGCATGTCCTCTAATATTTGGATCGTCCTCTCAGATTGTCCATCTATCTGAGGATGATAAGCAGTACTGAACTTCAACTGTGTTCCCATGGCCTTCTGTTAACTCCCCTAGAAATTGGAAGTAAAAGTGGGGTCCCGATCTGACACGATCGACCTTAGTGCTCCATGGAGACGCACGATCTCTCTCACATAGAGATCTGCATATTGGTCAACTGTATAAGTAGTCCTAACTTTTAAGAAGTGACCTGACTTAGTGTAGCGATCCACAATAACCCATACTGAATCATGTTGACCTACAATCCTGGGTAACCCCACCATGAAATCCATTGTGATGTCCACCCATTTCCACTCTGGGATATCTAGAGGCTGCAATAATCTTGTTGGCCTCTGATGCTCAACCTTGATCTGTTGACATGTCAAGCATTTAGCCACATACTCTACTACATCCCTCTTCATCCTAGGCCATCAATACAATGATCTCACATCTTGATACATCTTTGTGGTGCCTGGATGCAAAGAATAAAGAGTGGTATGAGATTCATTCAGAATCTCCCGTCTCACAGCAGTGTTTAACGAAACACATATCCGACCCTTGTATCTCAATAGGCCCAAATCAGACACTGCATAATCTCTGGATACTCCAACCAAAACATATTCTCTAATCTTGATCAGCTATGGATCACCCAACTAACCCTCCTTGATTCTTTCCAATAGTGTAGATTGTAATTCTATACCAGCTCTGGTGATATCCTCGGCTAACTCTCTGGCTATTAGCCTCGCACTATAAATTTGTCCCGGATCCTTCTCACTTAAAGCATCAGCTACCACGTTGTCCTTTCCTGGATGATACAAAATCTCACAATCATAATCTTCTACTAAGTCCAGCCAATGTCTTTGTCTCATATTCAAATCTTTTTGTGTAAAGAAGTACTTCAGACTCTTGTGGTCGATATAGATCTCACACTTCTCCCCATAAAGGTAAGGCCTCCATACCTTTAATGAAAATACCACAGCCGCCAACTCTAAATCTTGAGTAGGGTATCTCTGTTCATACTCCTTCAGCTGACGTGAGGCATAAGCAATCACCTTTCCTACATACATCAAAATATAACCCAAACCTTGATGTGAGGCATCACAGTATATCACAAACTTCTCCTGATCTGTTGGAAGACTCAGAATTGGAGCTGTAATCAACCTTTGCTTCAGTTCCTAGATGTTGTTCTCACACCTGTCTGACCACACAAACTTCTGATTCTTGTGTGTCAGCTCAGGCAATGAAATGGCAATCTTAGAGAACCCTTCCACAAAACGTCTGTAATAACCTGCCAACCCAAGGAAACTTCTAACCTCTTAAGCATTCTTTAGCCTTGCCCAATCTCTGACTGCCTCAATCTTGGCTGGATCTACTTTAATCCCCTCCTTACGGACAATGTGCCCAAGGAAAGATACCTTAGACAACAAAAATTCACATTTCTTGAATTTTGCAAAAAATTTGTGCTCCCTCAGTCTCTGTAGAACTAGCCTCAGATGTTGCTCATGTTTTGACTCTGACTGAGAATAAACCAGAATATCATCGATGAAGACGATCACAAACTGGTCCAAATAATCCTTGAACACTCTATTCATCAAATCGATAAAAATAGCTAGAGCATTAGTCAATCCAAAAGACATGACTAAGAACTCACAATGCCCATATCTAGTGCGAAAAGCAGTCTTTGGTATGTCTCCCTCCTTCACCCTCAACCGATGATAACCAAAACGAAGGTCTATCTTTGAGAATACCTTTTTACCTTGCAACTGATCAAACATATCATCTATCATCTAACTTATTTAGTTCTTTGTAATCAATACACATTCTTAGAGAACCATCTTTCTTTTTCACAACTGGCGCACCCCAAGGTGAGAAACTAGGTCTGATAAAACCAAAATCCAATAGCTCTTGCAACTATACTTTCAATTCTGTTGGGCCCATTTTGTACGGTGCTCTAGACACTGGCTTTGTCCCTAGTGCCAGTTTCATCTCAAATTCAATCTCTCTGTGTGGTGGTAACCCTGGTAAGTCTTCTAGAAACACATCCAGAAACTCACAAAATAGTTTGGTCTCACTGGCATGACTTGAGTGGTATCAACCATACTGGCTAAGAATCCAATGCAACCTCCTTGCAATAGATCTCTAGCCCTCAAAACAGAAATCATAAGTATACGGGATCCATGCACAGTACCAATAAACACAAAACGATCCTCACCTTCAGGCTCAAACGTGACCATCTTCCTTCTGAAATCTATGGTTTCCCCATACTTCACAAACCAATCCATACCTAGAATCATGTCAAAGATAGTCATAACTAACTCTATCAAATCCACTAACAACTCTCTGCCCTCCATTGTCACTAGAAAAGATCTGACCCATCTTCTGGATACTACCAACTCCCCAGTAGGTAATAAGGTCCTGAACCCCACAACATAATAATCACATGGTCTACACAGTCTATCAATAATTCTACTAGCAACAAAAGAATGTGTAGCACCAGAATCAATCAAAACAGTATAAGGGGTTCCAGCACTAAGAAGCTGACCTGTAACTACTGAGGGTGAAGCCTCAACTTCTACTTGAGTCAATGCGAACACTCGAGTTGGGGACGAGCTGTCCACCTTTCTAGGTTCTTCCTTTCTTGCTTTAGGGAAATCTTTCTTGAAATGACCCACTGATCCACATAAGAAGCAAGTCTTTGCCCTACACTCCCCCAAATGGCACCTCTTGCACCTAGGGCACTCTAGATAAGTCCTCCAGACCTCACTGCCAATTTGACGGCCCATTGTAATACCACATGGTCGCCTATCAAGACCTGGAGTTGGGAAGGTATCTGGAACCTTCCTCTTCTGATCACTGGGGCCTCCGCCCCTACTTGAACCCACAAATGGAGGATCAGTCATCCTCAACTATCTTCTTGCTGCATTGTCCTGCCAGATCTTGTTCTTTGTGCTCTCAACTGTGATCGCCTTCTCCACCACCTGTGCATAAGTAGTAACTCCAGCCACAATGGTGATGCGAGCATCCTGGGCTAATCTAGGTTGTAGCCCCTGGAGAAACCTCTCCCTTCTGGTCCCATCAGTGGGCACCAGCTCCATGGAAAACTTTGCCAATCTATCAAACTTCAGAGCATATTCAATAACTGATAGACTCCCCTGAAGTAATCTGATAAACTCTTAAGCTTTAGCAGCCTTGATGGCATCATTGTAGTATTTTTCATTGAACAGAGTTTGAAACTCTTCCTAACTCAGGGCATTAACACTTATAGTCTGGGATATAACCTCCCACCAAATTCGGGCATCCTCCCAAAACATGTATGTGGCACAAGACACCCTCTCATTACCAAAAACCCTCATGAAGTCAAGGATGGTGGTATTCATACTCATCCACTGCTCAGCCTTAGCAAGATCTGCACTGCCCTTAAATACTGGAGGTTGCTATTTCCTGAACCTTTCATAAAGAGGTTTCCATTTGCTTCCAGCCTCTGGCTGCTGCTCAACTGTTGGCACCGATACAGGTGGTGCCTCTGGCAAAACATTCCCTACAGGAACTTGTTGTTGTCTCAGGAGGCGGATTTCTTCTTCTTGCCTCAATACTCTGGCCTATAAGTCATTAAACAACTGCTGCCAGTTATCAGGAACTAGTTGTGGAATCTGATTCAGGTCTCTTGACCCTGTTTGTTATTCTGGCCTTGATCTTCCTGGCCAGTTGGTGAATTTGTCTGTCTTGGAATCATTCTTATAACTTAAACCTTCCTGCAATAGTCAATGCAACCAGTTAGACAGTGATAACTAAACCTCTTGTCGCCTCACAGTCCAAGATCAATAGATAATCACTCATATTCAACAATTATACATATATACAAATGGATACATAATCATAGCATTTAGCATTTAACATGTATGAATTGATAATTCACAATGAACAATAGTAATAAGTATGTTCTAGCAATATCAGTACTAATAAGCACGTTCTTGCTTATGATGCAGTAGTCAAGGCCCAGCCTTATTAACATATCACATGTAGACAAGTAAAGCATTTATATTCTATTTAAAAAGTTAAACACATAATCACATAAATAGTTACCAAACCATGGGCCGAGCTTGTCTTCAGTGGTGAGTGTACATGCCCAGCCAATCTACAGGAACCCTAAACCTTGGCACGCTCTGATACCAAGTTGTAATGCACTGGTTACTCCAAGACCATTACTATGAACTTTAAACCGTGCTTAACTCGCTACATGAGTCATTTGGTTATAAATGTGCATATAGGTGTCATTAAAAGGCTAATGTGAAAAATCTTGATCAAAAGGAAATGATATATTTTATTTAAAACATAAAACTGTACATGGGCCCATAAAAACGTTTACAAGTTATTTACAATCTAAAATGGTCATTACAGTGTAAAAGTTACAACCCGCCGACCTAAGCGGAAAAAATAGGGTTAACCCCTAGTTCCACTGAGAAACACCTTGGCCGTGGTGGTCAAGCGGCCAAATATGTACACATCGCCACCTAAGCTCTCCACTCAAGGCTTGTTGAGCTTTTTTTCCCTTTACCTGCACCACATAGCACCCATGAACCAAGGCTTGACAAGAAAACTCATTACTGCATGTATACAATATCAATGAATGTTATGATAATCATACTGGGCTTGTAGCCCTAATTAGATAATATTGAGATTCTAATAGTCGTGCTAGGGTGTGTATTCCTAATAAGATAAGTGACTAATGAGTAAGTCACAAACTTGAATCAGATAAGTGACTGATGAGCAAGTCACGAACTTGAATCAGATAAGTGACTGATGAGTTAGTCATGAACTTGAATCAGTTAAGTAACTGATGAGTAAGTCACGAACTTGAATCAGATAAGTGACTGATGAGTAAGTCACAAACTTGAATTAGATAAGTGACTGATGAGTAAGTCACAAACATGGGATCTGCACCCTTAGCCATGTGACGATGCAGTCACCTGAGCCTTTTGGCCCTAGATTTAAGTAATTAGCCTTTAAACTAGACAAGCGCTTTTGTTTTCATCGAACTTAAGGTCGGTCAAGCATTTCATGCTTATGACAATAATTTTTGTGTCGATTAGATCTAATCTTTTTTGTTTGCTGTTAACACGCTAATACCGTTCTTGACTCATAAGCCAATACCATACGACAAGTGCTCAGTACTACTGTCGAGCTTGACTAATGAGCCACAGCTTCACAGTCAATACTGACAGGATTGCAGATTCTGACTAATAAGTCAGTGTCACTCACAAGTAACATAGATTGATAAACATTTAATATGCAATCAATGTCCCCATTAAGAGCACTCAACATGCCTCGTTAGTAACCGTTCATGTCACATACTGGGTGCAGTTTTCTTACCTCTGGTTCGAGCGTGAAATATAAAAAGAACGACCCTTGAGAACGATCGATCCTTTGATCCCTTAGTGGTCACCTAGTCATAACCAAATAAGGAATCCCATCAGTAAAATAAATCATAAAAAGGTTTATAATCTAAAACCTCGCTCCCGAGACAAATCACGAGTTCTTGGGACTTCCAATCCACCCAAACAGGGTGGTGAAACCATCCCCCAAGCCCCCAAAGTCATCTTAAGCCCTAAAAATAGGTCTTGCTAAAAATGACCTGGCGCTGGGGCGTTGCTTCAAGTCAGAGAGAACCCCATTCTTTCCTCTACCTAGCGTTGGGGTGCCACTAACAGACCAGAAAATTTTTGGTCTTCTCCCTTACGATTTCCCCTGAAAACCAAGCTTAAAAAATAAACCCAAACATCACCGAAACACATAATTTAACCCCAAAACTTCATCCATACCTCAACCTCATCAAAACCCAAGAAAAATTCCTCAAATACCTCATTGAATTCTCAACTATCCAATCCAAAGTTCCAGCTGAAAACTAATTGAAAAACAGGGCATACCAGAAAAACATGGTTGAAAACCTTACCTCAAACTTGAATTGAATCCTCTTCAATGGTTGAACTAAGGTCCTAAACTCCAAACATTGATCTCCTAGCTTTAATCCTTAAGAGGAGTTTCAAAAAATTCAAAGGAAGAAGAAGGAGAATGGTGATCGTGAGAGAGAAAGAGAGTCTCTATTTTCAACTGCCTAAAGCTTCTACAACCAGCCTAATTTGAATATATCCTATGGTCAAATGACCAAAATGCCCCTAGGTTAAGTAAAACCCTTTTAAAGATAGCAAGGGCAAAACCATCCTTTCTCGCCTATCTCATTAATCATAATTAATCTCCTCCAATTCTCGTTATTCCCAATATTCTCATATGCTAATAAATCATAGCCCATTAGGCTTTAATTCTCGGTAATGTACTAATCATCAAATTACCCCGAGACTCACCCCGAGCCCCGAAATTAACCCTGTTATGACCAAATCGCTAACTTGTATTCAAATATCGTCTCATGCCGAATAGCTTGAACCAATCCACAAAATAATGTGGCCTCATCCATAATTCACCAACATGCATGAAAATATACAAATATGCCCTAAACGGGCCAAATTACCAAAATGTCCTTATAATGAAATGTGGACCCACATGCATGCATTTATCATCATATAATAACATAATTCACATAAACATGCATATAATCATTTAATGGCATAATAAATCAATTATGGCCCTCCCGGCCCCCTAATCCAGGCTCTAAGCCACATTAGGGAATTTCAGGCATTACACATGAGATCCTAAAATATTATAAATAAATGTTTAAAAGGGTGTATATACATCAAAAGTTACAACCAGCCGACCTCAGCAGAAAAATTAGGGCTACAACCCTCGTTCCTCTGAGATATCCTCGGTCGTGGTTGACAAGCAGCTGCATATGTACACGCCGCCACCGAAGCTCTCCAACTCATGGTTGGTCAATCTTTCCTTTTCCCTTACCTTCACCACATAGCACCCGTGAGGCAAGGATCAGCAAGAAAATTTAAACACGTGCATCAAACAGAAAATACAGATTCCAGATACCTATCTAGCATGCCCAGCAGTAATAACCTGTTCATGCATGTATACAATTACAAGCAAATGGTCATTGGACCATTTGGGGGCTGTTGCCCTGATTATTTGACCATAGAGTCAACCCTGGGGCCCTATGCCCTAGCTATGTGACCATACAGTCACCTGAGGCCTTCGCCCTTAGCTCTGGGTAACTAACCATAGAGCTAGCCAAACACTTTTGTTTTCCAATGACCATTAGTAGGCCTACGTAATTGTACATTGCTAATTTGGGCCAAAGCCTTTTGACAAGCGTGCAGCGTGCTATTGTCGTCCTTGACTAATAATTCAAGCCCTGAACCAGGTATTCGGATACAGATACAAAAACAGATATATATAAGCAGACTTCAGACAATACAAGTATGCATACATATTAATCATATAACATCATCACGTAATTGCAAACATAGTAATAACCATGCTCCTTAACGGAGCCAAGCCCTAGCTACGCAAACCATGCGAACAGTTATGTAACACTTAATCAGGTACTGAATATTCAAGTATGTTTAATCCACAAGTGAAACGATAACTTAAACATGTTCATTCTCAGGGACCCGAGCCCTATTTACAATTATAGCAACAATCGAGCGAAGCCCTAATCACACATATATCATGTATTGGGTGCAGTTTTCTTACCTTAGGTCCGAGTATAGCACAAAATAAGAACAACCCTCAAGCACGATCCCGGTTCTAAGCCCCTAGCGATAACCAAGTCACAACCATAATATGGGATTACGTCAACAACTAGCAAATAAAGGCTTCCTGACCGAGTCCTAGCCTCCAACACCTCGAATTCTACTAAACGGGGTAGTAGAATCGTTCCAAGCCCTTAGGAAAAAATCCTCGTCTTTTAAAAGCCACGGTGGCCAAAAATTCCTAGGCGGGTCGCGAAAACTCGATAATGTGCTAAATACCAAGCATACCCCTTGACTCGCCATGAGTCAAGTATTGGGTCCCGTTGTGACTTTCCTGCTAACTTGCTCCCGAAGATCATCTCTTGCTAAATAATAACCCAAATAAACTCACATAATAATGTGGTCTCTCACATATATGCACACATATACAATTATGCCCATAACAGGCCAAATTACGAAAATTGCCCTTCTAATAAGAAATTGGCCCACATGAATATTTAATACTCATAAACATGGACAACTAGTTATAATATCATATAACTCACATAATCTTATAATCATACACAAATATATCATATAAGCATATAATTCTATATATTGTCATCCTAGCCCCCTAATCAAGGCCCTAAGCATTGTTAGGTAATTTGGGACGTTACTGCCTGGCTTGGTCATTCTCTTCCCTGGCTTGTATCTCTTGGCTAGCCAACCTCTCTGACCTTCAACGAAACATACTGATAACTATCTCACTCTAAGTGATCAAATCAGTTTTTAGGTAAGTAAAAACTATACCTCTTTCCGCCTGATGGTCCAAGACCGAACAAACAAACAAATGCAATGCTAATAAGCATGCCAACACGTAATACATTCAATCATGGTGGTAATAAGCACTTCCTGATAGTTATCAGCAAATAACAATGCTAATAAGCACTTCTGGCATTCATAAACAATTAACGATGCAAATAAGCATGTTCAAGCATTTAAACATGTATAGCAATGCTAATAAGCATGTTCTTTAATCCCTGCCAATCTTAACAGTGATAATAAGCATTTCCTGGCCTATATGCAAAAAACAACGCTGATAAGCATGTCCTGACCTATATTTCGATACAACAACACTAATAAGTCGTTCCTTTGCATTCACAAGCAATAACAATGCTAATAAGCATATCTTTATCATTGATCAACAGTCAAGGACCAGGCCATATCAAAATATCTCATGCTCCCTAATCAGGCATGCAGATAAGGTGTGTGCACTTATTTGAACATTCAAACACTTAATCACATAAGTAGTTACCAAAACCTAAGTTAAGCTTGTCTTTAGTGGCGAGTGTACATGCCCGACCAACCTTCAGGAACACTTAAACCTTGGAAACTCGGATACCAAGTTGTAACAGCCTCCTAATCTAGGACCATTACACTGTGTACTTTAAATAGTGTCAGACTTGCTAATCAGTTCATTTGGTTATAAACGTGTAACTAAGGTTACTGTCAAGGGTTAGGGTTAAAAATTTTGGTCAAAGGAAACGTTGACTTTTAATTTGAAAGTCTAATACATACTTGGGATCCCACAATGACACAAACAGATGTTTAAAATGGTATATACAAATCAAAAGTTACAACTAACCAGCCTAAGCGGCAAAATAAGGGATACAACTCTAGTTCCTCTGAGATATTCTCAGCTATGGTGGTCGAGCAGCCGCATATGTATACGCCGTCACCGACGCTCTCCAACTCATGGCTGGTCCAAGTTTCCTTTCCTCTTACCTGCACCACATAGCACTTGTGAGCCAAGACTCAGCAAGAAAACTTAAACATGTACATGAATATTAAATACCTATTCCAAATGCATATCTAGCATGCCCAGCCGTAATAACCTACTCATGCATGCATAAAATTACAAATAAATGATCATTGGATCATTCTTGGGGCCGTTGTCCTAAATAGAAGACCACAGAGTCAACCCAGGGCCCTAAGCCCTAGTTATGTGACCTTAGAGTCACCTGGGGGCCTCGCCCTTAGCTATGAGTAACTAGCCATAGAGCTAGCCAAGCGCTTTGTTTTTCAATGACCAAAGGGTTGGCCAACGTAATAGTTCGTCCCTGGTTGAGCCTAAGCCTCTTGACCAGCGTGCAATGCGCTATTACCGCCCTTGACTAATAAGTCAAGGCCTTAACCTGATGTTCAGATAAACAAACAAACAGATATAGATAAGCATACTCCAGACAATACAAGTATGCATACATATTAATCATATATCTCAATCAATTATGTACAACCATAATAATAACCATGTTCCTTAATGGGGTCGAGCCCTAACTACGAAGACTATGCATACAATCATTAAAGAACTAGCCCAATATGGAGCATTCAAGAATGTTTAATCAACAAGCGCAAACAATACTTAATCACGTTCATTCTTAGGGGTCAAGCCCTATTCATAGTTATAATCAACAACCAGGATCCCAAATCATATATATCACGTATTGGGTGGAGTTTTCTTACCTTAGGTCCAAGTGCAATGTATATGAAGAACGACCCTCGATCACGATCCCAGTTCCGAGCCTCTAGTGATAACCTAGTCACAACAAATTAGAGAATTTTGTCAATAACGAGCGAATAAAGGCTTTCAGATTAATTCCTAGACTTTGGGATGTCGAATTCTACTAAATTGGGCAATAGGATCTATCCTGAACCCTTAGGTTTAAGTTCACGCACTCAAAACCTTCCTGGGGCTCAAAAACCCTTCAAGCGTCAAACAAAAGAGTCGCGGCCCGCCCCAAGTCAGAGATCCCAAGGCTCTCCTCTGTTTTGACACCCTCCGCATTGCACCACTACAGGCGTCATGGCTCTAATGGGCTAATCACATTTGCTTCTCCCTGAGTTCATGAGAGTCGTGACGCCCCAAGAACTGGGTCGCGGCTCGACAAAAAAACTATGAAATGTCCTCGATTTGTTCAAGCCAAAACCCACCAGTATCCTATCAAACATAGCTAAATCCCCAAGGTAAAGTTCCCAATCAACTCAGAAACTCAAAACACACAAAACCCAAGCCTTAACTTGGTCAAAACCTCATCAAATTCCAAAATTTAGAAATGAGTTTCTAAACTCCAAAACTTAACTAAAAACCAGAGAAACAGAGATATTCAAGGTTGGAAATCGTTACCTCAGTTTCCCCAAGCGATGCTAAGCTTCTCCCCAAGCAATCCCTAGCCTAAGCTAGCTTTGATTCCTCCTAGGTCGCAAGGATTCCCAAGGAAATTGAGAGAAAGTGTGTGTGTGTAAATGAGAGAGAGAGAGAGAGAGAAAGAGAGAGAGAAAGAGAGAGAGAGAGAGAGAGAGAGAGATATAGAGAGAGAATGTGTTTTATTTATATTTGGTGTTTGTGTGGTTTACTTAGACTCTAAGTAACCTTAAGCAAATCGCGTGTCTCGAGGTACCAAAAACGTCCACCAGGGAAAAATAGTCAAAATCCCTGAATCCCCTTCTAATCTCACTAACTCCAAATATATCATCAAATATTTATTCCAACTACTCGATAACCCGGTAATGTACTAGATACCCAAAAATACCCCTTGACTCACCCTGAGTTGAGTATTTGGTTCCACTGTGACTTTCCCGCTAATTTGCTCCCCAGGATCGTCTTGTGCCGAGTAACCCAAATATATCCACATAACAAGGAGGTCTTACACATATATCACATATATGCACATATATTTCAAATATACCCGTAATGGGCCAAATTACAAAAATTGTCATTCTAATAAGAAATAGGCCCACATGAATATTTAATACACCTAAACATGCATACCTAGTCATATTTTTATATAACTCACATAATCATATAATTACACACGTATATATCACATAAACACACAATTTGCCATCCTGACCGCCTAATCAAACTCCTAAGCCTTATTAGGTAATTTGAGACGTTATAGATCAAAACAATGGATAGCGACTTTATACGAGTAATAGAGTTCAATTCTGAATCTATAGTGGAGTCATGAGGTATTAATAAATTGTGAGATAATTTATTTAGTTAATAAACTCACGAGAGTTTATTGAAACTTGTATTCATGGATCCCTGGTCCCCATGTCGTCTCTTATTAAATCAAGTTTAATAGTCTCAAATAATTGATTTAATTGTCAATTATAATTATCAAATTGGCTGGGTCAATTTAACGAGATTTACATGTATTAAGAATTTGGGAATATAAGAGTCTTTTGGGAAAATTTATTAATATTGACAAATTTGTGTCAATATAAATAAATAATATTAAATCATGTTTCAAATTATAATTAGTTAATTTGAATAATTATTTGTTTATTTAATTAATTAGAATATTTTGAATTTAGGCCCAAATGAGATTTAAAATCAAGATAGAGAGATTGGACCCAAATGGATGTATGGGGTGCCCAAAGCTATTGATTTTTTGTTTATTATTGTAATTAATTTAATTAAAATAAAACTCATTTAGTTGCCTATATAAGGAATAAAATATCTAGGGTTTTCAAAAAATTGTGTTGTTTCATTTTTTGGTAAGTGAAAACCTAGACACTTGAATCTCCTTGCTTGGTCGTCCATTAATCTCTTCTTATCCCTATGAAATTTTGTCTCATGTGTTGAGTACTTGCCCACCCTTTGTTATACTTGTTTTAGAGAAAGGCTTGGAAGGCTTTTGGTATCGTTCTAAGTGGTTTAGATTCTTGACAATTCCTTGCATTCAGAAAGGATCAAATGACAGAGAATCTAAAGGAAAGAGACATTGTTCCGCTATGAAATTTGCAAGTACTCTATGTCATTTTAAGTATTTACATGAATATTCATATGTGAGCATGTTTTGGTGTTTTCAATTTTATAGTTTTTTTATTCAAATAGGTGATAAGTCTAGTTTAGGATAGTTTTAGAGTGTGTTTTAGTCTTACTTTCGAGTCAAATTGTGGGTTTTGTGTGGTATTATGCTTGTGTTTGTTTTGTTTTCAGGTTTTTGCTATGAATTTGAGAATGGAGATGAAATGAGTGGATTTAGTGACGAAATTTTGTATTTTGGGGAGCTTTTGGTCATTTTGTGTGAGTTCAGGAGAGCTGAAAATATTCGGGATAAATCTGGTGCTAAACGATGGTTGAAAAGACTGTGAAAGGACAAATGATCCCAGAAGTCACGACTTGGACACTTGGGTCCGGCGCTCATGGAGGCATAGGCTAATCAACAAAGGGGACCAAAAAGACATGAGTCGCGACTTGGTCTATCAAGTCGCGGTGCCTGAACTTCCAAAGATGGAGTGAAGTGCACGAAAATACATGGGTCACGAATAAAGAATGAGCAAGTCATGACCCGCCTCACAAAAAAAGGGAAAAGCGGGAATGTTAGGTCATTGGAGGAAGTTTTATTTTTCATTACGGGATGAGCAGCTGTTTAACTCTAATACTCTATTTTTCTTCAATTTTTATCTCAGATTTTAGTAGTTTAGTTCTATATTTCTGAACATCTATTTTATTATTTTAATCATGCCTATTATGAACTAAACATCTTTTCTAGGGTTTAATGTAGTCATTTGGATATTTGTTAATTTTCTATGAAGTTCATATAATTTCTTCTTCTTCTATCCTCTCTCTATATGATTTGTGCTTACTGCGTGTGGGTAATTGATCACTATTTACATAATTTATTATTTTGATTCGAGATCTGAGAGGAGAGAGTTGAATATTCTATAATCATATAGACATAAATTGCATATAGGACGAGAGTACCTGTAGGGTTTGTGTAGCATTTAGGGTTTTTATGCTTCATGTCGGCTATATGCTAAAACTTATCACAGATATGTAGAAAGTTTACATATAGGTTGATATCTTTTTATCTTGAAAAGGAATTAGGATTGTTTTAGTTAACGCGCTATTAGGATAGAAATTGAAGAATTATATGCGCTGATTAGTAATTTTAATAGGTTGAAAAGTTGATGAAGTTAATACCGTAGGTTTTCAATTATTGAATAATTTTTTATAATAACACATCTTATTTCAATTTTAAGTTTAAAAATCACTCTATTTTCGACAACCAAATAGAAAGCTAGAATTGGTTATTGGTACTTGATTGATAGTCTTTGCGGGAACAATTCTTATTTATTATCTATATTACTTGAATCGATTGCGTATGCTTACATATTATATTTTTTCTATCAAGTTTTTGGCGCCGTTTCCGGGGATTATTTAATCAATATTAAATATAATTGATTCTTGTTCTACTTTGGATTTTCTTTAAAAGTTATTATGACGTGTTTCTATACTTGTTTCTCAACGTAGTTTTGGTTTATGTGACGAGGTAAAACAGCTGAGATATTAGCGGTGAAACCTAAGATTGAGAGAACTTGTAGACAGAACCGAAAGAATAAGAGGTTTGAGGTCAGGATGGCAGCAAACTAAGGGAATGCAGCAAATGATGCCACCAACAATGTCGAAGGGGTAGTGGCTGTTGAGGTCCCTGCTGAACAACGGGAAAGAACTTTAAGAGATTATGTACTCCGAACTATTATGGGAGTGCATTCATGCATCAGACACCCCACAGTTGCCACTAACAATTTTGAGATTAAGCCAACAATTTTGCAAATGGTTCAATCCACTGTTCAGTTTGGAGGCTTGCCTACAAAGGACCCTAACTTGCACATAGCTAATTTCTTAGAGTTTTGTGCGACGTTTAAGATGAATGGGGTGAGCAATGATTGAATAAGGTTGAGGCTATTTCCATTTTCATTAAAGGACTGCCCAAAATTTGGTTGATTTTCCTACAGGATAACTCTATTACCACATGGGAGGAGCTCTCTCAAAAGTTTTTTGCAAAGTTTTTCCCCCCAGCAAAAGCTGCAAAGTTGAGAGGGGAAATTAATAATTTCTACCAGACGGAAGGGGAATCACTGCATGATGCATGGGAGAGATTCAAAGAGTTGTTAAGGAAGTGCCCACATCATGGTATAGAGAAGTGGATGCTGGTCCACAACTTTTATAATGGGTTGAATGGTACTACTCGTACCATAATAGATGTTGCAGCAAAAGTGCTAATGAAGCTTATGAATTGTTAGATGAAATGGCCATGAACAATTACCAGTGGCCTACTGAGAGAGAAAATACAAAGAAGGTGGCTAGGATGATTGAATTAGATGTCATCTCAATGCTTACAACTCAAGTGGCATGCTTGACGAAACATCAACAACACATTAACCTCACAGCTCAAGCCATGCAATTATAAAGTGTGTGTGAAATATGTGGAATGGTGCATCCACCTAACCAGTGTCCTACAATGGATTTAAATAATTTTCCTATGGAACAAGTTCAAGCCATAAGAAATAGCCAAAGGCCAACCAATAACCCATATTCCATGTTCTACAACCAAGGGTGGCAGAATCACCCTAACTTTCCTTGGAAAATAATAATCAAAGTGTTCAGTATCCTATCCAACAGAGCAAACAACAATTCAATCATCCTCCTCATGGGTTTTATCAACCACAAAATAGACCACCACAACATTATAACCTCACAGCTCAAGCCATGCAATTACAAAGTGTGTGTGAAATTTGTGGAATGGTGCATCCACCTAACCAGTGTCCTACAATGGATTTAAATAATTTGCCTATGGAAGAAGTTCAAGCCATAGGAAATATCCAAAGGCCAACCAATAACCCATATTCCATGTTCTACAACCAAGGGTGGTAAAATCACCCTAACTTTCCTTGGAAAAATAATAATCAGAGTGTTAAAAAGCCTTTCCAATAGAGCAAACAACAATTTCAACATCCTCCTCTTGGGTTTTATCAACCACAAAATAGACCACCACAACATTCAATACCCATGAAGCAACCAAAAGCATAGCCTGATGTTCTGAACCAATTTATGATTGAGACAAGGGCATCTATTCGAAATTTGGAGACTCAAATAGGGCAATTGGCTACTTTGATGACAAATCGTGCTCAAGGGAACTTACCAAGCACTACAGAGGTAAACCCAAAAGAACAAGGCAATGCAATGTAATGACCCAAAATTACTAATTAGGCTTAAGGGCCTTGATTAGTGTGTCGGGAGGACATAATTGGAAGTTATGTGAATTAATGGTGAAAATGCATGATTATATGATATGCATGATCCTATGGTTATATGTATATGGGAAATGCATGTTTATGAGTATTAGATAAGCATGAGGGCCTTATCCAGTCTATAAGGGCATAATTGTAATTTTGGCCTGTTAGGGCATAAATGCGATTATTTGTGATAACTGTTGAGACCACACTCTAATGTGGATATATTTATGTTTGCAGCATAAATGTGGATATATTTAGCCAGATAGTCACGAGTGGGAATAATTAGTGGTTACTGGCATTTTGGTAACTTGGGTGACTATAGGTAACTCTTGAGGATAGTTGTTATAAATGGGAATGTGGCATTCTTGCAAGAGGTTAAGGAAAATTCTAGGCTGCCCTTGAGGATTAGTTAGAGTCTAAGATAGAGGGGAGGGAAATTGTGTCATATGGCTTTAGTAGTAGATAGGCTTTGGCTGAAGAAAGGTTTGATACGTTTCTCTCATTTTTGGCTTATACATGGGTTATTTTTGGGAGATCTAGAGAAAACAAGGAACCAAAAAGAAGAAAGACCTCTGATCTTATGGGATCAAGTGGGGAATAAAACCAAGGAAGCTAGAGGGTGTTCAACATATTTGAGGTAAGGATTTTAAGTGGTTATTTTGTGGAATTCAGCCAATAAATGTTATGGTTTGGGAGCTGAGTAGTGTTTTGTCTTGTGGATTATTCGAGTTAAATTCAGCTTTGGAATCAAAGGATTTGGGCTTGGAGTTGTATTTGAAAGAGGCTCAAGGATGAATTTCTATTCAAGGTAAGGGTTCTATACATCTTTGAGGTTATTAGCTGGTGTGGTTTAAGTTTTTTGGTTTGTGATTTAAGTTTTGTAAAGTTTGAAGCCACTTTGTGATTTTGAGTTTGGAGGAGTGTTTGGGTATGTTTCTGGTGTTCATAAGTTTTAATACTGTTTATATGAAGTTCTAGGTAGAATTGGGGACTTGGGTGTGCTTAGGTATTGAATTGGAAGAGTTTTGGCTTGTGAAAAATCCTGGGAAAAAACCCAGTTTTCTAAGTTCGCGTATGAGCGTCGCTGCCCTGTTCTTCTGTGTCGCGGTGCTAGGTTGAATCAGGAGGAGGGAACCACTCAAGGCACCGCGGCCCTATAGGGTTGTGCTGTGGCGCTAGGCTAATTTCAGGAAAGGGGAAAATTGAGTTTTTAGGGTTTTGGCTCAGGGAGCTCGGGGGACGCTTCCGCTACCTTTTGTAGGGAAACGGAAGGTCTCGAGAGTATGGGATTGGTTCCAAGAAATGATTATGAATTGATTAGTAATGTGAGTGTTATGTATGTTGTGACTAGATAAATGCTTGGGCTTGGGGCAAGATCATTCTTTGGGGTCGTCTTTCTTAATCAAAGCACTTGGAATTAAAGGTAAGAAACTGCACCTGGTTGTGTAAATATGTTGGGACTAAGGGCTCCCTATACTTGTATGCATTATTTTACGATGGTATTATGCCATGTGAACATTAAATACACGGCCTAAGAGTGTCGGGAACAATATTGGTGCACAGGGCGCAGCTCGGCCACTAGTAGCCGAGGACAACTTAATAATCACTGACCTTGGTTTAAGCAGGCCAGAGTCAGTGGGGTGAACACTGGGCTTGGCCTAAGCGAGCCAAAGACAATGAATTAAATAGAGGGTGTGGCCTACGGGCATCGACCCTAGTTGTTGCTTAACATATATACTATTGTTACTTTGATGTATATGATATGCTGAATATCTGGAAACCAGATCATTGGTTATTGACTAATGTCCTGAATTGAATGAGTGTTATGTCTTGCTTGGTAATCGATTAATGTCTTGTAAATCATTTGGTTATGCTCTGTGAACTACTTGGTTGCTGATATTGATTGTGTTATGATATTATGTTTTCTTACTGGGCCTCGGCTCACGGGTGCTGCGTGGTGCAGGTAAAGGCAAAGGTAAGATGAATCGACCATGGGTTGGAGAGCTCTGGGGGCGAGGGGTACATTATCAGCTGCTCGATCGCCACGGTCGAGGGTTTGTACAGGGACGGAGACCTAAACTTTGTATTTTGCCATTAGAATGGCTTTAATTATTTATAACATTTGGAAATCCTGTAATTATGTCATTTAAACCTTGATTTGGGATCTCATGTACCAAACATTTATTTTAATGATAATTATTCATTTATAACCAAAATATTTTAAACCTAGCCCGTTTATGTCTCTAAATTCACATTTTTATTTAAATGACTTAATTAGCAAGTCTCGCACTATTTCAAACACACAGTGTAACTGTCTTGGTTATCCAAGGCGTTACAACTTGGTATCAGAGCGTCCTAGGTTTAAGGGTTCCTGAATATATGCTGGACATGTACACTCGCTACTAAAGACAAGCTCGACTCAGGGTTCTGTAATTGAATATATGAGATTATGTGCTTAAGTTCTTGATTGAAATATGAATGTATTATGTTGTATGACTGTAGGGAGCATGAGAAACTGATAGGGCCTGGCCCTTGACTATTGTGTGATGATATTGAGGCATGCTGATCAGCATTGCTATTGCATGTGAATGAATATTTGGATAATGGTTTGCATACTGATTGTATGTGGTTAACTGCCTGAATTGAATTTATATGTTGTACCTGTTTATAGTATGTAGGAAGCATGGTAAAGTGTGAATGTACCTGGTAGCAATGAAATTTGGTAGCTAAATGTATAGAATTATGGATTAGAGTTTATTATGCTTTATGTGTGCATGATTATTGTGGTTATTTGGACCTGGTTGTGGATTGGTTCGGAGTGTGGACCTCATGGCTAAGGAGCTTAGTCAACAGTGGCGGTTGAATTCAAATTATTTGCGTCCAGAATTGTTAAGTGGACTTGGCATTGTGTTATGGGGGGTTACAGATGATAGTGGGATTGGAAACCTCCATCTGCCCCTGAAGGTCGCAGCAGGTGTTCGCTAGTATGTGAGTAAGCTGTGGGGTTTAATAGCTGAGACTAGATGGAAGGATAGCATACTTTTCTGGGGAAGGAATTGCTTTTTGTACTTTGATAGTGAGATTACCAGTGTTGGTTTAATATGGGAATACAGACAAATGAGAGTATTATTGGGAAGGCCTAAAAGGCGTTATCCTCTGGTTTTGAGGAAAGTTTGGGTTTGCCTAAGAATTGGATGGTGGATGGGCAAAGCTAATTCCATCCTCGGTTATATGAAGATGAGAGATAACGACTAAGGAGTTGCGCTAAGTATTTGTGACAGAAGGGTACCAGGAAAGGGTATTTAGACCGGGGTATTGGCATGATGGGTTAGAAAGAACTCGAATGGTGATTTGATAAAAAAAAGTTATAAAGACATAGTTTGAGATGTGGAGACTAATAGGTTTATAAACCTGATTTGAAATGATAAGGTAACAACAGTGTATGTCAATGAGTTTTGTGAGTTGGGTAATTCATTTTGGGAAATTGGTACAGGCGGGGATGGCTGGAAATGATGACTCATTTATGGATTAAACTCTAGAAGGGTCCCAAGCGTCAAGGCCGCTCCAACGTATGAGATCTTTATCTGTAATTAGGTAGCAGAGAGGACCATGTTATTTGAGATATATGGAATGAAGTATGAGGCATGAATGTCGTAGGGCAAGAGATGCACATGACAGTATTTCCATTGGTGGAATTTAGTAAGGACAGATTCTCGGTAATCGAAGCAGAAGAACACAAGGAAATTTTATGGCTCCTGGTTTTGACAGGAAGGGGGTCTGATTTGCAAGATAGTCGTCAGGGCAGTGATGTGAACCAGTGGGGTTATTTATTATGCACCAGAGGCAGGAGACGCCATCTAGAAAGATGCCAAGTGAGGGCATGACTTGTACATGGGATGATTTGATATGCTAGGATGGATTTCTCATGATTAGGGAATGGAAGACTGGAATGCCTTGTTATGTTCAAAGCCCGAGGCTAGTTCCTCGGAGACGATCAGTTGACTAGATAGTTCACGTTTTTGGTTATATAACGAGCTGGAAGAGTTCAGTGTTGAGAATGTCTCAAGAAAGATTCAGACAAAGAGAAGATGCCTCGAGGGTACTATGGGAGGGGCTGAAGGTATTAGTATTTGTTGAGGAGGAATTAGAAACTTCTGGAAGAGGAATTGGAATACAAGTAGTAAAGAGGTTTGTAGTGAGAGAAATAGAGCTTGCCATATGGGAACCTTGATATGAGTCAGAGTGAGAGTTAAATTGTTAAGAGACAACCATGGATTGTGGGGGATATCGCTTGGAGAATATTAATTGGACAGAATGGGAACTAAGCTAACCAGTAGAGATTTAGATAGGTATACAAGGAAGGATTGGGTACGCTTCAGGACTGGGCTACGGATAGGTTTGGTATTGGGGACATTATGGAAGATGGTAATGGTTTGACAGAAAGAATTACTGAAGCAGTTAAAGAAGTTTGACCTCGGGGTGAATCGGACAGAGCATCATATTGTGGGAATTGTTGGCACCGTCTGTTAAGGATGAAGAGTTTAAATGCCCGGTAACAAGACAGGGCAATATCTTCAGGGATTGATCTACGATCTGGTTATTACCAGCTGAGGATCAAGGAAAGAGACATTTCAGGAATTACTACTTGTACCAAGTAAGGTGTGATGAGTTGGTAACAAAGGTTCTTAACTGATTCAAGCTTCAACAACATAGGTAAGTTCTACAAGGAGAAAATATAAGGACAGTGTGAACAAGTCACCTTCAGATTTGTTGGTGGTATGTTGGACTACTCTCCAGTTAGAAGTGGAATGCGAACGACTACTACGCAGATGATGTTAGTACTAAGGAAGCAAGGTCACAGGAAAAGCTCCAAGAAGTGTCAGTTTGGTCTCGCCAGGGGTATTCAGAATAATGCTACAAGAAGATAAGGGGGTTAGGTATGAAGAGGTTTGACCTGAAGCCTCAAAGAAGCTACTGAGGAACGTCTAAAGGATAGGGAGCGCATCAAGGTCACTAACCACGTCATCTATTACATAAGTATCTCCGCAGGTAGCTACACCAGCAATTAGAAGGGCAATAAAACTTGAAGTTAAATTGAATGGATAGTGTCAGATCAGAAGTTCAGAAGACAGAGTGAGAATTGATTAGCGCTTGGTGATGTAGGTGATAACTCTATATTTTAGAGTTATTAATTGAGCTTTTGGACTTAAAAATTTAAGTGAAATAGAGTGTTTGTGTTATTATTGTGTGGTTTTAGTCATTTTGTCTCTTAAATTTGTTTGTGTAATTTGTTTTAATTAATGATAACTCTTGTGGAAAATAATGGAATTTTTCTGAAAAAATGTGGTATCTATTTTGAAGGCATAGCGAGAGGGTGCTTGGAAAGCTTAGTGAAGCACGTGTAAGGAAATCATATTGGAGCTGAAATTCTGGCAATTGTTGAAACATCAGTCTACTTTGCTGCAGGAAAGTGTGGGCAGCCAGCAACATAAAGTCTGCACACTTGGCATGTACTTAGCTGAGGTGGAAAGGAGCTGCAAAATTCTAAAAAGGCAAAGGATGTGGTCCCCCATGTGTAAAGAGAGAAAGGGAGGGTTTATACCCTTTGTGAGCCCAAAAAGATATCATCTTCTTCTCCAAGAAAAAGGAAAGAGAACCAGCCACCCATGCTCCATTGAAGAGATTTTTTCTGCATTTTTTAGTTGAAATCATCAAGATGAGAAGGGGAAAAACCTAGAGGAAGGAAGCTAGAAGAAGAATAAGAAGAGTTAGAAGACAAAGAATAGAATATCTCTATCAATTTGGCTTGTCTTTCTAAACTCTACTCTCTTATAATTTTATTCCCCTTTTGTTTCTTTCCTTCTTGAACTCTTGAGACAATGTTGAGTATTTATTTTAGTGATTTAGGTATTTTGACTATGAACTAAATTGTTGTGTTAGGGATATTGATGAACCCTAATTTGTAATCAACCCCAAAGTGTTGAATGTTTTATGAAAATTTTCTCTTGTTCAATTGAGCTATTTTTATTGTGAAAATTTCTTGCTTGAGAATGATAAACTTAGGTGAAAGACAAGCTAGTCTTAATTCCAGAAGGGTTAAAATTAGTGGAAATGCTTGATTGGTGCATGTTGATAATTTTGTTATTGATTAGTGAATAACTTGGGGATATTTTATTCACCTTGCAAACTTGAAGGATTGATGCTTGGAATTATGTTCTTGAAATCAAAATTAGCATAGGAATATGTGAATTTAATTGATGGAACTTTAACATGAACATTTGGAAAAATGACATGTGCATTAAATTGGAAATCCTAGTTACAAGAGAACTTTGCTATGAACTTTGTTGCAACATCAAGGGTAAAATTACAAATTAGGGGGATTTGATATGCCTAACTTTTATCACAATATTAATCACAATTTGTCATTTTCTAGCTTTATTGTCAATGACCTATTTTAATTCTCTTGTTTAGTTCTTTTTGTTCTTTAGTTCAATACATTAAATTCTAAAAATATATATATTTAATTGTACCCCCAATTGTTTGATGTTGATTTTTACAATATTTGTTTGGAAATCTTTGAGGAGACGATAAAAATTACTTTCAATATACAACTTGTTGAACGATTGTGTACAATTGTACACACTTAGGAAAATCTACATCAAGTTTTTGGCGCCGTTGTCGGGGATTGCTTATAGTCAATTATTGTAAAGTTGATTGTCTTGCAATTTGGTTTAATTTTCTTTCTTTTGTGCTAACTTGGGTGATTCTCGTGCAATTTCCAGTTTATACAGTGTATGAACGAGAATCAAGACCCTTAACTACTTCACATTGATCCAGAAATCGAGCATACCTTTAGAAGAAGGCAAAGAATACAAAAGTCAAAAAGGGAAGTAGTAGTGATGGATGCTGAGCAAGGGGCTCAGCAGGGAGCTACCCAGAGGGCAGCAAATCTATTAGGGGTTGCTCATTATCCACCAGTAAATTTAGCAGGAGTTGCTCAAGATCGAGTAGCTCAAGGGGGAGTAGCTGCCAACAATGGGCAAAATGCAGTTATTTTGGCTGATGACAGAGACCGTGCTATCAGGCAATATGCTCTCCCCCTCTTCAATGAGCTCAATCCAGGCATCGTCAGACCAGAAATTCAGGCAGCATAGTTTGAATTGAAGTCAGTCATGTTCCAGATGCTTCAAACTGTGGGTTAGTTTAGTGGGATGCTAACAGAGGATCCTCACCTTCACCTTCGCTTGTTCATTGAAGTAAGTGACTCTTTCAAGCTGCCCAGAGTGACACAGGATTCATTGAGACTAAAGTTGTTCCCATACTCCTTGAGAGACAAAGCCAGAGCTTGGTTGAACTCTTTGCCATCTGATTCTGTGAGTACTTGGCAAGAGTTAGTTGAGCGGTTTTTGATGAAGTATTTTCCTCCCACTAAAAATGCCAAGCTCCGCAATGAGATTACTTAATTTCAACCACTTGATGAAGAATCCTTATATGAGGCATGGGAGCGGTTTAAGGAGTTGTTACTCAAATGCCCTCACCATGGCATTCCTCATTGCATCCAAATGGAGACCTTCTATAACAGACTTAATGCTCATACTAGGATGGTGGTTGATGCTTCAGCGAACGGGGCTCTTCTTGCTCATATAATCAGGCATATGAAATCCTTGAGAGAATATCTAACAACAACTATCAGTGGCCCACTTCTAGATTGTCTACCGGTAGAAAGGTGGCCGGTATTCATGATGTAGATGCCATCACTTCTTTGGCGGTCAAAGTGTCTTCTTTTTCTAATATGCTCAAGACAATGAATATAGTGATGAATCAATCAATGGGGCAGCCTATGGGGACACAAATGGGGCAATTGGAGAGCATTTCTTGTGAGTATTGTGGTGAGGGTCCTACTTTTAATAACTGTCCTTCTAATCCGGTAGTTGTATGTTATATGGGGAACCAAAATAGGAATGGTCCTTATTCTAATTCCTTTAACCCATCATGGAGGCAACACCCCAATTTTTCATGGAGTAATCAAGGAGCTAGCCCTAGTAATCCTTAGATGCCTCCGAGACCAAATTTTCCACCGGGTTACCCCCCTCAAGCACCACAACAAAGACCACAACACAAACAATGCAATCTAGCTCTCTTGAGAACATGTTGAAGGAATATATAGTGAAGAATGAAGCCATAATTCAAAGCCAAGCGGCTTCATTGAGGAACTTAGAAAACCAAGTTAGGCAACGAGCTAATGAGCTTAGAAATAGACCCCGCGGTACACTGCCAAGTGATACTGAGAATCCAAGGACTGTGGGGAAGGAACATTGTAAAGCTGTCACTTTGAGGAGTGGAAAAGAGTTGGAGAAGGACAAGACTGAGTCTGGGCATGAGGGTGAGCCCTCTTCAATCCAAATAAATGAGGAATTCCAAAAAGATGCTAAACTTCCTAGTGCACAAAAATCTGCCTCTGCCCAGAATGCTGCAGGGATGCCGCATCATTGTCAACCAGAAAGCTAAATTTCAAAGAAGCCACCTCCATTTCCTCAATGTTTTCAGAAGCAAAAGTTGGATTCTCAATTCAAGAAGTTTCTAGATATGTTGAAGTAGTTGCATATCAACATCCCACTTGTAGAGGCACTTGAGCAAATGCCTAACTATGTGAAATTCATGAAAGATATTCTTACATGGAAGAGAAGGTTAGGAGAATTTGAGACAGTGGCTCTTACCAAGGAATGTAGCTCATTCTTGCAAAACAAGTTGCCACCAAAGATGAAAGCCTGGGAGTTTCACCATTCCATGCACCATTGGTAATTCTTATTGTGGCATGGCATTATGTCACTTGGGTGCCAGTATAAATTTGATGCTTATGTCTGTGTATATAGACAATTGGGGATTGGTGAAGTTTGACCTACCACGGTGACTCTACAGCTTGCAGATAGATCTCTTGCTTATCCAGATGGGAAGATTCAGGATGTCTTGGTCAAAGTTGATAAGTTCATTTTTCCAGTTGATTTCATTGTGTTGGATTATGAGGCAGACAGGGAGGTAGCAATCATTCTAGGGAGGCCTTTTCTAGCTACTGGTAGAACTTTGATTGATGTGCAAAAGGGTGAACTTACTATGAGGGTTCAAGATGAGCAGGTGACTTTCAATGTTTTCAAGGCTATGAGATTTCCAGATGAGGTCGAAGAGTGTTCTGTGGTTTCAGTGGTAGATTCTTTGGCTTTAAAGGAGTTAGAAAACAATTTTGATGATCCTCTAGAGAGACTCTTGATGTTTGATTCACATGCAGATAATGAGGACGAATACTTGGCTTGGCTAGAAGCTAGTTCATAAGGATTGCATACAAGAAAGAATTTTGAATCTTTGGAGCTCTCTTCGAGGTCTTTCGCAGCCCCTAAACCATCAGTGGAAGAGCCTCCGGAGTTGGACTTTAAAGCTTTACCCTCACACTTAAAATATGCCTATTTGGGTAAGTCCTCCACCTTACCTGTGATTGTTTCAGCTGAGTTAAGTATGGAGAAAGAAGAAAAGTTGCTGGATGTATTGAGGAAGTTCAAGAAGACCATTGGGTGGACCATTTGCAGACATAAAGGCCATTAGTCCTTCTCTATGCATGCATAAGATTATGTTAGAAAACAATAAAAAATGGTATATTGAAGGTCAAAGAATGCTAAATCCTATCATGAAAGAAGTGCTAAAAAAAGAGATTATCAAGTAGTTTGATGCAGGTATTATTTATCCCATCTATGACAGCTCATGGGTCAGTCCTGTCCAGTGTGTGCCAAAGAAAGGTGGGATTACAGTGGTGGAAAACAAAGACAATGAGTTGATACCCACTAGAACCGTGACAGGGTGGAGAATTTGCATGGACTACAGAAAACTGAACAAGGCCACTCGATAAGATCACTTCCCTCTTCCCTTCATTGATCAGATGTTAGACAGACTTGCAGGGAGAGAGTACTATTGTTTTCTAGATGGATACTCTCATTACAATCAGATTGAAATCGCTCCAGAGGATCAGCGCAAGACCACTTTCACTTGTCCCTATGGTACTTTCGCATTTTGAAGAATGCCTTTTGGTCTATGTAACGCTCCTGCCACATTTCAGAGATGTATCCTATTTTCACTGACATGGTGGAGCAGTTCCTAGAGGTATTCATGGATGACTTCTGTGTTTTTGGCGATTCGTATGACGATTGCTTGAGCAACTTGGCCAAGGTTTTGCAAAGATGTGAAGAAACAAACCTTGTTCTTAATTGGGAAAATTACCATTTTATGGTTAAGGAAGGTATTGTTTTGGGCCACAAGATATCAAGGCAAGGAATGGAAGTTGACCGAGCTAAGATTGAAGTTATTGAGAAGCTCCCTCCTCCTACTTCGGTGAAGCATATTAGAAGCTTTCTTGGGCATGCCGGGTTCTATAGGCCATTCATAAAAGATTTCTCCAAGGTCTCTAAGCCTCTCTGCAACCCATTGGAGAAAGAGGCACCATTCTACTTTGATGAAGTATGTTTGAAAGCCTTTGAAGAGTTGAAAGAGAGATTGATTTCAGCACCAATTATTGTAACTCCGGATTGAGACTTGCCTTTTCAATTAATGTGTGACGCTAGCGACTATGCAGTGGGAGTTGTTATGGGGCAGTGAAGAAACCAGATATTTCACTCCATTTATTATGCTAGCCGCACTTTGACAGGTGTTCAACTTAATTATACAGTGACGGAAAAGGAACTCTTGGCTATTGTCTTTGCCTTTGACAAGTTTTGGGCTTATTTGGTGGGCACTAAGGTGATAGTATACAAAGATCACTCCGCTATAAAGTACTTGATTGATAAAAAGGATGTCAAGCCTCGTTTAATTAGATGGGTTCTTTTACTTCAAGAGTTTGATGTGGAAATTCAAGATAGGAAGGGAGGCGAGAATCAAGTGGTGGATTCATTTGTCAAGAGTGGAAGGCAAAAAAGGATCCAATGTTCTAGTGCCCATCAATGAGACATTTCCAGATGAGCAATTGTTTGAGGTCAACCAATCTCATGTTGTTCCTTGGTTTGCGGATTTTGCTAATTACTTGGTTAGTGGATTGTTGCCTCCAGATCTGACAAGCCAACAAAAGAAGAAGTTTTGCATGATGTGAGGGACTATTTCTGGGAGGAGCCATTTTTGTTCAAACAATGCACTGACAAAATGATTAGGAGATGTGTTTCCGAGCAAGAGATGGAGGATATCCTACATCATTGTCACTCTTCACCTTGTGGTGGTCATTTTGGGGGATCGCGCACCGCATCTAAGTTACTTCAATGTGGGTTCTTTTGGTCTTCCTTATTCAAATATGCTCATGGTTTTGTGTTGAGGTGTGATCAATGCCAAAGGGTTGGTAATATTTCTAGAAGGAATGAGATGCCCTTAACTAATGTTCTTGAAGTTGAATTGTTCGATGTGTGGGGTATCGATTTTATGGGCCATTTTCCTCCATCTTATGGAAACTTATACATCTTGGTAGCTGTGGATAACGTTTCAAAATGGGTGGAAGCAATTGCCTCTCCCACTAATGATGCTAAAGATGTCATGAGGTTCTTACAGAAGAATGTTTTCACTCGTTTTGGCACTCCAAGGGCAATCATTAGTGATGAGGGAACCCATTTTGTGAACAAAGTGTTGCCTAGCTTATTGGATAAATATGATGTGAAGCACAAAATAGCTACTGCTTACCATCCCTAAACTAATGGGCAAGCTGAGTTGTCCAATAGAGAGATAATAGGTGTCCTTGAGAAAGTGGTGAGTCCCAACCGCAAGGATTGGTCCAAGAGGTTAGATGACGCGTTGTGGGCCTATAGAACAGCTTTCAAGACACCATTGGGGATGTCACCATATCGTTTGGTGTTTGGAAAAGCATGTCACCTGCCAATGGAACTTGAGCACCGTGCTTATTTGGCTATTCAAACACTCAACATGCATTTTCAACTTGCAGGAGAAAAGAGAATGTTGCAGTTAAATGAATTAAAAGAGATGCGCTTATTCTCTTATGAAAATGCCAAACTTTACAAGGAGAAAACAAAAAGGTGGCATGACAAGCATATTCAGCCAAGGGTGTTCGAAGAAGGCCAGTGAGTTTTGCTCTTTAACTCGCATTTGAAACTATTCCCAGGCAAGCTCAAGACAAGATGGTCGGGCCCATTCTTGGTGGTTAAGGTGTATCCTTATGGAGCAGTGGAATTGCATGAAGAAGGCTCCGGAAGGGAATTCAAGGTTAATGGCCAAAGGATCAAGCATTATTGGGGAGGTGAGGTTGAGCGAAACAAGTGCTTAATCTCTTTGGATGATCCTTGAAGAATATGTAAAAACTCGGGTTGCTGTGGAACTTTGAGAATTAATTGTAGAGCAACCCAAGTTTTATATAGATGTATATTATATATATATATATAAGAGAAAAGAAAGACAAAAAAAAAAGAAATATATGAAAAAGAAAAAAATATATATGTATATAATATATTTCTTTGGGACATCAAATTTTGATGGTTTAATGTGTTTATGGTTGCAGAAAAATGGAATTAAAAAGGGGTTGAAAAGTTTGGGCGATGTAACATCAAATTGGAGTTGCTCTCTGACTTGATGTTGCTGCAGCAAAGTTCCATGATGTTGCAACATCAAAATTAGCATGCTCCCTGACTTGTCTTTGCTGCAGCAAATTTTTGTGATGTTACAACATCAAAATTAGCTTGCTCTCTGACTTGACTTTGCTGCAGCAAAGTTCCATGATGTTACAACATAAAAATTAGTATGCTCTCTGACTTAACTTTGCTGCAGCAAAGTTCTATGATGTTGCAACAAAGTTGTTAAAAGACAAAGAGTAAAATTTCCCCTAATCCATTTTTGAAACCCTAAGCCCATCATCTTCATCATCTCCTTTTCTCTGTAAACACCCAGCTACCACCCACACCTCCCAACCCTCTCAGCCGCCCCTAGCCACCACGAACCCAGCCCATCTCCCAAACCTCACGACCGAAACCCCTCACATTTCTTAGCCATCACCCAGCCGACTAGCAACCCGTCAACCACACCTCCCAGCCGACCCACTCTCTCCTACCCGTCGCATCCCAGAAACCCACAGATCTGAGCCCACGACCCTGTCGCCACCTCCAAGCAACTCACGACCGAAACCCCTCGCAATTCTCAACCCAAACCCAAACTCCCAACCGCACCTCCCATATTGATCTCACCACCCATGGCCCCCACCAGCTCCGAACATGCACCCCCGACCCGCGGCCACAAACTCACGCCCCCGACCCGCTCTCACCACTGAACAAGATTTGGGCAGCTCCTTGTATTCACTTCATTGGGTCTCACGAAAATTTTGCAACAACATAGTGCCTTAACAAGGGTGCCCTGCTCCTCTAAGGTACTATATCACTCTTGTTTCCGCTCTTTGGGCATCACACTTTACTGTTATTGAGCATCATGCCTCGAAGCAAGCAAGTATCAAATAGAAAGAAAAAGCTCGTGACAGATGAATCACCTGTTGTTGCAAATTTTATATCCCCGAGGGCTACCAAAAAATTCAGAAAACTTATCGGGCGCGATATTTGGTTTGAGAGAGCATTCCCCACTGATGGAAATCTAGATTATGTGACCAATGTGATTAGCAATCGAGGGTGGCTTAATTTTTGTACAGCCCCTCGCAAGGCAGTTGTTCCTTGGATCAATGAATTCTATGCCAACTTTGTCTCATAGAAATTGAGACAAGTCACTGTCTAGGCAAGCAAGTTAGCTATGCCCCTCAGGCCATCAGTGTTGTTTTTGGGTTGCCCAATATCGAGGCGGCTGAGTATGGGGACGTTGCCCCTCAGCAAAGTGAGCCAAAGCTTTCCAATATGTTGGCCAAAGTTACTTTTCCAGGCACCCAATGGAATGTTTCACCGAAGTTTGGAGCTCATTTCCAAGGAGCTCGTTGCCTTGGGTGTTATCAAGACCAAGGGACCGTTATTTTTTCCCACATTGATCACTACTTTATGTAGCAATGCGGGTGTGCCCCTATCTCCGGATGATGAACAACGTTACTCTACTGATTACATTGATGCACATACAATTAGTAACGTGACCCAAGTTGTTTCCATTCCAAGAGAGCAAGCGCCGCCCTCTACCCCATCGCTATCATCTAGCCATGGCTCTGTTGTGCCTTCGAACCCCACTGTCGCGGAGCTTTACGCCACTCAGTAAAGTATGCTGAGTATGATGCATCATATGGAGGCCCAGTAGCACACCTATTGGGGCTATGTACTACAGCGTGACGATGTATTGCGTCAATCTTTCCGGCCCCGCGAGCTTTTTCCACCATTTCCTGAGGCCATCATGGAGCGGTGGCATGCACCTAAACCATCCGCTGCACCTGCCTCTTCCGACGAGGAGGAGGATGGCGAGTAGAGGGAGTTTCCTTATTTTCCACAATCATTTTCATTTCCTGTTCTGTTTATGTTATCTTTTTTATCTGTTCTTTTTGTTCTGTTGATTTTATGCACTGAGGACAGTGCTCTCCCTTAAATTTGGGGGGGGGGGGGGTGTGTGTTGTTTATAACTGCTGTCTTGTTTTAATTTCCTATATGTTTCTTATGTTTTAGGTATTGTTAGGTGTGTTTTGTTTGAAGTCTTGAGTCTTGAGTCTAGTTATAATGGAACCAATTCTTGTATTGGTTGTGTTTAAATGTGGAATGGTTCGATGATAACATGTCAGAAAACAAAATTGCATCATTTGTTAAATCTTGTGTATGAGCGAGCCTTTAGTACTTAAAGTTTTTTATGCTAATTCAACCATAATGAGAATTTGTCCCAATTTTGTGTGCATAGCTCGACCAATAATTTCTTATTCTTATAAAGTTAGCTAGATTTTTGGGAGAGCTTAAGTTTCTAGAATTGCTTAGTGGTTCCCCTGAGGCGAAATCCTAGACAACACCAAACCAAGGACATGATTTAGGCCATCTTTTGAACATTTGAGCCTTTCTAGCCAACCATTATATACTCTTTTATCCATTGAGCTTATTAGACTCCATTGAGCCTTTCTAGTCACCCCATTGAGCTTATTAGACTCCCTTTCTTTCTTCCCCACATGCTAGCCTAGCTATATACATATCCATTCACCATACCTTTTGAGCACCTTAATTTTTCTTAAATATATGTTGAGTGTTGCATCATGAGAGAGGTTGAGAGGAGTGTGCCTTTGTGAATGGTATTTTATTGTGGATCTCATTTTATGTTTGGAGGGAGTGGATCTCATGTTGTGTCACTACCATTGTTTTATTTAAATTTAGATATTTATATAGAAAAAAGAGGTGTATTTGTAAAGAAAGAGTGCATCCCCTATATATATAAAAAAAATCATCAAAGAGTTGCAAATTATATCCAAAGAGTTAAAAGCATGTTTGGGGGTGTAACATCTTATATATAAAAAAAAAGTATTATGTCTCATTTCCTTTCTTCCTTTCTTATTTCTGTCTATGTTAGCAATAAAGAAGAATGGCAAGCGTGACTTTGATTTTTGGGGGGTAATCTTTTGGGGAAGTGATTGTGAGCTCTTACTTGGTCTTAGGAAAATTAAGTTGTTTTTAAAGGGAATTGAGCCTAAAATGACTTATTTTAACCACCCGCACCTAAGCCTTACACTACAAGATTGTTAAAGACCTTTTGATCCTTGGTTAGTGTTTGTCTACATTAGTTGAGAGGGAATCATTAAGTCAACTTATGGAGACAATAATTAGGCTTTAGGATCAAGTTCTAATTTATTTTAGGGAGAATTGAGAATGTTTGGGAAGAGCTATGTATACACTTTAAGGGTAAACACTTGATTCTTGGTTTGATAGCATATTAATACTTAAGGAACTTGGCTTGCATATACACTTGAGTTATCTTTTTAATCACTGATTTGAGAGTTCTATTCCCACATTGATATGACCATTTCCAAATTGATTCCTAGTTTTGTTTTATTTTGAGTCATTGTGTTGTGGGTTGTGTCGGTTATAGTTGTGTGGTGTGCTATGTCGTCTTAAGTTGTTATTTTGTGTGTGTGTCTTGTGTTGAGTTAGATTTCTTTGTTTCTTTTCTTGTCTTTTATTTTTAGAGTCATCACTCGGGGCGAGCAATAGATTAAGTTTGGGGGTGTGATAACTCTATATTTTAGAGTTATTAATTGAGCTTTTGGACTTAAAAATTTAAGTGAAATAGAGTGTTTGTGTTATTATTGTGTGGTTTTAGTCATTTTGTCTCTTAACTTTGTTTGTGTAATTTGTTTTAATTAATGATAACTCTTGTGGAAAATAATGGAATTATGTTCTAAAAAAATGTGGTATCTATTTTGAAGGCATAGCGAGAGGGTGCTTGGAAAGCTTAGTGAAGCATGTGTAAGGAAATCATATTGGAGATGAAATTCTGGCAATTGTTGAAACATCAGTCAACTTTTCTGTAGCAAAGTGTGGGCAGCCAACAACATAAAGTCTGCGCACTTGGCATGTACTTAGATGAGGTGGAAAGGAGCTGCAAAATTCTAAAAAGGCAAAGGATGTGGTCCCCCACGTGTAGAGAGAGAAAGGGAGGGTTTATACCCTATGTGAGCCCAAAAAGATATCATCTTCTTCTCCAAGAAAAAGGAAAGAGAACCAGCCACCCATGATCCATTGAAGAGATTTTTCATGCATTTTTTAGTTGAAATCATCAAGAAGAGAAGGGGAAAAACCTAGGAGAAGGAAGCTAGAAGAAGAAGAAGAAGAGTTAGAAGACAAAGAATAGAATATCTCTATCAATTTGGCTTGTCTTTCTAAACTCTACTCTCTTATAATTTTATTTCCCTTTTGTTTCTTTCCGTCTTGAACTCTTGAGACAATGTTGAGTATTTATTGTAGTGATTTAGGTATTTTGACTATGAACTAAATTGTTGTGTTAGGGATATTGATGAACCCTAATTTGTAATCAACCCCAAAGTGTTGAATGTTTTATGAAAATTTTCTCTTGTTCAATTGAGCTATTTTTATTGTGCAAATTTCTTGCTTGAGAATGATAAACTTAGGTGAAAGACAAGCTAGTCTTAATTCCGGAAGGGTTAAAATTAGTGGAAATGCTTGGTTGATGCATGTTGATAATTTTGTTATTGATTAGTGAATAACTTAGGGATATTTTATTCACCTTACAAACTTGAAGGATTGATGCTTGGAATTATGTTCTTGAAATCAAAATTATCATAGGAATATGTGAATTTAATTAATGGAACTTTAACATGAGCATTTGGAAAAATGACATGTGCATTAAATTGGAAATCCTAGTTACAAGAGAACTTTGCTATGAACTTTGTTGCAACATCAAGGGTAAAATTACAAATTAGGGGGATTTGATATGCCTAACTTTTATCACAATATTAATCACAATTCGTCATTTTCTAGCTTTATTGTCAAAGACCTATTTTAATTCTCTTGTTTAGTTCTTTTTGTTCTTTAGTTCAATTGATTAAATTATAATATATATATATTTAATTGTACCCCCAATTGTTTGATGTTGATTTTTACAATATTTGTTTGGCAATTCTTGAGGAGACGATAAAAATTACTTTCAATATACTACTTGTTCAACGATTGTGTACACTTGCACACACTTAGGAAAATCCGCAACAGCAGGAATATGCGTGTTATGGTTGAATACAAAAGGGTAGCATGAAGGACCTAATTTTTGATAAAGATGTGAAACTGTGAGTGGTACATCACAGGTTAAGACGCGCCCAAGCTCCGACTGACGAGAGGATGAGTCGAGCCTCGCGGGAGGTAAAAGAATGGGGACATGGTCGATATACATGGAACGTTAAGTTGGCAGTGTATGCATAGTATAAGGTATTTTTTGAACGTTTGGTCATTTGTAAGAAAAAATAACCTTGAGACCAAAATTTAGTGAAACGCAATGGATGGGAGGTTGATGTTAGAAATCCTCGAGTGTACGAGGAGGATATTTAATTGGAGACAGATCTCTTACTTGGGAGGTGTGTGTTACTTGAATAGAATGCCACATGCTACAGTGGAGCGAACAAGGTAACGATTGAGATTGGTATAGCATCGGTGCGTGGTGATAAATAGATATGTATCTCTTTTGACAATAGAATCCAGAGTGATGATTTTGTGGAGACAGGAAAACCCTATGAATGTAATACGAGTTAAGGTACAAGGATCAGATGAGTGGTATGACAGGAGTTTGGCGTGGAGATGGGAATTCTAAGTGGGTGTCATTCCACCTCTTAGGGTATGTTGTACTGGAAGGTTTAAGCGGGTGACAAAATTTAATATGCTCAGATATTGGAAGATAAAGTGATATGGTGGTGGATCATAGGAATGAACCACATCAGTCTTTAAGTAAGATGATTAGACAACGGAGGTTATAACTCAGCAGAATGGGTTAATGTAATTTGGTTCGTGTGAACTGGTTATGGAGCAGAGAATTGATAATGCTAGGTTGAACTCTATAGGTTTCTAAGTTTTGGAAAGAAACTAAAGAACAAAGAGAATACAGTGGAAACGTGGAGTTAGTGGTTAATTGCAGATGGAATGGCAATCTGAAGACTTAACAGTTAATTAAGAGAGTATGTATGGAATGTGCGGATATTCGAGATATCCAGGAAAGTATAATCCTTTGATGGAATGGTCACAGTGACGAACGCTGGAGTACAGCTAAGGTGACACGGCATAGGACGTGGTAAGATAAGAAGCAAGGAGTATTAAGCTATATAAAGAAAGGAAAGGTAGTGGATACTACGGTTTAGTATAGGTTTAAGGGAAAACCAAAGATGTTGTTGGAATTTGTAAGGCAGAAGTGTCTGCCTATCTGAAAAGACATAAGAACTTGTAGCTTGTTCACTTTGGAATACAAAGTTCCAGGATGAGAGATTTGTATTTGTATTGCCCCGAATTCTCCGATGTGTTTAATGGCGGGAATAGTAGGCTAGGAGGGCCATACTTGTTTAATTATGCCATTAAATGAATATATGCATGTTTATGAGAATTATATTATAATATGATGTTAAATGCATGCTTGTGGGTCCACATTTGTTTACAGGGGTATTTTGGTAATTTGGCCCATTGAGGGCATAATTGTATATTTGTTTGCATGTCAATGGTATATTGTGAGGCCACATTATAATGTGGATTGGTTCGAGTTATTCGGCATGAGATGATCTTTAAATATAAATTATCGGTTTGGTCATAACAGGCTTAAGCTCGGGGCTCGGGGTGAGTCTCGGGGTGTTTTGGTGAATAGAGCGTTACGGGGAATTAGAGGGTAACGGGATAAGAATATTTGGTATTTGAGAATATTGAGATTAGCAAGAATTGGAAAGCGTTAATTATGATTAACAAGATAGGTGGAAAATACCAATTTTACCCTTGGGATGACTTTAGAAACCTTAAGTGACCTAGGGGCATTTAGGTCATTTGGCTTGGGTTTATATGAGACTTTAGTTGGCTGTAGAAGAACAGAACAAAACAGAGTAAGAATTTTCCTTCCCATACATCACCTTCTCTTTGTCTTCCTTTGGAGTTTTTGAGCCCAAATTGAGGAGTCAAGCTAGGAAATCAAGGATTGGAGTTTGTAGACTTGGTTCATCCATTGAAGGGGGTTTAATCTCAAGTTTGAGGTAAGTTTCAGCCATTAGTTTTCTGGTTTTACTCTGTTTTGGTTTAAGTTTTCAGTTTGTGATTTCTTGGTGGATAGTTGGAATTAGTGGAAGTTTGGGTGGTGTTTAACTTGGGTTTTGATGAGGGTGAGTTGTAGATGAAGTTTAGGGGTTGAATTAGGTGTTAGGTTGATGTTTGGGATTGATTTAAAGGGTTGGTTTCAAGGGGAACGCAGGGGAGAAAAGTCTGGTTCCTTGCTGTTTTGCATAATGAGCCGCGGCATGGCTTTGGTGAGCCGCGGCCCACGTTGGTTGGCAGGGAAGGGCCGCCTCTGTATAAGGGGCGAGCCGCGGCGCAGCTAGGGAGGGTCGCGGCCCATAGGGCATTTTTGGCCAGAAATGAGTTTTTAGCTTGGGGATTCAAGCCTTAGGCCTCAGGATCAGTCCTACTACTCAGTTTGGTAGGATTCGATGTCTCAGAGGCTAGGTTTTGGTTTGGGAACCTTTGTTAATCATTTTCATTGATGAATCCTATATTTTGGCTATGACCAGGCGACCGTCAAGGAATTAAAAGATTGATCGTTCTCAAGGGTCGTTCTTATATTAATTTCCACTCGAACCAAAGGTAAGAAAACTGCACCCTGTGTATATATGACATGCGTGATTGTTATTGAGGCATGTTGATTGATAAATGTGGACATGGATTGCCTATTAAATGCTAGCGAATGTTGAATACTTGTATATGTACTGACTAGTCAAGGACACTGACCTAAAGAGTCATAAATGGCATAGCGTCATGAATGCTGAGCCAAATGAAGATTAGATCTTATCGATAGCAGCGTTGAATGGCTCTAAGGCATTAACGCTGGACTGACCCTAAGGTCGATGAACTTATAAGCGCTTGTCTAGTCTAAGACTAGTTACTATAGCCAGGGCTTAAGGCCTCGGTGACTGTTTGTCGCATGGCTAGGGAACGCTGTTCCAGGGTTATGACACTAAGATCATGAGGAAGGATATGTTGGTGACTAGTCACCATGCACCTATCTTGTTCGAACTAATAAAAGTTCACTTGTTTATTAAGCCCCGGTGACCCTATCGTCACAAGGGCTAAAGGGAGCTGGACCCCGACTTAGTGACTTTTGTGACTATCACCTATTTGTTTGGACTGATAGTCCTGAATGATTATTACGATCATTGTTGATATTATATCATGCTTTATTATGTTTTCTTGCTAGGGCTTGGCTCATGGGTGCTATGTGGTGCAGATAAAGGGAAAGAAAAGCTCACCCAGCCTTGAGTGGAGAGCTTAGGTGGTGATGTGTACATATGCGGCCGCTTGACCACCACGGCCAAGGAGTTCTCAGAGGAACTAGGGGGTTTACCCTATTTTTGCCGCTTAGGTTGGCGGGTTTGTAATTTCGAAACTGTAATGACAATTTTTAGTTGTAAATAACTTGTAAATCTTTTATGGGCCCATGAACAGTTTTATGCATTAAATAAAACATATCCTTTCCTTTTTGTTAATTTTTCACCTTAACTTGATAATAACACTTAGATCACGTTTTTAACCAAAGGACTCAGGTAACGGGTCAAATTTCCGGTTCACCGTAACTGTTCTAGGGTAACCAGGGCATTACAGTATCTCTCCAAGTAAGTGCAGACAAGGAAAAGTACGATATTCTAGGAAACAAAGGGGAGTTCTGACTCTCGATTCAACATGAATTCTGAGGTTATACCAAGGGTTAGGTCGGGGGCCTATAAACTGGTCTCACCCTAGTAGGGGTGATGACTCACAGGTATTTCTAGTATTGATGATAAGACAATAAAGCAACCATTGATGAATTAAGCAGACCTTGGAGTTTCTGCAAATCTGATGTGCAAGCAAAGGTTAACGAAAGTATAGTTATCAGACAAGATCTTGTGAACCAAGATTGTTACTCACGTATGAGTGTTATTGAAGAGTAAGAGTAAAGGTGTTGAACCTTGGGAATTATAGTCAGAGGTACAAGGTTTAATATCTGATGTGTTCGAGTAAATTTCGAGGAAGAAAATTTTATAAGGAGGGCATAGTTGAAACGACCCAAAATTACTAATAAGGCTTAAGAGCCTTGATTAGTGTGCTAGGAGGGCATAATTGGAAGTTATGTGAATTAATGGGGAAAATGCATGATTATGTGATATGAATGATCCTATGATTATATGGATATGTGAAATGCATGTTTATGAGTATTAGATAAGCATGCGGGCCCTGTCTATTCTGTTAGGGCATAATTGTAATTTTGGCACGTTAGGGCATAAATGCAATTATTTGCGATAACTGTTGAGACCACATTATTATGTGGACATATTTATGTTTGCAGCATTCGACCCGAGACAGTCCTAGGGAGCGGTTTATCCAGATAGTCACCAGTGGGAATAATTAGTGGTTAGTGGCATTTTGGTAACTTGAGTGACTATAGGTAACTCTTGAGGACAGTTGTTATAAATGGGAATGTGGCATTCTTGCAAGAGGTTAAGGAAAAGTCTAGGCTGCCCTTGAGGATTAGTTAGAGTCTAAGTTAGAGGGGAGGGCAATTGTGTCATATGGCTATAGTAGTAGATAGGCTTTGGCTGAAGAAAGGTTTGATACGTTTCTCTCATTTTGGCTTATACATGGGTTATTTTTGGGAGCTCTAGAGAAATCCAGGAACCAAAAAGAAGAAAGACCTCTGATCTTGTGGGATCAAGTGGGGAATCAAACCAAGGAAGCTAGAGGTGTTCTACATATTTGAGGTAAGGATTTTAAGTGGTTATTTTGTGGAATTCAGCTAATAAATGTTATGGTTTGAGAGCTGAGTTGTGTTTTGTCTTGTGGATTATTCGAGTGAAATTCAGCTTGGGAATCAAAGGATTTGGGCTTGGAGTTGAATTTGAAAGAGGCTCAGGGATGAATTTCTACTCAAGGTAAGGGTTCTACACATCTTTGAGGTTATTAGCTGGTGTGGTTTAAGTTTTTTGGTTTGTGGTTTAAGTTTTGTAAAGTTTGAAACCACTTTGTGATTTTGAGTTTGGAGGAGTGTTTGGGTGTGTTTATGGTGTTCATAAGTTGTTATACTATTTATATGAAGTTCTAGGTAGAATTGGGGACTTGGGTGTGCTTGGGTATTGATTTGGAAGAGTTTTGGCTTGGGAACATTGATGGGAAAAACCTAGTTTTATGGGTTCGCGTATGAGCGCTACGGCCCTATTCTTCCGTGCCCGGCGCTAGGTTGAATCAGGAGGAGGGAACCACTCTGGGCACCGCGAGCCTGTAGGGCTATGCTGCGGCACTAGGCTAATTTCAGGAAAGGGGAAAATTGAGTTTTTAGGGTTTTGGCTCAGGGGGCTCAGGGGACGCTTCCGCTACCTTGTGTGGGAAAACAGGAGGTCCCGAAAGCATAAGATTGGTTCTAGGAAATGATTATGAATTGATTAGTAATGAGAGTGCTATGTATGGTTGTGACTAGGTGAATGCTTAGGCTCGGGGCAGGATGCTCGGGGATTGTCTTTCTTAATCAAAGCACTTGGAATTAAAGGTAAGAAACTGCACCCAGTTGTGTAAATATGTTGGGACTAAGGGCTCCCTATACTTGTGTGCATTATTTTACGATGGTATTACGTCATGTGAAAATGAAATAAGAGTGACAGGAACAATATTGGCGCACAGGGCGCAACTCGGCCACTGGTAACCGAGGACAGCTTAATAATCACTAAGCTCGGTTTAAGCGGGTCGGAGTTAGTGGGGTGAACACTGGGCTTGGCCTAAGCGATCCAAAGACAATGGATTAAATAGAGGGTGTGGCCTACGGGTGTCGACCCTAGTTGTTGCTTGACATGTATACTATTGTTAATTTGATGTATATGATATGTTGAATGTCTGGAAACCAGATCATTGGTTATTGATTGATGTCCTGGATTGAATGAGTGCTATGGATTTCTGGGTAATTGATTAATGTCTTGTAAATCATTTGGATATGCTCTGTGAACTACTTGGTTGTTGATATTGATTTTTCTATGATATTATGTTTTCTTGCTAGGCCTCAGCTCACGGGTGTTACGTGGTGCAAGTAAAGGCAAAGGTAAGATGAATCGACCATGGGTTGGAGAGCTCTAGGGGCGAGGGGTACATTTTCAGCTGCTCGACCGCCACAGTCGAGGGTTTGTACAGGGACGGAGATCTAAACTTTGTATTTTTCCATTAGAATGGCTTTGATTATTTATAACATTTGGAAATCCTGTAATTATGTCATTTAAACCCTGATTTGGGATCACATGTACCAAACATTTATTTTAATGATAATTATTCGTTTATAACCAAAATCTTTTAAACCTAACCTATTTATGTCTCTAGATTCACATTTTTATTTAAATGACTTGATTAGCAAGTCTCGCACTATTTCAAACACACAGTGTAACGGTCTTGGTTATCCAGGGCGTTACACGCAATATCTTTGAGGAGTGGTAAGGAGTTAGAAGAGCCAAGTAAGAAGCTTATTCAATTACTAAAAGTGGTCGATGAGAAAAATGGTAAAATCGGGGAAGAGATTAATGAAAACTTTGAGAAGAAGGAGCCAGAAATAAGTATAAAGCATCACATTAAGATCCCATATCCTCAGAGGCTTCAAAAGAATACAGTAGATAAGTAGTTTTCTAAGATTTTTTATGTCTTTCGGAAGCTTCACATCAACATTCCTCTTGCCAAAGCACTTGAACAGATGCCAAGTTATATGAATTTTATGAAATAAATTTTGACGAAGAAAAGGAAACTAGAGGATTATGAGACAGTGGCCCTTATTGAGGAGTGCAGTGCGATACTTCAAAAGAAGCTACCTCCCAAGCTTAAAGATCATGGTAGTTTCAATATTCCATGCTCTATAGGGGGTTCAGTAGAAACCAAGGCTTTGTATGATTTAGGGGCTAGTATAAATTTAATGCCTCTATCTTGTTTTCGAAAGTTAAAATTGGGAGATGCTCGACCTACTACCGTGTCTTTGCAAATGGCAGATCGCTCAGTAAAGCATCCTAGGGGTATTATGGAGGATGTTCTAGTAAAGGTGGACAAATTCATCTTCCCTATAGATTTTATTATTCTTGATGTGGAGGAAGATGAAAATATTCCAATTATTATTGGAAGGCCATTTTTAGGAACTGGTACGACCTTAATAAATGTGCAAAAATGTGAGTTGAAGTTGCGATTGCAAAAGAAGAGGTAACATTTAATATTTTTGTAGCAATGGAGGTTCCAATTTGTTGTAGAGTTGATGTTGTGGAAAGTGAGGGTGATAAGCTGGAAGTTACTAAGAAGAAATCTATGGTTAAAGGTGGAAAACGAACAGTTCGTCAAAAACTGAAAAGGATATTTAGTGAGAAAGCTTGATTGTTTCATGAGCGGTGGAAAGTACCTAAAATATGCAATATCAAGAAACAAGCGTCTTCTCATATGATACTATGGCTCTCAATGACATGAGGGGTGGTCTGGATCTGAGTTGATTTTGAAGAGGGAGTTCAGCGTTCGGCTAAATGACGTTAACGACAGCACATTTGAAGGCATTCCAATCTTTTATTTTCATTTTTTTGTTATTAGTTTTATTTAAGTTTTGGATTATGAACACTTTAATTTTAATATTTTCAGTATTTATATTTTTAGGTTTAGTTTTAATTTCTATCGTTTAGTATTAAATTTGTAATGTTGAATCATGAAAAACGTGAAAAAGAAAATTGAAAAAAAAAGAGAATAGGGTCGCGACGCTTGCATGATGATCCGCGGCGCGATGAGTTCTAGAGAGCCTTGAATTTTTGACATAAGGGAAGGGCTGCGACGGAGACTAATTTGAGTCGCGATGCTACTTCGGGCCTAGGCAGAATGAACTATGGGCTAACCTAAAATTTTTATTTCCCCACTTTCGATTCACCATCTCAATCCATATCATTTTAAGCAATCTGAGCTTCTTAGGTAAGTTTTTTTTTCCTTAGCTTTTATTTAAACATTGAGGACAATATTTATGTTAAGTTTGGGGAAAGGGTTTTAGTGTTGTGTGTTTGTGTCGGTTGTGTTTCTTTGTCTAAGTTGTTTGAAGTGTTAGTTGAATCAATTTGACAATGATTATCCAATGAAAATATATTGAATGATATGCTGTATAAATTGAATGGGAATGAAGCTATAAAAATCTGTGTGCTTGGTTTAAATTCTCTCTTGGTTTACATGGGTCCACTTAAATGATTGAGAGTTTAATCATGATTTTTAATAAATTTTGTGTAATTGAACAAGTTTTATGCTTGCTGAATGTTGAAACAAAAAAATAATTTATGAAAATGTTGTTATCCTAGAACTTGTTTGCTTGCTATTTGAGACGAAATCCTAGATGATGTATGCTTAGGAAGATCATTTAAGCAATTCTTTGAAATGATTGAGCCTTTCAAGCTAACCTCGATGTATTAAATCCTTAGTTACCCAATTTTGAGTCTAATTTGATTCTTTTTGTTTGACACTTATTTTGAGCTTATTTGAAACTTTGTTATTTTTCTTTCCCTTTGATATTTCATGAGCATATGAAAAGTGATTGGGAGATTGTTTGTAATGAGGTTTATATTTAGAAATTTGTGTCAATAGAAGAAGAAAAAAAGTATAATTTCAATGAACTACACTCCAATTGAAAACACATAAATAAGTTTGGGGGAGTGTAGTATCATTAGAAGAACAAAAAAATAAATCAGTTTATGAACTTCTCTCAAAGTAAGAAAATTTGGGATTGTTTTTGGGCTTTGCAAGTTGATACAAGATTGGTTTGTTTGATTTGCGTGTTTATGATATATTTGAGCCTAAATGACTTTTTCATCTACTTTTACCTAAGCCCTTCAATTATAAGTTGTGAAAGTCTTATTGATTTCTGAGCATGTGTTTTTTACATTAGTGGAGATTAGTAAGTATAGCAAGCTTATGGGATAATGATATTAATTTATTGTAATGAAAAAATTTGGTGAGCATGAATTATTCAAATGCATTTTATTTATTAATCATGATTTTGAGAGCTTTATTTTTGTTTGGACTTAAGTGAATTGGAAGAATGCTTTGACTGAAATACTAGATTATAAGTTTATTTTCCTAAAGATTATATAAGTGTGTTAGTCATCATATCTTGAGGCTTGAATTATGGTTGTCAGCTTGATTCAGTCGTGTTGGTTGTTTAGGTTCTGAGTTTTGTCTTTCCATTGTTGTGTTCTTTGCTTGAGGGCAAGCAAAGATTGAGTTTGAGGGAATTTGATAAGTCTAATTTAGGGTAGTTTTAGAGTGTGTTTTAGTCTTAATTTCGAGTCAATTTGTGGGTTTTGTGCGATATTATGCTTGTGTTTGTTTTGTTTTTAGGTTTTTGCTATGAATTTGAGAATGGAGAGGAAATGAGTGGATTTAGTGATGAAATTGGGTATTTTGGGGAGCTTTTGGCCATTTTGTGTGAGTTTGGGAGAGCTGGTAATATTCAGGATAAATCTGGTGCTAAACGAAGGTTGAAAAGACTATGAAAGGACAAATGATCCTAGAAGTCGCGACTTGGACACTTTGGTCGCGGTTTGCATGGAGGTAGAGGCGAATCAGCAAAGGGTATCAAAAAGACACGGGTCGCAACTTGCTCTATCAAGTTGCAGTGCCTGAACTTCCAAGTCGCGACTCAGGAATGAGCAAGTCACAACCCGCCTCACAAAAATAGGGAAAACGTGTTTTTTAAGTGTGAATTTTAGGTCATTGGAGGAAGTTTTTTTTCATTATGGGATGAGCAGTTGTTTAACTCTAATACTCTATTTTTCTTCAGTTTTATCTCAGTTTTTGGCAGTTTAGTTCTATGTTTCTGATCATCTATTTTATTGGTTTAGTCATGCCTGTTATGAACTAAATATTTTTTCTAGGGTTTAATGTACTCACTTGGATATTTGTTAATTTTCTATAAAGTTCATATAATTTCTTCTTCTTCTATCATCTCTCTATATGATTTGTGATTAATGTGTGTGGATAATTGATTACTATTTACATGATTTATGATTTTGATTCGAGATACGAGAGGGGAGAGTTGAATATTCTATAATCATATAGACATAAATTGCATATAGGACGAGAGTACCTGTAGGGTTTGTGTAGCGTTTAGGGTTTCTATGCTATATGTCTGCTATATGTTAAAACTTATCATAGATATGTAGAAAGTTTGCATATAGGTTGAGATCTTTTTATCTTGAAAAATAATTATGATTGTTTTAGTTAACCCGATATTATGATAGAAATTGAAAAATTATATGCGTTGATTCGTAACTTTAACAGGTTGAAAAGTTGATGAAGTTAATGTTGGGGTTTTATGCCCTAATTAAAACTTAATTTCTTTGTAATCTCATTTATTATCAATAAAAGAATATAAATCATTTTTAGACTTGGTCAATCACTTTGCTCACATTTTTTATTTTCATAATTATTTTTTTAATATAAACTTCTATTAAATCTCAAGCATATAGCTAATCGTATTTATAGTGACGTAATCACAGTGGAATATAAATACGATTATATGTTGAAAATAAGTTAGTCCTAAGATTAGTCAGTGCACAGTATTTACACTGACTTTCCAATCTACGATATGTTATACTTACACATCACAATGTTATGTTCTTTCTAGAACATTAGCAAAGTAGATAAGATCGGATGTATTAGTTACATCGGACTGAACCGATATTGATAGTAGATAGGATAAGTAAAAATACTATTATTATCTATTCTATTCATATCATTTAGTTGTTCATAGGTAAATTCAATCTCAATTATGAGTGGTTAGAATTCTAACTGATTGTATTATTTGAGTTCTTTGACTTGTTCGTTATCAGCTTACCCTACGGACTAGCCCATACTTACATCTTGGAAACTCGGTAGTATAATTGAGTGGGAATGTTAATCATAGATATGAACATTTATAGCTTCTGATGAAGAAGTGAAACGATGGTTTCCTTTTAGTTTGGTTCAAGGTGTTAAATGATAGAGATCTCATTTTAGTAATCAATACTAGTTTAATGAAATATCATTTACAAGGAACTAAGTGTTTTAAGGATAAAAAACAATGAGGGGTAAACGGTATTTAGTCCCATCTCATTGTAGACCGTCTATAGAGGATTGAGTGACAATTGTGGTTGTAACAATGGATAATTAATAACGTATCTATATTTGTTATAGAGCGTTTTATGAATTCAAGAGTGCAATTCCGAGTCTTTAGTGGAGACACAAGGAATTAATAAGTTAGTAAATTTATTTTTTAGATTTATGATAACTTATTGGAGCTTGATTTCATAGGCCCATGGTCCCCACTGTACCATGGATAAAATCATCCAGACAGTCTCAATTAATTTATTTAATTATCGATTAGAATTATCAGAGTTGACCACGTCAATTTTGGATAGTTTCACAGAGTTATACAATTTAGAGAAGAAAAGTAAAATTATGGCAGATTTATTAATTAAGATAAATTGGTATCTAAATTAATAAATAAGTTTAAATCAAGGTTCAAATTATAAATAATTAATTTGATAAAGGATTTGAATAATTATTTAATTAATTAAATCAATAGAAAATAATACATACCTCGATTTTAAGTCCAATGGGCTTATAATTAAATGGGAAATTTCACGGCCCTAAATCCCATGATAATTTCGACCTAGGGCTGTTAATTGGCTATTATTTTATTAATTTTTTAATTAAATAAATGACATAATTGAGTCTATAAAATGAAAACACAAGTTCATATTTCTGAAACACAAGTTTCTGATAGGTTTTAGATTCTCTCTAAACATAAGTCTTTTTCTAAGCCTCGTTGAAAATTTCCTACTAAAGTCTAGGTGATTCTAAGGATACTTTGGAAGGCTGTGAAGAAAATTGATGATCGGTTCAGTTTCTTAGTAATACTCTGCGACATAAAGAATACAAGGGTTAGAGAAACTGAAGGAATGACTCTATTATTCCACTGCGTATAATGTAAGTGTTCTTATCATTATTTCTCTTTGAATTCAATTTTAGAAACATGTTCTAGGTTGTCTCATATTAACTTGTTTAACATTAGATCTACATGAAAATAAATAAAGATCTTGTATAAGTTTTCCCAACAACTAGCCTCAGAGCCTTTGGTAATCTTTATTTCCATGCATAAACATGTTAAAAAATTGAATTATTTGATATGTTGAGTAATTGGATGGATATCATGATTTTATGAAACATATTGAATTCTATGTGATTAATAGCATTTTTAAGGTTATTTTATTGTCATTTCTATGCCATTAATTTTATATATGCTTTATTTTGTGTAAAACATTATAAAAATTAATTAGAAAACGTTTTTAGTTCGAAAAATTGCACACAAAAAATATTTTTGGCCTAGCTACCTGCACCCGCGCGCGCACCTGCGCGCACCACCTGTGCACACCACCAGCCACCGCGCGCGCATCCCCTTGCAGCCCAACCATCCGCGCGCACACCTCGGCCATGGTGAACAGTACCCGTCAGGGGTACTGTTCACCCTGATTTTTTTATTTTTTTAAATTAAAGAAATAAAAATTGTGAAAATTTATTATTTATAATCAAAGCCAGAAATATCAATATTGTTTTATCAATTAAAAATATTTTTGTTGGTTGAGATTTAAATAATTAGATATTTTTACAAAGATTCAATTCAAATTTTAAAATAGACTAACAACTTAATTTTAAATATTTTAATATATTAAAATATTAGATATAAGATATCAGATATTTAAGATATTTTCTTTTAAATACTTATTATTTTCATTATATCGTTATTTGAAAATATAAATATCTATTTATTCTATAGTTTTTAATATTTAAATTATTTGAAATTTCTTAGTTAGATATTTTCATGGATATTTGAATTTGTTTAACTATTTTAAGATATTTTAGGGTTCTTATAACTATTAATATTTTTTTTTTAAATGGTTAAAATATTAGCTAAATAGTTGTGACAACACAAGATATTTTTTTAAAACTGTTAAGATATTGATTTTAAAATTTTAAATTGGTTAAATTTGAAAAATATTATTTTAGTAAACCAATTATTAAAATATTTTTTAATGGGATTTAAATTAATTTTGGTTAATTTGTTGATAAATCCTATTTAAATTAAATTAATATTTTTCAAATTAACCTAAAACCAAGTTGATTGTTGATAAATAAAATTTAAATTAACTTCTGTTAATTGTTGATAAATTTTAATTTAAATTGAATTATTTTTGTAAAAATTTAATTAATTCAATTTTTTTTTTATAAAGTCTAGATAATTAATTGTGGTATTTTTGCATAAATTCATAGACTTGCTCATATAGTAACATGATTAGGCTCATCCAATTATAACATGTCTGTTTGCACTATCTGTGGTATTTTTGCAATTGGGCTTAGATGCATATAGTGGCTCATATGTTTGCTAGATATATGAATTTTCGCCAAATAAAATATTCATAAAATGATAGATTTTATTTGGGCCCGTTAGAAAATGTAAAATTTAAATTACTCTCTTGTGAATGATTCCACCTGTGAAGGCCCATTTGATTTGCATGACTACAGTGGGCCTAATCAATTAATAACAATTAATAAAACAAAGGTGTAAATTCCGGTCATTTAGACCTTGTATGGAAGTATGGGGGCCTTTGTAGTGAGAACGACATACTGGACTCAGCCCTCCTCCATACAAGCCCAATTGTTAAGGCCTATTTACCTGAGTTGGACTTAATTGTATAGGTTCATTATATTAGTTAAACCTAAATATTAATTAGCAACAAATTAATTCTAAATTAATTGAATTTGTTTCAATGTGACACTTTAGAATTAATAGGAAATTATAGGACTTTGATTTTAAAAATTTAAACTTAATTTTTTGGAGAACCATAGTCATTAATTTTCTAAACATAAATAATAAAAATACTATTTTATAATGAGCTTATTTTAATAATTTTATTCTATCTCCATTGTTGGTTTAACAAGGTCAATAGTTTAATGGGGCCTCGAGACGCTTTGATTCGTCCCCCTACGGAAGGTGTTCATTAGTTATTTTGACAAGGATAAATTTCAAAAGATAGATAATTATAGGTCAAATTCTACTAGACTCACCCCTACGATAACTACTAGGACTAAATCTATTAATTATCGAAACCGTGGGTTTAGCAACCCTATAAATCAACTTGTTAAGCAGACATTGAAACTCGTAAGCAACCCATAAATCAACCTTATTAAGAAACCCTTCAAAATCTTAAGCAACCCTTGAAATGCAAAAGCTCTTAAGCAATTCATATAGCAACTTGTTAAGCAACCTTTCAAACTCGTAAACTACCCTTTGGTGACTACTAGGACTAAATCTATTGATTATCGAAACTGTGGGTTTAGCAATCCTATATATCAACTGGTTAAGCAGACATTGAAACTCGTAAGCAACCCATAAATCAACCCTATTAAGGAACCCTTCAAAATCTTAAGCAACCCTTGAAACACAAAAGCTCTTAAGCAATTCATATAGCAACTTGTTAAGCAATCATATATATTAACTTGTTAAGCAACCTTTGAAACTCGTAAGCAACCTTTCAAACTCGTAAACATCCCTTCAAACTCTAAAGCTCTTGAGAAACTCATATAACAACATTTTAAGCAACCATTAAAACTCGTAAGCAACACATAAATTAACCCATTAAGCAACTCTTCAAACTCTAAAACCCATAAGCAACTCATATAGCGACCCTTAGCAATCTTATACATTAACTTGTTAAACAACCATTGAAACTGGTAGGCAACTCTATTAAGCAACCCTTCAAACTCCTAAGCAACCCTTCAAACTTTGCAACACATAACCGTATTGAGAATCTAATTTTCAAATCCCATAAGCCCTTGGAAATCTGATTTTCAAATCCCATAAACCCTTGGAAATATGATTTTCAAATCCCATAAACCCTTGGAAATCTGATTTTCAAATCCATAAGCCCATAGGTATGATATTGTTTTTGCTTGTGTGTTTGATTTGGTGGTTGCTTGTTTTGGGTCTTTGTTTTCGTAACATTTACATAAATGAATTCTTTGTTATTTGTTTCTTTTAAATCTCTTTAAGCTTCAACAATGGATATCGTCAGAGTTATATGGTCTAATTGGGTCAATTAGCTTTGTTAGCTCCTCCATTTTTGTTCTTCAAATCATAGAGCAAGTGTATTAAGGAAGAGATTGTATTTTTTATTATTTATTTTGCAAAAGTACATTAATGAAACTATTTTCTACAAACTGTAAAAATGAATTAATTTTTTTTCAATAAATGTATTAATAAAAAAATCCCTTTTAAAAATAAAGGATAGAGGATTAATTAAAATTATATTGATGGTAGTAAAATGAGGATTTATTATTAAAAAAGATAATAAAATTAGATATATGTATATATCTAATTTTGATATGGTTTATAAAACAAAAGGTTATTATTAAAATTTTAAAAAAAATCCAGAATCAAGGTTAATATTAAAATTGTGATATGGTTTATTTTCAAATATATCTTTTTCAAAATTATTGGGGTAAATTAGAAAATAAATTGAATATTGTTGTACCCTAATTTGAACCCGAGTTAATTCACTCAGCTTGGGTACAGCTGGCAAATAAATATACGAAGAAATAACCAAGGGAATGATATTTGCTTATAATCAACGTCCGGGAAAACAACTGACGGGTCATGGCGACATTGAGAGTTCAGCGTCATTGCCACCGAATCCAAATCCAAACTAGCTAACTGCTGTCGAATGGGAAAACATGCAATTGAGAAGCCATCTTGCTAAGGAAAAAATAGGCAGATTGAGGAAGTTTTGGCTCGGTTACCCCCTCTTGCAACCGACGTTAATGTCGGAAAGAGGCAAAGTGGGTCTCACAAGTCCAACAGGAATAATCGATCCAAACCAAGTCGATCAGTCAAGACTGCCACCCAAAGTTTTGTACCTACAGGGCGTGATCGCTAGAATGCTCAACCCAGTGGCCCTCATAGGGGTCATCAGCATGTCAGTCAGTCGGTTAGAACCGCAACCCCATGTTTGATGCCTCCTTCACAGGTCCCTAGAAATGCCCCTGGCAATCCACGAGAATGAACTGGGATAGGCTCACAAAGACAAAATGTTCCAACAAACCCTCCTACGTCACGATCAAACCGCTAGGCGCAGAGAACTAGAGACAATGGAGTAGAACATAGGCAGGCAAATTTAGTCTGCCCTGATGGAACAAGGATTGCCTCACCAATAAGGCATCCCCCATCGCCTATAAGACATTCAACGCCACCTCATCCTACATGGGACATTCCAGCTTATGGAGACAGTAGGAGAAATCCTCCCTTATCTGCCAACACTTACATCCCACAGACACATGTTGAAAATCCAGATCCTCAACCCCAACCGCGAGTAGTAAGCTTCGCAAATAGGAGTTACCTGACCAAAAGTTTTTATAGTGGTAGGTCCGAGGGTGACCTAAGAAATCAATTGAGTTCAGCAGAAAGCCCTTGGTACAAGTCACAACCCGATTTGCGTGATTGCTTGAATTCGTAGAGAAAGAATCCATCTCAGAATGAAGATGTTAGTTATACTCGACAAGAGGGAGGTCTGTCCATAGTAAGTGATAATGGGAATGCCCCACCAAACCAAGCTCAATCTTGGAGGGACAATAACCCATCAAATGCATACGATAGGATGGGAGTTGTCAAACAGCCCCCAAGTAACCTAGGTACCAGAGACCAAACCCTCGTGAGGCTAGCTCTGATGGACGAGCAAATGAAGAGGCTTTTATCTCGAAAAGACAAAGACGATTACGACTCAGAGGATGAGCTTGAGCCTTTCACTCCAAATATAGTGGCGACCACATATCTGGTAGGCTTCAGAATGCCACACTTGTCAAAATTTGATGGAGATGGAGATCCGTCAGACCACCTCGGAATGTTTAATACCAAGATGATGGCCCATAATTTCGGACTCGACCTAAGGTTTAGTTTATTCCCTACAACTCTGGTTGGGCTAGCCTGGCAGTGGTTTAAGCAATACAAGAGGCATTCCATAAACTCGTGGAAGAATTTTTCCTCTGAGTTCAAAAAGCATTCCGAGCTTCACAGGCAGCTCAAGTTGATATCGATTCATTAGCCAATGTAAAGCAGCAACCTGTTGAGACATTGAAGGCATATCTAAACCGTTTTGCCAATGTTGCTGCACGAGCTAGGGATGCTGATGATAGCTCCAAGCTCATGGCCTTGAGGACAGGAATCCTCATCGGGGGCGACCTGTGGCAAGAACTCCTAAAAAAAGAGTTAAGAGTGTGGACAAATTCTTTGCTCGAGCTCAATAGTTGATTAATTTAGAAGAGGTGAGAGCTTTTGTCATGGGAACCAGCCAGACCCTTGTCCAGCTCGTTGGAGCGGTAATGGATGTTACAGCTGCGGCTCAAACCGTTACCCAGAATAACCAAGGGGGAAATAACAAAAGGAAGGGAAATGGGACGGGTGACCAAAGCAGGACGAAGAAAAATAAATTCATTGAGAAATTCAAGTCTGTTTACGCCACTTACACCGATCTAATAGATACCAAGGACCGCATCTTCCTGGAAAATTCTACTCACCTTCCATGGAAGATGCCAGAGTCGTTGAAGAACCAGAGGGGGGAGAGAGATTCTTCGAAGTTCTGCCGATTCCATAATGATATCGATCATAACACTGATGACTGTCGACAGCTGAAGGCTGAGATCGAAACTCTCATTAGAATGGGACTGTAACGCCCTGGATAGCCAAGACCGCTACGATGTGTACTTATAAAGGTGCAGGACTTGCTAATCAAGTCATTTAGTTGAAAACGTGTTACTAACCATAAATGTTCTAGGGTTAAAAAGGGTTTTGGATTCAAAAGGTACATTCTATATAATTAAACAGTTTTACACAAGGGATCCCAAAAAGAAACAGTGTTTAAAAGATGATTTACAGAACTTCAAAAATACAGACAACCATCAGCCATTCTAAGGCAAAACAGACATTTCTAGTTCCCTTGTTCCTGACTTCCCCTCAACTGTGGCAGCTAAGCAGATGGTCATGTACATTCAGCACACAGAGCTCTCCAAGTCAAGGCTGATCAAGTTTGCCCTTGCCTTTACCTGCACCACATAGCACCCATGAGCCAAGGCCCAACAAGAAAATATAATATGCATCGCAGACAACAATAACAGATAACTAACCCTTTAGGCATGATCAAACACTTAACACTCATATCAACCACATAACATGTACTCAGAATTAAAGATGCAATTAAACGTTAATAACAATCAAGTTACATGATTACTAGGGCCGACAACTTAGGCCGCACCCTCTGTTTATCCCACTGACTCCGGCCCGCTTAAACCGAGCTCAGTGCATAATACGCTGTCCTCGACTACCAGTGGCCGAGCTACGCCCTGTGCGCTAGTGTAACCTTGGCACTCTTAGGCCGATGGCTTACTATTTACATGGCATAATACCATCCTTTCAAAGCATTCATATTAGGGAACCCTTAGTCCCATTACAATTACTCAACCGGGTGCAGTTTCCTTACCTTTAATTTCCGTGTTCACTGACTACGAGCGACGTCCCTCGAGCACGATCCGTTTCTCGAACCCGAGCTTAATACCTAGTCACAACCAAGGTAATAAATTCCATAAATATTCTAATAAAGGTTTTCGGGTATAGTACTAGCATCCGGGACATCGAATTCTGCCAAGTACGGTGGTGGAATCGATCCCGAGCACCCTAAGTTAGATTCACGCGCTTAAAATCCCCAAAAGATCAAGAATGCACCTAAGGGCTGCGGCCCTTAAAACCTAGCTGCGGCCCAACCCTTCGTGCCCAGAAAATCCACCATATCTAACATCCTAACCTTATTCAAAACCACCCCAAAGCACCCTAATTCAAAACCCATTAATCACAAAACTTTTAACATGATTCTAACAACATAATCCAATAGAAATCTAGCTTAAAAACATACTAAAATCCCATTTTGATTCCTGAATCCCAGCAGTTCAAAACACCAAAAACCAGTCATGCAAACTCAGATTTTAACCTCTAAATTACGAATTGAAGCTTACCTTCTTTGTTGAACCACTTCCTTAACAGATTCCTGAGCTAAACTCCAAGCTTCTCAGCTTTAATTCAACCCTTAAACATCAAAACCATAAACACCCTTATTACTCAGCCAAAACTCATAATTCTAATGCTCAAAAATATGATTCAGCCCTTACCTTATTCTTGGTTGAGTTCCCTTAGCTGAGCACTAGATTAAACCTTCAAGATTCCAGCCCAAACCACTGAATTCTCAGCTGGTTTCCCTTAAACTCCAGTGGTTTTTCTTTGAGAGAGAGAAGGGAAGGAAGAGAAGAGCAAAATAAGTCGGTTTGTTTTCTATTCTGTTTAGTCTAACCCTTGGTTAATTAAGTCAATCCCAAGGCTCGGGGTGCCGGAAACGTCCCCGAGGGCAAAACATTAAAATTCCCCAATATTCCCACCTAACCTTCCTAACCTCAAATATATATCCATAAATTTATTTCCATAACCCGATAACCGAGATAATCATCTAATACTCGAATTACCCCTTGACTTGCCCCAAGTCAAATATTAAGCCCCGTTGTGACTTCCCGCTAACTGGCTCCCTAGGATCGCCTCAAGTCGCACGCTGCAGATCTACCCACATAATAATGTGGTACTCACAGATATAACATTTAACCACATTTACATTCATATAATCATACAAGCATGCTTATCGTATAATCATGCATTAAATCAATAAATCCATACATAAACCAATTATGCCTTCCCAGCGCACTAATCAAGGCCCTTAAGCCATATTAGTGATTTTGGATCGTTATAACTATCCCCTCCTACTGAGAATTTCATCCCTGAAATTTACCTGAATAGCTCGGGATACTGATCCCGCATCGCTGTCTCTAACTCCCAAGTCGCTTCCTCAACCTTACTATTTCTCCACAACACTTTAACTAATGGAATTGTCTTATTCCGTAAGACTTTGTCCTTCCGATCCAAAATCCGAACTGGTCGCTATTCATAGGACAAGTCTGTCTGCAACTCTAAGTCCTCATACTTCAGCACATGTGTTGTATTTGAAACATACTTCTGCAACATGGAGACATGAAACACATCATGAACTCCTAACAGCGACAGTGGCAAGGCCAACCTGTAAGCCACCTGTCCATTCCTTTCTAGAATCTCAAAAGGTCCAACAAACTGAGGGCTCAGCTTGCCCTTTACTCCAAATCTCCTCACCCCTCTCAATGGTGAAACTCGCAGAAACACATGATCCCCAACCTGGAACTCCACATCCCTACGCTTAGGATCAGCGTAGCTTTTCTGCCTACTCTACGAGGCAAGCATTCTAGCTCGAATCTTCTCAATAACTTCATTAGTCTTCTGGACCATATCTGGCCCTAAGTACCTTCTTTCACCCATCTCATCCCAATGAATGGGTGATCTACACTTTCTCCCATATAACATTTCATAAGGAGTCACTCCAATCATGGATTGATAACTGTTGTTATACGAGAACTCAATCAATGGTAGATACTTACTCCAAGATCCCTCGAAATCAATCACGCACGCTCTAAGAATTTCCTCCAATACCTGAATTTTCCTCTCAGACTGTCCATCAGTTTGAGGATGAAAAGTCGTGCTAAACTTCAACTGGGTCCCCATAGCTCTCTGCAGAGCTCCCCAAAACTTGGAGGTAAAGATAGGGTCTCGATCAGATACAATAGACTTTGGAACTCCATGGAGACGAACTATCTCCCTCACATACAACTCTGCATACTGTTCCACTGTATAGGTCGACTTCACTGGCAGAAAATGAGCTGGCTTGGTGTATCTATCTACTATCACCCACACCGAGCCACAAAGTCCCACTGTCCTGGGTAGTCCTCCCACAAAATCCATCGTGATGTCCTCCCACTTCCACTCTAGAATACCCGAAGGCTGAAGCAATCCCGATGGTCGTTGATGCTCAGCCTTTACCTGTTGACATGTCAAACATCTAGACACATGCTCTACCACATCCTTCTTCATCCCAGGCCACCAATATAATGTTCGTAGATCCTGATACATCTTCATGGTACCCAGATGAAGCGAGTATGGTGTAGTGTGAGACTCATCCAGTATCTCTTGTTTGATCCCCTCATCTGCCGAAACACAAATTCGTCCCTGATATCGAAGCATACCAGTCTCAGAAATAGAATAATCCTTAGTTTTCCCCGCTAAGACATGCTGCCTAACATCCTGCAACTGCGTATCCACCAATTGTCCCTCCTTGATCCGCTCTAGCAAGGTCGACTGCAAGGTAATATTAGCTAACTGGTCTACCACCAATTCTATTGTTGCCCTGGCCATCTTATCAGCTAACTCTCTCGAGATCTGGGTGGAACTATACAACGGTCCTGGGCCCCTCCTACTCAATGCATCTGCCACCACATTGGCCTTCCCTGGGTGGTAAAGGATATCGCAATCATAATCCTTAACCAGCTCCAACCAGCGCCTCTATCTCATGTTCAGATCCTTCTGAGTGAAGAAGTATTTCAAACTCTTATGGTCAGTGTATATCTTGCACTTCTCCCCATACAAATAATGATGCCACACCTTCAGTGTGAATACCACTGCTGCTAGTTCCAAATCATGAGTAGGATACCGCTGTTCATACTCCTTCAGCTGTCGCGATGCATAAGCTATAACTTTCTCATTCTGCATCAGCACGCAGCCAAAACCCATCCTCGATGCATCATAATAAACCACAAACTTTCCTTCCTCCAAAGCAAGACTCAGCACAGGTGCAGAAATAAGCCATTGTTTCAACTCTTGGAAATTATTCTTGCATTTCTCTGACCAAAAAAACTTCTGATTCTTTCTTGTCAATTCTGTCATCGGTGAAGAAATCTTTGAGAATCCCTCAACAAACCGCCTGTAATAACCTGCTAACCCAAGGAAACTCCGCACCTCCGAGGCATTCCTTGGCCTCAGCCAATCTCTCACTGCTTCCACCTTGGACGGATCCACCTTAATCCCTTCTGCGCCAACTATATGTCCAAGAAAAGTCACCTCTGGTAACCAAAATTTGCACTTCTTAAACTTAGCATATAACTGGTGTTCCCTTAATCTCTGTAAAACCTGTCGAAGATGTTGTTTATGCTCTGCCTCTGAACTGGAGTATACTAGAATGTCGTCGATGAAGACAATGATGAACTGATCTAAGAAGTCCTTGAACACCCTGTTCAACAAATCCATAAAAGCTGACGGGGCATTGGTCAAACCAAAAGGCATGACCAAGAACTCATAGTGCCCATATCGTGTTCACAAAGTCGTCTTCGGTATATCCTCATCTTTGATCCTCAACTGGTGATAACTAGATCGTAGATCAATCTTTGAGAACACCGTCTTTCCCTACAACTGATCGAACAAGTCATCAACCTGTACTTATTCTTGATATTCAACTTGTTCAATTCTCTGTAGTCTATACACATTCTCAGAGTCCCGTCCTTCTTCTTAACAAAGCACACTGGAGCGCCCCATGGTGAGTAGCTAGGTCTGATGAATCCCAAATCCAGAAGCTCCTGCAATTGTATCTTTAGTTCCTTCTACTCAACTGGTGCCATTCCATATGGGGTCCTTGATACTGGCTCTGTCCCCGGTGCTAACTCAATCTCAAATTGAATCTCCCTACACGGCAGCAACCCTGGTAGATTCTCAGGAAATATGTCTAAAAATTCACATACCAATCTGGTCTCTCTCGGCCCTGCTGGAAAAACCCTAGTGGTATCCACTACACTGGCCAGAAAACCTATGCATCCCCCCTGCAACAAGTCTCTGGCTCTCAATGCCGAAATCATGGGTACGCGGGGTCCATTTACCGCACCCACAAAGACAAAAGGATCCTCGCCCTCAGGCTCAAAAGTCACCATCTTCTTCCTGCACTCAATAGTAGCCCCATATCTGACCAACCAGTCCATCCCCAGAATCATGTCAAAATCCTCCATGTCTAACTCAATCAGATCCACCGAAAGTTCCCTACTATCAACCATCACTTGTAGTGCCCTAATCCATCTCCTACAAATTACCAGTTCCCCTGTAGGCAATAATGTCCCAAACCCTGCAGTCTGATATTCACTAGGTCTACACAATCTATCAATCACTTTACTAGAAACAAAGGAATGTGTAGCACCAGAATCAATCAATACAGTAAAAGGAGAGCCAGCGCTAGAAAGCTGACCTGTCACTACCGAGGGACTAGCCTCAGCATCTGCCTACGTCAAAGTGAATACTCAAGCTGGAGTCAAGCTGTCCACCTTTCCTACTTCACCTTTCTTCACTGTTGGGCAGTCTTTCCGAAGATGCCCCACTGTTTCGCACACAAAAAAGCTTTGGCTCGACATTCCCCCAAGTGACACCTTCTACACCTCGGGCACTCTGGATAGGTCTATCATGCCTCTTCGCCACCCTGACGGCCACCATGACCACCCCGACCTCTTCTGTCAGGACCAGCAGTAGTCGAAGTGCCAGGAGTCTTTCTCTTGAAGTCACTGGGGCCTCCGCCCCTACCTGTCCCTGAATAAGGAGGCAGCACTCTGTGGCCCTCGCGCCTCACCGTACTTTCCCTCCAAATCTTGTTCTCTGCTTCCTCAGCGGTAAGAGCCTTCTCAATGGCCTGGGCATAAGTTGTTCCTCCAGGTACCGTTGTAATCCTAACATCCCGGGCTATCATAGCATTTAGCCCCTTGATAAACCTATCTTGCCTAGCAGCATCAGTAGGCACAAGATCTGGTGCAAACTTCACAAGCCTGTCACATTTTAGGGCATACTCTGTAACAGTCATATTGCCTTACACCAAACCCACAAACTCATTAACTTTTGCTGCCCTCACGACAACATTGTAGTATTTTTGGCTGAACAAGTCTCTAAAGCCTTCCCAACTCAAAGTAGTGACATCCCTAGTCTGTGAAGCCACCTCCCACCAGATGCGGGCATCCTCTCTCAACATATACGTGGCACAGGCCACTCTGTCATGCCCCTCTACTCTCATAAAATCCAGAATAGTTGTGATCATAGTCAGCAATTACTCAGCCTTCAATGGATCAGGTCCCCCCCCTCAAAGATTGGAGGATTCTGCTTCCTGAACCGCTCATATAACGGCTCCCACCTGCTCCCAACCTCCCCAGACTGCACAAATGGTACCACTGCAGGTGGTACAATAGGGGCAGCGCTCGCTGATGGAGCCTGCTATCGCAGTAGATGAATCTGTTCAACTTGGCTCTGCAATTGAGCTTGCATGTATACCATGAGTTGCTGCCAGTTCTCAGGGACTGGCGGAGGAATCTGGCCCTGGTCATCACCCCCGGTCCCAGACCTAGTGCCGGCTAGTCGCGTAGATTTTCTTGGACGCATAACTATCCAAGTCAATCTGCAATCAACGACTCGGCAGTTAGACCATGATGACAGTGTAAAAACTTCTCCAAAATCCACCAAGGGAACATAACCTATCACAAACAATCATAATATAGGCATTCATCCACATGGACCGGCTGCTGATCAGCATGCCCCAACATTACCACATGACAGCTAAGATAAAAACATTCATCCATGCTCAATATACAGTTAATCTTTCAAATATTCATTTACATGCACAGCAATGCTAATAGGCATGCCCTAATATTTTCATACAGCTGTCAAGGGCCAGGCCCTATCAGTATCTCATACATCCTATTAATCCAATGAACAACAGCATTCATAATCCATTCCAAGCATATAAGCATACATACACATTATCAAACCCTGAATCGATCTTGTCTCTAGCAGTGAATGTACATGTCCAGCCAGTCTTCAGGAACCCCTAAACCTAGGACGCTCTGATACCATGTTGTAACACCCTGGATTGCCAAGACCATTACGATGTGTACTTATAAAGGTGCAGGACTTGCTAATCAAGTCATTTAGTTGAAAATGTGTTACTAACCATAAATGTTCTAGGGCTAAAATGGTTTTGGATTCAAAAGGTACATTCTATATAATTAAACAGTTTTACACAAGGGGTCCTAAAAAGAAACAGTGTTTAAAAGACAATTTATAGAACTTCCAAAGTACAGACAACCATCAACCATTCTAAGGCAAAACAGACATTTCTGGTTCCCCTGTTCCTGCCTTCCCCTCAACCGTGGCGGCTAAGCAGCTGGTCATGTACATTCAGCTCGCAGAGCTCTCCAAGTCAGGGATGATCAAGTTTGCCCTTGCCTTTACCTGCACCACGTAGCACTTGTGAGCCAAGGCCCAACAAGAAAACATAATATGCATCGCAGACAACAATAACAGATAACCAATCCTTTAAGCATGATCAAACACTTAACACTCATATCAACCACATAACATGTACTCAGAATCAAAGATGCAATTAAACGTTAATAACAATCAAGTTACATGATTAACAGGGCCGACAACTTATGTCGCACCCTCTGTTTATCCCACTGACTCTGGCCCGCTTAAACCGAGCTCAGTGCATAATAAGTTGTCCTTGGCTACTAGTGGCTGAGCTGCGCCCTGTGCGCTAGTGTAACATTGGCACTCATAGGCCGATGGCTTACTATTTACATGGCATAATACCATCCTTTCAAAGCATTCATATTAGGGAACCCTTAGTCCCATTACAATTACTCAACCGGGTGCAGTTTTCTTACCTTTAATTTCCGTGTTCACTGACTACGAGCGTCGTCCCTCGAGCACGATCTGTTTCCGGAGCCCTAGCTTAATACCTAGTCACAACCAAGGTAATAAATTCCATTAATATTCTAATAAAGGTTTTTGGGTATAGTTCTAGCATCCGGGACATCGAATTCCGCCAAGCACGGTGGTGGAATCGATCCCGAGCACCCTAAGTTAGATTCCCGCACTTAAAATCCCCAAAAGATCAAGAATGCACCTACGGGCTACGGCCCTTGAAACCTAGTCGCAGCACACCCCTAAAATAGAACCCATGCCCCTCAGTGGGCACACACGCGCCGTGGCACTGCCTTGTGGCGTCGCGGCGCTCCCCTTTGGCCGAGCCTCCTAGCTTCTTTTCTTCGTAGAGCCGCATCGCTCTAGAACAGATCCGTGGCCCAACCCTTCGTGCCCAGAAAATCCACCATATCTAACATCCTAACCTTATTCAAAACCACCCCAAAGCACCCTAATTCAAAACCCATTAATCATAAAACTTTTAACATGATTCTAACAGCATAATCCAACAGAAATCCAACTTAAAAACCTACTAAAATCCCATTTTGATTCCTGAAACCCAGCAGCTCAAAACACCAAAAACCAGTCATGCAAACTCAAATTTTAACCTCTAAATTATGAATTGAAGCTTACCTTCTTTGTTGAACCACTTCCTTAACAGATTCCTGAGCTAAACTCCAAGCTTCTCAGCTTTAATTCAACCCTTAAACAACAAAACTATAAACACCCTTATTACTCAGCCAAAACTCAGAATTCTAATGCTCAAAAATATGATTCAGCCCTTACCTTAATCTTGGTTATGTTCCCTTAGCTGAGCACTAGATTAAGCCTTCAAGATTCCAGCCCAAACCACTGAATTCTCAACTGGTTTCCCTTAAATTCCAGCAGTTTTTCTTTGAGAGAGAGAAGGGAAGGAAGAGAAGAGCAAAATAAGTCGGTTTGTTTTCTATTCTGTTTAGTCTAACCCTTGGTTAATTAAGTCAATCCCAAGGCTCGGGGTGCCGGAAACGTCCCCGAGGGCAAAACGATAAAATTCGCCAATATTCCCACCTAAGCTTCCTAACCTCAAATATATCTCCATATATTTATTTCCATAACCCGATAACCCTGATAATCATCTAATACCCGAATTACCCCTTGACTTTCCCCAAGTCAAATCATAAGCCCCGTTGTGACTTCCCGCTAACTGGCTCCCTAGGATCGCCTCAAGTCGCATGCTGCAGATCTACCCACATAATAATGTGGTACTCACAGATATAACATTTAACCACATTTACATTCATATAATCATACAAGCATGCTTATCGTATAATCATACATTAAATTAATAAATTCACACATAAACCAATTATGCCTTCCCGGCGCACTAATCAAGGCCCTTAAGCCATATTAGTGATTTTGGGTCGTTACAGGGACCTTTGGCCCAATACACCCAAAATCAGGTCCCTAATCAGCCCGCTGGACAAAACCCTCCGTCAGTCCAGAAGTTCCAGTAAATCAAATCAGATCTCAAGCGAAATAGGACGATCCTCCTCCGATAGTAAGGGGAGACATAGCCACCGTTATTGGAAGACCTCATCTGGTAGGCACGAGCAGCGGGGCCCAGAAGAGGTACATTAACGAACTGAAATCCCATAACGGAGTGGAGTTCATCCCGGAACAGCAATTATCAAAACAACAATTATTGGAAAAATAACCAATCATTTTTACAAAAGAGGATGCGAGCCACGTCCAATTCCCACATAACGATCCCTTGGTTATAACCGTTCAGCTCGCCAACTGAAAGGTCTAGAGGACACTAGTGGATAATGGGAGTTCTGTGAATCTACTTTTTAGGTCCACCTTGGAAGAAATGGGGTTGTCAGTAACTAACTTGAAGGCGACCTTAATGACTGTACGAGTTTTCTTGTGAAGGGTTAGCAGCCATCAAAATGATCAAATTAGTGGTAACATTGGGAGAAGAATCACGAATTGTTTCCAAGTTACTTTAGCTCGTGGTAATAGAATGCCCAGCTACATACAATGCGATTTTGGGCCAACTTGCACTGATGGCATTTGAAGCCATAACCTGTATCCGCCACCTAGCAATAAAATTCCCCTCAGCTGTGGGAATATGCACCGTCAGAGGTGATCAGCTCACTGCCAGAGAATGCTATAGCGTTTCTATGAAGGCAAAATCACAACCTGGGCATCAAGCTATGGTCATAAATGACAGAGGTGAGGAGTCTCGGGGAGTAGAAGTTACTTGCAGGACTGAAGAACCTCAGCAAAATGAGGACAGTAACGATTCCCAACGCGATGACATTGACCCACAAATAGGCGAAGACAGGTCAAAACTCCAAGCTATAGAGGAGCTCAAGGAGGTAAACATTGACCCTAATGAAGCTTCAAGAGTCATAAAGGTTGGGAAGAATCTTAATGATAAAAGGAAGAAGGGGCTAGTCAATTTCTTACAAGGGAATCCAGATGTTTTCACCTTGTCACATGAAGAAATGGTGGGAATAAGCCCGAGTGTAATCATGCACACTTTAAATTTGGACAGGAACGTGCCTGCAAAATCCCAAAAATGGAGACACTTGGGAACAGTCCGAGCTGAGGCTCTTGAGGAAGAAGTAGCTCGATTACAAAAGTGCGGGTTTATCCATGAAGCAAAATACCCGATCTGGGTAGCCAATCCCGTGCTGGTCTCAAAGCCAAACAGGAAATGGAGGACTTGCATCGACTTCTCCAACCTGAACAAAGCTTGTCCCAAGGATTGCTTTCCACTACCAAGGATTGACAGTTGATAGATGCCACGGCAGGTCATGAGCTCATGTCCTTCATGGATGCGCATTCTGGATATAACCAGATCGCGATGAATCCTGCAGACCAAGAACATACCAGCTTCATGACCCTAAAAAACATATATTGTTATAAAGTCTTGCCCTTCGGGCTGAAGAATGCCGAAGCTACATATCAACGCTTAGTCAAAAAAATGTTCGCTAATCAGATCGAGAGAATTATGGAAGTGTATGTCGATGATATGCTTGTCAAATCAAAGACTATCGATTATTATTTATCCGATCTAGAAGAATGTTTCAGAATCTTAAGGAGGTATGACATGAGATGAATCCTCATAAGTGCACGTTCGGAGTGGCATCTGGAAAATTTCATGGTTTCATAGTCAACACGAGGGGAATAGAGGCAAATCCTGAGAAAATGAGATCATTGTTAGAAATTCCCTCACCCAGGTCGTGTAAAGAAGTTCAAAGCCTAACTGGAAAGGTGGCAGCTTTGAATCGTTTTATTTCAAAATCCACTAACAAGTGTGTGCCATTCTACAACTTGCTTAGGGGAAACAAAAAAATTGAGTGGATTGAGGAGTTCGAACAGGAATTTATCGACCTAACAATGCACCTGGCCAAGCCCTTAGTGTTATCTAAGCCCATGTCTGGAGAACCCTTGTTCCTTTATTTGGCTGTGACAGAAAAAGCAGTCAATGTCGTATTAGTTCGAGAAGAAGACCATTCTCAAAAACCAGTATATTATATAAGCAAGACACTTCTCGGAGCTGAATCACGATATCCATTGATAGAGAAACTAGCATTTTTTCTAATATTGGCTTCCAGGAAGCTTTGGCCATATTTCCAATCTCATTCAATCAACATCATGAACGACCAACCTTTAAGGCAGGTTTTGCAAAAACCTAAAACGTTGGGATGTCTGTTAAAATGGGCTATCGAGCTTAGCCAGTTTGAGATATTGTACATACCACAGACCTCAATCAAAGGCCAGGCCCTTGCTGATTTTATGGCTGAATGCAATGGATTTCAAGAGGAGCTCTCGAAGGAACCGGTGCAGGAGTTATGGAAAATCTTCGTGGATGGATCATCAAACGAGAATGGATAGGGAGCTGGAATCATCTTAATCTTCCCAGAAGGGCATCGATTTCATACAGCTCTGAGATTCGAATTCGAGGCATCCAACAACGAAGTCAAATATGAGGCTTTACTAATTGGGCTGAGAGTGGCAAGGGAGCTCAAGGAAAAATTCGTCCAATGCTATAACGATTCTCAGCTCGTGATCAATCAGGTATTGGGAGAATATCAAGCTCGAGGTACCAAGATGGCAGCCTACCTAGCTAAGGTGAAGGGAGAACTGTCTGAATTTGAGTACAGTTTTGTTGAACAAATACCTCGCGAGCAAAATCCACATGCTGACGCCTTGGCACGACTTGCCACCACAAAAGAAGTTGAGACATTGAATATAGTGCCAGTAGAGTTCTTGGAGAATCTAAGTGTGACAGAAATGATAGAAGTCAAAATGATCGACACAAGACCGACCTGGATGACTCCCATGATGGAATACCTCACAACAGGAAGGCTACCTGATGATAGAAAGGACGCAAGAAAAATACTTTATCAAGCTATGTGGTATGAGTACCGACCCAAAATCACTAATAAGGCTTAAGGTCCTTGATTAGTGCGCCGGGAGGGCATAATTGGTTTATGTGTGATTTAAATGATTAAATGGATGTAGGAAATGCATGTTTATGAGTATTAATAAGCATGTGGGCCATGTTTAGCTTATAAGGGCATATTTGTAATTTTGGCCCGTTGAGGGCATAAATGTGATTATTTGTGGTAAATTGTTAAGACCACATTATTATGTGGATGTATTTCCAGCATATGGCTCGAGGCAATCCTAGTGAGTTGTTTGGCGAAATAGTCACGCCAGGGATTAATACCCGGCTCGGGGGAGCCTAGGGGTATTTCTGGGAATTTTGGAGCTATATTGAAGATTTTTAGACTATGGGGAAAATAATTGGTGATTAATTGGATAACAGGATTTAAGTGGTAAATAATAGGGACACCCGAGGAATTAGTGGGAATTGGGAGCAAATGTCCAAAATACCCTTAGATTGATTAAAAGGTTTAGTTTTAGTTGGGAGGGTAAAAGAGTCTTTTGATTATTAAGGGGGATAACTGATACTTAGTTTTCCTTTGGAAATAGTAGAAGGTGTTAGAAATTGAAGGAAAAAGAAGGGAAACAGGGCACTCTACTTACCTCTCTCTCTCACCCTCTCTTGTGGATTTTGAAGCTGAGAATTCAGAGAAAGTCTAGGCTAGGTCTTGGGACTTTGATATTTGGAGTGGCTAAGGAGTTCAATTGGAATTAGCTTCCAAACTAAGGTAAGGTTTAAAGGTTTTGTCTGAATTTTCTGAGTTTTGTTGAGGTTGATCTTTGAATTTGGATTTTGGATTGGAATTTAAGGTCCTAAGCTTGGGGAATGGAGGAACTAAAGTTTGGAAGGGCATTAAAGGCAACCTAGGGTCAGATTCACTCAGCTGAGGTAACAATTCCTGATTTTGAATATCTGGGTTTTCTGGTTTTCAGATGAAGTTCTTGAGCTTCAAGCTCAATTTTGGTTTTCTGAGTTTGATGATGCTATTAGCTAAGTTTTTGATGTTGTTAGGTTATGTTGGATGAGATATAGTGGGTTGTGGACCCAATTTCAAGTTTTGTTGATGATTGGAGTGGGTTTTTGGAGCTTTGGCTCGGGAAAGTTCGATGGAAAAACCCAAAATTTACATGTTCGGGTTGCAGTGTTGTAGCGCTAGGCTGGGAGCGCTACTGTAACTCCCTACTTCCTTAAAGCCGTTACTAAGTGAGTTTTAAACGTCCAATTAACTCGCTAATCGAGGTTTTAGGTTAAAAGTGTAGATAACTGTAATAAAAGTCATACAATTTGAAAATGTATTCATTCACTGACATTCACTGAAATTATAAAGCGTTATACATTTCAGATCCCAAAATTACTATTTAGAAATATTTACAACTTAAAATATGATTTAAGTAGACTAAATGACAAAAATCTTAATAATACATAACAACACACAAAATACCCCTGGCTGTGGCAGCCAGGCAGGCCAAACATGTACACGTCGCTTCACGCTCTCCATACTCATGGTTGGTTGACATTTCCCTTGCCCATACCTGCACCATAGAGCACCCGTGAGCCGTAGCCCAACAAGAAAACTCACACAAACAATCAACATATGCATATCTATCAATTAGCATATAACAAAGCCGCCAACAAGCTAAACATATAGCGGCCATGCCGTCCCAAGCGCATTACCAGACCCTGGGTTCGCGATCTATACCATGAGGATGACTCATGCGTCCGAGAAGGGTCTCACCATGGCAACTTGCACTCCACGTGCTTAACGCCGCTCCCGGCCCCTTGCCGTACTCGGGCTTGCACTCCACGTGCTTAACGTCGTTCCTGGACCCTTATCGTACTCGGCCTTCCCGTTCTCGGCCTTCGCTGTTCATTCACAGATAAGCATACTTGTTACTAACACAAGTAACACTCTCGTTACTAACCAATTCATAATTGTATCCCGGAACCAATCACATGCTCTCGGGACCTCCCATTTCCCCATACAAGGTAGCGAAAGCGTCCCCCAAGCCCCCAGAGCCAAAACCCTAAAAACACAAAATCCCACATCCTAAAAATGGCCTAGCACTGCAACACAACCCTATAGGGGTCGTGGTGCCCAGTATGGCTCCCCTGTCCAAATTCAACCCAGCGCCGTAGCACGGAAAAACAGGGCCGCGACGCTCATACGCGAACCCAGAAAACTAATTTTTTTCCCCAACATTTTTCCCGAGCCAAAACTCATCCAAATCACCACCAAGGTACACCCAAGTCCCAATTCGACCTAAAACTTCAAATAAACGATACATAAACTCAAAAATACCAGCAACAAACTCAAACACTCAACCAAACTCAAAAATCACCTAGTGGTTTAAAACTTCACAAAACTTTAACCACACCAGAATATATACTTCAGAAATGCATGGAATACTTACCTCAAGTAGGAATTCGACCCTGAGATGCTTTCAAATCCAGTTCCAAGCTCAAATTCACAAACTCCTAAGCTTAACTTTGCCAAAACTTCACCCCAAAATCCACAAGGAAAAACACAATTCAGCTTTCTATTATAGCACTTCCAGCGGAAATCCAACAGAGAAAAGAGTTAAAAATTACCCTTGAACCCTTGAATTTTTGGCCTAAAGTCTCCCAAAATCAAGCACCCAAGATCAAGCACTATGGGGGGAGAGAAGGAGAAAACTGAATGGGAGAGAGCTAAGAGAGACTTTTGGTTCCTTTTCCTTCTTTTCCTCTGTTTGTCTAAAATTTTCCAGAGTCTCCAGCTCCCAATTAAGTATAACCTCTTGCCAAAAGTCAAGATTACCCCTTAAGTTAACTTAAGTCCTCAAACATCACCAAGGGTAGTTTAGTCATTTGACACATCCTGCTAAGTCCTCGAGTATACCTAAAAATCCATGTTAATCCCGGCATACTCAAATCATTACTAAATTACTACACAATACTTAATAAATCCCAAACTCATATTATATACCCAAAATACCCCTAGGCTTCTCCCGAGCTGGGTATTGGACCCTGTTGTGACTTTCTAGCTAAACCGCTCCCTCGATCGTCTCAGATCATGCATCACAATTATATCACCACTCACACGTGGTGCCAATCACAATATACACAAATATTGCATTTATGCCCTCGGCAGGCTCACATGCATATTTAATTCACCTAAACATGCATTTCTAATCACACATTTATCAAATTCACATATTAACATAATAAATCAATTATTGCCCTCCAGGCACGCTAATCAAGGCCCTAAGCCTTATTAGAAAATTTGGGACGCTACAACTATCCCCTCCTTACTGCTCTCGCATATCTGATTCAAGTTCACACGTCGCCTCCTCTACCTTGCTGTTCCTCCACAACACTTTCACCAAGGCGATGGTCTTGCTCTGCAAGACTTTCTCCTTCCAGTCCAGAATCTGAACCGGCTTCTCCTCATAAGATAAATCCTGATCCAGCTCGAAGTTCTCATAACTCAGTATATGCATAGAATCTAATACGTACTTGCGGAGCATGGACACATGAAACACATCATGAACCCCTGATAAAGCTGGAGGCATCGCCAATCTATAAGCTACCACTCCAACCCGTTCCAGAATCTCAAAGGGGCCAACAAAACTAAGGCTCAGCTTGCCCTGAACAACAAATCATTTCACTCCTCTTAAAGGAGAAACTATGAGAAACACGTGGTCATCGACTTGAAATTCTACGCTCCTGCGTTTCAAGTCTGAGTAACTCTTCTGGTGACTCTGGGAGGCGAGCATTTGAGCTCTAATCTTTTCAATCGCCTCATTGGTCCTCTGAACCATCTCAGGACCTAAGTATCTTCTCTCACCCGTCTCATCCCAATGGATAGGTGATCTACACTTCCTCCCATATAACATCTCATACGGAGCCACTCCGATAGTCGCCTGATAACTATTGTTGTATGCAAACTCAATCAATGGAAGATACTTACTCCAAGATCCCCCAAGATCTAGGACACAGGCTCGTAGCATATCCTCTAGTATCTGAATTATCCTCTCAGACTGTCCATTCATCTAAGGATGATAAGCGGTACTAAACCGCAACTGCGTGCCCATAGCCTTCTGCAGACTCTTCCAAAACTTAGAGGTGAAGGTGGGGTCCCTGTCGGATACTATCGACCCCGAAGCCCCATGAAGTTGGACAATTTCCTTAACATACAATTCAGCATACTACTCCACATTTTAAGTTATCCTAACGGGCAAGAAGTGGGCGGACTTGGTATACCTATCCACGATCACCCTCACTGAATCATGTTGTCCCACGGTTTTCGGCAAACCAACCACGAAGTCCATGGTGATATCCTCCCACTTCCACTCTGGAATCCCTAGAGGCTGCAATAACCATGTTGGCCTCCGATGTTCAGCCTTTACCTGCTGACAAGTTAAGCACTTAGCCACATAGTCCACCACGTCCCTCTTCATTCTCGACCACCAATACAAAGCTCTTAAATCCTAGTACATCTTCATTGTACCTGGATGTAAAGAATAGGGAGCAGTATGAGATTCATCCAACATCTTCCGTTGGATATCAAAATCCATCGGAACACAGATCCGACCCTTGTACTTCAGTAGTCCCATCTCTGAAATAGAGAGTGTAATGCCCTGGATAGCCAAGACCGTTACATTGTGTGTTTATAAATGTACTAGACTTGATAATCAAGTCATTTACTTAAAAACGTTTTACTGAAACTATAATGGAACTAGGGTTAAAATATTTTGGTCCTAAAAGTCGCATTTCTTATAAATAACATTTCCGGTTTACACGGGATCCCAAAAATAATCAGACTAAAATCATTTACAAAAGATTCATGATTTAAATACAATAATAGCCGTACTAAGGCAAAATAGACAGTTCAGCGATCCCTGTCCTGATCCACTTCTCGGCCAAGGCAACCGAACAGCTGACTGTGTACATTCAGCCCTGCATCTCTCCATCTCAGGACTAGTCTAACTTTCCTTTGCCTTTACCTGCACCACGCAGTACTCGTGAGCCAAGGCCCAGCAAGAAAACACAATAACAGAGCATAAGCAATCAGCAGACAATCCAATATTTCATATTGCATAGACATGTTCCCAATCATATAAACATTCAGAATAACCAAGTATTCAGTATACTAAACATATCAACTCATATCATACACCAATTCACAAATGATAACTAGGGTTAGCGCCCTCAGCTCGCACCCTCCGTTATCCCACTGACTCCGGCCCGCTTAAACCGAGCTCGGTGAATATTAAGCTGTCCTCGGCTACCAGTGGCCAAGCTGCGCCCTATGCGCAAATATTGTGTACGGCACCCTTAGGCCGCCATCACATGTCCCCATGGCATAATGCCATCATTGACATTATATAGATATCAGGGGCTCTTAGTCCCATCACAAACATATAATCGGGTGCAGTTTTCTTACCTTTGGATTTGCTAGCTTTGTTCACTGTGATCCTTGAGCACAATCCCCTCTTAAGCCCCAGCGCACACCTAGTCACAACCATAGATCAAAATCATCACCAACCCTCAAGTCCGAACCCTAGCCTCGGGACCAATCCCGAGCCCTTGGGAAGCTCCAATTCCACCAAACGGGGTGGTGGAATCGAACCCCGAACCCCCGGGCAAAAACCCTTGAAAATAACTCAAAAACCCCCTTTCTAGAAACAGGGTAGCGCTACAGCGCTCTAAGGAGGGTGCTACAGCGCTACAAGCAGAACCAAAATACCCTCAGCATGCTTGGCCTAGCGCTATAGCGCCCAAAGGCTAGTGCTACAGCGCCCAAAGGCTAGCGCTGTAGCGCTAGTCACAAATAGGCAACACTGCATTTTCCCTTCCTGCGATTTCCCCGAGCCAACCCTTACCAAACCTCTTCCAATCCTCAACCAAACTTAAAAACAAGCTTATTAACATACTCCACTCATCCCAAGCATCCCAAATACTCAAAACCCAAGCACATGTATCCCTAATCTCAAAATTCACCATAGCTGATCCTAGACTCAAAAACTCAGTATAAACCATCAAAACTTCAAAGTTTAAAGCTTAGAATTTTATACCTTTAATGGAAATTCGACTTTGAGTTAGCTTCTAGACCTCCTTAGCTTGCTCTTCCTCAATCCTTGGCTTGAATTCCCCTAAAGTTCTGTAAATGTGGAAAATTTTCCTTTGTGAATTTTATTTCACCAGTGAAGCTCTATGCTACGAGGTATCTTACATGCTACTTAGTGCCCGTACAAGGGGACGAGGATATCACACGGCGTTGAAGGAGTTGGGCTAAGAGAGCCACCCTCACTATGCGACGGCCCTTGACCACCCGCCAAACCAAACGCCACCCTCGCTATGCGAGAGTCCTCGGATGGCCATCAGCCTACGCCTTGACCCCTCAGGCATCGGACCTCACCTCGCCTGCACGCGGGAGAAGAAGACCGGCCTCGCTACGCGAGGTACCCTCACTATGCGAGGGTGTAGCCTTGTCGCGGTGCCCATACCCCAAGCCATGTTCACACTCGAGGGAAGAAGGCCAGCCTCACTACGCAAGGAACCCTCGCTATGCGAGGGTGTGGCCTTGTCGCGGCACCCGTACCCCGAGCGACGCCTACACCCGAGGGAAGAGGGCCAGCCTCGCTACGCGAGGAACCCTCGCTATGCGAGGGTGTGGCTTTGTTGCGGGGCCCATGCTGCGAGCCTCGTGTCCATATGACCGGCATAAGCCGGCCCCGACCCCTGGCGCCTTGGCTTCTCAGAACACGCATAGGTTGAAGCCTCCTTGACATAGGCACGGGATCACTTGGAGGAACCTTGTCGATATGCCAAACGAACATGGAGCATTGAACGGGGATCGATGAGGACGACCGAGTACGGAACACACGCGCTGACACGGGGCGTACGGTTATGGAAAGAACAGAGGCATGACCCTATGATCTGCGTCTGAGGAGTAGTGGCGGTACGGACCTGTACGAAGAGTAGTGGTACCACTTGGACACCCCCGACCATACGCCAGAGCCGACAGTACTATGTCCTAGGCCACGACTCTGACACCATCAGGGTAGACACCACTACGCCCTGAGCCACTACACTATCAGAGTACCTGTGTACGTCCCTGTGGTCTGGGACTTGTTTGTATCCAGGGCCAATAAAGCCCCCCCCCCCTATAAATAGGCTCCAACCCCTCAGGCTAAGGGGTTGGAAAACTGAATGTATGAAAGAGACTTAAGAAATATATGTTTCTGGTTTTCATTGTGGCCTGAGTTTCCTTCTGTTAATTAGAGTTCTTCCTATCTAATTCAAAGCTTTCTATAGTATAGAGATTAAAGTTTTCTAACCATCAATCATTGACGAGTTCTTACCGTCAACAAGTTCCCATCAACTCAACTTAGATACCATGGTTCAAACAATCCAAACCAGAAACTGAATACTCCAAAGTCTTACCTTAAGTGATGGTGTGTTCTTGCTAAGCCTTTGCCAATCCTTCAAGCCTAGCTCAGAATTCTTGTTGCTCAGCCTAACCTAACTCCCCTCTGAGTTTTGCTCCAAGAAAACCCAAGAAAATTATGAGGGTAAGCACAAACCGACCCTTGGAAAAATGCCCTGCTTTCTTCCCTTTCTCGTTTCTTTCTTTTCTCTTCTTTTCTCAGACTTCTACCTTATTCTACAACTTCCAATAAACATAAAGCCTCAGCAATACCTATCTCTTAAAAGCCAAATGACCATAATGCCCTCCCCTTTAATCCTAAGTCTTTTAATCCACTTAGGGCCACTTTGGTCATTTTACTCAATTCCCACTAATTCCTCAAGTGTCTCTAATATATTCCGCTTACTTCCTGATACCTAATTAATCACTAGTTATATTCCTCGATGTCAAAATAGACCCCTATATATTCACTCAATTCCCATTTATACCCCCAAGCTCGCCCCGAGCCGGGTATAAATCCCCGCCATGACTTTTTCGCTAAACTGCTCACTAGGATTGTCTCGAATCACAGATCACAGATATATCCACATAATAATGTGGTCTCAACAATTATCGCATATATATACAGTTATGCCCTCAACGGGTCAAAATTACAATTATGTCCTTTCTAAACTACTCAGGGCCTACATGCATACTAATACACGTAGCCATGCATCTCAAATATTCAAATAGCCATATAACACGCTTCAAACCATTAAATCACATACATTCTGATTATGTCCTCCCAGCACACTAATCAAGGCCCTTAAGCTCCATTTGATCTCGCATCGCTGTCTCAAGCTCCCAGGCCGCCTCCTCTACCTTACTATTCCTCTATAACACTTTAACAAGAGGAATCATCTTATTCCGCAATACTTTATCTTTCCGATCCAAGATCTGAACCGGTTGCTCTTCATAAGCCAAATCCATCTGTAACTCCAAATCTTCATATCTCAACACATGAGTTACATTTGAGACGTACTTCCGGAGCATAGAAACATGGAATACGTCATGAACTCCAGATGGCAATGGTGGCAAAGCTAATCAGTAAGCCACCTGGCCAATCCTTTCCTGGATCTCAAAAGGTCCAATGAATCTAGGGCTTAGCTTGCCCTTTCCAAACCTCCTCACCCCTCGCAGAGGTGAAACTCGAAGGAACACATGATCCCCAACCTGGAACTCCACATCCCTACGCTTAGGATCAGCGTAGATTTTCTGTCTGCTCTAAGAAGCGAGCATTCTAACCCGGATCTTCTCTATAGCTTAACTTGTTCTCTGAACCATATCTGGCCCCAAATATCTCCTCTCACCCATCTCGTCCCAATGAATGGGTGATCTACACTTCCTCCCATATAACATCTCATAGGGAGCCACTCCAATCGTTGACTGATAACTATTGTTATATGAAAATTCAATCAACGGAAGATACTTACTCCATGAACCTTCAAAGTCAATCACACACGCTCTGAGCATATCTTCCAATACCTGAATCGTCCTCTCAGACTGTCCGTCAGTCTGAGGATGAAAGGTTGTACTGAACTTCAACTGAGTCCCCAAAGCCTTCTGCAGACCACTCCAAAACATGGAACTGAAGATAGGATCTCGGTCTGACACTATAGACTTAACGACCCCATGGAGACGTACGATCTCCTTCACATACAACTCAGCATAATGATCCACAGTATATGTTGATCTTACTGGAAGAAAATGGGCTGACTTGCGGTGCCTGTCTACTATCACCCACACCGAGTCATGAAGCCCCACTGTCCTGGGTAAACCTCCCACAAAACTCATAGTAATGTCCTCCCATTTCCATTCAGGAATACCCAAAGGCTGAAGTAACCCTGCTGGTCGCTGATGCTCAGCTTTCACCTGCTGATAGGTTAAGCATCTGGCAACGTACTCCACCACATCCTTCTTCATCCCGGGCCACCAATACAACATCCGTAAATCTTGGTACATCTGCGTGGTACCCGGATGAAGAGAGTACGGTGTCGTATGAGACTCATCTAGTATCTCTTGTCTGATCCCCTCATCAACTGGAACACATATCCGTCCCTGATACCGAAGCAAACCAATTTCAAAAACAGAATAGTCCTTAGCTACTCCCGCTAAGACATCCCCCTTAATCCTCTGTAACTGAGCATCTGCCAACTGTCCTCTGATTCGCTCTAGCAGGGTCGACTGCAGAGTAATATTGGCCAACCGGCCTACCACCAACTCTATCCCCGCTCTGACCATCTCATCAGCTAACTCCCTTGATATCTGGGTGGAACTGTACAACTGACCTGGGCCACTCCGGCCCAATGCATCTGCCACCACATTGGCTTTCCCCGGATGGTAAAGAATATCACAATCATAGTCCTTTACCAACTCAAGCCAACACCTCTGCCTCATGTTCAAGTCCTTTTGTGTAAAGAAATACTTCAGACTCTTATGGTCAGTATATACCTCGCACTTCTCCCTATACAAGTAATGTCGCCAAATCTTCAGTGCGAATACCACCACTGCTAGCTCTAAATCATGGGTAGGATACCGCTGCTCATACTCGTTTAGTTGTCATGATGCATAAGCTATAACCTTATCATCCTGCATCAACACACAGCCTAAGCCCAACCTTGATGCATCGCAGTAAACAACAAACTTCCCTTCTCCCGAAGGAAGACTCAACATTGGCACTATAATAAGCCATCACTTCAACTCTTGAAAACTGTCTTCACACTTGTCTGACCATATAAACTTCGGATTCTTCCGTGTCAATTCTGTCATCGGTGCTGTTATCTTCGAGAAGCCCTTTACAAACCGTCTGTAGTAACTTGCCAAACCAAGAAAACTCTGCACCTCTGAGGCATTCCTTGGCCTCGGTCAGTCCCTAACTGCCTCCACCTTAGATGGATCCACCTTAATCCCATCTGTACCCACGATATGTCCAAGGAATGCCACTTCTGGTAACCAAAATTCACATTTCTTAAACTTGGCGTACAATTGATGCTCCCTCAACCTCTGAAGACTTGTCAAAGATGTAGCTCGTGCTCTGTCTCTGAACTGGAATACACCAAGATGTTGTCGATGAAAACAATAACAAACTGATCCAGAAAATCCTTGAACACCCTATTCATTAGATCCATAAAGGCTGCTGGGGCATTGGTCAAACCAAATGACATGACCAGAAACTCATAGTGCCCATACCGCGTTCGGAAGGTCGTCTTAGGTATGTCCTCATCCTTGATCCTCAGCTGGTGATAACCAGATCGAAGATCAATCTTTGAGAACACCATCTTACCCTGCAGCTGATCGAACAAGTCGCCAATCCTTGGTAGGGGATACTTATTCTTGATAGTCAACTTATTCAATTCCCGGTAGTCTACGCACATTCTCAAAGTCGTGTCCTTCTTCTTCACAAATAAGACTGGAGCACCCCACGGCGAGTAACTAGGCCTGATAAACCCCAAATCCAAAAGCTCCTGTAACTGTATCTTCAATTCTTTCAGTTCCGTCGGTGCCATCCTATATGGTGCCCTCGACACTGGCTCTGCCCCTGGTGCCAACTCAATAATAAACTGAATCTTTCTTCGCGGCGGCAACCCAGGCAAATCCTCAGGAAACACATCCAGGAACTCGCAAACCAATATGGTCTCCTCCGGTCCTACTGGTGAAACTCTGGTGGTATCCACCACACTTACCAGGAAACCTATACATCCACCCTGTAACAAGTCTCTGGCTCTCAACGCTGATATCCTGGGCACGCGGGTCCATGCATTGCTCCCACAAAAACAAAGGGATCCTCGCTCTCTGGCTCAAAAGTCACCATCTTCTTCCTGCAGTCAATGGTAGCTCCATACCTAACTAACCAATCCATACCTAGAATCATATCAAAATCCTCCATACTCAATTCAATCAAGTCTACTGATAACTCCATACCATCAACTATCATTGGCAATGCTCTAATCCACCACCTAGATACTACCAGTTCCCCTGTAGGCAAAATAGTCCCAAACCGTGAAACGCAATACTCATTAGGTCTACACAGTCTATCAATCACCTTACTAGAAACAAATGAGTGTGTAGCACCAGAGTCAATCAATACAGTAAAAGGAGTGCCAGGACTAGAAAGCTGACCTATCACTACCGAGCGACTAGCCTCGGCCTCTGCCTGCGTCAAGGTGAACACTCGAGCTGGAGTCAAGCTGTCCACCTTCCCTGTATCTCCCTTCTTCACTGTCAAGCAATCTTTCCTGAGGTGTCCCACCACCCCGCACACATAACAAGCCTTAGCCCGACACTCGCCCGGATGGCGTCTTCTGCACCTTGTGCACTCAGGATAAGTCCTCCATGTATCACCGCCTCCCTGACGGCCACCCTGAGTACCCCGACCTCTCCTATCAGGACCAGGAGTGATCGAAGCCTTAGGGGTCTTTCTCTTCAAATCACTGGGGCCTCCGCCCCTACCAGAACCAGAATATGGAAGCACCGCCCTGTGGCCCTCCCTCCTCACTGCACTCTCTCTCCATATCTTATTCTCCGCTTCCTCAGCGATAAGAGCATTCTCTACAGTCTGGGCATAAGTTGTCCCTCCAGGAACTGTTGTAATCCTCATATCTTGGGTAATCATAGCATTAATCCCTCTAATGAATCTGTCCTGCCTAGCTGCATCAGTAGGCACAAGATCTGGTGCAAATTTCGCAAGTCTGTCAAACTTTAGGGCATACTCTGTAACTGTCATGCTGCCCTGAACTAACCCCATGGGCTCATTTATCTTCGCTGCCCTGATGGAAACATTATAATACTTCTGACTAAATAGATCCTTAAATCATTCCCAAGTCAAAGCAGTAACATCCCTGGTCTGTGATGCCACCTCCCACCAGATTCGGGCATCCTCTCTCAGCATATATGTGGCACAGGCCACTCTGTCATGTCCCTCTACCCTCATAAAATCAAGAATGGTAGTAATCATAGTCATCCACTTCTCAGCCTTCAGTGGATCTGGTCCTCCCTCAAAGATCGGGGGTTGTTTCTTCCTGAACCGCTCATACAACAGTTCCCACTTATTCCCAACCTCAACTGGCTGCACAACAGGTACCACTGCAGGTGGCACAATAAGGGCAACACTCTTAGATGGAGCCTGCTGCCGCAGAATTCGGATCTGTTCATCTTGGCTCTTATAGCCGAGCCTGGATGTCTTCCATCAACTGCTGCCAGTTCTCAGGGACTAGCGGAGGGGTCTGGCCCTGATCATCATCTCTAGTCCCGGAACTGCCGGCTAGTCGCGTAGACTTTCTTGGACGCATAACTATCCAAGTCAATCTGCAATCAACGACTCGGAAATCAGACTATGATGACAGGGTAATAATCCTTTCATGATCCATCACTGGAACTCCAATCATTCACAAACAATCAATTTATAGCAATTTATCCAGATATTCACCCACATGCATAGCAGTGCTGATAAGCACGCCTCAATAATATCATGCAATAGTCAAGGGCCAGGCCCTATCAGTATCTCATGCTCCCTATTAATCAAATAGATATTAACAATCATATCTCATTCAGATCATTTAAGCACATAATCATGTATACAACACTACCAAACCCTGAGTCGAGCTTATCTCTCACGGAGAATGTACATGTCTAGCCAGTCTTCAGGAACCCATAAACCTAGGACGCTCTGATACCAAGTTGTAACACCCTAGATAGCCAAGACCGTTACACTGTGTTTCTATATAAAGGTGCTAGACTTGCTAATCAAGTCATTTAATTAAAAACGTATTACTGAAACTATAATGGAACTAGGGTTAAAAGATTTTGGTCTTAAAAGTCGCATTTCTTATAAATAACATTTCCGGTTTACACGGGATCCCAAAAATAATTAGACTAATATATCATATTGCATAGACATGTTCCCAATCATATAAACATTCAGAATAACCAAGTATTCAGTATACTAAACATATCAACTCATATCATACACCAATTCACAAATGATAACTAGGGTTAGCGCCCTCAGCTCGCACCCTCCGTTATCCCACTGACTCCGGCCCACTTAAACCGAGCTCAGTGAATATTAAGCTGTCCTCGGCTACCAGTGGCCAAGTCGCGCCCTATGCGCAAATATTGTGTACGGTACCCTTAGGCTGCCATCACATGTCCCCATGGCATTATACCATCATTGACATTATACAGATATCAGGAGCTCTTAGTCCCATCACAAACATAAAATCGGGTGCAGTTTTCTTACCTTTGGATTTGCTAGCTTTGTTCACTGTGATCCTTGAGCACAATCCCCTCTTGAGCCCCAGCGCACACGTAGTCACAACCATAGATTAAAATCATCACCAACCCTTAAGTCCGAACCCTAGCCTCGGGACCAATCCCGAGCCCTTGGGAAGCTCCAATTCCACCAAACGGGGTGGTGGAATCGAACCCCGAACCCCCGGGCAAAAACCCTTGAAAATAACTCAAAAACCCATTTCTGGAAACAGGGTAGCGCTACAGCGCTCTAAGGAGGGTGCTACCACGCTACAAGCAGAACCAAAATTCCCTCAGCATGGTCGGTGTATATTTCGCACTTCTCACCATATAAATAATGTCTCCAAACCTTAAGTGCAAATACCACCGCTGCCAATTCTAAATCATGTGTGGGATCTCTCTGCTCATACTCCTTTTTCTATCTTGATGCATAGGCTATCACCTTTCCAGCTTGAATCAGCACACACCCTAAACCCTGTCTGGAAGCATCAAAATAAACCAAAAACTTCTCATTGTCTGATGGCAGACTCAATACTGGAGTGGTGATCAGTCGCCGCTTCAATTCCTTGAAATTGTTCTCACACATATCTGTCCATACATACTTAGTCTTCTTCCTCGTCAATTTAGTCAACGGTGTGGCTATCCTAGAGAACCCCTCAACAAACTGCCGATAATATCCTGCCAAACCCAGGAAGCTCCTAACTTCTGGTACAGTGCTCGGTCTAGGCCAATCCCTCACTGCTTCAATCTTACTTGGGTCAACCATAATCCCCTCCTTACTAAAAATATGGCCCAGAAATGTGACTTGCAGTAGCCAAAACTCGCACTTGCTAAACTTAGCATATAACCTATGCTCTCTCGACCGCTGTAATACCAGGTGCAAATGTTGCTCATGCTCTGACTCTAACTGAGTGTACACCAATATGTCATCAATAAATACAATCACAAACTTGTCCAAATAGTCCTTGAAGACCCTATTCATCATGTCCATAAAAGCTACTGGGGCGTTGGTTAATCCAAAGGACATAACCAGGAATTCATAGTGTCTGTATCTCGTGCGGAAAGCCATCTTTGGTATGTCCTCCTTTTTAATCCTTAGTTGATGGTAACCTATCCAGAGATCAATCTTAAAGAACACTGTCTTCCCTTGTAATTGGTCAAACAAGTCGTCGATCCTAGGTAATGGGTACTTGTTCTTAATGGTCAACTTATTCAGCTCCATGTTATCAATACACATTCTAAGAGAACCATCCTTCTTCTTGACAAACAACACTGGAGCTCCCCATGGTGAGAAACTCGACCTGATGAACCCCAAATCTAGTCATTCATGCAATTAAATCTTCAGTTCCTTCAACTCTGCCGGAGCCATTCTATAAGTTGTCCTAGATACTGGCTCCGCCCCTGGCGCCAATTCTATAACAAACTCGTTCTCCCGCTATGGCGGCAACCCTGGCAAGTCAGCTGGAAATAAATCTAGAAACTCACATACCAATATGGTCTCACTCGATCTAATTGACAGGACCTCAGAGGTATCCACAATATTCGCTAGGAATCCTATACAACCTTCATGCGTCAGGTCTCTAGCCTTCAGTGCCGAAATCATAGGTACCTGCGGTCCACTAACTGTCCCCACAAATACAAAGGGTACCTCCCCTTCTGGTTCAAAAATCACCATCTTGCGCTTGCAGTCAATCGTCGCTCCATACTTCGATAACCAATCCATCCCTAGAATCATATCAAAGTCATACATCACTAACTCAATCAGATCCACAAACAGCTCTCTACCATCTATCTCTACTGGCAATGCTCTAATCCATCTCCTAGAGACTACCAGTTCCCCAGTCAGCAACAGAGTCTGAAATCCCCTAGCATACAAATCACTAGGTCTACACAGCTGATCTGTCACTCTAGCAGACATAAATGAATGAGTAGTTCCCGAATCAATCAATGCAGTATAAGAAGAACAATCACTATAAATCTGACCTGTCATGATCGAAGGGCTAGCCTCAGCCTCAGTCTGAGTTAAGGTGAATACTCTGGCAGGAGCGAGACTATCGCTCTGCTTTGGCTCCTCTTTCCTAGCTTGTGGGCAGTCCTTCTTCAAATGGTTGACACTCCCACAAATAAAGCAGGCCCTGATCCTGCACTCTCCCTGATGTCGTCTTCTGCACCGAGGACATACTGGGAAACTCCTCCAGTTGTCACCCCCGCCCTGACGGCCACTAAAAGCACCTCGTGCCCTCCTATGCGAGCTAGGAGGAACGAAAGAATCTGGGGCCTTTCACTTCTATTCACTGGGGCCACTACCCCGACTAGATCCAGTAAAAGGAGGCACCATCCTCCTGGAATCGCGCCTAACAGCGCTCTCTCTCCATATCTGATCCTCGGCCCCCTGAGTTGTAAGAGCCTTGTCCAGTACCTGAGCATACGTGGTAGTTTTTGGATCCAAAGTAATATTCACATCACGGGCGATCATAACACCCCACACAAACCTATCCCTTCTTGCCGCATCATTCAGCACCAAATACAGTGCGAACTTCGCCAACTGGTCAAATCTCAAGGCGTAGTTAGTAACTTTCAACAGGTTCTGAGTCAGGTTGATGAACTCGTCAACCTTCGCAGCTCGGACTGCAACACTGTAATATTTCTCATTGAAAATGTTTCTGAACTCTTCCCAGGTCATAACTGCAACATTTCTTCTCTGAGACACTACATCCCACCAGATGCGGGCATCCTCTCTGAACATGTAAGTGGTAAAAGCTACTCTCTCGTTCCCTACCACCCTCATAAAATCCAGAATGGAGGAAATCATATTCATCCACTGCTCTGCCTGCAGTGGGTCTAGTCCACCCTCAAAGATGGGAGGATGCTGCTTCCTAAACCTCTCATACAAAGGTTCCCACCTATTCTCCATAATAGGCTGAACTAGCACTGGCGCCACAGCCTGCTGAACCTGCAACACAGTGCCCTGAGGAAGGGCATGTTGCCTCAATTGTTGAAGCTCTTCTTATATTTGGTGCAGTTTGGCTTCCATATCAGCAAACATCTGTTGCCAATTCTGTGGGGCAGGTGGAGGGTCCTGACCCTGGTTGTCATCCTCGGCCCTACTGCCGCGGAGTCTGGCTGATTGGCGAGGCATCTCAACAATATGCCTGCAATCATTGATGCCGCTCATCAAGCATCATAACAACATCCAAATCCACTTCCCAATTCACATCAACCAACTATAAACAGCAGTCCACATAACACAAATAACACAAAACACTCAAAGGGCCATGCCCTGGCATCATGCATATGTTAACACATTCATCATGCTCTATAGAAAATAATCAGGCAAACATGGCACTCAAGCACATAATCAAGCATATAATTCAATCTTTACCAACCAACCCTGAGTCGAGCTTGTCACTGACAGCGAGCATACATGTTCGGTCAATCTCCAAGAACCATAAACCTTAGCTCGCTCTGATACCAAGTTGTAACGCCCTACTTCCTTAGAGTCGTTACCAAGTGAGTTTTAATTTTGCAATTAACTCACTAATCGAGGTTTTAGGTTAAAAGTGTAGCTAAACTGTAATAAAAGTCATATAATTTGAAAATGTATTCATTCACTGAAATTATAAAGTGTTATACATGTGGGATCCCAAAATTACTGTTTAGAAATATTTACAACTCAAAATATGATTTAAGTCGACTAAATGACAAAACTCTAAATAATACATAACAACTCCCAAAATACCCCTAGCTATGGCAACCAGGCAGGCCAAAGATGTACATGTTGCTTCACGCTCTTCGTACTCATGGTTGGTTGACCTTTCCTTTACCCTAACCTGCACCATAAAGCGCCCGTGAGCCATAGCCCAGCAAGAAAACTCACATAAACAATCAACATATGCATATATATATATATCAATCAGCATATAACAAAGCCACCAACAGGCTAAACATATAGCGGCCATGCCGTCCCACACGCATTACCAGGCCCTGGGTTCGCGGTCTATACCGTGAGGATGACTCATGCATCCGGGAAGGGTCTCACCCTGGCAACTTGCACTCTGCATGCTTAATGCCACTCCCAGTCCCTTCCCATACTCGGCCTTGCACTCCACGTGCTCAACGTCATTCCCGGCCCTTTGTTGTACTCGGCCTTGCCGTTCTCGGCCTTCACCGTTCATTCACAGATAAGCATACAGAACATAATGTCAATAACTACTTAAACACATACCATACATAAACAATAGGGCTACACCCTGCAATTCAATCACATAGGACCGTGCCCTGCAATACAAACTATAGAGCCACACCCTTCTCTACGGGTACAACAGTTTTCTTACCTGTGTCCCGAGCTACTTGAGCACCGAAATCCTGAGCACAATCCTCTAACCCGAGCCTCACTAAAAACCTAGTCACAACACACAAGTAACACTCTCATTACTAACCAATTCATAATTGTAACCCCAGAACCAATCCCGTGCTCTCGGGACCTCCCGTTTCCCCATACAAGGTAGCGAAAGCATCCCCCAAGCCCCATGAGCCAAAACCCTAAAAACACAAAATCCCACATCCTGAAAATGTCCTAGCACCGTAGCACAACCCTATAGGGGTCGTGGCACCCAGCAAGTCTCCCCTGTCCTAATTCAACCCAGCACTGCAGCACTGAAGAACAGGGCCGGGACGCTCATACGCGAACCCAGAAAACTGGGTTTTTTCCCCAACATTTTGCCCAAGCCAAAACTCATCCAAATCACCACCAAGGTACACCCAAGTCCCAATTTGACCTAAAACTTCAAATAAATGGTACAGCAACTCAAAAATACCAGCAACAAACTCAAACACTCAACCAAACTCAAAAATCACCTAGTGGTTTAAAACTTCACAAAACCTAAACCACCCTTCAAAAAAACTAAAACCACATCAGAATATATACTTCAGAAATGCATGGAATTCTTACCTCAAGTAGGAATTCGACCTTGAGATGCTTTCAAATCTAGTTCCAAGCTCAAATCCACAAACTCCTATGCTTAACTTTGCCAAAACTTCACCCCAAAATCCACAAGGCAAACACAATTCAGCTTACTATTATAGCACTTCCAACAGAAATCCAACAGAGAAAAGAGTTAAACCTTACCCTTGAACCCTTGAATTCCTGGCCTAAAGTCTCCCAAAATCAGGCATCCAAGATCAAGCACTATGGAGGGAGAGAAGGAGAAAACCGAATGGGAGAGAGCTGAGAGAGATTTTTGGTTCCTTTTCCTTCTTTTCCTCAGTTTGTCTAAAATGTTCTAGAGTCTCCAGCTCCCAATTGAGTATAACCTCTTGCCAAAAGTCAAGATTACCCCTTAAGTTAACTTAAATCCTCAAACATCACCAAGGGTAGTTTAGTCATTTGACACATCCCGCTAAGTCCTCAAGTATACCTAAAAATCCTCGTTAATCCCGGCATACTCAAATCATTACTAAATTACTACCCAATACTTAATAAATCCCAAACTCATATTATATACCCAAAATACCCCTAGGCTTCTCCCGAGCCCGGTATTTGACCCCGTTGCGACTTTCCAGCTAATCCGCTCCCTAGGATCGTCTCGGATCATGCATCACAATTATGTCACCACTCACAGTGGTGCTAATCACAATATACACAAATATTGCATTTATGCCCTCAGCGAGCTAAAGTTACAAATATGCCCCCTAGCAACCCAAATGGGGCTCACATGAATATTTAATTCACCTAAACATGCATTTCCAATCACATATTTATCAAATTCACATATTAACATAATAAATCAATTATTTCCCTCCAAGCACGCTAATCAAGACCCTAAGCTTTATTGGAAAATTTGGGACGCTACAGCTACATCGCTAGGTTGTGTTCTTGGGGGCTGGCTTTCTGAGTGTAGCGCTGTAGCACCCCTCTTGTGGCGCTGTAGCGCTACCCTTCCTCCAGAACTTGGTTTTTGGGATTTCTTTTATAGTTTTTGCTTGGGGGCTCAGGGGTCGATTCCACCACCCCGTTTGATGGTATTGGGCTTCCCGAGAGCTTGGGATTGGTTCCGGAGTTAGGTTACGAAATTGAATTTTAATGAGGGTTCTATTTTACAATTGTGACTAGGTGTACGCTAGGGTTCAGAAGGGATCGTGCTCGAGGGTCGTCTCTATTAATCAAAGCATTTGGAATCAAAGGTAAGAAAACGCACCCATGTGTGATTGTTTGGACTAAGGGCTCTCTATATTTGAATGTGATTGTTGTATGATTATGATATGCCATGTGAGCATGAATTAAACAGCCTAAGAGTGCCAGAATTGATATTTGCGCATAGGACACAGCTCAGCAATTGGTAGCTGAGGTTAATTAAATAGTCAATGGGCTCGGCCTAAGTGAGCCGGAGACAGTGGGTTAATTATAGGGTGCGGCCTAAGGGCCCCGACCCTGAGTATTGTATGATGAATATTGATATGTTATTATTGTTTTCTGATGATTATACCTTGTTTAATATTGGGATGATTGGTTTATGAATAATTTTTTGACCTCTATGAGTAAATGATTGTTTTGGCGTGATGATTACCTGGTTAAGAACCTTGTGGATTATTTGTTTGTCTGTATCATTTATTCTCTACATTATGGTTTTCTTGCTAGGCCTTGGATCACAGGTGCAATGTGGTGCAGGTAAGGGCAAGGGCAAGGTGGACCAGTCCTGAGTTGGAGAGCTCTAGGGCATAATGTACATAGTCAGCTGATCGGCCGCCACGACCAAGGGATGGTACAGGGACAAGAGAACCTAAAGTGCCTATTTTTCCATTAGAGTGGCTTGTGGTTATACATAAACTTTGAAATTTTGTAAATTGTCCTTTAAAACCTGTTTTGGGATCCCATGTATTAAACGTTTATATTAATGAGAAATTTCCTATTTATGACCAAAATCTTTTATCCCTAACCTAATTACGACTTTAGGGTCACGTTTTCAACTATATGACTTGATTAGCAAGTTTTGCACCTTTATAATCACACAGTGTAACGACCTTGGTTATCCATGGTGTTACAATATGTGATAGTGGATGGGACCTTATACTGACGTGGTCATTCATTGCCTCTCCTACGATTTGTTCTGCCCAAGGAAGCTGAAACCATTTTGCAAGAAGTACACGAAGGCTTTTATGGAGATCATGCTAAGGGACAAAACCTAGCACTGAAAATATTGAGGCAGGGATATTTTTGGCCCACTCTAACAAAAGACTCAATCTCGTATGTTGAGAAGTGTGACAAATGCAAACATTTTGCCATTGTTTCCCGAGCTACTCCAGTTGAGCTAACGATGATCTCATTCCCATGGCCATTCACAATATGGGGAATTGACCTAATAGGGTCCCTACCTATGGGAAAGGGAGGAGTTCGTTACGCAGTGGTGGAGATCGAATATTTCACGAAGTGGGTAAAAGTTGAACCTCTGGCAACCATTACTTCAAAAGAGTCCTAGACATCATGGTGAAAAGTATTATATGTCGATTTGGGCTTCCTAAAAGGATTGTGTCAGACAATGGGACACAATTCGACAGCGATCTCTTTACTGATTTCTGTGAAAAGTATGGCATTATTAAGAATTTCTCCTCAGTATCATATATGCAGGCCAACGAGCTGGTCAAGGCTGTGAACAAAACCTTAAAGGCAAGCCTGAAGAAAAGGTTAGACGAAGCTAAAGGACTATGGCCCAAACAGCTCCTACAAGTACTATGAACCTACCTAACTTCTCACAGAACCTCCACGGGGCATACTCCTTTTTCCTTAACTTTTGGAAGCGAGGTCGTGCTTCCAGTCAAAGCCATGGTAGCCACTCACAGGCAAAGGACATTCAACCAAGAGCAGAATGATGGACTACATAACGCATCTCTCGATCTGATTGAAGAAAAATGAGAAGAGTCACAGTTACAACTCACCCATTATCAACAAAAAATCACTCGCTATTTTAATTCTAAAGTTAAGACACATAGATTTGGATTGGGCGATCTGGTTCTTCAAAGGGTATTTCTAGCAAATAAGGATCCCAAGGACAGTGTTTTAGGCCCGAATTGGGAGGGACCATATCAGGTCGTTAAGGTTTTGCATGAAGGGACTTTCAAGATAGCTCGGCTGAATGGGGAAGTAGTCTCACGGACCTGGAATGCCCTACATTTGAAAAAATATTAGCAGTAGTACCACCATCAATGTAAGGCTTATTTATAAAGCCATTTGATTAAATAATAGATGGGTTATTAAATAATTTCGTTTTTAGATTGTATTAGTTCATGTTCTAATGTTTGAAAAGCAACCAAGAAAGTTTCTACATTCTGGTTACTTGGGGGGCACATAACCCGAGGTTGGCAAAATTAAGCCTGCTCGATAAGATTAACAAACATAGAGCTTGGAAATATTGAGTATTCAATGTCTTTTTAAAGTTCAAATTCTCAATAAACCAAGCGCGAACTAAGTTTAAAATCATTTAAAATCCTGGATGTAACCAGGTCCGAAATTTAGAAGCTTGGAAAAATTGATCATTCAGTGACTTTTTAAGGTTAGAATTTTTAATAAACCTAGTGCGAACTAAATTTAAAATCATTTAAAATCTTGGACGTAACCAGGTCCGAAACTTAGAAATTTGGAAAAATTGATTATGCAACGGCTTCTTAAAGCTCGAGTTTCAATCAACCTAACGTGAACTAAGTTTAAAACGTTAAAAACCCTGGATATGACCAGGTTTGAGGCCTGATTCTTGACAGGTAGGGTACAAATAACCAAACAAAAACTTGGATATAACCAAGCTCGATAAAATCCAGATCAATCTAAAAATCGATTCCTAAAATCTTGAATGTACAAGTCTAAGGATTCACAAGCATGAGAGATAATAAAGGAAAGATAAGTGGATCAAAAGATGGATATATATCGAAATAAAGCCAATAAATTACACGAGGAGAAAAAACCTTGAACTGAGCCTGAAGGCAATTGTTTAATATAAAAAATTGTTAAATAATTACAAAGAAAAACAAATACGAAGGAGATCAGTGGGTTCCATCAGCTCGCCTCGAAGATGTGACCTCCTCACCATCTCCCTCCGCCATTCCGGATGCATCGCCAGTCTCCGACGGTTCTTGCAAGAGTCAAGCCTTAAATTTTGCAAGGTACGAATCCATAACCTGGGTCCCATGAAAGAGAAGTTCCCATCCGGATTGAAGGCCCAGTAGTGGTATAGCATCTCTTCCATGGCCGACGATGAGGCCGCCTTTTCTTCTTTGACTACCACCTCAGCCTCGAGCAGTTTTGCTTTGGCCTCATCAACCTCGGCCTGAAGTTGTGCAGTTTGAGCCTAGGAGGAAAATAATGCAATCTTTGCAGCCTGTTCGCTTTCTTTGGGCGAGGCGAGAGCAGCCTTGGCTTCAAGCACATTCTTCTGAGCCGCTGCCAAGGAAGCTTTGGCAGCCTGCTTGCCTTCTTGAGCTGCAGTCACAGTTTGGGCAGCGTTCAGTTTAGCTTGAAGCTCATCATGTCTAGCCCTAGCACGGGCTATGCTGCGATACTCGGCCATGGCAGACTACAAAATAACAAAACAAGTCAGAGATGTACACCCAGTCAAAAAAAATTCACTAAGCAAGGAAAGAGAACTTACAGTGAGGTTTATCCCCATAGCTGATTCCATAACATTCTCCGAGCTATGCTCCTTGATGGTCCTCAGGTCCCTCACACTGGCCTTGTAGGCGTGCCCCACCATGTGAGTCGTAGTCTCGTAAACGATACCCCGAAAGGCTTCAAGGATCTTCTTCAGGTCCTGAGGGTCTACTGGTATTCGGATGGTGGGGGCTGGGGCCTCGGTCTGTAGAACTTGAGGGGCCATGAAGCGAGGTGGGGTAGGAGGAGGAGGGGGAACCTTAGCGGCAACAAAAGTCACCAGAACTGGTTCCTGGACTGAGCTCATGTCTTTCCCCTTGGCAGGGGATTTTGAGGTGTTTTCCGCTGCAGGGGGGCCTTCTTCGTAAACCTGGGCCTCTTCACAACAGAGCCCGAGCCAGCCTTCTTAGCATGGAAAGCAATTCGAAGGTCGGGAGCTCTGGGTTGTTCCATCTCTTCGCCTAAAAATCACAAAGGGAGTTAGTTCACAAAATAAAGTTGTCAAAAACATATATAAAGAAAGAAAATAAAGATCCTACCCTCCAGGCTAGGGGAGGAGTCTATTATCACCAGCTCAGGTATTTTGACCGGGATAGGCATGACCTTCGGCCTTGGAACTAATGGAGGATAAGGGGAGTCTACAGTTAATATTTCTCGGATCCTAAAGGGTTCTGGTTTAGGTTCAGGTCCTTCATTGGGGTTGGATTCCTCTACATACTGTAACAACCCAGATTTTCAAGACTCGATAATGCGGAAATAAAAATGTTTTCATTTAACCAAATGTCTCAAAAACCCATATAAAAAAAAACTTTTTAAAAGTCGTATGTCCATACTTAACATTCAATACAAACATATTTTATGAATAGTAAAATGAGACTGGTTTATGGAAATAACACAACATTTCCAAAATAAAACGGCTTCCCAAAAAGGTCGATCCACATGTACATTCACAAGGTAGACTCCAGCGCTCACTGCTCTGCCTTGCCCTTGTTCTTACCTACAACAAGAAACAACTAGGTATGCAAAAATGCTTAGTAAGTTCAACTTTAAAAACAAAAGCATGCAGAGTAGACAGGTGGTCAATGACCAAGTTATTGTCCATAGATAACAATTGCTCACAAAAATTAGGGTTCCGGATCCATCCGGACCCTACACAATAAATTTCAAGAATGCAAAAGTGTCCTGGCAAACTTATGGTCATGCCTGATAACCAATGGCAAACTATTTTCTATAAACAGATAAATCCATGCACTAAGAAAAATCCCAGAGCAAGAAAATATAATATATCACAACTATTTCATATAAACCTATAATTCCCTGCACTCAGAAAATCCAAGAGCAAGAAGATATAATATACAACAATATAATTCGAGACCAACGCTTGACAATTTCCAACAATTCGGGCGTAACACACCCTCCAGCATAAATGTTAATCTGTAAGAGAGAACTGAGTCTCAACACTAAGATCTAGCCAATAAATATCCCCATCAAGGGTAATTATCGCATTACCTAGGGCATCGCTACTTATCCAAGAGTAAATCCCTCACACTAAAGAGGGAAGTCACCGACTTCGATGACTTCTACGAGAGGGCGCAGAAATACATTCATGTAGAGGATGGCCACGCTAACCTAAAGGCGGGAAAGGAGGGGTCCAACGCGAAGCCCCCAGCTAACGACGGGTCGAATGTAACAAAGAAGAAAAGGACGTATGATGGGTTAAGAGATGATCAGCAGAGAAAGACTAAACGGTGGAGTGATCATAGGCAAGCGGCTTACACTTACTATACGAACCTTACAGATACCAGGGAGCATATTTACCTCACCAATGAAGACCAAGTTCTCTTCAAGAAGCCCCCACCAATGAGAAAGGACCAGTCCAAAAGGGATCCCAGTAAATACTGCCAGTACCATAAGGATATCGGACACACCACTGCGGAGTGTATCCACTTGAAGGAGGAAATTGAGGAGCTCATCCGCAGGGGGCATCTAGGCCGTTATGTCAGGAGAGAAAGGCCGAAGCCAGAGGACAAGCCTGCGATACCCCAGACACAAGGGCGAGCCCCAAAAATACAAGAAGAGGTCTGAACCATTTTCGGAGGTCCAGGATTTGGGGGGGACTCTTGGAAGGGGCGAGATAGATATGCAAGAGAGGCCCGACGAAGTCCACCACCCTGCGTCATGAGTTTGGAACAGCGACCCCCAAAAATCTTCAAGGGGGAAAATGACTCGATCACATTCACTGAGGAGGATACGCGAGGGGTACATTTTCCCCACAACGACCCGCTGGTGTTGACAGTTCAGTTGGAAAATATGCGTGTGCATCGGGTCCTAGTGGACAATGGGAGCTCGGTGGACATCCTGTATCGCCCTGCTTTGGAAAAGATGGGGCTGGGCATTCTTCATCTAAAGCCCTGCCAATCTTCCCTATACGGATTCATGGGGGACTCAGTGCAACCCCTAGGGATGATCGAATTGGCGCTCACCATGGTGGAGCAACCCCGGCAGACTATAGTCATGGCTAACTTTGACGTAGTAGATTGTGCGTCAGCTTTCAATGCGGTATTGGGGAGACCATCCCTAAGAGAATTGAAAGCCATAACTTCTATATATCACCTCGTTGTTAAGTTCCCAACTCCAGGAGGGGTCGCTAGTATGAAGGGAGAACAGAAAGAAGCAAGGGAGTGCTACAACACCTCACTCCGTGCGCCAGTGAAACCGCGGGAACCAATGGCCATGGTGATACATGAAGCGCTACGTGTGCCCGCAGGGAGTCCGCAGGAGCTAGACCCTCGAGTCATGGAGGAGTCAAGAGCAGAACCAGTGGAGGAAGTAGAGGAGGTTATAGTAGTGGAAGAACCGTTGAGGAAACTGAAGGTAGGAAGAAGCCTGCAGAGTTACGTGAAGAAGGAGTTGATAAGGTTTTTGAAAGATAATCTGGATGTATTCGCATAGAGTCACGAAGATATAGTGGGTATAGACCCCAGTGTTATGTGCCACCATTTGAATATCTCCCCTGAAGTGAGGCCCGTTAGGCAGAAGAGGCGGGCGCTAGACCCAGAAAGGTACGCAGCCTTAAAGGAGGAGGTCGACAAGCTGAAGACCAATGGGTTTATCCGTGAGTCTTATTACCCTGTATGGGTGTCGAATCCAGTACTAGTCCCAAAACCAAATGGGAAATGGAGGACCTGCGTCGATTTCTCAAACCTGAATAAAGCTTGTCCTAAGGACAGCTTCCCACTCCCAAGGATAGATCAGTTAGTAGATGCGACGACAGGACATGAATTACTAAGCTTCATGGATGCCTACTCGGGGTACAACCAGATTCCAATGAACCCAACAGATGAAGAGCATACGTCATTCATTATGGATAAAGGGCTCTACTGTTACAAGGTGATGCCCTTTGGGTTGAAGAACGCAGGTGCCACCTATCAAAGGTAGGTCAATAAGATGTTCGCTAACCAGATAGGGAGGAACATGGAGGTGTATGTTGATGATATGTTAGTAAAGACCAAGAATGCAACAGAGCTCAACAAGGACCTTGGTGAGATGTTTGACACACTTAGGAAATACCGAATGAAGTTGAATCCCGTCAAGTGCACCTTTGGTGTATCCTCAAGAAAATTCTTGGGCTTCATGGTCAATTCCAGAGGCATCGAGGCCAATCCTGATAAGATAAAGGCCCTGATAGAGATGAGCCCGCCTAAGAACAAGAAGGAAGTGCAATGCTTAACGGGAAGGGTGGCGGCCCTTAATAGATTTATTTCAAGGTCAACCGATAAGTGCCTCCCCTTGTTTAGCATCCTCAAAGGGAGCAAGAAGTTCACTTGGGATGAGGAATGTGAAGAGGCATTTATCAAGCTGAAGGAGCACTTGGAGAAGCCACCCCTGTTGGCAAAACCTGAGAAAGGGGAGAAGCTATACCTCTACTTGGCAGTGTCGGAACATGCCATAAGCGCAACCTTGGTTAAAGGGGAGAAGAAACAGCAACAGCCCGTGTACTATATTAGCAAGCGTTTGGTGGACACGGAAAACCGGTACCCAGAGATTGAAAAGTTGGCCTATGCATTGGTTGTGGCCTCGAGGAAGTTGAGGCCCTACTTCCATGCGCACGCAATTGAAGTTCTCACGGATAATCCTTTAAGGCAGGTCCTGCATAAACCTGAGACCTCAGGGAGGCTGATGAAATGGTCGATTGAGTTGAGTCAATTTGATATCGTGTATACCCCAAGAGCTTCCATCAATGGACAGGTGCTGGCAGACTTTATAGTGGAGTTCACCCGTCAGCCGAATGGAGGAAGAAGTGAAGAAGGGGAGCAGCCTGTCATAGAGGAAGAATGAGGGGACCTTGAGGAATGGAGTCTGCATGTGGACGGGGCGTCCAATGAAGGAGGATCTGGAGCAGGCATCATGATGACAGGACCCGAGGGACACAAGATGTATTGTGCGATCCGGTTCAGGTTCGAGGCCTCCAATAACGAGGCGGAGTACAGGACGCTCCTAGCTGGCTTGCGTTTAGCCCAGGAGCTAAAAGTGATGCGTCTTCGTATTTTTAGCAACTCTCAGTTGGTGGTGTACCAGGTAAAGGGGGAATATCAGACGAGGGGACCCAAGATGGCAGCCTACTTGGAAAGGGTGAAAGGCTATCTGGGACAGTTAGTAGCATATAGCATAGATCAGATCCCCAGAGAAAGGAATTCCCATGCTGATGCACTCGCGAAGCTGGCTTCCACCAAGGATGGGGACATCTTGGAGTCGATACCCGTGGAGTACTTACCCAAACCCAGCATCATAAGCGCGGACGTACATATGATTAGTGTCCCAAAGGAGTCGTGGGCAGAGCCGATTAAAAGATACTTGGAGGAAGGAACCTTGCCTGTGGACCAGAAAGAGGCCTGAAGGTTGGTGTATAAGGCAGCTAGATACACCTTGATAGATGGGGTTCTATACAAGAGAGAGTTCTCAATCCCACTTCTGCGATGTGTAGAGAAGGAGGAGGCATTAAAAGTACTGCATGAGATACATGAAGGAGAGTGTGGTAACCATGAGAGCATACCCTCAACGGCTAGAAAGGCCATAAGACAGGGGTACTACTGGCCCTCAATGGAGAAAGATGCAAACGACTTTGCCAAGAAATGTGACAAATGCCAGAAACACGCTAACTACACTCGGAGGCCCCCAAATGAGTTAACTAGCCTGACCAGCCCCTGGCCCTTCGCTATCTGGGGGATAGACTTGATCGGCGCCCTTCTTGCGGGTAGGGGAGGGGCGAAGTACGCAGTGGTAGCTGTGGACTATTTCACCAAGTGGGTTGAAGAAGAGCCACTCGTGAAGATAACTGCCAAGAACATCACCTCATTCGTTGTCTGCAAATACAGAGTGCCCTACAAAATCATTTCTGACAACGGCACCCAATTTGAGGGGGGGGGGGGGGCTTTGAGGAATATTGTAGGGGAAGGGGGATAAAGAGAAGTTTTTCAGCAGTAGTACACCCACAGGCCAATGGGCAAGTGGAGGCCATTAACAGGGTTCTTAAAAAGAACCTGAAAACCAAGTTAGAAAAGATGAAAGGAGCCTGGGTGGAAGAGCTGCCGAGTGTGCTATGGGCATACAGAACCACCCCTCGCACGACCACTGGAGAGTCCCCATTCTCCTTAGCATATGGGTGCGAGGCTGTCCTCCCAGTGGAGATGCAGGTGAGTTCCTTCAAGGTACAGGCGTATGGAGATGAGGCCAACCGCGTAGCTCTGGCTGAGAGCTTGGGTATGCTAGAAGAAAGAAGGGAAAAAGCACAAATGAGGGTGGCGGTATACCAACAGCGCGCAGCAAGGTACTACAACTCGAGGGTGCAAGAGAGAACTTTCAGAGTTGGCGACCTGGTGCTAAGGAAGGCACTCGCCAACACGCGAGACCCAGGGGCAGGAGTGCTTGGGGAGAACTGGGAGGGGCCCTACTTGGTTGCTCAGTGCATACCCGCAAACACTTATAAGATGGCGCGCATGGACGACACCATCATACCTCGAGCATGGAATGCGGAGCACCTTAGGAAATACTACCAGTAAGGCGCCCACGCCCAGTGCTAAAAGGATAGGTTCTCAAAAGTGTTGCATGTTATCTTAGTATGGTAGAGAAGAATCAAAGAGGTTACTTAGATAACCACCTAAGTAGGTGTGAGTTTTTTTATTTCTTATGAGAATCTTATATGTATCGCTGCAGCCAGAATTCTATGAATGAAACTGTTTGCAACTTCATGTGTTACTTTTCTTCGCTACGCAGGCATCATCCAAAGTGCCTGCCGAAATAAATTTCACCAAACACTTGGGGGGCAGGACAGGAGGCAAGAACATGCAGCTAGCAAGGGGAACCTAAAAAGGGCTCCTCTAATGGAGGATCCTAAAAAGGACCCCTTGCCCTCCTAAAAAGGAGGCTCCTAAAAGGGACCCTCTACCAAGAGGATCCTAAAAACGACCCCCTATCAGGAGGACCCTATGCACCAGAAGGATCCTAAAAAGGGCCCTCCATCAGGAGGACCCAAAAGGGACCATGACTGATACGAACCACACCAACGATTGCGGTGAAACCCGACACCAAATATGGCAGCCACCAAGAACACACGAATCTGGAATGATGAACCGTGACCCAATGCTTAGCCAAGCACGAACCTTGGTATGAGGAAGACGCCACAAACGGTGATGGGAATCCGTTTGATAAGTCAGATTGAACACCACAAGGAATACCCTTGATAAGTTCGAATAGTCTCTTCAAGAACTCAAGAAGAAAACCTCTTAATTTTCATTTCATCAACATCTTCCAATTCCACATAATGGTGTAGCTCAATTGGATTAGCAATCTCTCGGTTCAATCCATTCAAAAACCTTGCCATTGTCACCTCCCGATCTTCTTCCACATTGGCTCTAATCATAGCCATCTCCATCTCTTTGTAATACTCATCAACACTCTTGGAACCTTGACGAAGACCCTGCAACTTAAGGTATAGATCCCGATAGTAATGAGCTGGTACAAAACGTCGCCTCATCACCCTCTTCATACTATCCCAAGTCTCAATAGGACGATCTCCATTTCGCCTCCTGTTGATGCACAACTGATCCCACCAAACAACAGCATAATCAGTAAATTCAATTCCAGCAAGTTTTACCTTCTTCACTTCAGAGTAGTTGTGACAATCAAAAACCAACTCCATCTTCTTTTCCCACTCAAGGTATGCCTCGGGATCACTCTTCCCTTGAAATGCAGGGATTCTCATCTTGATATTTCCCAAATTATTGTCTACCCAGTTCCTAGCTTCTCTATCTCGGCCATACCTCCTATGGTTACCCTCTGACATCCTATCATATTCTTCCTCTAAATTGCCCCCATCAAACTCTCTTTCACCCTCAACATCCCGTTGTTGCACCCTGTTCCTCCGTGCCCTCCATTGCATTCCCTCTTCTACCCTATCCAACCTCTCATGTATCTGCTCACACTCCGCTCTCATCATCCTTCGCATCTCCCCAATTATTGCTTGCATTTGTAGATTCGGAACCTTAGGTGACGGAATATCATTGCTTGCATTTTTCTCTGGATTTTGTGCCATGATGGAAATCTGCAAAATAAGGTTAGAATAATATGGAGAAAAGACCTCACCACACTCCCTCACGTGTTTCACTCGAACAATATTACACTCAAATCCCCTTGTGTTTCACTCAATTTCAATGGCTTTTACCCTCAAATAGGCTCACACCTCTGCCTTTTTCCACTCGTATTCTTCTTTAAGTTCTTTCAAAACTAATCACACAATATCATGGAGGATTCAAGTAGCAAATCAAACCAGAACAAACCAAACGAACATAGAAAAACTGATGATTTTTTATACACTTGCGTGAGGATTTGGAAAAAGAACCTCTAGGACATATGGAACAAGATTAGAACGAAAAATTTTAAGAGAGGTCTCCAGACTTTTTTTTTTTTTTTTTTTTTTGGGTTCGGATCCTCTTGATTTTTCTTCTTCTTTCTTTCTTTTTTTTTTTATTTCTCAAACGCAGGTACAGGACACAAGAAAAAAAATATCAGACTTGGATTCGAAAACAAAACAACTCGGATTTCACAAAAGAGCAAGAGAATCTCAATGCAAATTCGGATTTTCACAATGAAAACAAGAGAAACTCACTGTCAATTCAGATTGCAAAATAAGAACAAGAGAAAACTCAATGCCAATTCTGATTGCACAATAAGAACAAGAGAAAACTCAATGCCAATTCAGATTGCACAATAAGAACAAGATAAACCCAAAGCACATTCAGATTTCACAACAAAACAAGAGGAACTCAATGAAAATTCAGTTTTTACAATAAGAACCCTAATTCACGAATTCAGAAACAAAAAGAAAACAAATTAGGGGAAATTTCAGAAACCCTAATTCAATTGCACGATTTGAACAATGAAACGAAAAAAGAAAAACAAGGAAACAAATGAAATAACGAAATCAACAAGCTCTAGAATAGTTTCGGATTTCACAAGGAAACAAGGACAAAGAAATCAAAACACGACTAGATGATGATGATTTTTTTCAAAAAAACCTAATATAGAAACATGAATTGAAAGAAAAAACACAAAGGATAGGATAGGCCAAACCGGATGATCCTAAGCTCTGATACCAACTGATACGAACCACACCAACGATTGTGGTGAAACCCGACACCAAATATGGCAGCCACCAAGAACACACGAATCTGGAATGATGAACCGTGACCCAATGCTTAGCCAAGCACGAACCTTGGTATGAGGAAGATGCCACAAATGGTGATGGGAATCCGTTTGATAAGTCAGATTGAACGCCACAAGGAATACCCTTGATAAGTTCGAATAGTCTCTTCAAGAACTCAAGAAGAAAACCTCTCAATTTTCATTTCATCAAAGTCTTCCAATTCCACATAATGGTGTAGCTCAATTGAATTAGCAACTCTCGGTTCAATCCATTCAAAAACCTTGCCATTGTCGCCTCCCGATCTTCTTCCACATTGGCTCTACCAAGAGGATCTTAAAAACGACCCCCTATCAAGAGGACCCTATGCACCAGAAGGATCCTAAAAAGGGCCCTCCATCAGGAGGACCCAAAAGGGACCATGACCCTAAAAAGGACCCTTTAACGGGGGATCCTAGAGAGACCCCCTATATCAGGGCCTTAAGCGAAGTCCTTACAAGGCATCTCCTAGAATCACAAGGATTTGCTACCCTTGTGAACATCAAGGAGGCCATAAGGACTTACAAAAAAATATATATGGTAACGACAATAATAAGTCTAGAGCGGCCACCAAGCCGTCTAGCCAAAAAGGGTCCCAAAAGAGACCCTTGCAAAAATAGTACTATGAATAACGACGAGAAGGACGCTTCTCGCAAAAAAATAATAAGCGTGTACAAGAATATATAAAAGGATAGCTAGGACCCAAGGGGTCAAAATATCCTTATAAGAGTAATCAAGAGGCACCAAAAGAGGTCCCAGTGAACCCTTTCACATGGGCTCCAAAGGACCTCCAGCCTGGTAAATAAAAGAGGGGAACCAACCAAACCCCATCATACAGGCTCAAAAGGGCCTCAAATGCGGTAGAATAAGAGATAAATAGCAACACATGTATATATACATTGAAAAAGAAAGTTTTGAAGACAGTACAAGAGTTACAAAAGAAAAGTAGTAATGATAATGATATTACAAAGTCAAAGGAAAAAAAAAAAGTGCGTACACCCATGGTGGGCTAGCTAAAAAAAGTTATGAAATGACTACTTTAGGGCCTCCTACCGTGGGCGCTCCCACATGGCCACTCGAGCGACGGCATGCTCACCAAAAGAAGAGAAATCAAAATTGGGATCCTGCCTCCACACATTGTAAAGGGCGCGGTCTATGGACATGTACTCAATGGCAGTTTTCTCCGCCTCCACTGAAGCATTTCTCTCCTGCAACGTAGCGACATTGGTCCTAGCAGCCTGGAGTTCGGTCCTGGTAGCCTCGACTTCGGCCCTTGTAGTCTGGAGTTCGACCCTGATAGACTCGACTTTGGCCTCTAAATAAGTAACCCTCTCCTGCGACACTGCCACGATATCCTTGGTCGCCTGGAGTTCGCTCTTCAGGCTGGCAACATGGTCCTTGGCCTTGGCAACCGCCTTCAGCTTCCTTCTCGACAAGGTGGCAAGTTCGGCCCGAACCTTCTTTAGCTCATACTGGGTTTTCTCGAGCTCCTGGACCCGGGCTGTAAGGCAGCCCCTCTCAGTAGTAGACGCAGAGAGGTTGCTAGACGAGTCGGAAAACCGTAGAGCCACGGTATAGGCCTGCACAAGAAAGTTAACGACATCAACAATAAGTAACAAAAAGAAAAATGCATGTACATCTATACATAATAATGCCGACGCGAGGTGCAGGAACTCACCCAGGCCATGGTGCGCCTTAGGGTTTCCCCAAGGTCCGTCTGGGCAACGTTCCCAAGACCGTTCCAGTCAGATACGGGGAGGCCCGAGGCAAGTTGGATGTATCGCTGTCCGTAATACATCACCATCCGAGTCACCTAGGGCTCCCCATCCGCACCAGTGGCACCTGGTTGGGTGAGGACGGATGACCCGCTCGCCAAAACAGGAGGGGGCGCGGTGAAAGTGGAAAACTGAGGATCTGGTAGATCAGAGGGAGGCTCCGGAAGGTCGGCAAAATAAATCCCCGATGGTCCAGGGTCGAGAGGAGCCTGAGTGAAGGCGTCGTAGCCCTCAGGGTCAGGACAAACATAACACCCCGGAACGGCCTGCTGGTCTTGAGAATGAGGGGCTATGTTCGGATCATAGGAGGCACATGGAGGGCATCCCCCAAGAGATGGAGGTAGCTGGTGAGATCCCCCGCGGTCAAGGGGGGCTTCCTCCGGCTCTTCCTCATCTTCATCGTCATTCGAGCAAGGCTCGGCCAAGGCCCCCTTCATCTTCGTGGACCCAGAGATGGTCCACAGCAACTTGGGGTCCGAGACAGGGGAAAATTTATAGCGGTTCAGATTCTTCACGGTGAATAGGCACACCGCCTTTTTCATAGCGGGGTCAGCGCTGAGGAACGTTCTCATGTCTCTCGCTTTCAACCCGACAACTATGGGTTCAGCGAATTGCTCTGCATAATGCACGCCATGGTCGATATGAACGTAATTCATGAAACAATTAAGCTGTAAGAAAGTAAAAGAGAGAAAGTGATGCTCAGGGTACTTACTGATAGTGGCCCGAAAGTCCTCGCGGACAGAGAGGGGGCCTTCCACGAAGAAAAAGTCCTGCTTCCAGGACCCCGGGTTGGACACCGAGCCCTCTATCAAAGTGGCCTCGTTGTTGGCTTTTTGTAAATAGTAAAAGCCCTTGGACTTGGGAAGGGGCATGAGGTTGTAGAGGAAATGCACCTCCGTCGCCGTAGGAGCGCGTTTAAACAGCTTCGTAAATGCAACGAAAAGGCAGCTTAAAGTCAGCCAGCCATTGGGAGCCAGCTGAAGCGGGGAAAGGTCGAAGTAGTTGAGGACCGCAATAAAGAACGGGTGTAACAGGATGGTACCACCCGCCTTCAGGATGTGCTCGCTGAGGGCCACGAAGCCGGGCCTAGGACTGTCAGCCCGACATGTCTCCTGAGGAACATATAATGCATACTCCGGAGGGCGCGATAGTGATCCACGATGTCCATCAGTTTGTTTTTGGACACACGCGACACCAGTTCGGTCGCCAGTAAAGGAGCATCGTCCGGTTCATTGGAAGTCACCTATTGTCGTGCCCTCGGCATATCTGGAAAATCAAAAGAAAAATGTGAGGAAGAGACAGAACACTTGACCCTCCATTTTTTCCTCCTAGCAAGAGTCTTCCATCAGGGGAGCGACTACAGAAGCGCTAAGCTAGGGAAAACTGAGATTAAGGGCTGAGGAGAAGTGGTAGTGGCCCCATGGCAGTCATAAGGCGAGGATGGGCTGGAGGGCTCAGGCGGAAGGTGTCCCTCCATAAATTCCAACTCCCTCTGCAATTCTAAAAGGGTCATCCTAAGACTCGCTACGTGGTCACTAAGGTCTGGGGGGAAAGGTGCTCCGTCTCCTCTCAGCACCGAGTCAATTTCGCTCTCCACCACCCAAATTTTACGCCTAAGTTTAGCCATGTACTCAAGATGGCGGATACGGGCCTGCCTCAAGGAGTCATAGTCCTGGTAAGGGCTTTCCTCAGGGGACTCTGAGTCTGAGGACAGGTCAATAAATTCAACTCCCGGAGGTATGTCGGACGGACCGTCACTGGCCATGAGACCTTGTCTCGAAAACAAGAAGGGGTTCACGTATAAATGAGGGGATGGCTACAAAACACAAAGGAATAGGCTTAATACCTCTAGATGCAAACGCCCTAAATGACCCACTACAGAGTATAAAAAAGAAAGAGAGGCATGCAACTGGGCAGACTCACTGCGAGCTCAGGCCATGATACCCCATCCCGAGTAACGCTAATTTGGACCCAACGAAAACCAGGGAAAAAGAGAATATACCTCAAGATGTAGAAATTGGAGGCTGTCGAGGCCAAAAAAGGAGGTCGATGGCCAAAAGCACCAAATGGTCGAAAATACATGTCTGCAAAAATAGGCAAAAAGGATGTTTTAGCCTCCAAATAGACATACCAAGAAATTAGCTCATATGTAAAAAAAGAAATGAAATGAAAAAATAAAATGAAGGAAAATATGGCAAAAGTGAGGTGGTGGGGGATTGAACCCCTTACCTCTTGAAAGGAGTAAGGGTCTAGATACCACTAAGCTAAGGAAGTAAGGTGTAAATAATGAGCCTTGCATGAGGGCCTATTTATAAGAATCAAGGAGAATAGTCTACAAGAGCACCTAAAGGTCCTCTCCTAGACTCGAGGGCAAGTGTGGATGCTTAATATTTCGCGCCCGTAAAAGATCCAAGACGCACCTAGGCGCGAGGCCCCGCCTCGCTCTCAGCACGCCCACGCGAGGTCATGTCCACATAGTCACCAGCTCGGCGTCACGCCTTGGCCACGGGAGGCCATGCGAAGCCCTCGCCTACGCCCAGGTGCGAAGGCCGTCTCGTGCTCAGCCTCGGCCACGCGAGGCCCAGCGTCCCAGTGCCTCGCAAGGTAGAGCCCCTGCCCAGGCGCGAGGCCCGTCCCGCGCACAGCCTCGGCCACGCGAGGCCCAGCGTCCCAGCGTCTCGCAAGCGCGGCCCGTGCCCAGGCGCGAGGCCCGTCATCGCCGAGCCTTAGCCACTCGAGGCCCAGCGTCCAAGCGCCTTGCAAGCGAGGCCCATCTCGCGCACAGCCTCGGCCATGCGAGGCCCAATGTCCCAGCGCCTTGCAAGCGCGGTCAGTGCCCAGGCGCGAGGCCCGTCATCACCCAGCCTTGGCCACGCGAGGCCCTGCAACCTTTAGGTGTAAGGCCATGTGCGCATGATGTCAGGGTTTAAGGTGGCCCACAAGAGACAAAAAGAATACGAACAAGGTACCTCTAAAGGGGTACGTACATAACTACAAGGATCATGGGACAAGCCTGACACCTGTACCCGACAAGTAGTGGCGGTTGGGAATAATACGAGGAGTGGCTACACCACCCCCACGTCTCTGACACCCGTACAAGACAAGTAATGGAGTCATGACCAGGTACAAAAGCTGAGGTGCTCCCACGAACTCTGACCATGTACCAGAGCCGACACCACTACCCCTGGAGCCACTCTCCTGTTAGTGTACTCGTGTACCTTCTGGACCACCATGTACCCAAGGCCATTAGAGCCCCCTATAAATGAACTCTAACCCCACTTGAAAAGGGGTTAGAAATTTTACTGTAGCAAGGGCACCAGATTGAATGCAAATTGAGTTCATCATTGTTCTTTTGGAATTGTTCTTCGAGTTTACACTTAGATTTCTAAAACTTTTCTTTTGATAATCTTTACTTTGCAATTTTTCTTACTTAACTTAGTTGACGAGTTCTCGCCATCAACACACATGCACTTCCAATAAGCTATTTCTGAGGAGTTAGGCTATCCTACTAGTCATGTATGAATATGAGGGCCAAAAATAGTAACCGATTGGCTAGAGGATTCCAAGGCGACAACAAATCTCGAGAGCATGGGGCACAAACATGTTTTGCTACAACAAGATCAAAAAATAGAATTTGATGGACAAATTGAAAAGTTAAGTCGTGGGTTTACAAAAGTGAAGGTTACTGACCAGATGGAAGCTTTTGGATGACCTCAAAAACATTTTGCTAGAAGAAAAGTTTATCATACGAGTAATTCGTATAATAAACTTGGGGGGCAAATGTTATCCCCAAAATTTGAAAATGATTATGTGGCAATAGAAGTGACAAATGGCAATACATGGTCCGTAAACGACGCATTAATAGTCAATAAATGTGTTGGCTCTTCGGAGTTGTGATAAAGTGATCTGACCAATCTGATAGAATTTATGTCCGACCGGTGAAGATTTTTGACTGACTAGTCAAGTGTCATGTTAGACCAGAGATGTGCCATGTTAGACCAGAGATGTGCCATGATATACCAGAGATGTGTCATGTTAGACCAGAGATATGCCATGTTAGACCAATCAGGTGTTTGTCCGACCAGTCAGGTGCTTGTTCGCCCAGTCAGGTGGTTGTCCGACCAGTCAGGTGTTTGTCCGACCAATCAGGTGCTTGTCTGCCCAGTCAAGTGCTTGTCCGACCAGTCAAGTGTTTGTCCGACCAGTCAGGTGCTTATCTGCCCAGTCAGGTGCTTGTCCAACCAGTCAGGTGTTTGTCCGACCAGTCAGGTGCTTGTCTGCCCAGTCAAGTGTTTGGCCGACCAGTCACTTGTCTTGGCCGACCAGTGAGGACCAGTGAAGTGTTTTGGCCTTTCAGTTTTCCTTATGGGTGTGATGTGGACCGACTAAACAGGACCGTGCTACGCAAAAGATCCCAGTAACGGCTTCAGCAAGAATCGGTTATACCTGCACGGGAATCTCTCATTTTATCCCAAAGAATTGCATATTGTTGTGTTTTAGATATTATTATTAATTAAATATAGTGAGAATAACAAAATATCCCGATTATGAGGGACTTCATTTGTACGATCCTGGGCCTATAAATACAAAGCTCATGGCATCATAGCAGGGATATGATCTTTCTGGACTGAAAAAACTCTCTAGTTTTGAGACTTTGGGACTGTTACTTGGGGCATTCTTGGGGCATTTTCTAAGAGAGTTTAGAGAGAGAAACTATGTATTCTTCTACCTACACTTAAGAAACTCAGTTCACTCAAGCTCATCTGATCTTAAGTGTAGGATATATATATATCACAACTCCAAGTGGATTAGGCTATTACCAATAAATTGGGGTTGAACCACTATAAAATTATCTGTGTCGTACTATTCTCTTGAAGGTTCATTGTAGTTTTGACGTCTACTCGTCGTTGGCCAAAATCGTGCTAAACATCTATAGCTTCATTACCTTTATAAAAAAGGGAACTCCATGAAATGACCCTAACCCCACATTAATGTTTCTCATATTTTTAACCTTATACCCATGTGAAAAGACTAGCTTACCCTTATTAACATTAGACTTCTTCCTCCCATTTTTTCCCTTCCCATTTTCGTCTTCAACCCTTTCTCTCTCTTCCTTCTCTCTCATAAAGAGAATAAACACTCTTCCTTCTCCCTCTCTCTCAAATCATCATCAAAGAGAAATCATCACAATTTTTCTTCTCACGAAGCTTTGGAAAATGATGTAATCTATCATAATTTTTTTTTCTTCTCACCCAAGTTGAAGAAGATTGAAGATTCTCCCAAACTTGAAGAAGTTTGAACATTTTATTTGATAATGAGTAAGTTTTTATTTATTTATAGGTTATGGGTGTCTTGTGTAATAGTTTAAATGGAATTTTGGAACTACTATACACTAAAAAATCTGTGAAAAGAAATAATTTTATGTTGAGATGACGAATTTTCGAATGATTTTCACGATTTAGGTCACTGTGTTCACACTTTGTTCACACATTATTCACACTTTGTTCACACTTGGTTCACATTTTCGTGATTTAGGTCACTGCGTTCACACTTTGTTCACACATTATTCACACTTTGTTCACACATGATTCATACTTGGTTCAGACTTGGTTCACGAGTACTTAACACATGATTCACATTTGGTTCACATATGATTCACACTTGGTTCACACATACTTCACACAGGGTTCACACACGTTTCACACTTGGTTCACACATGCTTCACACATGCTTGCTTCACACATTTATTTCTTATTTCTTTTGGCTAGTTTTACCTAATAACCTTTGGATTTCGAACCTTTTGTCATATGTTATACAGGTCAAACACATATAAATATTGTGGTGTTATATAATGGATCATGGGAACAAGTTTTGAACGAAGGTTGGTCATTTAGTGCTAAACAAAGCAAGGGTATGAAGGTGCCAAAGACTATCACTTACAATAGTCTTGTTGATCAATTGTATACTTTAATCAGAGCTGACAAGTCTCGTATTGATCTTGACTTAAATGTAATCTATCATTTTGGAAGTAAAGGTATCCCTCCATCTTTGATTAGTAATGTTGATGATGTTTCTTTTTTTCTTGATGAGATAGGAACATCTATCAATCATCGGACACCCCTATGTGTGTCTACTATAGAGAAGAGAAGTAATGATCCTTTTGTTACTAAAACACGTGAGTTTTATACTATTCCTCCAGTTGAAACCAAAGTGAATGATGATTTTTTGCATTGATGGCAATGAAGACAGTTGCGATGATGATAATAATGATGCAGATGGCAATGAAGACAGTTGTGATGATGATAATAATGATGCATTAAGCTCAGATGATAATGAAAATATTGATAGGCTTACCTACAATGATGTACTTGTGAAGCATAATTTACAATAGTCAACCTCCAATGAAGTATTGAAGAGCCATCATTCCTCAAATAATAGAGGTCATAAAGTAAGATAGGTTGGTGAAGATAATCTATGGAGTACTCCACTTTTGTTGAATCAAGGGGAAAAAGGCTCTACTTCAGCCTCAACAGCTCAATTACTGACATCTTCTTCGAGTATCAATTTGTGGGAAATAAAAAAGGGTCAAATATTTGAGAACAAGCAAGAGTTGAAGATGAAACTCCATCTTTATGCATTAAATAAAAACTTTGAGTTTAAAGTAAAGAAGTCTGCGAAAAATATATGGTGTACAGTATGTGTTGATGATAAATGCAAATGGAGGTTGCGGGCTACAAAATTAGTTAATTCCAATATGTTCGAGGTTCGTAAATTTTTCAGTGAACACACATGTTCATTGGATGTTCGACATAAAGATCACCGTCAGGCATCCCCATGGCTTATTGGACATGTCATAAGGAGAAAATTTGAGAGTGATAATGTAATTACAAGCCAAGGTCAATTGTAAAAGATATGAGTTTATCATATGGAGTTCATATGAGCTATGCTAAAGCTTGGAGGTGTCGAGAGCATGCATTGGCTTACATAAGAGGTACACCAGAATCATCATTTCAGAAACTTCCCTCATTTCTATACATGATGGAGCAAAAAAATCCTGGAACTGTTACTCATTTGCAGATGGACAATGAAGGTAGGTTCAAATATTGCTTCATGGCCTTAGGTGTTTCTATAATGGGGTTTAAAACATATATTCGCCTAGTTATATGTGTAGATGGAACCTTCTTGACTACTTGGTGTGGAGGTACTTTGTTATGTGCCATGGGACAAGATGCTAACAAGCAAATATATCCAATTGCATTTTCAGTAGTTGACTCAGAGAATAATGACTCATGGTTGTATTTTCTACTGAGGTTGAAGGAAGCGATTGGTGAAGTGGAGAATCTAGCATTCGTGTCTGATAGACATACTAGTATAGCAAGTGCCTTGACTAAAAATTTTCCTAAGGCACACCACGGTGCTTGTATACATCATGTTAGCATGAATATCCGTGCGAAGTTCAAAACTGACCATTGCCATGAAGAATTCTTCCTTGCAGCGAAAGCTTATAGAAAGCGAGAGTTTTTACGCCATTTTGAGAAGATTAAATTCAAAGATCTTGCAATTGCTCAATACGTAGAGAATCAAGTGGGTTTTGAAAAGTGGGCCCGTTCTTTCTTTCCTGGTCATCGATATAATTTAATGACTACAGGTATTGCTGAAAGCTGGAACAATGTCATTGCTGAGGCACGTGGGTGGCCAATTACTTGTCTCATGGAATTTATGAGGCACACTTTACAAAAATGGTTTTTCGAGCGTCGAACTGCAGCATCAGCGGCTACAGGTCCTCTTGCCACAGAAGTGGAAGCTGATTTGCGAAAGTTAGCAGACAAGTCCATTACCTCGTTCCCCTTTCCGTCTAGTCAGTATGAAATAACAGTATTGGATGGTGATCTTGATGGAGATGTCGACCTGAGGAGGAAAACATGTAGTTGTAGAAGATTTGATTTGATAGGTCTTCCTTGTGAACACGCTCTAGCTGGTGCTCGAGATCGTGGCATTAGTCCATATAGTTTATGCTCCAGATTCTACACAGTTGAAGCGTGGTTGTCATCCTATGGTGGATCTGTATATACGCTGGGTAATGAAGAATCTAGGGTGATACCAAATGACATAGGAAGTATGATGATAGCTCCTCCTTTAGTGAAGCAGAAGGTTGGTCGTCCAAAGAAGAAACGACGTTTATCAAAGGGTGAGAAGAATAGCAAACATCATAGATGTAGTAGATGTGGTGTCCTGGGCCACAATCGAGTGACGTGCACCACTGTTTGTCCCCCGCCGTCTAGACATGCTTAGTTTGTACTTTTATTGTTTTACTTTGTACTCTTCAATTGCGGAATTTGAATTTTTAGATTGGTTCAGTAATATGACTTTTTGTGTTAAAGTTTGTTGTTTCGGACACACCTAATTCATACATGCATGTAAATCACACATAATTCACACATAGTTCACATCTGATTCACACATATTTCACACGCGGTTCACACATAATTCGCACATAATTGACACCTGGTTCACACTTAATTCATGATAAATGAGTTTTAGACTTGTTTATCTATGTATTTTTCAGGTAAAGTATTAGGTGTCGAAGGGATTAGGTGAATTAGGTGTGGAAACATGGGGAAAATTGACAAAATGACAAAAATTGGTAGAAAACGGTGTTTCGGAGCAATTTCTGTGACCGCAGGAAGGGTGTCTTGCGGCTGCAATTCCAGAAAAGTTTTGGCATTTCTAGGACATTCCTGCGACCGCAGGAATGACATCCTGCGACCGCAGTATATGTTCACACTTAATTCACACCTAATTCACACATAGTTCACACATGATTCACACATATTTCATACGCGGTTCACACATAATTCACACATAATTGACACCTGGTTCAAACTTAATTCACACCTAATTCACACATAGTTCACACCTGATTCACACATATTTCAATCCCGATTCACACATATTTCAATCTTGATTCACACTTAATTCACACCCAATTCACACATAACTTAATAAGATAAAAGTGACAAAGATTTATCCATTCCACTAGTAAGATGAAATAAACGAAGTCATTCAATACCATTTAATGAGATGAAGTTGACATAGTTTCTTCATACATCCAAAAGTAAGATACATATATTTAAATAAAAGACAACTATGGTTGTAAGTTATGGTAAAACAAATCTACACAAGTCTTTTTTCTAATGAAATCCATGTTGTCGTCATTTACTTCGGATAGCGATTTTTTGGCTAGCAAGTACTCCAGATGTTTGATGACATATACCCCACAATCGCCACTACAAAGGAAATAAAGTTTTTTAATTATTGGAAGACCATAGTGATTATTTGCAATATAAATATGGTTAACAGAGTTATACCTAGTTTTGGTCTGTGGCACTTTTTCTGTGCCAAGTCTTGTGAACTCAAAACGCACTTTCTCTACTTGTAGTTGGACATCTTTCCTATGGCTTAACAGCCCACTGGATTGAATTAGAAATGGTAGCATTTTTCCCCATCTGCTCATTTTATTCTCAAACTCCTTGTTGGAGACCACAGTGATATCAGAGTCATAAGCTTTTATAAGATAGCTTGTCAATGATATCTCTAACAACACCCAATGTGTCCCAAAAAGATTAATCGGGGTAAACACATCGTCAATGTCTTTCCAACTCCTTTTGAAATTATTATTGTTATCCAGATTTCCGGATAGCGTTTAGATTGATGTCCTCGGGGAAGCAGAATTATCGATGTCTTTCACGGTAGGTGACCAGAGCTCGCGGATGAACAGAAAGGCTTCGCCTCTCCCATTTAGTGTCCGGATTACTCTCCCAAGAAGACACAACACGGAAACTCGTCAACTCTCCCGGACTCCCGAAGGGGTATCCTTCGGGGAGGCCCCTTCCAGGATAAGCTCTTCGAGTGGTCTCCGCGAAAACAGTTCCGTGCCTCGCACAGAACAAAGCCGAACGGTCGAGTCCGGGAGAAGGCATATTTGGAATGATATCCGTCTGACACAGGATCCCGCCTGACACGCCTGTCAGGTCAAAGCCGCACACATCCCAGCACGCCTAAGGGTACCTTTTCGCCTACTGTTCCGCTGACAACTTGGAGAAGACGGCTGACTTTGTGTGTTCCCCATACTTTCACGTAAATATACCCACATAGAGTCTTGTAGCCATGCTACTACAGTAATTGTATCCCCTATTTATGGCTGGTGTAATTAAGACTCATGTACGTAGAGAAAAACCCTAATCCGAAACCCTAGCTATAAAGACCCCTTCATTTTATAAGAAGGGGGACGACGAACAAATCACATAGCAAAAACTCTACTGAAATCTCTCTAGCTTCATCTTCTTCAAGAGAACCCGAGAGAAACACTGTGAGTGTGTGAAGTTCTTGTGCACCAGCCATCTTACTGTAACCTTTTCCAAGTATAATAACATCGACTCGTGGACTAGGGCTTGTTAACGCCTGAACCACGTAAAAACACTGTTTGTTTAGTTACATTTCAGCATTTCTACAGTTCTTATCTTTTTATTATTCTGTTTGTATTCGTTTCCGAAAAACTCGGTAAACATTTTGGTGCTTTCATTGAGAGCTGTAGGAAGTTGTTAGTCAGCTCTTTTTTTGTGTATGTTTTTTGTATTCACTTCGTGCTAAAGAGATGGTGACTACGAGAAAATCCGCTGTTGACAAAAATGCTACGGTCAACCCCGATACCGTGATGGAAGATATGGTGCAAAGCGAACCCTTGGACTACCAAGGTGAAGACCCGACATCCCGCCAGGATCGGGTCAGTACCGAAGATACAACATACTTAGAAGACGAAGAAGAGTATGTCCAAGACGGTTATTACAAGGACGGCTGCTACTATGAGAAGGACCCAGAACTGGTCCAAGTAGCCGAAGAACTGGAGGTCACCAAAGCCAAGCTTGCTGAGCAGGAGCGCCTCTCCGAAAAAATGTAGCGCATGATGGAGCGCCTCCAAAGCAAGTTCGGAGACCTAGGCGACTCGGACGAGGACGCCTCTGTTTTAGGTGGTGCTGATGCCGCTATGCCGGATCCAGCCGCTGCTGGACCATCTAAAGCCGCCCCTAACAAGGGCAAAGAAAAAGTTGGAGAGCCTGTGCGCGCAGACGCCCCTGCACCTCCTAAAGGCGTGAATCACAAGGCCGACTGCCCCCCCCCCCCCGCGCGCAGAAGGTCTCTGGCGCTCCTAAGCCCAGACGTCCTTCAGCCCCAAGGGGGCACTCCGTGCCTAAAGGGCCCGGTGCTAAGGCACCCAGGCCTAGGGGAAGGAACAACCGCCCCAGTGATTCTGTCAACCAGGACGGTCGGGCTGCGAACTCGCACTCCGAAGATAGCTGGTCCACGGTGGACCTAAGAAGAAGGTTGGAGGCCAAGTATGAAAAGGCCAAAGGAGAAAAGGCCCGGCCTCGCGGAGATGACCTCTGAAATCATATTAATGACAAGCTCCGGGGACGTGACCTCCCGGAGAGTGATACGAAGAGGCTCGAGGAACAGATTGCTGCCTTGACCAAGCTGGTCCGGAAGCAAAGTAGGGCCCTGTCAGACTCTGAGGAGGAAGACCCGGAACCATGTATTCGGAGGATCGCGGAAACGTCCCTCCCGGATAACTTCAAAATGCCCCACATAGAATTATATGATGGGAGGACAGACCCGCGTACCCACCTAGCTAAATACAACAAAATGATGCAAGTGGCGCGTGTCAGTGAGGACGCCAAATGCATGTGCTTCTCACTCACCCTTACCAAGTCCGCGGAGGACTGGTGGAAAAGATTAGCTCCCGGATCAATCCACAGTTGGAAGGAGCTACAGTCCGCATTCAGGAGGCAGTTTATTGCTGCCCGCGACCACGACATGGAGGTTGGTTCCTTAACCAACATCAAGCAGCAACCCACTGAGAACCTCAAAGCTTTCATTCAGAGAATGATGGAAGCTGCTGCAAAGACCAAGGTCAGCGATGACATGAAGCTGATCGCCCTCCAATCGGGCCTTACTGTCGGCTCCCTGCTATGGGGGGAAATGCAGAGGAGACGGGCAGAAACGCTATCCGAATTCATGTCAAAGGCTCAGGGAATCATCAACCTTGAGGATGCCTACCTGCAGGCCTTTGGAGTTCCCCCAGCTCCAACACCTTCCGTGACTGCGCCGAGCTTTGCTTCGCAAGCTCCCGCACCAGCCCTCACGCTTCCAGGAGCCCAATTCACTCCAAGTGTGTACGGGCCTTCCGCGTCTGCTCAGACGCCGAGTCAAACCCATTTCTCTGGGTACGGAGCTGTACAAACCGGATGTAGTATCGCTCCTGGCATGCTGCAGCCGCAAGCGGAAGCCCCAGAACAAAATTTGAGCCAATCGCGGAGCAAACGAAGCGGAAGAAACTCCAACCGGGGAGACCATCCAAAGAAGCCCCGGAAGGACTATGAGCCCAAGTTCACGGAATATACCAGTTTGATAGACTCGCGAGAGAATGTCTATCAGGCGACCTGCAATACGGTCAACTACAGGAAGCCCCCGAAAGTGTCTCACGGAGGAAGACGTCCGCGAGACTCCAATAAAAGGTGTGAGTTCCACGGAGACGTGGGGCACACCACGAACGAGTGCCTTCAGCTAAAGGATGAGATCGAGTCCCTGGCGAGAGCGGGACACCTCGGTCAGTGGGTGAGGATACCCATTATCTATCCCGGACAGGGGGTAGTTCACGGAGCTGCATATTCCCCGGGACAGAGGAGGACCGCTAGCGCTCCTGGAGCCGGTCACCCCCAAGCTCCCGGGTCTCAGTACCCAGCGCTTCCTGCTCCACCCGCTCCGGCGCCCATTGCCTTGTTGGCTCCAGGACCGGGCAACCCATATCCGCCCGGCCTTGCTCCGCCACCCGTTGACGGACACGTAGCCACCATTTCCGGAGGACCGCACCTTGCCGGAAGCACCCGCAACTCCCAGAAGAGGTACTTGAGGGAGTTAGAACACGCCGAGGAGATGTGCGCCTTGGTTCAATCACCTGCTCAACGTCCCCGAATGATGGATCTTCCCATCACCTTCACGGAGGACGATGCTCGACATGTGCACTTCCCCCACAACGATCCTCTCGTGGTGGAAGCCCAGATTGCCAATAAGAAGGTCTCACGGATCTTGATCGATAACGGAAGCTCCGTAAACATCCTCTTCAAAGCGGCCTTCCACGCGATCGGATTGACCGAGACAGACCTGGCCCCATGCCCCATCCAGCTTCAAGGGTTCAATGGGGACGCACTCATGCCATTAGGCAAAATTCAACTTCCAGTCACCCTCAGAGGAGAAAGCGACGCTTGTGCCTTCAAGCATAGCACATTCGTGGTGGTCGACTGCCCCACGGCGTATAATGCCATCTTAGGCCGACCGGTCCTAATCGATTGTGGGGCCATAACCTCGATACGCCACTTATGTTTGAAGTTTCCATGCGACGATGGGCGTATTGGCACCCTCCGAGGAGACCAAAGAAGTGCACGGAGCTGTTATAACGTTTCCGTCCGATCCGTCTACACGGTCCAAGAGACATTTGCTGCCATTCCTTTGGCAGAAGAATTACCAGAAACTGGGGGTGCTCAGGAGGCATACTTTGACGAACTCGACCCAAGAGTGGGAATCGAGAAAGCAATAGAGCCGATGGAGGAAGTCGAAGAGGTGATCCTCAACCCGGGAGAACCCACCAAAGTCATTCAGGTGGGGAAAAACCTGCCGTCGGCCATTCGAGACAAGATCGTGGCCACTGTGAAGGATAATCAGGATATCCTGGCATGGTGCCATGCTGATATGACGGGGATTAATCCCAATGTTGCGTGCCACGCACTCAACATAGACCCATCTGCAACTCCAATTCGCCAAAAGACGAGGCCGTTGGACCCAGTGAGAGCCGAAGCCGTCAAAGCTGAAGTGGACAAATTGATGTCCATAGGCTTTCTCCAGGAGTCGCACTATCCCGTGTGGTTGGCCAACCCAGTTCTGGTCCCGAAACCCGATGGGTCCTGGAGAATGTGCATTGACTTCACGGACCTAAACAAGGCCTGCCCAAAAGATTGTTTCCCTCTTCCGCGAATCGATCAGATGGTAGACGCTACTTCCGGGTACGAACTCTTATCCTTCATGGATGCGTACTCCGGATACAACCAGATCAAGATGCATGTCGCGGACCAGGAACACACCAGCTTCCTCACGGACAAGGGTGTCTACTGTTACGTGGTCATGCCTTTCGGTTTGAAGAATGCTGGGGCGACGTACCAGCGTCTAGTAAACAGAATGTTCAAGGACCAACTGGGGAGGAACATGGAGGTGTACGTGGACGACATGTTGGTAAAGTCCAAGACCTCCGGGGACCACAGTGACAACCTTGAGGAAGCTTTCGCCGTGATCCGAAAGTACGGGATGAAACTAAATCCAAAGAAATGTACTTTCGGGGTCTCGTCTGGAAAGTTCCTCGGTTTCATTGTCAGCTCCCGCAGAGTGGAAGCCAACCCTGAGAAAATAAAGGCGTTCATAGATATGCCTTCCCCCCGGAAACATAAGGATGTCCAGAGCGTTACCGGAAGGATAGCTGCTCTCAGCCGCTTCGTATCCAAGGCCACTGACAAGTGTATCCCCTTCTTCAATGTGTTGCGAGGAAACAAGAAGTTCGAGTGGACCCCCGAATGCGAAGCAGCCTTCCAACACCTCAAGGAACATTTAACCCAAGCTCCCATTCTGTCCAAACCTGTCGAAGGAGAGGCGTTGTTCTTATACTTAGCTGTGACTGAGCACGCAGTGAGTGCCGCTCTCGTCCGGGAAGATGGCCGTATCCAGCTCCCTGTGTATTACGTAAGCAAGAGGTTATTGGACGCCGAGTCCAGATATTCAATGATCGAGAAACTCTCCCTCTGCTTGCTAATTGCTTCATGGAAGCTGAGGCCATATTTCCAGGCGCACACCATCAAAGTACTCACCAACCACCCTCTCCGACAAGTCCTGCAGAAGCCCGAGTCTTCTGGCAGATTGCTTAAGTGGGCCATGGAACTGAGCCAGTTCGACGTCCACTACCAACCACGTGTTTCCATAAAAGGTCAAGCTCTCGCGGACTTTATTGTGGAATGCTCAGGAATGAATGACCTCCCGGAAGATCCTGTCCCGGAACTTCCCACCTGGAAGGTCTATGTAGACGGAGCCTCAAATGAAAGAGGAGCTGGAGCGGGGGTCATCCTAATATCTCCCCAAGGGCATCAGCTCCAGAGCGCCATCCGTTTCGCGTTCCCAGCATCCAACAACGAGGCAGAACACGAAGCCATGTTAGCTGGGTTACGACTGGCCAGAGAAGTCGGAGCCCAAAAAATCGAAGTATACAGCGACTCCCTACTTGTGGTAAACCAAATATCCGGGGAATACCAGACGAAAGGCGAAAGGATGGCTGCCTACATGTCTCTCTCCCACGACCTACTGCAGCATTTCAAAGGCTACCAAATCCGCCAGGTCCCCCGGGACCAGAACTCACTCGCGGACACGCTGGCCAAGCTTGCAACGGACCCGGAGATTGAACAGTATGGCTTAGTCCCCATCGGGCACTTAGAAGCCCCCAGTACTGAGACACGAAGGATAAACGCCATCATCGATCACTCCCACTCCTGGATAGGACCCATCCTCATATTTCTCACCACCGGAGAGCTCCCCACTGATAAAGCTGACGCAAGGAAGCTCCAATATCAAGCTCCCCGATACGTGGTTATGGATGGAAAGCTTTACCGCAGGGGGTTGTCCATACCCTTCCTTAGGTGTGTTGCCGGAACCGAAGTCAGCACCATCATCCATGAGATTCACGGAGGCTTCTGTGGCGATCATACCTCCGGGCTGAGCCTCTCCAAAAAGATCCTTCGACAAGGATACTTCTGGCCCACCATGAAGAAGGATTGTGTGGATTATGTCAGAAAATGTGAGCAGTGCCAGAGGTACGCCAAGGTTCCACGAGCGCCGCCTACAGAAATTACCCTAATGACCAGCCCCTGGCCGTTCGCCGTTTGGGGCATTGACCTAGTAGGTTCCCTCCCAACTGGAAAGGGTGGAGTGAAGTATGCCATAGTCGCGGTAGACTACTTCACCAAATGGGCTGAAGCTGAACCTATGAACACGGTCACATCTAAAAAAGCACTGGACTTTGTCATCAGGAATATAGTGTGTCGTTTTGGGCTTCCACGAAAAATTGTGTCCGACAACGGAAAGCAATTTGACAGTGAACACTTCACGAACTTCTGTGCTTCGCATGGAATTATCAAAAGCTTTTCCGCAGTCGCCAGACCCCAGGCTAATGGGCAAGTGGAAGCTGTAAACAAAATATTAAAGACCACGTTGAAGAAAAAACTCCAAGCCTGCAAGGCTCACTGGTCGGAAGAACTTCCGCGAGTACTTTGGGCCTATCGCACAACAGAGAGAACTTCAACGGGGCACACGCCTTATTATATATCATACATAATATGCTAATAAATTTATTACAATAAACAAAAAGAAATATATACACACTAGAATTTGAGACCGTGCAGTTTTATAATAGGGTTAGTTAGTGTAGTTTCCTTTTATAATTCACACATTATTCACCATAAGTTCAGAACATGGTTCACACACCATTCACACCAAATTCACACATGGTTCACACATCATTCTCACATTGTTCACCATAATTTCAAAACATGGTTCGCACATCGTTCACACACTATTCACACCAAATTCACACACTATTCACACTAAAATCACACATGGTTCACACCAACTTCACTTCATACATGGTTCACACTAAATTCACACCACAATCACACATGGTTCACACCAATTTCACACATTGTTCACACTGAAATTACATATGGTTCACAACAACTTCACTTCACACCAAATTCACACCAAATTCACACTAAATTCACTCCTTATTTCCCAATTAAAACATGCCTCAAGTAGTTAGAAATTTAACCAAAGTCCAAACCTTACATTCTTCTAACATGTTTCCAACCACAACCATCAAATCTCAAAGCATCAATATGACAAATTCAAAATAAACAAAGGAGTCATAAATAATATAACAACAAGGGATCCCAACAACAATACCTTGGGCTAGGGTATCGGGCTTGCAAGGGGAGTGTGGGGTCTTAGGTGTTGTAAACCTTGGGCTCCGGCGACGTGGGCTCGACGATATGGCTGCGAAGCACGACGAGGCAGCAATGTGGGTTCGTGGGGTCGGGAGCAAGCGAAGGGGATGGGGGCTGTGGTAGATTTGAGAGAGAGAGAAGGAAGAGTGTAAAAGGGGCTGAAAACGAAATGAGTACGAAAAAAAGGTGGCTGTGGAGATGATGATGCAACTGGGAGGACATGCATCGGTGTGGGACGAGGTGGGTGTTGGCTGGAGACGACAACACCACCGCAGCTTCGACAGGAAGATAGTTGGGTTTGGGAAGGAGGGTTTTCAACGGGAAGGGGATGAGAAGAGTGAAACTGAAATAGGGTCCTTTCTAATTATTTGTTTAACAAATGGGTAATTTTGTCTTAAAGAGTCAAAAATGAGAAAAACTTTAACTAAGAATTAGAATTATAAATATAAAGCTAAATAGGGTTAATTAGTCTAGTTACCTGGTAAAAATTGCTAAAAAAAAAATTAAAATAATAAATAAATAAATACGGAAGGAGGGAGAGAGAGTAGGGAGAAAAGAACAAGACTAGCTAGGATTAGAGCGTCAGAACCCCAAATTCACCAGAGAGAGAGAGAGAGAAAGGAAATGTCGGCCATGGCTTCGAAGAGTCAACGTGTTCTCCTGCCCATTATACTGATTTGGATCTCTATCGTCTTCACCTCCGCTAGGCCCTGCAAAACCCTATTCGTTTCCTCTTACTCATTCTCCCTCCGCCAACCCCAATTCTACTCCTCATCGGGATTCGTCACCATTTTCGCCGAGGTTACCCAATTCCGTCGCGTCAATGGTGAGGCCTTGATTATAGAAGAAGAGCAACAAGAACAAGAACAGCAACGACAATACCAAGAAGAAGCCTCACGCCAAGTCCAACCCTTACGGAGGATGCCTCTTTTCCCTTTGTCCTCCTCCACCTCTTCCTACGATCTCACCTCCCTCCGCGATCGCACCAAGGATATCCTCAGCGTCGTCGTCGCTCTCCTCTTCGGTGTTGGCTGCGGCGCTCTCACCGCTGCCACCATGTACTTGGCCTGGTCGCTCTTCTCCACTCGCTACCAGGACGACGCCGAAGACATAACCAACGCCGTCGTGGACGATGATGGCCTCAGCCCTAAGAAGGTGGGCTACGTTAAGATTCCCACCGCCGATTCGAAACAAACAGATTGGTAATTTCCATTACCCCTAATTCGAGTACGGTAATCATAATCATATGACATTTACAGATGCTTAAAACTTTTTTTATGTGGGATTGTCGCTGATAATAAGCCAAGTGTTTGTGTTTGTGTTTGTATTCTGGTCTGTACTTCTTGACTACCCTCTATATATGTATGTATTTGTATATTCATAGGCTGCTACTCATGAAATGTTTATTTATTCTGGTTTGTTGAATTTCTGCTCTGTTAGTCGATGCTTCTGATGAAAAGTTCTTACCTTTTATTATAACCTTGTCTTAATTAGAAAACTAAATGTTTCATGTTATTATGCATCCTGGCTAACTGTGAATCTGTGATTGCCCATTAAACATGATTTTCCTGGCATCCATTGGAATAATACTAAGGGTTTGCTTGGCAACACTTACGTAAATAATAATTTCCAATCAAGCTCTAAATCGTGTAATTGATCGATTGCTTCATTTGAATATATGGCTATAGGCCTAGAAGTAGGATTCAACTCATGGTGTCTAAGTAATAAGTTAAACGATAACATAGGATGCCAACAACCAATATAGATCTAATCACCATGGCCCGTACTCGCTTTGAACTTTGGAATCACGGTTAGGTCTAGTGAAAGGGAAAGTCTCTGACAGTGTTGTCAATGTGCTTCTTGTAAGAAAGAAGATGGAGAGAATCACTGTCAAAGTGACAAATAAGTTCAAAAACTTATTTTATTGTTACCTAATAAGGGTAGCTCAAAAGTGCATGTGGTTTGGTCTGAGGATCGAGTCTTTCATGGGCACCTACATGACAATTGTTATAGTTTTAGTTTAGTGGTATCCAAATAAGGGTTAGGCAAGGGAAGTTTAGTCTATTTTTTTTTTTCTTTTTTAAAAAAATGAAGAGAAAAGAAAAACTTGATCTTTTGTTCTGGGTGATGAAGTAAATGCACAAGTGTCTTCTTGTAATTGCTAAGTCTATGAAGCCCAAGCATAAGTCAATGGTGGCTCAAATTATTTGGTGAAAAGTACGTTGCATTCAGAGATGATTTGGACATAAAAGGCGGTATGGAGATGGGAGAAAAATTTAATCCTAGAATACATCAGATTCAAGCAAGAGAGGATACTAGATAATAGAAACTAAGCTTTTATTAAATCAAGCCCTAATTTATTTTTCGTTTAGAAAAATATGGAATTCCAGCTGTAATGGGACTGGGAGAGTTTGATGGGTAGTAATAATTGCTGCTGTCTTCTAACCTTGTAATGATGGATGATCCAAGTTATTCGTTTTCAAAATTAAGTTATTTCCAACCAGGTATTGGGAGCTTTTGAATTCAATAATGTTCTCCCAGGAGTGTTATCATTTGTTGCTTAAATTTCAACTTTAACTATTCTACGTAGAAAGTTTAGGTATGATCTTTAATCATTATAATTTTTACATATTTGAGTGTGTTAGACGAAAACATCACCACCAGATTGTTGTAGTGAGATGAGCTTGCACTGTTCAGTTTTTAGTGCTATTTGTATGAGCAAAATTAAGGTGTTGAAGGATATAATGAAATCAGGGGAATCTACCTATCGTTTTGAAAGTTTTCAGAGGCCCTTTGGACAATTCTCCTAATTGTACCTTTGGGTAATTCTGAAAGTTTTTAGAGTTAAAACCCTTTGGATAATTCATCCAATTGTATTTTTGTTAGATCCAAAGTTTGGCATAAACAATGGGTAGCCTTGTGTGAATTACTCGAAACTTTCACACTTGTTGCTGTACTTGTTATTAATGCCTTAATATGCATTCAAATTAACATAATGTTTTAAGAATTACACCTGCGGTGCTATAGGCGTGATTTGCAATATTTTGAAGTATTTTTTTTTTACTTTGTATTTTGTCTCATTACTTGTTTGGATTATGTGTTTTGACAAATTACTTTTTGAATCTTATATTTTATAAAATGATTCAAATAGATTTTTAAACTTGATTTTGATGAATAAAAAATTAAATATAACAACACATTTTTAGTTAGAATAGTTGTGTTTTTGTTATAAGTTGTTAAGTTGGTGAATTAATTGTGATTTTAGTTTAATTTTTTTTTATCAAAATCAAGTTTAGAGTTTATTCGAACCATTTTACAAAATAAAAAATTAAAAAGAAATTTGTCAAAATGGGGGTTCCAAAAATAATACGAATGCTATTTTAAAATATGGTGGTGCACTAAATAGAATTTGCATGGGCAAGATATAAATCCATTATTAGATGTAGAAAATGGAAGTGGTCCCTAGTTATAGTGAGGTAAAACGTTGTGGTCCATATCACATAAATTTTGTTGGTGATGATGGCTAGTTTTAAGAGAACTAACAAGGGAAGTTTTTGTCTTTCACACACTATTTTTTGAATAATGAATTGCTTAAACGATATTCCATCAAAAGAGGTATTATTGTTTTTTATTTTACATAAATGAATATTCATAGTTAGATCTAGCTACAATGGAAGCTTCTTCAAATTAGTTTTTTTAATAATTTCTCTATCATCTCTTTTATTATAATTTTTATTTTCATAAATAAAATATAGTAAAAAGTATAATACTTAAATGTAAGAAAATATAAAGAGTATATGCTGTATTGTAAAAGTTTGAGATAAAGTGAGGTGTGGGTTATGTATTTTAAAAAATATTGTAGAGAAGTTTGAGATAAAACTGGTGTATTGTAACTTCGCTAATTCTCTATGGCATAGAAATTCTATTAAGTCAGTGGCAGTATTGTCTCTTAGAGTGGAAATTAATAGTCTTAAGAGTAATGATAGAAATACTCGCAAATTATACCATTTTTGTACACGTGTCATTATTATAACTAAACAAAATAAAATGTGGTGGTTCCACTTAAAATTATTATATGTTTGATAATGAATGCATGACTTAAAATAATGAGTACATGACTTCTAATGAGACTTGGGGACAGGGCATTCATATTAAATGCATACTGTGGTTTGGCACCCAAACTGCCAATAATTGTGATAGGTGAAATCGTTTTCAATGATTTGGTTTTATCGGGCTGCACAACTATAAATGGTTCGGTTATGGTTTCAATTTCCAAGATTAATTAAATCGGATTTGACTATGAGTTTTTCTGAAATTAAAATTTTAAAATGACAGCGCGAGGGTTTAAGCTCTTACACTTAATTAAAATTTATTCAACCATCTTAGCAAAATAATTTAATTGTTAAGATTATGTTTTTCAGTATTATTTAATAACAAGTTTTCAAAATTAAAATAAGAGAATTGTAAAGTAACACATTGTTTAGAAAGTAAAATTTTCACTTTTTTTTTATGAAATAATATAAAATAGTTACTTTTCTAACAACAAAAACATTTTTTTTGCGGATCATAATATAATTATATATTTAATTATTTTATAATAAAAAAAGTTTAAAATTTTAATAATCTAGTTTTATGGTTATAATCGAACTAAACTGATTATTTATGGATTGGTTTGATTTTTAAATTTTAATAGTTTGGTTTTAAAAAAAATATAATCTGTACCAAATCAAACTCTTTACACTCCTAGGAGCACTTGATATAGTAGGATACACCTACAAGACTGCAGATAAAATTCTAGAAGCGTGAATAGTCAGGGAGAAAAATGGAGAACAAGGCTTTTGATTCGGTAAAGAACCAACTAAGTGCACTTTCTTCTTTTTCTACTATTCCTTAGAATGATATGAAATGTAGCACTTAGTATGATTAGAACGTTCATAATTATAGGAGTTGAATTCCTACAAGCCATTGTAGTAGTAAATAATACGTCTAGGTCTTGTAAAGAAAATACAATATATTTGGCTCTTAAATCCTTTTATATATATATATATATTATATATATATGTATATATATAAAAATAGTGGAAGCTTCTAACTTGGGGTGTTAAATTTCATTTGCAAGACTAATTCAACCGTTTAAAACTATAAGAATTCAAGAAAAATGCAATTAGAACAACCCAAGATATTTCCAAATTGATTACTTATATTGTTGGGCGTGTTGCGAGTCGCTGCCAACCTTCCCTAAATAACTCAATCTGACAAATGTGTTGTAGCAATGTTAGACATACAATCAAATCATTCACAATAATGTGTCATCAATATTGGTCATTTAAATATTTCACGCATGACTCATCATTTCAAATTACATAGTTATAATTAATGACACATCATTATTAGGTTTATATTATTTTAGACCTTGTATTTTGATCGATTATCCGTTTGGACCTTACTTCTTAAAAAATTAATTTTGCAAAATATTTTTAAGCGTAAATACCATTTTTGATATTGTGTTATATAAAAGTTACTGATCGGACAATCTGTTTTGTTAAATGACAATTTAGTCCCTCACTTTTGCAAAATGAAATAAAATAATACCGTGAGTCCAATTTTGGTAAAAAAAAAATTAATGGGAAAATACCAATTTGACCCCTGTGTATTGCCCGAATACTCGATCAACCCCTATGTTTTGTTAAATGACATCTCAGACCAAATATCTTACAAAATATTACCCTGAGCCCAATTTTAATCAAACAGTTTTTCAATATGACCAAAATACCCTCAAATTTTTTATTATCTAATTAATATTAAATTTTATAATAAAAAATAAATTAAATTGATTTTAAATAAATAAAACAATTAAAATATATATAAAAATAAAACTAAAACTAAAACTAAATTAAAATTAAACCTAACTCATTTTCTCTTCCCTTCCCTTCCCTTCCCTTCCTGTCACCCTAAACCCTAAATCTCCAATATCTTCATCTTGCACATCATCATCATCATCATCATTTGTTGACTGGGTGACGAAGTTGTAACGCCCTACTTCCTTAGAGCCGTTACTAAGTGAGTTTTTAAGACAAAACAGTGTGCAATGAACTCGCTAACTGAGGTTTTGAAACAAAAGTGTGACTAATTAAAAGTTAAGGCTGTAATCTTAGAAAAATGCGTTGTTTCAATAAAACTTCTAGTATTAAACATTTGGGATCCCAAAATAAGGTTTGAAAACTATTTACATCTTGAAATAAGTTTACAGTTGATAAATCATAAAAATCATAGATTATTACAGCCATTTTCGAATAAACCCCCAACCAAAGCAGTCGGACAGGCCAAACATGTACGCGTCGCTTCACGCTCTCCATACTCATGGTTGGTTGACTCAGCCATTGCCCTTACCTGCAACACAGAGCACCCGTGAGCCGAAGCCCAGCAAGAAAACTCATGCAGAACATAACATATGCAATTTATACAGTTTATCATAACAGATAATCCACATATATATGAGTCAACCCTTAGACTAAGCAAACACGGCCATGCCGCCCCAGAAGCCTTACCAAAGCCTGGGGTTTCGGTCCTCACCGTAGGGATACCACATGTATCCCCCGGGCCCTGCCCTGACTATAAGCATCCCATGTGCTAAGTGTTACTTCTGGCTCCGCTGCCGTACCCGGCCTACGCCGCACTCAGCCCTTGCCGTTCATTTCATTACAAACATATGCCAATTTATTTAAATCTGCACCCTAACATGTGATGCAATATAGGGCCATGCCCGGCAATCATCTCATCATGCAACATGCAATATAGGGTCGTGCCCCGCAATCACACTATGGGCCCGTGCCCCATCCTACGGGTGTTATAGTTTTCTTACCTGCTTCCCGAGCTTTCCGATGCACCAAGGCCACAAGCACGGTCCTCTAGCATGAGCCTCCTCGAAATCCTAGTCACAACACACATACAACACTTTTAATACTAACCAACCCAAAACCACTTCCCGGGACCAATCCCGCACTCTCGGGACCTCTAAAACCTTAAAACAACACCCCGGAGACATCCCCCGAACCCCCGGAGCAAAGGCATAAAATTGCCAAAAATGACATCCTAAAATTGGCCTTGTGCCGCGGCACCCATCAGTCAGGGGCTCCCTCGCCGCGGCACGAAAAACCTGTGCCGCGGCACGCCTTCGCAGACCCAGAATTCTGGGTTTTTCCTTTGCATTTCCTCGAGCCAAAACACTCCCAAATCGTCCCAAACTCACACCCAAGCTCCAAAACCAACTCAAAACTCCAAATAGACCATACATCAACCCATAAACATCATAACCCAACTCAATAACACAATCACACTCAAAATCACCCATTTGATTTCAAATTTCAGAAAACTCAAACCCAAAGGCCAAAAACACAACCCAAGCTTGAAAAACCTAAACCATGGCTCCAAAATCTTAAACCACAACAGAAAAGAAAACTCAAGGATGTTTAAAACTCTTACCTCAATCAAGAATTCAACTTTGAGCCCCCTCCAAATCCAGCTTCAAGCCAAAACCTCTTGATTCTTCTCCTAAATTACCCAATTTTCAGCTCCTTTCTTCCTCTCCTTCTCTTCTAGATTTTCTTCTCTTAATTTTAACAAAACCCTCAAATGGATAAGCCTAAACCGAGTACCCCATATAACCCAGCTGCAATATGTCTAAACCCCATGCCAAATGACCATTTTGCCCCTCCTTACCTATCATTTCCTAACTAAACCTCAAGGGCTTACTTGTCATTTCCTATCCATTGCAATTCTACCACTTTACCATCTAAACTTGTTACTCTCTTTGGTTACTAACAGTTACATAAGTTACCAAAATCTCTCAAGGACTAAGTTACGAAATCCCCGAAATACCCCTAGGCTCCTCCCGAGCCGAGTATAAAATCCCGCTGTGACATTTGAGTTAGCTAGCTCTCTAGGACCGTCTCGGCACGTGCATCGCCATAATAACACCACCCTCTCGTGGTACAAATCACATAATTCAATGCAGTTATGCCCAACATGGCCAAAATTACAGTTATGCCCTTCTAACACGATCCGGGCCTACATGCATACTAATATACATAGTCATGCATCTTAGATAAACAAATAGTCATATAACATGCTTTAAATCATAACCATGCATTTAATTCATCAAAGTCACACATAATCCCATCATGCCCTCCTGGCACGCTAATCAAGGCCCTTAAGCCTTAATAGCGAAATTGGGTCGTTACAAACTCACAGGCTGTAGCGTCCCAAATTTGCTAATAAGGCTTAGGGCCTTGATTAGCGTGCCGGGAGGGCAACAATTGATTTAATTACTTTAATATATGAATTTGATGATTATGTGATTAGAAATGCATGTTTAGGTGAATTAAATATGCATGTGGACCCCATTTGGCTATTAGGGGCATATTTGTAATTTTAACCCATTGAGGGCATAAATGAAATATTTCTGTATATTATGATTGATACCACAAGTGAGTGGTGATATATTTGTGATGCACGATCCAAGACGGTCCTAGGGAGCAATTAAGCTAGATAGTCACAATGGGGTCAAATACCCGGCTCGGGAGGAGCCTAGGGGTATTTTGGGAATGTTATATGTGTTTGGGAATTACCGAGTAACGGGTAGTAGTTTAGCAATGATTTGGACATGTTGGGATTAAACGAAGATTTATAGGAACACTCGAGGAATTAGCGGGACTTGGCAATTGGTAAAATTGCCCTTGGTAGCACTTGAGGATTAGGATAAGCTTAAGGGCATTTTAGACTTTTGGCAAAGGGATACACAAGGTATAGGAAGCTGAGATTCTAGAGGGACTAAGAAGGAATATAAGGAAAGAAACAACAAAAGCTCTCAAGCTCTCTCTCTCTCAGTCGGTTCTCACTTCCTCTCTTTGGTGCTTGAGAATTTTGGAGAAACCTTGAGGATTTAGGCTGGAGAATTGTTGGATTGGAAGCTTGAAGACTTGGGAAATTAGCTCAGGGTCGAGAACAATTTAGAGGTAAGCTCTTAAACTTGATCATCATGTTGAATTCTGCTAGGATTGGAGGTTTGCATGGGAGTTCAATTTAAGTTTGATTTTTGGATGTTTGATGAGTGTGAGGAGTTGTTTGTGGTTCTGTTGTGATGTTTAGGTTATGTGAAAGGGAATTCAAGGCTTAAATCTAAGTTGGGTTTATGATTGGGGTTTGAATTTGGGACTTAGGCTTGAGGAAAACGCAAGAAATAGTTTGATTTTCTGGGTTTGGGGGCTCGGGTCACGACCTTGTTCTTCAGGCGCCGTGGCCCGTGTGTGTCGAAGAGGCTAGAAAGCCCTTGTTTGCCTAGGTGCGCTGCGGTGCAAGGTATAGCGCGTCGCAACCCGTGTCCCTCAGTAGAGAGGCATTTTGCCTCTGACTTGAGCGTGCCACGACCCTTAAGGGGCTGGGTCGCGGCTTAAATGCAAGAAAATGGTTGTTTAAAGGATTTTAGCTCTGGAACTCAAATGCTAAGGCTCGAGAAGGATTTTACCACCCGGATTGGTAGAATCCAAGGTCCTAGAGGCTAGATTTATATTCCGAAGTTATTTATTGGTTTAGAACTTGATGGATGGTTATTCTGAATGCGTTGTGACTAGGTTTTCAATGAGGCTCAGGTTAGGAGACAGTGCTCGGGATTGTGGTGCTTATATAGCTCGGGACACAAGTAAGGAAATTGTTGTACCCGTAGAGCAGGGTGTGACCCCATTGTTTGTATTGCAGAGCGTAGCCCTATTGTTTATATTCGGTATGTGTTTAAATATATGTTGATATTGGTCTCTCTGATACATATTTGTGAGTGAATGGCGAAGGTCGGGAACAGCGAAGGCTGAGAACGGCAGGAAGCCGAATACGGCAAGGGGCCGGAATCGGCGTTCAGCACGTTGAGTGCAGGCTGTTAGGGCGAGACCCTCCTAGGGTGCTGGACTCACCCTCTCGGTGAAGACCACGAACCCAGGGCCTGGTAAGCGTCTGGGACGACGCTGGCCGCTATATGTTTAGCCCGTTGGCTGTTTGTTATATACTTGTGGATTGATATGCATATGTTATATGTTTTGTGTTGAGTTTTCTTGCTGGGCTTCGGCTCACAGGTGCTCTATGGTGCAGGTAAGGGCAAGGGAAATGTCGATCAACCATGAGTACAGAGAGCATGGAGCGACAAGTACATGTTCGGCCTACCTGACTGCCACGACCAGGGTAATTTTGGGAAAAATGCATTTTATTGATTCGATTTGTCGCCTAGGTCGACCTTGGTTATAATTTTGAGTTGTAAAGTATTTTCCAAACAATATTTTGGATCGCAAATGTATAAGTCTTTAGGATTTCAATGAATGACTACATTTTTATACTTAATGTCTTTAAACAACTTTTATTTCAGTTTACGTACACTTTTAACCTAAAACCTCGATTAGTGAGCTAATGGCACATTTTTAACTCACTTAGTAATGGCTCTAAAGAAGTAGTGTGATACAACTTGGTATCAGAGCGTGTAACGCCCTACTTCCTTAGAGCCGTTACTAAGTGAGTTTTAAGACAAAACAGTGTGCAATGAACTCGCTAACCGAGGTTTTGAAACAAAAGTGTGACTAATTAAAAGTTAGGGCTGTAATCTTTGAAAATGCGACGTTTCATAAAAAAAACTTCTAGTATTAAACACTTGGGATCCCAAAATAAGGTTTGAAAACTATTTACATATTGAAATAAGTTTACAGTTGTTTAATCATAAAATCATAGATTATTACAGCCATTTTCGATAAACCCCCAACCAAAGCAGTCGGGCAGGCCAAACATGTACGCGCCGCTTCACGCTCTCCGTACTCATGGTTGGTTGGCTCAGTCATTGCCCTTACCTGCAACACAGAGCACCCGTGAGCCGAAGCCCAGCAAGAAAACTCATGCAGAACATATCATATGCAATGTATACAGTTTATCATAACAGATAATCCACAAATAAACAAGTCAACCATTAGACTAAGCAAACACGGCCATGCCGCCCCAGGGCCTTACCGAAGCCTGGGGTACCGGTTCTCACCGCGAGGATAACTCATGTATCCCTTGGGTCCCACCCTGAATATAGCATAACACATGTATCCACCGGGCCCCGCCCTGACTATAGCATCCCATGTGCTAGGTGTTACTTTCGGCCCCACGGCCGCCTCGGCCTACGCCGTACTCAGCCCTTGCCGTTCATTTCATCATAATCACACATATAGTACATTCGAAATAAACATTCACACACATCACGGTTCATTTAAGGTTAAACATTTACACATAATACAATCCGGGGCCACGCCCTACAATCACACAGTGGGGCCATGCCCTATTCTCGGGTGTTACGGTTTTCTTACTTGCATTCCGAGCCTCCTGATGCACTAAAGCCGCGAGCACGGACCTCTAGCACGAGCCTCTCCAAGAACGTAGCCACAACACACAAGAAACATCCCTCATTACTAATCAACCCTAAACCACTTCCCGGGACCAATCCCACACTCCCGGGACCTCTAAAACCTTAAAACAACACCCCGGAGACATCCCCCGAACCCCCGGAGCAAAGGCCTAAAATTGCCAAAAATGTCAACCTGAAATTTGCCTTGTGCCGCGGCACCCATCAGTCAGGGGCTCCCTTGCCGCGGCACGAAAAACCTGTGTCGCGGCACGCCATCGCAGACCCATAATTCTGGGTTTTCTCCTGCGTTTTCTCCGAGCTTAAACCTTCCCAAATCATACCAAACCAATACCCAAACCCCAAAAACCAATTCCAAGCTTCATATGAACAACTTAACAACCTATAGGCACTATATACAAGATCAAAACATCAACACACCCAAGAATCCACCCCTTGATTCCTATTTTCAGCCACCCAAACCAAAACTCAAACAACTAACTCAAAACTCAACAAAAACAACTCAAGCTCTAGATTTTACCAATCAAAACAGAAATCAAAACTTAGATGTGTCTAAAAACCTTACCTCAAATGGAGAACCCACACAAAGTCCTTGATCTCCTCCTAGACTCCCACTTCTCCTTCTCTTCTTCTTCTTGCCCTAACCTTCTTTCTCCTTCTCTTTCTTCTCTTCAATTTCTATCAAGCCTCAAGTGGCATAAATGCCCCTAACCGTATACCCCCAAATCCCAGCTGCCATTTATCTATTTCCCAACCAAATGACCAATTTGCCCCTCCTTGCCTATCCTTTCCTACTTAAACCTCAAGGGCACTTAAGTCCTTTCATTTCTATTTCATTTCTACCATTTTCTTTCTAAAACTTGTTACTCTCAGCAGTAACTAATGGTTACCCAGGTTACTAAATCTCCAATAACCATTACCCGCTAAATCTCAACTTAACCATAAAATCCCGAGGTACCCCTAGGCTCCTCCCGAGCCGGGTATAGAAATCCCGTTGTGACTCTTGAGTTAACTAGCTCTCTAGGACCGTCTCGGCACGTGCATCACAATAATACAACCACACCCACGTGGTACAATTCACAGAATACAATTATCACATATCAATACAGTTATGCCCAACATGGCCAAAATTACAATTATGCCCTTCTAACACGATCCGGGCCTACATGCATACGAGTAAACATAGCCATGCATCTCAGTTAAACAAATAGCCAAATATCATGCTTTAAATCATAATCATGCATTTAATTCATAAAATCACACATAAATCCCAACCTGCCCTCCTGGCACACTAATCAAGGCCCTTAAGCCTTATTAGCGAATTTGGGTCGTTACAACTATCCCCTCCTCATAAAAATTTCGTCCTCGAAATTTACCCAAACACATCAGTCAGCAATCCGCAACCTGACCATGATCTCCAAGGTCCATCGCCTTACCTTAGTTCCCACCAAAACTCTTTCAGGAGAACAATCTTGGCTCGCAAGTTCTCGTCTAATAGCCATACCATGATAGCTTCTTGCTTATACCGCGACTCTGCTGAAACCTCAGGGTCTGCCTAGATTAAAATGACCAATTCATTGTCTTATTCTTGATTCCAAAGTTACTCAAAAGTCATCACCTCCACCAGGTGGGATCAACTTGTAGGCCCCACTGGCCTAACCCTTAGTACAACTTCGGAATTTTATGTTGAATCGAGAGTTAGAACTCTCTCTTCTTTCTCTGAACACCTTACAGATTCTCGTCTGTTATTACGCAGAGATGCAACTCTTTCCTTCCGGAGCTTTATTTCCTCATAATTTAACCATTCACAAGCTCTTTATCCTTTCAAATAGGCAGACACTCTTGCCTTAAGAATTCCAACCACTTGTCTGGCTTTCACTCTGAACCAATGCCAAAACGTAGTATTCACTAACCTTCACCTCTTACCATGTCCTATGTCGTGTTTCATTAACCAGACACCAGCAACTGCTACCACGACTAACTCATCATGGATTACGCTTCCCTTAATACCTCCAGTATTCGCCTACTCAGCGCTCAATTCTTTAAGATGTCTGATAAACTTTCAGACTGCTATTCCACTTGCAATCAATTGATAATTCCAGGTTCCCACTCTGTTCTTTTTCGTTCTTTAGATCCATTCCAAAAATTTAAAATAATGTAGGGTCTTAATTCGATATCATCGACGCTCCGTCCTGAAACCAGTTCACTCGACCCAACCAACATTAACTCAAACAACCGAGTTAAACTTTTCATGTCCAAATACCTTACTTAAGGTCTAATGTGGTCTATTCCCATGATACACTACCACATCACCTAAACTCTGTCACCCGCTCAACCCTCCCCGTACAACGTACCCTAGGAGGTAGAATGATGTCCATTCAGAATCCTCATTCAAAACCATATCCTACCTGGATCCTTCACTCGATCCTGGTATCCTACTGTACCACCATGACAGGGTCCTTCCCTGTTTAACCTCAAGTCAACACTTCGGATTCCATAGCTTAGTGACACTCACCAGCTAACCCTTACCTATTAACATCATGCCGATCTCAGTCGTTGCTTTGACCACCCCAATACAATCTATGGCGCTATTCCCCGACTGACACACGCCTCACAGCTAGGAGTTCCGCCTCCAATCGAATTTCCCCTCGCCCAAATCGAGGATTCAAACACTGATCATCAGTCTGTTACTTTTCACCACAACTGGGTCTCAACGTTAACTTTCTTACTACTACCCAACACTCAAGTACCTTATGCTCTGCACAACAGTCGACTTAACGTTCCAAGTGTATCAACCAGATTCATACTTTCGTCTCCCGCAAGGTTCGATCCATCCTCGCGCCAACTGCGCCTGGGCGTGCACAATCCGTGATGCACTCCCACATTTCCATAACCCTTCCATGGATCAGGTCCTTTATGAAATCACTCTTTACTTAACCAAATCACACGCATACTCCCGCATTACCAAATACTAAACAATCATACCTTGTCTTCTGAATTTCTTTCTGATTTGATACCACTCAGTCCGTCTAACCTCGAGTTTACTGTTCCCCTCGTCTCTGATGTAGTTGTCTCCCGGAGATGCTCGTGCAGTAGATGACGCGCTTACCAGTCTTGTTATGCCTTCAATTCTTCGGACGTTCCTCATTAGCTTCTTTGCGGCTTCAGATCAATTCTTCTCTTACCTGTCCTTCCTCCTTGTAGCTCTAATCTGAGTACTCCTGACAACGCTCAAACCAACAATCTGTAGAACCTTACCTGAGACTCTGCCTTCTGGGTACAAACGTCTTTCGCATAATCATTGCTCACCATTTCCGTCTGGGAGTAATCCACATGTACTGCTCGTGAGCTTGAAGGGACTTACCCATACCGTTCACGCATTCTCAGCCTAAAGAACTTACCTGTGCTGCTGTAGCTTGAACCATTCTAGAATCTTTGTTACCAACTCCTCACACCCAACCCGGTGCAGATTAGAAAATTTTCCGAAATGTCTCTATCCTTGGTTTCCAACTGGAAATAACCAGGTCGTAGATCAACTCTTGGAGACATCGTCCCCACTGGTACCCAACATTGTACTTTTTGTTCAAACCCGACGATGCCAACAATCCCCGCAGTATAACACACTGGCTACACCAGGCTCAGATTCCTTCAATTGCTTCGATAGACTTTCTGTCGTCCAAAACTGTCTTTTACAACATTCCCTATACCAATCCTATCCGTAGTCTGACCTTGAAGTATTTCCTAAATCTTCCTTTGCATACCCACATAACTTTCCCACTGGTCTGCTCAGCCTCCTTTACGTACTCCAGATGATATTCTCAACAATCCATCTGCCAGAGTTTCTAATTCCCTCTCAATAAGTATAACTGTCCTCGGCCTCTCAAATGGCACCTTTGAGGCAACTTCTCTATGTCCATCTCCCTCTCGGAACATTCTCAACACCGAGCCCTTCCAGTTCTCTACATGACCAAAGCATAAACCATTATGTTAAATACTCACCCTCGAGGAATCAGCCTCGAACTACGAATGTAGCGAGGCATTCAAGTTCTCCGTTCCCTCACCACGGGAATTCCATTCTATCATACCGAGTCATTCCATGTAGACGTCATGCCTTCGCCTGACCTCCTCTCAGGTGGCATCCTCTCCCTCATGTATACCAATAACCTCCCTGGTTCCTATCGCCATCTTGATAACTAGCTTCTCACTCAGGTTTCTTTCCAAACTCAAATTAGGTGCCCAAGCACTGTCTGGGGTCCTTCTACCTCAAAATTGAGAATGCAACCTCGCTGCGTTCTATCAACACAAGTACCGTCTTATCAACAAGACCTTTCCCCTTTCTTGGCAATTCCAGAAGCCACAACCCTATCCGGGGTTCTTTTAACTTGATTATCACGAGTCTATCTTTACTAATTCCATCAAAGGAAGCACTGCCCTTGCGGCTCTAGCACTCATGCTCTAATCATCAACCATCAGTTCCTCGACATCATGGCCCTCTCCGCCATCCACATACATACGATAATTCCTTATATCAGGGCGGCCCAAATTCCCTAGACTATTCCAGATCTCATACCCTTAAATGGGTCGCCATCCAATTCCGGATACATTCGTCAGTATAACTTTCCGAAATGAATTACCCAAATCACCAAACCCATTGATCTACGCTGTTGTTACCCCCAACAATCCAAACCAAACTTATAAGTCCACCAGTCTCCACAGTTCAAATCATGTCTTTAAAATCTCTTCTAACCATTCATCATCTAGGTTCTTTCCAACCCATTAAGCCAGTACTTCAGCCCGAGTACCATTTCCAGGCATCTCCCTGCCTCAGCATTTAACACAACCCTCAAATCAGGATATCTCATCCTCTTAACCAAGGGTGGAATTAACTCTGCTCATCTCTTGGTAAATTCCTTGTCAGTTCGAACTCTCCTCAAAACCCGAGGATAACACCCTCTTAAGCCTTTCAAATAGTACCCTTATCTGTCCATCCCTTACAGTAAACCATCACCGGTAACCTTACTGTTAAAACATCTAAATCAGCCATCTCCCCAGAGAATCCGCTGTTCTTCTATCCCATCTCAACTAACAAACTCCACAGCTTACTCACACCCTAGTGACCTTTTGCTGCTGCTCTCAGGGATAACTAGAGATCTCAACTCCAACTTATATCTAGAATCCCCCTTCCAACACAATATCAGGACCCTAAACCCTTCTAGGAACCCACAACTCGAGTTCATCCGTCAAAACTGACCAAACTCCTGAACTCTGTGGTTCCTACTCTGAACCAAACCACAACTAGGTCCAAAAATCCACAGGTATAATGCACACACAAGCCTATACTAGGCCAAATCCACAACGATATACATTTAGCTACCAGATTCAATCATCACTAAGTATATCCATACTCATCATGCTTCATACAAGCCAATAAACAGATATAACATATGAATTTAATCCAGAAAATTAACCACATACACTCAATATGCGAACCATTATGCCAATATTCATCCATATGCATAATAGTATTATTCAGCATGCATCAATCTCAACATGCAATAGCCAAGGGCCCAGCCCAACAGTATCTCCTGCATATGTCAGCTCATTATTCATGCTCCACGTAGATAAGCAGGAAAACAGGGCATTCAAACATATATTCAGACATGTCAATCAATCATACCAACCAACCCTAAGTCGAGCTTGTCACTGACAGTGAGCGTACATGTTCGGTCAATCTCCAGAACCAATAAACCTTGGCTCGCTCTGATACCAAGTTGTAACGCCCTACTTCCTTAGAGCCGTTACTAAGTGAGTTTTAAGACAAAACAGTGTGCAATGAACTCGCTAACCGAGGTTTTGAAACAAAAGTGTGACTAATTAAAAGTTAGGGCTGTAATCTTTGAAAATGCGACGTTTCATAAAAAAAAACTTCTAGTATTAAACACTTGGGATCCCAAAATAAGGTTTGAAAACTATTTACATATTGAAATAAGTTTACAGTTGTTTAATCATAAAATCATAGATTATTACAGCCATTTTCGAATAAACCCCCAACCAAAGCAGTCGGGCAGGCCAAACATGTACGCACCGCTTCACGCTCTCCGTACTCATGGTTGGTTGGCTCAGTCATTGCCCTTACCTGCAACACAGAGCACCCGTGAGCCGAAGCCCAGCAAGAAAACTCATGCAGAACATATCATATGCAATGTATACAGTTTATCATAACAGATAATCCACAAATAAACAAGTCAACCATTAGACTAAGCAAACACGGCCATGCCGCCCCAGTGCCTTACCGAAGCCTGGGGTACCGGTTCTCACCGCGAGGATAACTCATGTATCCCTTGGGTCCCACCCTGAATATAGCATAACACATGTATCCACCGGGCCCCGCCCTGACTATAGCATCCCATGTGCTAGGTGTTACTTTCGGCCCCACGGCCGCCTCGGCCTACGCCGTACTCAGCCCTTGCCGTTCATTTCATCATAATCACACATATAGTACATTCGAAATAAACATTCACACACATCACGGTTCATTTAAGGTTAAACATTTACACATAATACAATCCGGGGCCATGCCCTACAATCACACAGTGGGGCCATGCCCTATTCTCGGGTGTTACGGTTTTCTTACTTGCATTCCGAGCCTCCTGATGCACTAAAGCCGCGAGCACGGACCTCTAGCACGAGCCTCTCCAAGAACGTAGCCACAACACACAAGAAACATCCCTCATTACTAATCAACCCTAAACCACTTCCCGGGACCAATCCCACACTCCTGGGACCTCTAAAACCTTAAAACAACACCCCGGAGACATCCCCCGAACCCCCGGAGCAAAGGCCTAAAATTGCCAAAAATGTCAACCTGAAATTTGCCTTGTGCCGCGGCACCCATCAGTCAGGGGCTCCCTTGCCGCGGCACGAAAAACCTGTGTCGCGGCACGCCATCGCAGACCCATAATTCTGGGTTTTCTCCTGCGTTTTCTCCGAGCTTAAACCTTCCCAAATCATACCAAACCAATACCCAAACCCCAAAAACCAATTCCAAGCATCATATGAACAACTTAACAACCTATAGGCACTATATACAAGATCAAAACATCAACACACCCAAGAATCCACCCCTTGATTCCTATTTTCAGCCACCCAAACCAAAACTCAAACAACTAACTCAAAACTCAACAAAAACAACTCAAGCTCTAGATTTTACCAATCAAAACAGAAATCAAAACTTAGATGTGTCTAAAAACCTTACCTCAAATGGAGAACCCACACAAAGTCCTTGATCTCCTCCTAGACTCCCACTTCTCCTTCTCTTCTTCTTCTTGCCCTAACCTTCTTTCTCCTTCTCTTTCTTCTCTTCAATTTCTATCAAGCCTCAAGTGGCATAAATGCCCCTAACCGTATACCCCCAAATCCCAGCTGCCATTTATCTATTTCCCAACCAAATGACCAATTTGCCCCTCCTTGCCTATCCTTTCCTACTTAAACCTCAAGGGCACTTAAGTCCTTTCATTTCTATTTCATTTCTACCATTTTCTTTCTAAAACTTGTTACTCTCAGCAGTAACTAATGGTTACCCAGGTTACTAAATCTCCAATAACCATTACCCGCTAAATCTTAACTTAACCATAAAATCCCGAGGTACCCCTAGGCTCCTCCCGAGCCGGGTATAGAAATCCCATTGTGACTCTTGAGTTAACTAGCTCTCTAGGACCGTCTCGGCACGTGCATCACAATAATACAACCACACCCACGTGGTACAATTCACAGAATACAATTATCACATATCAATACAGTTATGCCCAACATGGCCAAAATTACAATTATGCCCTTCTAACACGATCCGGGCCTACATGCATACTAGTAAACATAGCCATGCATCTCAGTTAAACAAATAGCCAAATATCATGCTTTAAATCATAATCATGCATTTAATTCATAAAATCACACATAAATCCCAACCTGCCCTCCTGGCACACTAATCAAGGCCCTTAAGCCTTATTAGCGAATTTGGGTCGTTATAGAGCGAGCCAATGTTTATGGTTCCTGGATATCGACCAAACATGTACACTCGCTGCCAGTGACAAACTTGACTTAGAGTTGGCTGATATTTAATGAATTATATGCTTGATTGCTTGTTAAAGTGCCCTATTTTCCTGTATATTTAAATAGAGCATGATGAATAAGTTGATATATGCATGATGCTAGGGCATGGCCCCCTTGATTGTTGTATGCTATTTGTGATACGTGGATTCGTTGGTTGTGATTGGTTGATGAATTTGGGAGGTGGTTTTGGATGTATTTATCATGCTTGATAAGCAGCGTCATTGATTGCAAGCATAGTGTGGTAATGCCTCGGCGATCAATCAGACTCCACGATAATAGGGTCGAGGATGACAACCAAGGTCAGGACCTTCCACCGGCACCACCGAATTGGCAACAATTATATGCCGAGATGGAAGCTAGACGTCATCAAATAGAAGAAGAGCTTCGACAATTGAGGCAACATGCCCTTCCTCAGGGCATTGGGTTATAGGTTCCACAGGCCGTGGCACTAGTGCCAGCCCAGCCTATTGTGGAGAATAGATGGGAACCCTTGTATGAGAGGTTCAGGAAGTAGCATCCTCCCACCTTTGAGGGTGGTCTAGACCCACTGCGAGCATAATAGTGGATGAACATGATTTCTTCCATCCTAGATTTCATGAGGGTGGAAGGGAATGAGAGAGTAGCTTACACTAGCTACATATTGAGAGAAGATGCCCGCATCTGGTGGGATGTTGTGTCTTAGAGAAGGAATATTGCATCTATGACCTGGGAAGAGTTCAGAAATATTTTCAATGAGGAGTATTACAGTGTCGCAGTTCGAGCTGGGAAGGTAGATGAGTTTACCAACTTGACTCAGAACCGGATGACAGTTACTAAGTATGCTTTGAATTTTGACCGGTTAGCGAAGTTTGTGCTGGATCTGGTGCCAACTTTCATGGCACGTAGAGATCGGTTTGTGCGGCGATTGAATGTCATGATCGCCCGTGACGTCAAGATAACTTTCGATCCAGGGACTACCCCTTACTACTGAGGGGACCGAGGATCATATATGGAGAGAGGGTGCTACTAAGTGTGATGCTCGGAGGACGGTGCCTCCTTTTATTGGATCTAGCCGGGGTAGTGGCCCCAGTGAGCAGAAGAGAAAGGCCCCAAACTATTTTGTACCTTCTGGCTCGGATAGGAGGGCACGTGGTGCTTTCAGTGGCCGTCAGGGCGGGGGAGACAACTGGAGGAGTTTCCCAGTGTGTCTTTGGTGCAGACAATGACAATGATAGCAGGGAGGGTGCAGGATCAGGGCCTACTTTACTTGTGGGAGCATCAGTCATTTGAGGCAGGACTGCCCACAAGCCAGAAAGGAAGAGCCGAAACAGAGCGACAGTCTCACTTCTGCCAGAGTATTTACCTTGACCCAGACTGAGGCTGAGGCTAGCCCCTCAGTTGTGGCAGGTCAGATTTCTAGTGATGGTTCTTCTTTTACTACATTGATTGAATCAGGGGTTACTCATTCATTTGTTTATGCTAGAGCGATAGATCAGCTGTGTAGACCTAGTGATTTGTATGCTAGGGGATTTCAGACTTTGTTGCCAGTAGAGATACACAATAGAAAGTTGTCTGTAGATCTGATTGAGTTAGCGATGGAAAACTTTGATATGATCCTAGGTATAGATTGGTTATCGAATTATGGGGCGACGATTGACTACTAGCGCAAAATGGTGACCTTAGAACCGAAAGGGGAGGTACCCTTTGTATTTGTGGGGACATTGAGTGGACCGCGAGTACCTATGATTTTGACATTGAAGGCTAGAGACTTGATGCAGGATGGTTGCATAGGATTCCTAGCAAACATTGTGGATACCTCTAGAGTTGTGTCGATTAGACCGGGTGAGACCAGACTACTATGTGAGTTTCCTGATTTATTTCCCATAGACTTTCCGGGGTTGCCACCACACCGAGAGATCGAGTTTGTTATAAAGGGTGCGCCAGGGGCGGAGCCAGTATCTAGGACACCTTATAGAATGGCTCCGACAGAGTTGAAGGAACTGAAGATTCAGTTGCAAGAGTTACTGGATTTGGGATTCATCAGACCGAGTTATTCGCCATGGGGTGCTCCAGTGTTGTTCGTCAAAAAGAAGGATGGATCCCTAAGGATGTGTATTGACTATAGAGAGCTGAACAAGTTGACAATTAAGAATAAGTACCCACTACCTAGGATCAATGACTTGTTTGACCAGCTATAGTGGAAGACAGTGTTCTCTAAGATTGATCTTCGATCAGGCTACCACCAGTTAAGGATTAAAGAGGAGGACATACCAAAGACCGCTTTCTGCACGAGGTATGGGCACTATGAATTCTCGGTTGTGTCCTTTGGATTAACCAATGCCCCAACAACCTTCATGGACCTGTTGAATAGAGTCTTCAAGGACTATTTGGAAAAGTTTCTGATCGTATTCATTGACGACATACTGATGTACTCTCAGTCAGAGACAGGGAATGAGCAACATCTACGTCTGGTATTACAGTGGTTGAAGGAGCATAGGTTACATGCTAAGTTCAGCAAGTGTGAGTTTTGGCTACCCCAAGTAACATTTTTGGGTCATATTGTTAGTAAGGAGGGGATTTTGGTTTATCCAAGTAATATTGAGGTAGTGAGGGATTGGCCCAGGCCAAGTACTGTACCAGAGGTCAGGAGCTTTTTGGGATTGGTAGGGTACTATCGGCGGTTCGTTGAGGGATTCTCTAGAATAGCCACACCATTGATCGAATTGACGCATAAGAAGACTAAGTAAGTGTGGACAGACAGGTGTGAGAACAGTTTCAAAGAGTTGAAGCGGCGACTGATCACCACTTCAGTATTGGGTTTGCCGTCAGACAATGAGAAGTTTATAGTCTATTGTGATGCTCCCAGACAAGGTTTGGGGTGTGTACAGATTGAAGCTAGAAAGGTAATAGCCTATGCATCGAGATAGCTGAAGGAGTACAAGCAAAGGTATCCCACACATGATCTGGAATTGGCGGCGGTGGTATTTTCACTTAAGGTTTGGAGACATTATTTATGTGGCGAGAAGTGTGAAATATATACCGACCATAAGAGTTTGAAGTACTTCTTTACTCATAAGGATCTTAAAATGCGCTAGAGATGTTGGCTAGAATTGGTAAGGATTACGATTGTGATATTCTATATCATCCTGGGACGGCTAATGTGGTGGCTGACGCGCTGAGTCAGAAGAGCCCAGGATAGTTGTTTAGTTCGAGGAAGATATCAAATAAGTTAGCTGAAGAGATGACTAGAGCAGATATAGAGTTGGTGGTTGGTTAGTTAGCCAACATCACTCTTCAGTCTACACTCCTTGAGAGGATCACGGAGGCACAAGGGGAATATCCTCAGTTGAGAGAGCACAAAGAGGGCGTCGAGCAGCTAAAGACTTTTTTTATTTCAGAGATGGGATTACTGAAGTACAAGGGCCGAATTTGTGTTTCGATGGATTCCAATGTCAGGCGAGAGATCTTGGATGAGTCTCATACCACTCCTTATTCTTTACATACAGGTACGACGAAGATGTACCAAGATTTGAGAACTCTGTATTGGTCGCCAGCAAGTAAATTCTGAACATCAGAGGCCAACGGGGTTGTAATGCTCCAAAATCCCTAATGTGGTTTAATGATTGGATTAGTAGGCTGGGAAGGCCATAATTGATTTATTATGCCATTAAAATATTATATGCATGTTTATGTGAATTATATTATAATATGATGTTAAATGTATGCATGTGGGTCCACATTTCTTCACAGGGGTATTTTGGTAATTTGGCCCATTGAGGACGTAATTGTATATTTGTATGCATGTCAGTGATCTATTGTTGAGACCACATCATAATGTGGATTTGTTCGAGCCATTCGGCATGAGACGATCTTTGAGTGCAAATTAGCGGTTTAGTCATAACGGGATCAAGTTCGGGGCTCAGGGCGAGTCTCGGGGTAATTTTGTGATTAGAGCGTTGCCAGGAATTAAAGGGTAACGAGATATGAATTTTGGTATTTGAGAATTTTGAGAATAACAAGAATTGGAGGGTGTTACTTATGATTAACGAAATAGGCGGGAAAGGACAATTTTACCCTTGGGAGCCTTTAGAAAACCTTAAATGACCTAGGGGCAAAAAGGTCATTTCACCTTAGGATTGATATAAGCCATTGAATGCTGTGGAACTTAGGCCAAAATAGAGTATCAAGTTTCTCCTCCCGTACTTCCTTTCTTCTCTCTTTTTCTTTTGAAGTTTTGAGTTGTTCTTAAGGATTCGAGCTAGGGAAGTGGATCTTGAGGGCTTAGGATTGTGTTCCACCATTGAAGATGATCCTAATATGAGCTTGAGGTAAGTTTCTAGTCATTGAAACTCTAGCTTTGCCTTGTTTTTGGTTTAGTTTTCAGCTTTGTTTTCTAAATTGGTTAAGGGGTTTTGATGGGAGGTTTTGGCTAGGGTTACTTGGGTTGTGATACCTAGGACATGTGTATATGGTTTTTGGGTTCATTTTGGACTTAAAATGAGGTTTGGAAGCTTTTGGTTCAGGTTGGAAATGGTGGAGTCGAAGGGGGAAATTTCTGGGCATTTGCAGGCTGTGTGTAGCGCTATAGTGCCCACTAGGGGGCGCTACAGCACTACTCAGGGTGAATTCTATGCTGACTTGAGCGTTGGGGCGCTAGGGGGGTAGCGCTACAACACTACCTTGTTCCATCAGATTCCTGTTTTGGGCATTTTTTAGGGTTTTTGGCTCGGGGTTTCAATCCTTAAGGCTCGGGATCGAATCTACTCACTGTTTGGGTACAATTCGGGGTCCCAGCAGTGAGGTCTAGGTCAAGACCCTTTCTTTGTTGATTTTCATTAATGGAGGTTATAATTGGTTATGACTAGGTAACCGCTAAGGAATCAAAAGGTCGATCATTCTCAAGGGTCGTTCTATTACTATCCCTCGCTCGAACGAAAGATAAGAAAACTGCACCCCATATGTGACATGCGTGGTTGTTCTTGAGGCATGTTGAATGTTTAAATGTGGACATTGATTTCATATCGAATGCTTAGCAATTCTTGCTCACTTGTGCATGGCACTGACTAAATAGTCAGAATTGGAAATGGTGTCAGTATTAACTGTGAAGCTGTGACTCATTAGTCAAGTTCGGCAGTAGTACTGAGCACTGGTCACATGGTATTGACTCATAAGTCAAGAACAGTTTTAGCGTGTTTAATGCAAGTTGACAAAGATTAGATCTAATCGACATCTGCATTGAATGACTCAAATGAGCATTAATGCCGGGCCGACCTCAAGTTCGATGAAAACTAAAAGTGCTTGTCTAGCCTAAGGCTAGTCACTTAGAGCCAAGGCCAGAGAGATCAGTGATGGTTTGGTCACAAGGCTATGGGTGTTGAGCCCGGGGTGACTTACCCAGCAGTCACTCATTTGATTGGAGTCAGGGCCAGAAGGTCCAAGTGACTGAATTGTCACATGGCTATGGGTGTCGAGCCCCGTAGTGATTTGCTTGTTAGTCACTCATTATGGCTTACCAGAACCTCAAGTGTTAAATCACTCATCTGATTAGAGCTATATGCTCCTTCATGGTTAATGTAACTACTAAGTGATATTCACTCATCTATTCAGGGCGATAAGCTCTATATGATTATAATGATAATCATTTGCTAATATTTATATGCAATATTGAGTTTTCTTGCTGGGCTTTGGCTCATGGGTGCTATGTGGTGCAGGTAAAGGGAAAGAAAGCTCACCCAGCCTTGAATGGATAGCTTAGGTGGTGATGTGTACATATGCGGCCGCTTAACCACCACGGCCAAGGAGTTTCTCAGAGGAACTAGGGTGTTTACCCTATTTTTTCCGTTTAGGTCTGCGGGTTGTAATTTTAAACTGTAATGACTATTTTGGATTGTAAATAACTTGTAAATGTTTTTATGGGCCCATGAACAGTTTTAGGTTTTAAATAAAATATCCTTTCCTTTTGATTGGTTTTTTTACCTTAACCTATTAATAACACCTAGATGCACGTTTATAACCAAAGAACTCGTTTAGCAAGTTAAGCACGGTTCAAAGTTCACAGTAACGATCTTTGAGTAACCAGGGCATTACAACTTGGTATCAAAGTGTGCCAAGGTTTAGAGTTCCTGTAGACTGGCTGGGGATGTACACCCACCACTGAAGACAAGCTCATGGTTTGGTAACTATTTATGTGGTTATATATTTAACTGCTTAAATATGGTATAAATGCTTTACCTATTTACATGAGATACCTTAATAAGGCTATGCCTTGAATACTGCATCTTCAGCAAAAGTGTGCTAAATAGTACTGATATTGCTGGAACATACTCATTAGTATTGTTCATTGTGAATTATTATTTTATACATGTTAAATGCTAAATGCTATAATCAAGTATCCATTTGTATATTTGTGTGACTTTGGAATTTGGTGATTATCTGTAGATCTTGGACCGTGAGGCGGCAAGAGGTTTTGGTTATTACTGTTTAACTGGCCGCATTGATTATTTTAGCAAGGTTTAAGTTGATAAGAATGATTCCAAGACAGACAGATTCCTCTGCTGGCCAGGGTGATCAAGGCCAGAATAATAGTCAACGTCAAAAGAATGACCAGAGTCAGATTCCACAACCAGCTCCTGAGCACTGGCAGCAATTATTCAATGATATGCAGGCAACAATATTATGACAGGGAGAAGAACTCCACCTCCTAAGACAACAGCAGGTTCCTGCAGTAGCCAGTGTATCTGAGGCACCTCCTGTATCGGTGCCAACAACTAAGCACCTACATGAGACTGGAAATAATTGGGATCCTCCTTATGAAAGATTCAGAAAGCAGCAACCTCCAGTATTTGAAGGCAGTGCAGATCCTGCAAAGGCAGAACAATGGATGAGCATGATTACCACCATCCTGGATTTCATGAGGGTGACTGGTAATGAAAGAGTGGCCTGTGCCACGTATATGTTTCAGGAGGATGCCCGAATTTGGTGGGGTGTTATATCCCAGACAAGAAATATTAGTGCCATGAGTTGGGAAGATTTTCAGACTCTGTTCAACGAGAAGTACTGCAATGATGCCATCAGGGTGGCAAAAGCTGAGGAATTCATCAGGTTACTTCAGGGGAGTTTATCAGTAACTGAGTATGCTCTGAAGTTTGATCGATTGGAAAAGTTTGCCATGGAGCTGGTGCCCACTGATGAGACCAAAAGGGAGAGGTTTCTCCAGGGGCTACAACCTAGATTAGCCTGAGATGTTCGCATTATCACTGTGGTTAGGGTTACTACCTATGCACAGGTGGTTGAGAAGGCACTCGCAGCTGAGAGTGCAAAGAACAAGATCTGGCGAGATAATGCAGCCAGAAAGGAGTTTAGGAGAGCAAGTTCTCCTTTTGTGGGTTCTAGTAGGGGTGGAGGCCCTACTGAGTAGAAGAGGAAGGCTCCTGACACCTTCCCAGTTCCAGGTCCTGATAGGTGACCTCGCGGTATTTCAATGGGTCGTCAAGGTGGTAGTAAAGCCTGGAAGACTCATCCTGAATGCCCTAGATGCAAGAGGCGTCATTTGGGAGAGTGTAGGTCAAAGGCCTGCTTTTTGTGTGGAAAAGTGGGTCATTTTAAGAAAGAGTGCCCTAAGGCAAGAAAGGAAGAACCCAGGAAAGCGGACAGCTCAGCCGCAGCTCAAGTGTTCGCATTGACACAAGAAAAAGCTGAGGCTTCTCCCTCAGTTGTTATAGGTCAGATTCTTAGTGGTGGAACCCCTTATAATGTTTTGATTGATTCTGGTGCTACACATTCTTTTGTTGCTAGTAGTATTATTGATAGATTGTGTAGACCCTGTGATTTTTATGCTGTGGGGTTTGGAGCTTTGTTACCCACTAGGGAGTTAGTGGTATCCAGGAGATGGGTCAGATCTTTGCTAGTGACAGTGGAGGGTAGAGAGTTGTCAGTGGACTTAATAGAGTTAGTCATGACTGACTTCGACATGATTCTGGGTATGGACTGGTTAGTGAAGTATGGGGCAACCATTGATTGCAGAAGGAAGATGGTCACCTTTGTGCCTAAAGGTGAGGATCATTTTGTGTTTTTTGGTACTGTGCATGGACCTCGTATACCTATGATTTCTGTTTTGAGGGCTAGAGATCTATTGCAAGGAGGTTGCATTAGATTCTTATCCAGTGTGGTTGACACCACTCAGGTCGTGCCAGTGAGACTAGAAGAGACCAGATTAGTCTATGAATTCTTGGATGTGTTTCCAGAAGATTTTCCAGGGTTGCCACCTCACAGAGAGAGAGAGTTTGTGATAGAACTGGTACCAGGGGCGGAGCCAGTGTCTAGAGCACCTTACAGAATGGCCCAAGTTGAGTTGAAAGAATTGAAAGTACAGTTGCAAGAGCTGTTGGATTTGGGTTTTATCAGACTTAGTTTCTCACCTTGGGGAGCGCCAGTTCTGTTTGTGAAAAAGAAGGATAGTTCTCTGAGGATGTGCATTGATTACAGAGAACTGAATAAGCTAACAATCAAGAACAAGTGTCCTTTGCCAAGGATAGATGATCTATTCAATCAGTTGCAAGGTAAAAAGGTATTCTCAAAGATCGACCTCCATTCTGGTTATCATCAGTTGAGGGTTAAGGAGGGAGATATACGAAAGACTGCTTTTCACACCAGGTATGGGTATTAGGAGATTTTAGTCATGTCTTTTAGATTGACTAATGCCCTAGCTGCTTTTATGGATCTGATGAACAGAGTTTCAAGGATTATTTGGATCAGTTTGTGATCATCTTCATCAATGATATCTTGGTCTATTCTCAGTTAGAGTCAGAGCATGAGCAGCATCTGAGGTTGGTTATACAGAGACTGAGGGAGCATAGACTGTTTGCAAAGTTCAAGAAATGTGATTTCTGGTTATCTCATGTATCTTTTCTTGGGCAAATTGTTAGTAAGAATAGGATTAAGGTAGATCCAGCAAAGATCGAGGCAGTCAGAGATTGGCCAAGGCAAAAGAATGCTTCTGAGGTTAGAAGTTTCCTTGGATTGGCAGGTTATTATAGGTGTTTCGTGGAAGGGTTCTCTAAGATTTCTACTTCATTGACTGAGCTGACACGCAAGAATCAGAAATTTGTGTGGTCAGATAAGTGTGAGAACAACTTCCAGGAACTGAAGCAGAAATTGATTACAAATCCAGTTCCGAGTCTTCCAACAGATCAGAAGAATTTTGTGATTTACTGCGATGCTTCACATAAAGGTTTAGGCTGTGTTCTGATGCAGTCAGGGAAGGTAATTGCTTATGCCTCACGTCAGCTGAAGGAGTATGAACAGAGATATCCCACTCTTGATTTGGAGTTGGTGGCTATGGTAATTGCTTTAAAGGTATGGAGGCATTACCTTTATGGGGAGAAGTGTGAGATTTATACAGACCACAAGAGTCTGAAATACTTCTTCACGCAGAAAGATTTGAATATGAGACAAAGGCGTTGGCTGGAGTTAGTAAAAGATTATGACGGTGAGATTTTGTATCATCCAGGAAAAGATAACGTGGTAGCTGATGCTTTAAGTCGGAAGGGTCCGAGATAGGTTTATGGTGCAAGGCTGATAGCCAGAGAGTTAGCAAATGATATGACCAGAGCTGGTATAGAGTTGCTAGTGGGCTAGTTGGCCAATATTATGCTACAGTCTACACTGTTGGAGAGAATCAAGGAGGGTCAGTTGGGTGATCCACAGTTGATCAAGATCAGAGAGGATGTTTTGTCTGGAGCATCCGGAGATTATACAGTGTTTGAGATGGGCTAATTGAGACACAAGGGTCGGATATGTGTTCCGTTAGACACTGCTTTGAGGCGAGAGATTCTGGATGAATCTCATACAACACCTTACTCTTTGCATCCAGGCACCACAAAGATGTATCAGGATGTGAGATCGTTGTATTGGTGGCCGGGGATGAAGAGGCATGTAGTGGAATACGTGGCTAAGTGCTTGACATGTCAACAGGTCAAGGCTGAGCATCAGAGGCCGGCAGGGTTATTGCAGCCTCTGGATATCCCAGAGTGGAAATGGGAGGACATCATGATGGATTTCATGGTGGGGTTACCCAGGACTGTTGGTCAGCATTATTCTATTTGGGTTATAGTGGATCGCTATACCAAGTCAGCTCACTTCTTGCTAGTGAGGACTACTTATACATTTGACTAGTACACAGATCTCTATGTGAGAGAGATCGTGCACCTTCATGGAGTGCCGAGGTCGATCGTGACCCCACTTTTACTTCCATGTTCTGGGGGAGCTTACAGAAGGCCATGGGAACACAGTTGAAGTCAAGTACTGCTTATCATCCTCAGACAGATGGGCAATCTGAGAGGAAAATCCAGATATTGGAAGACATGCTGCGAGCATGTGTGCTGGACTTTGGTGGATCCTGGAGTAAGTATCTACCTTTGATAGAGTTTTCCTACAACAACAGTTATCAGTCTACCATTGTAGTTGCACTTTATGAGATGTTGTATGGTAGGAAATTCAGATCTCCCATTCATTGGGATGAGACAGGTGAAAGGAGATACTTGGGTCCTGAGGCAGTTCAGAGGACCAGTGATGCCATTGAGAAGATTAGAGCTCGAATGCTCGCTTCTCAAAGTACACAGAAAAGCTATGCAAATCCCAAGCACAGGAACGTGGAGTTCCAGGTGAGAGACTATGTCTTCCTTAGAGTCTCGCCATGGAAAGGGGTGAGAAGGTTTGGGAAGGTGAGAAGGGGTGAGAAGCTAAGTCCTAGGTTTGTAGCACTCCCTACAGAACCTAGAAATGAACACTGGTTTTTTCACCATTTCTCTAAACCAAAGCTTACCCAAATCATTCCCCAAGTGTACCCGAGTCCCAATTAGACCCAAAACTCCTAATAAAAAACATAAACAGCACATATGCATAAAAAACAAACCCAAACTCTCCTCCAAACTCCAAACTCCAAATCACTCAATGATCTAAGATTGCACAAAGCTTAACCCTAACTAGAAACTTTTCAAAAGCTTAAAGGAATCCTTACCTTTAGAGCAGAATTTCGACCCTAGGCTGCCTCCAATGCTACTCCAAGCTTCAATCCTCAAATTCTGAAGCTTAAGTTCCTCAAAACTTCATCCCAAAACCCAAATTCAAAAATCAAATTCACATTTCTCAAGAACAACATAAAAGACCTAAAACCACATGAAAAACTCTTACCTCTTCTTATATTTCGAGATTCCTAGGCGTGGATGGCTGCTAATCTCTTCCTCAATTTGAATTCACTTCCAATTTCCTTCAAAAAAAACCAACTGCCTAGTCTTGTGCTCTCCTCTTTCTTCTTGAAAACTTGAACCAAATGACCAAGGGACTCTTGAGAAGCTAACGTTCAGCTGTGGGTTTGTCTAATTTAGAGCCTAAATAACCATTCTACTCCTCCCTCTAACTCACTTCTATAATAAACCTCAAGGGCATCCTAGTCCTTTCACTCTTTTGCAAAAATATCACTTATTCCCACTAATTTCACAAAAGTTACTAACACCAAGAGTTACCACTTGTTACCACTCACAACTAAACACCAATAACCATATTTGTGACTTTCCGGTAATAATGTGGGACAGGATCCCCAAATGCCGAAACACAAAACACATAGCATAAATCCACACGCATACCCTCAACGGGTTCAATTTACAGAATTTCCCACGTTTACCAATCATGTGACTTTAAACACAATTAAATTCACATAATCACATTTATATTCATAATTAAACACACTTAATTTCACAAATATTAAATTACGCCCTCAGGCACGCTAACAAAAGCTTGAATTATCTTTCTAAATTTCCGGGACGTTACAAAAGTAACACTAGCCACGCTCGCTTCCTACATAATGATCCGCTAGTGGTAACCATTCAACTCGCCAATCGAAAGGTACAAAGGATATTGGTTGATAATGGGAGCTCGGCAAACATGCTATTTAGGTCCACCCTAGAAAAGAAGGGATTTCCGTAACAGATCTTAAGGCGACCTCAATGACCCTATATGGGTTCTCAGGAGAAGGAGCGACAAATATAGGGATGATTGGGCTTGTAGTTACGATAGGGGATGATACGCAAATTGTTTCTAAATTGCTCGAGTTTGTCGTAATCGATTTCCCAACCGCATACAACGCGATTTCGGGACGACCTGTGCTGATAAGTTTTGAGGCTATCACCTCGATCTAACACCTAGCGATGAAGTTCCCCTCAACCTAAGGTATATGTTTTGTGAGAGGATTCCAGAGAATGCTATGGCATTGCCATGAAGGGAAAATCACAACCCAGGAAGCAAGCAATGGTCATTATTGAGGGAGGAGAGGAGCCTCGGGTAGTGGAAATTTCCCATGTGGTGGAAGAACCTCAGGAAGAAAGTAATGAGGTCGTTGAGGAAGATGACATTGACCCAAGATTAGGTGAAGACAAGCCTGAGCTCCAAGCATTGGAAGAACTCGAGGGTATAAATATCGGCCCATAAGTACTTTCAAGGGTAGTAAAAGTTGGAAAAAATCTTGGAAGCGAAAGGAAGAAGGAATTGGTCGAGTTTTTGAGAAATAACCTAGACGTCTTCTCCTGGTCGCATGAAGATATGGTGGGAATCTGTTTGAATGTAATAATGCATACATTGAATTTGGACATAAATGTGCCTGCAAAGGCACAAAAATGAAGGCTTTTGGGGAAAGAACGATTAGAAGCTTTAGAAGAAGAAGTAGCTCGCCTACTTAAGTGTGATTCATTAGGGAAGAAAAAATATTTGACATTGGTTGCTAACCCTGTTTTGGTCCCAAAACACAATGGGAAGTGGAGAAATTGCATTGATTTCTCCGACCTCAATAAGGCCTATCCTAAGGATTGTTTTCCACTACCTCGAATCGATGAGTTGGTAGACACAACAGCCGGTCTCATGTCTTTCATGGATGCATATTCTGGATATAACCAGATCGCGATGAACCCTGCATACCAAGAGCACACTAGCTTCATGACTGAGCATAACGTATACTACTTCAAGGTCATGCTATTCAGGCTGAATAATGCATGTGCAATGTACCAATGACTGGTCAACAAAATGTTTGTTAACCAGATCGAAAAAAACATGGAAGTATATGTTGGTGATATGCTCATTAAATCAAAGACTGCCAGTAAACATGTATCTGACCTAGAAGAATGTTTTGGCATGCTAAGGAAATATGACATGAAGCTAAACCCCCAAAAGTGTACCTTTGGGGTTACGTCGGGAAAATTTCTAGGCTTCATAGTCAACACAAGGGGGATAGAGGAAAACCCAGAGAAGATCAGGTCGTTATTAGAAATGCCCTCACACAGGTTGTGTAAAGAAGTACAGAGCCTAACTGGGAAAGTAGCGGCCCTAAACCGCTTCATTTCAAAGTAAACTAACAAGTGTCTCCTGTTTTACAACATGCTCAAACGAAACAAAAAGTTTGAGTGGACCGAAGAATGCGAACAGGAATTTTAAGATCTAAAAAATCACCTGGCCGAGCCCCCCATACAATTACAGCTCGCCCTTTATCAGTAGAGAATTACACGTTCCTTTAACTCGAAAGTGAAAGGACGTAGATTCGACCTGGGTGACCTGGTGCTTCAAACAATGTTTTTGGTGAGTAAGGATCCTAAAGATGGTGTATTTGGACCGAAATGGGAAAGACCATACCATATCGTGGAGATTTTATGTGAGGGAACATTCAAACTAGCTCGGTTAAGTGGAGAGTTGGTACCACAGACCTGGAATACTCTTCTTCTTAAAATATATTATTAGTAATAAGACAATTCTGTTAGTTTTTGTAGGAAAACTTAATCAAGGGAAGATACTTACTCCAGGATCCCTCAAAATCCAATACACATTCTTGAAGCATATCCTCCAATATCTGAATCATCCTCTTAGGTTGCCCATCTTTATGAGGATGATAAGTTGTACTGAACTTCAATCATGTACCCATAGCCTTATACAGGCCTCCTCAGAACTTGGAAGTAAAGGTGGGGTCCCGATCTGATACTATCGACTTTGGTGCCCCATGGAGATGAACAATCTACCTCACATACAATTCATCATACTGATCCATAGTAAAAGTTGTCCTCGTAGGCAGAAGGTGAGCTAACTTGGTATATCTGTCCACGATCACCCATATCAACTCATACTGTCCCACCGTCCTAGGAAATCCAGCCACAAAGTACATGGTTATATCCTCCCATTTCCACTTAGGAATACTCAAGGGTTGTACTAACCCCGCCAGCCTCTGGTGTTCAACCTTTACATGTTGACAAGTTAGGCACTTGGCCACATATTCGACCACGTCCTTCCTCATCCATGGCCACCATTACAAAGATTTTAGACCCTAATACATCTTCTTGGTGCCTAGATGCAACGAGTTAGGAGTGGTATGATATTCATCCAGAATCTCTCACCTAATACCAGCGTCCATCAGAGCACATATCTGATCCTTATACCTCAGCGTATCAGTCTTGGAGACCGTGAAGTCCATAGCCACTCAAGCTAGGATGTCCTTCTGATGCTTTGATAATTGAGGATCACCCATCTGAGCCTCCTTTATCCTCTCAAGAAGTGTAGATTGCAAAGTAATATTGGCTAACTGGCAAACCACAAACTCAATCCATGTTCTAGTCATATCTTTTGCCAACTTCCTTGTATCTGCTTTGAGCCAAGCAACTGCTCAAAACCTCTCTGAATCAAGGCATCTGCTACCACGCTGGCTTTCCCTTTATGGTAGAGGATTTCATAGTCATAGTCCTTTACCAAAATTGTTGTCTTGTGTTCAGATCCTTTTGTGTGAAAATCACTTCAAACTCTTATGATTAGTGTATATCCCCCACTTCTTCTCATATAGATAATGTCGCTACACCTTCAGTGCAAATACCACTGCTGCCAACTCTAAATCATGAATATGGTATCACTGCTTGTACTCCTTCAGCTGTCTTGAGGCATAGGCAATCACCTTGCCAGCCTGCATCAGGACACAACCCTAATCCCTGTCTCAAGCATCGCAGTAGACCACAAACTTTTCCAGATTTGAAGGAAGATGATAAGTGAAAATTTTGATCATATATTTTTAATTTCTTTAGGATTAGAAATTATTAGTTTTTAGTTATTTTAATGATTTAATTTTGTTTTTGATATTTTGTGATTTTTTGGCTACAAATAATTTTACTAGTTAAAATATACATTTATTAATATAAAAATAAATTGAGTTTGAATTAATATTTCTATGGATTTAGTTTAATATATTTTTTCATTTGGAAATTTTTCATTTTGATTTAATTTATTTGATATTATATGAAAATGTATATTTTTATGAAGAAAATAAAAGAGTTGAAATCTGAACCTGAATCTGAGCCTGAGCTGGAACTGAAACTTCATGAGCAATTTTGACATTGTTGCAATCATATTTTGGAAATTCTGAAAGAAATAAAAGTTGTAGTTATTTTTATTAGCCTTCCATATCATATTTAATCTTCTAATTTAGAGTTATATCAAGATATATATGACCAAACTACGATTAACTGCGTTGGAAAAATCAGTTTCTTGAGGAAAACGAGAATAACAGAGTCAAACGCCAATTTTGCAACAAATTTCCTGATATTTTTACTCCAAATTCGAAAATTGGAGATATCACATCAATATTAAAAGCAAATTAATATCTATTAGTTTAAGTTTAAGTTTAAGTTTTAGATTTTAAATTTTAAATTTTATTCTGATTAGTTTTAGTTAGTACGAGACTATTATGAATAGAGACATGCCCCTATTTAAAAACACTCTATATTCTTTCTTTTAGAGAGACATTCTCTTCTAATCTTTTTGTTTTAGTAAATTTAGTATTTTACTATAGTTGTATTTATTTTTAAGGGTGATTTCAAAGCCCGTTTTATGATTTCTTGATTTTAATAATTTTCATTGATCTTCTATTCCCTTATATTAAATTGCTTATATTTTTCTATTTGAATACTATGAATAATGTAAAATCTTGTTTAGATGGCCACTAATTAGGGTTTTGCATTGTTCTATTATAATCTTAGGATTTCTATTCACCTAATAATTTAGGATTCTAAGTAGAGTTATAAATTACAATTACGTATTGTGACATGCATTGTGACATGGGTTTATTGCTTGGTAAACATGGTTAATTAAGAGCGCTTAGATTTAATTAATTATAATAGGGAAATAGAGATAATTGACTGCTTAGGGGTTATCTACGAGATTAATAGTTTGATTGGGAATATTGATCAATATTATTATTAAAATGATTGAATGAGTATTTAGTGGTGGAGAATGACCTTCTAACTATTTTAACCATTGACTTTATTTTAAATATTTTTGTTGCTATTTTTATTTTTATTTTCAAAACCCCTTTTGTTATTAACTTTTTGTCAATTGAATAGTAGTCCTCGTGGGTTCGACCTCTATTTACCGCTATACTAAAGTAGTTGGTATAAGTAATTGATAAAATAAATAATTAAATTTGGTACGACATATGACACGCATCAGAAGACTAAGCACTGGAGCAGTAATCTACTACCGCTTAAACTCTTGAATATTTTTCTCCCACATATCAATCCAAACAAACTCAGGTTCTTACGTGTCAGCTCAGTCAATTGCATTGCAATACTCGAGAATCCTTCAAAAAAATGCCAATAATACCCCGCCAACCCAAGCAAACTTCTAATCTCCGAAGCACTCCCTGGCCTTGGCCAATCTCTCACCACCTTATCTTGGTTGGATCTTCTATAATCTCGTTCTTACTAACCATATGACCAAGAAATATCACATGAGGTAACTAGAACTCGCACTTCTTAAACTTGGCATACAACTTGTGTTCCCTCAGTCTCTATAATACCAAACGAAGATGCTGCTTGTGTTCTATTTCTGATTGGGAGTAGGTCAGTATGCCATCAATGAACACAGTCACATACATGTCCAAATAATCCTTGAACACCCTGTTCATCAGATCCACGAACGCTGCCGAGGCATTAGTCAAACCAAAAGACATAACAAAGAATTCATAATGCCCATACCTCGTGCAGAAGGTTGTCTTTGGAATATCCTCCTATTTGATCTTCAACTGGTGATGACCAAATCGGAGATCAATCTTCGAAAACACTGTCTTCTCTTGCAATTGGTTAAACAAGTCGTCAATCCTTGGCAGTTGATACTTGTTCTTAATAGTCACCTTGTTCAGTTCCTTGTAGTCGATACACATCCTCAATGACCCATCCTTTTTCTTCACAAACAACATTGGTGCATCCCATGGAAAGAAACTAGGTCTGATGAACCCTAAGTCAAGTAATTCTTGTAACAAAACCTAAATTCCTTCAATTCTGCTGGTGCCATTCTATATGGTGCCTTGGATACAGGCGCTGTCCCTGATGCCAGTTCGATAACAAACTCAATCTCCCAATGTGGTGGCAATCCTGGTAAATCTTCTGGGAACACATCGAAAAACTCACAAACTAATCTAGTCTCCTCGGGTCCGACTGGTACAACCTTGGTGGTATCCACCACACTAGGTAGGAATCCTATGAAACATCCTTGTAATAAGTCTCTAGGATTTAATGCCAAAATCATAGGAACACGAGGCTTGTTCATCGCACCCACAAACACAAATGGGTCATCTCCCTCAGGATCAAAAGTCACCATCCTCCCCTTACATTCTATGGTCACCCCATACGTGGCCAACCAATCCATAACAATTGTTATCCCTGTTTCTCGCGTGGGCCCGGGACCGCGACCTAGGCCCGCTTGCCGGCCAATTGAGTTTGGGCCCAGTCCAGGCCCGTTTGACAAGGGAATAAGGGATATCGACAGCCCAATTCTAGGGGATGCCTGGAATGCGTCCGGGGAGTATTGTCCGGGACGGTCATCCGGGAGACAGTATGATTGGCTGGGGGTAACAGTCAGGATCGATACGAATGATAGCTTGGTAAATGGTCCGAGCCCCTGGTGGATGATCCGGGCTTATGGTAAACAGAGAGGGATGTAGGTAAACAAAACCGGGTCGGGTCCCCAAGGTTGGCAGAATAAAGCATCCATGACCCTGACTTTGCCCCGTGAAGCGTGGGAGTTGTCCCCACATTTCACCTGTGGAAAAGGCCACCTCGAGATTGTACGCTGCTGGTTCAGACCTATGCCGCCACTTCTCTGACTGATCTTGTCCCCTGACTCTGCCTCATAACTCGAGACGCCCAGACCAAAAGCTCCAATTTGTCGGATGATAGATATGGTTTGGGTTGGCCCAGTGGGCTCAAGTTAATGTTTTTCTTTTATGTTTAATTCTTCTATATTAGGCTTCCGATAGAGAAGCCAGCAGTATTTACACCTTCATTGGGCCCGAGTTAGCCCGGCCCACGCCCAGTGCACCTGTGAACCTATAAATGCATGTAACAGAGCACTTGAGAAGGGACCTCCTTTTAGCGTGTATACAGTTACTCTGCTGAAACTAAGAGAAAACTCCATTGTCACAGATTCTCTAAGCTCTAATACAACTGTCTCGTGGACTAAGGCTCATTAACACCCCAACCACGTAAAAATCTTTCTTATAACTTCTAAACCCTTTCTCTTTAATCTTTCTTATCTATTATTATTGTAGTTTCTGAAAAACTCGGTAAACATTTTGGTGCTTTCATTGAGAGCTTGAGAAAGCTAGTGTTGACATCAAACCTCTACAACAATGGTGAATACAAGACACACCACTTTCAACCCTACTAACCGAGAACTGGGCAATGGAGAGCCACTGAGGACACTCCTCATCGGATGTCCCAGCCTGGCGAGTCGCAGAACTACGTAGGTGGGACTGAGTACAAAGAGGACTATTACAAGGAAGAGGAGGGGAATGAGGGGTAGTACCATGATGAAGCTGAGGATCCCAGGAGGAGTGGACCCCAACCAGAAGGATCTGGAAGTGACTAGACTGAGGCAGCAAGTCCTGGACCAGGAAGCCAGGATTGCTGAGCAGGTGGAGGCATCTCGGCGGATGCAAGAGTCCCTCCAAGCCTTGTAGGCTTTCATAGCCGCGTAGGGTCCGGCGACCAATCTCCTTCCTGGCCCGCATCCGGGAGAGCCACAGCCCGCTCCGCAAGCCAGAACTTGAGCCCCTGAAGATGCGAGGCCGGTCCCTCCCCCGGGACAGGCTCCTGAGCCAGGCCTAGGAAACCCGGACATGGAGAAAAAGAGGGCCAGGGCAAACACCCAGGGGAAACCCCCCCCCCGTCCAGAGAACAGGGACTCGTCCCCAGCCGCTCCCTAGGAAAGAGAAGGTGCGCTCCATCCCAGGACAGGGCCGGCCGACCAATCCGCAAGGGATGCGACCGCAGTGTACTAGGCCCCGGTATGCCCCGGGGCAAACCGGACAGGAAAGGTCTTTGCATCCCAGTGCTTCAGTAAACAAAAATCGCCGGGAACGCCCGCATAACGAGGAGCCTCACACCCTTAGTTCTAGGGACGACACACCTGGGTGGACCTGTGCGACGGGCTAAATGCTCGGGAAGAGCGGGCTCATAAGGAAAAGATCCGCCCCGAGGTGGCGACCTTAGGAACAACATCAACGACAGGAGGAACGAGAGGGTTCCCCTAGAGGATGGCATGGCCAGGCAGCTCATGGAGCAGCTGGCCGCCTTGAAAAGAGTCACGGACCGCTTGGTCCACAAACAGGAAGGAGCGGACACCGACTCCGACAAGGAGGAGAAAGATCCCTGGGCGAGGCACATTCTGGAGGCTGTGCTCCCCAAGGTGTTCAAAATGCCAAGTATCACTACCTATACCGGGAACACCGACCCCATGGATCATCTGTCTCGGTACAACAGACTTATGACCATGGCCCACGGGGTACAGTTCCCAAAACTGCCCTACGTCACTCCCCCGATTGCCCCAGGTTCGGCGGCTGCGCCCGGTGTGACCTTCACCACGCCAACAGTGTACGATCCTGCTTCTTCGGGATACGCCCTGGTCCAGTCCGCCCCTTTTTCTGGATATGGACCCACACCGATCGGTTACAGTGCCACCCCCGTCGGAGCCCAGCAGTTCCAGGAAAGGGGAACTGAGGCGTGTAAACCCCTCCCGGGGGAAGAGGTCCGACAAGGGCCAAAATCGGTCTGAGCTGGCTAAGAAAGGAAAGAGGGGCTACGAGCCCCAGTATTCAGAATACACCAATTTGGTGGACACCAGGGAGAACATCTTCCTGGCCATAGAAAGGGCGGTTCACTACCGGAAGCCTACCCCCATGTTCAAAGGAGGGAGGAATTCGAGGGATACCAATAAACGGTGCGCTTACCATAAGGATGTGGGCCACACGACGAAAGAGTTCTGACAGCTCAAGGATGAGATCCAGAATTTGATCAAGTTGGGGCATCTCCACCAGTGGGTCAGAATCCCCGTGGGGGTCCTAGGCCTGTCAGCAGTCCCTCGACAACCCACGGTCCCGGGTGCCCCTGGAGCATATCCGCCTCAGGAAGGATATGCAAAGGGCCCGGCGGCACAGGCCCCTCAGGGGGTCCCCGTTGTGCAAGCACGCGGACCTAGAATGCATGAAGTGCACGAATTCTTCTGCGAAGACCATACAGCCAGACTCAGTCTATCCAAAAGATCCTGCGCTAAGGATATTTTTGGCCAACCATGAAGAAAGACTGTATTGACTACGTTCGCAAGTGCGAGCAGTGCCAAAGATACGCGAAGGTTCCCCGAGCCCCGCCAACAGAAATAACCCTGATGACAAGCCCCTGGCCTTTTCCGGTGTGGTGGATCGATCTGGTAGGATCGCTCCTGACCGGGAAGGGAAGGATGAAATATGCCATCCTGGTCGTCGACTACTATACCAAGTGGGTTGAGACAGAACCCATGAGTACAATCACCTCAAAGAAGGCCCTGGGTTTCGTCATCAACAATATCATGTGTCGGTACGGGCTCCTCTACAAGATTGTATCCGATAACGGGAAGCAGTTCGACAGCACTCACTTCACGGATTTCTATGAAAGACATGGTATCATCAAAAGCTTCTCCACGATTGCCAGGCCCCAAGCAAATGGGCGGGCATAGGTCGTCAATAAAATCTTGAAAGGGACGTTAAAGAAAAAACTCCAAGCCTGCAAGAGCAAGTGGCCCAAAGAGTTGCCCCGCATGTTATGGGCTTACCGGACCACCAAAAGGACCTCTACCGGGCACACTCCTTACTCAATGGTCTACGGATGTGAAGCCGTCATCCCCGTCGAAACGACCATCCCATCTCATTGAAGAGAGACGTACAATCCCACCCAGAACCACGGCTTACTCTAGGATTCCCTAGATCTCATCGGGGAGATCCGGGAGGAGTCACAAGTGCAGCTGAAGATGTACCAAGGCAAGATCGCTCGGCATTTCAACTCAAAAGTAAAAAGCCGAAGGTTCAAAATTGGTGATCTAGTCCTGCGAAGAGTCTTCCCCACTACCCAAGATCCGGGAGTAGGGGTTCTGGGCCCGAATTGGGAAGGGTCGTACAAAATCCAGCATGAAGTGTGCCCTGGAACATACCGTTTAAAGCGACTCGATGGCATGGAAGTCCCAAAAGCCTGGAATGCGGAACATCTCCGTAAATACTATCAGTAGTTAGGAGAACATGTTCCATTTTTATATTTTCGTTGTAAATAATGTACGCCTCGGGGAGATTCTTTGAATAATAAAAATGGCGTGTACAGAACGCCATAAAGAAATATTATCAAAACAATGAAAATTCTACTGAAGTGACCCCATACCTGTCTCCGCTCACTTGGGGGGTATCTCCGGTATGAACAGATACCAGCGGGGCGCAAGGCTCAGGCCTAGTCCCGACCCAGACTGGCAAGGTCTGGGGGATACAAACCCCATAGGCTAGCCTCAGGCTGGTCCCGCCCCGGACGAACGATGTCTGGGGGTATAATAAAAAGGACCAAGCCTCAGGCTGGTCCTGCCTTGGACGAACGATGTACAGGGGCTTGATAAAAAGCAACCGGTTACCCATCTATGTCGCTCCTGCAATAGCTTGCGGTTGTTAAAGTGCGAGTCCCAGGTGTACAATAGTATATTAAATGGCCCAAGCCGTGGGAACTTGGTCGAGGTTTCAAAATGAGCTAATCGAATAGCCCCGATGGCCCAGGCAGTCAGATTTTCAAAGTTGAGGATTGGATGAGTAGATTCAGTGATGACTATCAACTCCCTAATGGCCCAAGCCGTTGGATCCTGAATTACAGGATTAAAGTGAATTGATAAGTTAAATTCAGGAATAGTCTAGTCCAGGCCGTTGGAACCGGGACCAAACACTTAGCTCATTCATGCACGGTGGTGAAACACTTAGTGAAAGAATAGCGGGTGAGAACGAGAGAGCAATAGGCAAAAAATAAAGTGGATAAAACAACAAAAATTGTCTTGGACGCATACGCGTCCGTAAAAATATTATTACAAAATAAGGAAAAAAAAATGAAGATCCAGGTCTAGGCTTTGCCAGGTCCTGGTCCCCCCACGACATCTCCGTCCGCCTCCTCATCATCCAGGGGCTCTGCGTCAGCCTTCTCTTTGGCCTCAAATTTGGCTCTCTTCGAATCAGGGTTAGGGTAAACCAGGAGGTTCATGTTCTTGTCCCAGAGCCAGGCCATGTAGATGGCCCCTTTGAAGGTGACGCGCACCAAGTCATCCGCCTACTCTTTTTTACGGCAGGTCTCCTCGTGTGCCTTCACCTCCTTGTGAAGCAAGCTGTCCAGCTCATGGATCCAGGCCTCCAAGCCTTTGACCCTCTCCCGGTCCTAGATGGACTGAGTCGCGGCCGCCTCCTGCGTGACCTATACTCAGAGAAGCTCTGCCTCCAGAAGGGCTATCTTCTCATCAGCCTCGGTTTCTTTCCGGGACATAGCCTTTTCAAGCCGAAAAGTGACCCGGTCGAACTCCGCGCGGTCAGCTTCGGCCTGAGCAATCGCTTTGGCCAGGGACTCCTTGGCCTGGGCTGTCTCCCTGGCCAAGGCCTCCTTGGCGGCTTCTCTTTGATTCACGGCCGCCTCCAACTCCAGCAGGAGCATCTCCATCTTCATGGCCGCCTCGTTCACCAGGTCAGCATTCTGATGGGATAATAGAGCATCTTGGAACAAAGCAAAGTTAGAAGAGTCCTTACTGAACAAGGAAAAAGAGAACGAGAAGATGCAGAGCAAACTTACAACGGTGGCTTGGTGGCGAAGAGCTTGGGAAATGAACAACATGTTTGGGTTGGCGATGGTGGCATATCGCTTCAATTGGGGATTGGACATGGTGTTCCCCACTTGATCCAGCAGATCCACAGCGAACGGGGCCATGTCCTGCCCCAGCTTGGGGTGGAAACCCGTCTTGGAAGCTGGCCGATCCATGATCGGCTGAGGGGCACAGAAAGCCTCCGGGCGATCAACGAATTCAACCTGACGACGAATTGACAGGGCCTTATAGACCCCATTCCTCCTTTCCCGGCCACGCTCCCAGGACCGGGAAATAAGCTTGGACTGCTTGTCCCACAAGATAGCCTCCCCTCCTCACGTAAGGTCGGGTGGACGGGAAGAGTTGGTTCTACCGGAAGGGCCTTAGCGGCGAGGCAGCTCTCCCCGGATGACTCCCCAGCCGAACCAGCCCGCCTCACTCGGGCCCTCTTATTTCCGGGTTCTGCCTTCGCTGCGCCTTACTCTGTGGCTCTTTTCTCAGAGCTCTGGCTTATTGCTGGGTCCAACTCCAGATCAATCACCGGGGGGTGAACGGGAAGGGAGAGGACAGTGGCCGGGTCAATGGCCGTGATCGAAACCACGGCCAGGACAGCCTGGCTGGGTTGAGGCTCCGGACCTAGCGTCTCCTTGCTATGGTGGAGCTCTGGCCCTGGTGCCTCGTTGGACGCTTTCTTGGCAGCCTTCCGGGCCGCGGTCCTCGCCCTGGCAGGCCGATTCTTGAGGAGCTGCTTCATCTCGTCCACGAGGTCGAACATGTCGGAATCTTCTGGAACAAACACAAATTAAAAGAGTCAGTACCATTAACAAGCAAACAAGGAAGTCAAGACTAAGAATGACCTGGGATGAACCCTTATCTAGGCCCCAGACATGACTCAATTCATCTAACGCGAAAGAGTAGAGTCGGTCCCCCATGTCGTCCGAGTGTAGAAAATTCCCGTACTGGAAGAACCCGGACAAGTACATGAGAATTTTCGAGCCTACGGCAATGGGAGACGAAGGTCTCGTTTCCCCGTCGACCCCAAACGCGAGGCCTCGGTGTGCTAGCCTATCCCTAGCTAAGTCCCCAACTTGGGGAGTATAAGTCAAAATCATAGGTGAGTAACCTCACCCTGATACGCTAGCCCCAGGGGTCCTCGTGTTCGGTAGTGCCTCGTCGAAGAAGGCTTCCAACTCCTCGGAGGTGGCCGCCTCCCTCGACTGAGCTAGGTCCCTCTTTTGTTTGGCCGCGTCTGCGAGCGCCGTAGCCTCTACGGCCCTGATGTGATCCAAGGCCAACTGCTCACTTAAAGCAGGATCTTTCTCACATTGTATCCCCTGGAGGCTTGGGGCGTTGATAGTTTGGTGGGCCGCGAGAAATCCGATCAATCGGAGGTTGTCAGTGTTGATGTATCCCCTCACGTCCAGATCCTCCGCACTCAACTTGGAGAAGATTTTCTTCTGCTCCAAGATGAACTGGGTGAGGGGAGTCTGGGCAAAGGGTCCTGCCAACCGAGGTGATGTGGTGAGAATAAAAGGAAAAGAAGACAAAGGCAATATAATGGATTGGGAAACCACTTACCCACTCGCTGGAAGTCCAGCGTCAGTGTGGGGTTCTTCTCTATGAGAAACCTGGACGTCATGAACCTGTAGTGTCGGACGTCCGGGGGATGCTTCCAGGCGCTGGTAGGAGCAGGGTAGTTTCCCCACGGTTTGAGCCTGTGGAATCCGTGTAGGGTCTTGTCCTTGGCACTGACCTGCGGCTCCATCTTGTAGAAGTACATGATCTCTGCGGGGGTCAGCTCCGGGATCTTCCTCGCGGCGCAGAAGACACGCCATCCTGCATGCAATCGGTAAGCTTGGGGCAGAAGCTGGAAGGCGCGATCCCCACGAATGTCAGGAACCGCGCGAAATAATCATGGAGCGGGAGTGTAGCTCCCGCATTGATATGGCCTACGCTCCAGGCCTCAAACCTGTTTACGGAGGTGTGGGCTCTCTCCTCTTTCTTGGCCAGGCGGTTATGGAAGAGTCCGGGAGTTGACTCTATGCCCAAGCGCTTTTCCAAGGCGTACAACATCCGGTAGTTCCGGAACAAGTTTGGTACCGCATCCATCTCCCATCTGTTGCCTTTAGGGGTCCCGGACCCGGGAAGGAGGACAAGAGCCTTGTTGACTTCGTCCTCCGAATGAAGAGTGACGCCCGATGTCATGGCTGGTGATCTGGGAGAAAAACAGAAACAAACCAAGCAGTAAGTACCAAAATCGAAGAAAGTTGGTTAAGGTACGGGGGCTCTCCTATGAACTGCTTTTAGTCACTTGTTGACGGTGAGAACTCGTCAACGAAGCTAAGTTGGAAAAATTATCAAATCAAGATCACTGATTGGAAAACTGTAAAAACTTGAACAATAACTCAAGAACAATGATAGAACAATAATGGAGAATTCAGTCTTTCATTCACACTCAAACCTCTGCTACAGTAAAATTTCCAACCCCTTTTTAGGTGGTCTTAGAGTTCATTTTATAGTAGGCACTAATGGCCTTAGATACATGGTGATCTAGGAGACCAAGTGGTACATATGTACTGTGTCAGGGGAGTGGCTTCAGAGGTTGTGGTCGTACATCCCGTACAGGAGTAGATGTCAGGAGGATGTCTCCACTACTTGTCTGTACCCGTGTCTGATGAGTAGTGGCAGGTGTAGTGGCGCAGGAGGTAGTGGTGTCGATTCTGTCCTCTTTCCTAATGCTCCAACTACTCGTCTATCATGAGTGTCAGGATCATGCGTACGGTCTTAACGGTCGTACCCCGTACAAGATTGTACCAACATGATCCTTTTGAATTATTCTTAGGCCTTTCCCTCTAAATGTCGAAGTCATGGTTGACCCTTAGAGGAGACGTCCACTTGAAGTGTTAGGGGCGAAGAATAGGCGTGTGCGTGACGCCATCTCGCGAGGCCACATGGTGCTGGACCTCATGCGCGCGTCCGAGGCATGGTTAGGGCACCATTTCGCGAGGTGCCTTACTAGCGAGGCCACCACGCCCAGTGAGACGCTCCACCAGCGTGGCCACCATGTGCCGTGAGGCCACCATCAGCGAGGCCACCACCAGCGAGGCCACCACCTTCAGCGAGGTGCTCCATCAGCGTGGCCACCATGTGCAGTGAGGCCACCACCAGCGAGGCCACCACCAGCGAGGCCACCATGTGCAGCGAGGCCACCACCTTCAGCGAGGCGCTCCACCAGCGAGGCCACCACGCCCAGCGAGACGCTCCACCAGCGAGGCCATCAGGTGCAACTAAGGCGTGGCTTCGCTAGGTACGTGGTTGGTGCGGGACAATGGGAGCCCGAGGGCATCGCGGCCCCATCACGTAATTAAGTGCTTATGGGGCCTTAGTGCGTGCCTTTGATCCTTCGAGGGCGTGGAATTTTGAGCCTCAACACTTGCCCCCCAGTTTAGTAGAGTACCTTTAGGTGCTCTTGTAGACTATTCACCATGATTCCTATAAATAGGCCCTCATGCATGGCCTAATATTTACACTTCATCTCCTTAGCTTAGTGGCATTTAGACCCTTGCTCCTTTCAAGAGGTAAAGGGTTCAATCCCCCACAACCACACTTTTTCCATAGTTTAATCATCTTTTTTTATTTTTTATTTTTTATATATGAACTAATTTCTTGGTGTGTCTATTTTATGGCTAACACATCTTTTTGGTTCATTCTTGCAGATGCGCACTTTCGACTCTGTGGTGCTTTTTGCTCCCTGGCCTTCTTTGGATCCCGCCTTCGCTTACTTAATCGCTTGAGGTATATTTTCTTTCCTTCTCCCTTTTATTTATTTATTTTATCGGGTCCAAACTAGCAGTACTCGGGATGGGGTACATTAGTCTGAGCTTGTAGTGAGTTTGACCATATGCACGCCCCTCCTCCTTGTTGTTGTTTTTTTTTACATATACCCTGTAGTAGGCCATTTAGGGCGTTTGCATCTAGAGGTATTAAGCCTATTCCTTTGTGTTTTGTAGCCTTCCCCTCGTTTATACGTGAACCCTTTTTTGCTGTTGGGACGTGGTTTCATGGCCAGTGACGGCCCGTCCGACATACCCCCAAAGGCTAAGTTTATTGACCTGTCCTCAGACTCAGAGTCCCCTGAGGGCAACCCTCACCAGGACTATGACTCTTTAAGGCAAGCCCGCATCTGCCACCTCGAGTGCATGGCCGATCATAGGCGTAAAATTTGGGTGGTGGAGAGCGAAATTGACTCGGTGTCGAGAGGAGATGGAGGACCTTCACCCTTGGGCCTTAGTGACCATATAGCGCGTCTTAGGATGACCCTTTTTGAATTGCGGTGGGAGTTAGAATTTATGGAGGGACACATTCCGCCAGAACCTCCCACTCCCTCCTCGCCTGATGACGGTCATGGGGCTGCTAGCTCCTCTCCCCAGCCCCTAGTCTCAGTTTATCCTAGCTTAGTGCTTCCGCCATCGCTCCCTCGATGGAAAACTCTTGCTAGGAAGAAAAAATGGAGGGTTAAGTGTTCTGTCTCTTCCTCACATATTTCTTTTGATTTTGCAGATATGCCGAAAGCACGCAGGCAGGTGTCCGTCCAGGAAGAGGACGAGGCCCCTCTACTGGCATCCAGCCTAGTGTCCCATGTGTCTCCGAACAAATTGAAGGGGATCGTGAAGCACTACCGCATTGCACCAGAATACGCCCTATATGCTCCTAAGGAGGCATGCCGGGCTGACTGCCCTGCGAAGGGTTTTGTGGCTTTGAGTGAGCAGATTCTGAAGGCGGGTGGCACCATTCCTTTGCACCCGTTTTTTGTGGCGGTTCTAAATTACTTCAACTTGGCCCCTCTTCAACTGTCACCCAACAGTTGGTTGACTTTAAGTTGCCTCTTCATTTGGTTTAAGGAAAACGCCCAACGGGCCCCGACGGCGCAGGAGGTGCATTCCCTGTATAACCTCATGGGAGTGCACAAGTCCAAGGGATTTTACTACATGCAGAGGGCCAATGAGCTCCCCTTGATAGAGGGCTCAGTGTCCAACACAGGGCCCTGGAAACAAGACTTTTTTCTGGGTAGAGGGCCCTCTTTCGGTTCGTGAAGACTTTCGCGCTGGCCCTAGTAAGTATCCTGGTTTTTCTCTTTTTCTTAATAGAACTTACTATTTCGTACTCTTGATTGTACTGACATTGGCGTGGATTATGCAGGGAAATTTGCTGATCCTTCGGTCATTGGGCCAGAGGCGGAGGCCATCAACAAGCTCATTAGTGCGGACTCCGCCCTGAAGAAGGCGGCGGTCCTATTTACTGTGGCGAACCTCAACCGCTACCAGCTGTCCCCGGTCTCTGACCCCAAGTTCCTGTGGTCAGTTACTGGGTCTAAGAAGGCTATGGCTATGCCGGCTGGGCCGTCCCTACACGATGGTGAGGCTGAGGAGGAGATGGAGGATGTTCCCCTCGAATGTGGGGGGTCTCATCAGCGCCCCCTGTCCCCTGGAGGATGCCCTCCTTACGGTTCCCATGACCAGGACATGGCCTGTCAATATCCGGACCCGCAGGCCGCAGTGGGATGTTACGCTCCTCCTGGCCTTGATGGCAATGACGCCTTCCCTCAGGTCCCTCATGATATTGGCTTACTAGATGCTGATTATGTCGACCTCGCGGAGCCCCCTTCTAATGCACCGGGGTTCCAGTTCTTCCCCTTCCCTGCGCCTCCTTCTGCTTCGGCGAGTGGGTCATCCGTTCCTGTCCAACCAGATGTTCCTAGCATGGAGGCGGAGCCTTGGGTGACTAGGATGGCCTCATCCTATGCCCAGCGTTTCATTCAGATTGCGTCAGACCTCCCTATCTCCGACTGGAGAGGTCTAGGGAATGTGACCCAACCAGACCTTGGGGAAACCCTAAGGCATGCTGCGGCCTGGGTGAGGTCTTGCACCTTGCGTTGATTAATATTATGTATAGGTGTACATGTGTTTTTCTTTTTGTTACTTATTGCTGACGCCATTGACATTCTTGTGCAGATCTACATCGTGTCCCTTCGGCATGCTGACACGTCTGGCGTCCTCTCCGCATCTACTGCCGAGAGGGACGGCCTCATGGCCCAGGTCCAGGAGCTCGAAAATGAGCTTAGCGCAACCAAGGTCCAATTGTCAAAGGCCCGGACTAAGTATGCCAACTTGGACTCGAAGAGGGAGAAGCTGAAGGCCAAGATCAAGGAGCTAAAGGGCAAGGCTAGATGCTTGGAGCGCGAGCTCTGGGGGGCCAAGGCCGCTGCGACCGTGTCGCAGGAGAGGGTTACTCAACTGGAGACTAAAGTTGAGGCCCTTAGGGCCGAACTACAGTCGGCTCAGGAGAAGAACGCTTCCTTGGAGGCGGAGAGGGCTTCCTGGGAGGCGGCGAGGGCTTCTTTGGAGGCGGAGAGGATCATAACCGAGCGCAAGTCTATAGATCGTGCTCTTTACAATGTGTGGAGGCAGGATCCCAACTTCGAATTCTCCTCTTTTGGCGAATAGGCCGTTGCCCGAGCAGCTTGGTGGAGTGCTCATTATGGGAGGCCTTGAAGTAGTCTTGCTCTTTTTTTTTTGTTTTCTTTTTATTTTGTAACATCATTACTAGTGCTACTTTTCTGTTGGTAACTCTTGTACTATCCCGAGAACTCTTTTTTTTTTTCTAATGTATAAATACATATGTTGCTGTTTATTTCTTGTTCTATTGCATTCGAGGCCCTTTTAAGCCCGTGTGACGGGGTTTAGTTGGTTCCCCTCTTTTATCTATCAGGCTGGAGGTCCTTTGGAGCCCATGTGAAAGGGTTCGCTGGGACCTCTTTTGGTGCCTCTTGGTTGCTTTTATAAGGATATTTTGACCCCTTGGGTCTTAGTTATCCTTTTATGTTTTTCTTGCGCGCGCTTATTATTTCTTTGCGAGAAGCGTCCTTCTCGTCGTAATTCATAGTACTATTTTTGCAAGGGTCTCCTTTGGGACCTTTTTTGGCTAGGCGGCTTGGTGGCCGCTCTAGACTTATTATTATTGTCGTCACCATGCATTTTTTGTTAGTCCCTATGGCCTCCCTTGGTGTTCATAAGGGTAGCTAATCCTTGTGATCCCAAGGGATGCCTTGTAGGGACTTGGTTTAAGGCCCTAGTATAGGGGGTCTCTTTGGTTTTGGGTTACTTCCTCTTGATAGAGGGCCCTTTTTAGGATACTCTTGGTAGAGGGTCCTCTTCTTTTTTTTTAGGGGCCTCCTTTTTAGGAGGGCTAAGGGTCCTCTTGGTAGAGGGTCCCTTTTAGGGGTCTTGTTTCTAGGAGGGCAAGGGGTCCCTTTTTAGGATCCTTCGTTATAGGGCCCTTTTTCGGTTCCCTTTGCTAGCTGCCTGCTGTCGCCTCCTATCCTGCCCCCCAAGTGTCTGGTGAAATTTATTTCGGCAGGCACTTTTGCTGATGCCCACGTAGCGAAGGAAAATAATACATGAGGTTGAACAGTTTTACCCACAACATGCAGTTCCATTCATCACATTCATAATAAACGGCCTCATACAAATAGTTGCAATGGTACATATGAAGTTTTTATATAAAACAAAAATAAAAGACTCACACCTACTTAGGAGGCTATCTAAGTAACCTCTTTGATTTCTCCCTATCATTTTAAGGCAGTGTGCAACACTTGTTCTTTTGCCATCGAACATGGGCGCCTTACTGGTAGTACTTCCTCAGGTGCTCTGCGTTCCATGCTCGGGGTATGAGGGTGTCGTCCATGCGAGCCAGCTTGTAAGTGTTCGGGGGGATGCACTGAGCAACCTGGAAGGGCCCCTCCCAATTCGCCCCCAGCACTCCTGCGCCTGGGTCTCGTGTGTTTGGGAGTACCTTCCTCAACACCAGGTCGCAAACTCTGAAAGTTCTCTCTCGCACCCTTGAATTGTAGTACCTTGCGGCGCGCTGCTGGTATACCGCCACCCTCATTTGGGCTTTTTCTCTCTTCTCTTCCAGCATGTCTAAGCTTTCGGCCAGGGCTACGCGGTTGGCTTCATCTCCATATGCCTGTACCCTGTGGGACTCGACTCGCATCTCGACTGGGAGCACGGCCTCGCACCCATAGGCCAAGGAAAATGGGGATTCCCCAGTAGTCGTGCGTGGGGTGGTTCTGTAAGCCCACATCACATTTGGTAGCTCATCTACTCAGGCTCCCTTCATCTTTTCCAGCTTTGTCTTCAGGTTCTTCTTAAGGACCCTGTTTATGGCCTCCACTTGCCAATTGGCCTGGGGCTGCACAACCGCGGAGAAACTCCTCCTTATGCCTCTTTCCTTACAATATTCATCGAAGGCTCCTCCCTCGAACTGGGTACCATTGTCAGAAATAATCTTGTAGGGTACTCCATATCGGTACACAATGAATTTGTTGACGAAAGAGGTGATGTGCTTGGCGGTTATCTTCACAAGGGGTTCCGCTTCTACCCACTTAGTGAAATAATCCACTGCCACCACCGCATACTTTGCTCCACCCCTGCCTGTAGGAAGAGCACCGATCAAGTCTATCCCCCAGATAGCGAAGGGCCAGGGGCTGGTCATGCTGGTCAGTTCGCTTGGGGGTTTCCGAGGGTAGTTGGCGTGCCTCTGGCATTTGTCGCATTTCGTGGCAAAGTCATGCGCATCTTTCTCCATGGAAGGCAAGTAGTATCCTTGTCTCATGGCCTTCCTAGCCGTGGATGGTCCGCTCTCGTGGTTGCCGCACTCTCCCTCATGTATCTCCTGTAACACTTTCAACGCCTCCTCTTCTTCTACACACCGCAGGAGTGGCATTGAGAATCCTCTTTTGTAAAGGGCCCCATCTACCAGGGTGTATCTTGCGGCCTTGTACACCAACCTCCGGGATTCGTTTTTATCCGTAGGCAAGGTTCTTTCTTCCAGGTACCTCTTGATCGGCTCGGTCCATGATTCCCTTGGGATACTAATCATGTGCATGTCCGCGCCTTCGATGCTGGGTTTTGGTAAGTACTCCACGGGTATTGATTCCAAGACATCACTATCCTTGGTAGATGCCAGCTTTGCGAGTGCATCGACATGGGTGTTCTTTTCTTTGGGGATTTGCTCTATAGTATATGCTACCAACCGTCCCAGATAGACCTTCACCTTCTCCAAGTATGCTGCCATCTTGGGTCCCCTCGCCTGGTACTCTCCCTTTACTTTGCATACTACCAATTGAGAGTCGCAGAAGATTTGAAGGCGCGTCACTCTCAGTTCCTGGGCCAAACGCAGGCCAGCTAAGAGCGCCTCGTACTCTGCTTCATTATTGGAGGCCTCAAACCCAAATCGGATTGCGCAATACATTCTATGTCCCTCGGGCCCAGTCATCATGATGCCCGCTCCTTATCCTCCTTCATTTGACGCCCCATCAACGTGCAAACTCCACTCCTCTACATCTCCCAGTTCATCCTCCACAATAGGCTGCGCCCCTCCTTCACTCTGTCCTTCATTCGGCTGATGGGTGAGTTCTACTATAAAATCTGCCAGCACCTGTCCATTGATGGAAGCCCTCGGAGTGTATACAATATCAAACTGACTTAGCTCAATCGACCATTTCATTAGTCTCCCTGAAGTCTCTGGCTTATGTAAGACCTGTCTCAAAGGACTATCTGTTAAGACTTCAATTGTATGTGCATGGAAGTAAGGCTTCAACTTCCTCGATGCCACCACTAGCGCATAGGCCAGTTTTTCAATCTCTGGATACCGGTCTCCGCGTCCACCAAACGTTTGCTAATATAGTATACGGGTTGTTGCTGCTTCTTCTCTCCCTTAACCAGGGCTGCGCTGATGGCATGCTCAGACACTGCCAAGTACAGGTACAACTTCTCGCCCTTCTCTGGCTTTGCTAACAGGGGTGGCTTCCCCAGGTGCTCTTTCAGCTTGACAAAAGCTTCCTCACATTTTTCATCCCAAGCGAACTTTTTGCTCCCTTTGAGGATGTCAAAGAATGGGAGGCACTTGTTGGTGGACCTTGAGATAAACCTATTAAGGGCCGCCACCCTTCCTGTTAGGCACTGCACCTCCTTCTTATTCTTTGGCGGGCTCATCTCTATGAGTGCCTTTATCTTGTCAGGATTGGCCTCGATGCCTCTGGAATTAACCATGAAGCCCAAGAATTTTCCTGAGGATACCCCGAAGGTGCACTTGACTGGGTTCAACTTCATCCGGTATTTCCTGAGCATGTCAAACATTCCCCCAAGGTCTTTTTTGAGCTCTGCTGCCACTTTGGTCTTCACTAACATGTCATCCACATACACCTCCATATTCCTTCTTATCTGATTGGCGAACATTTTATTCACCAGCCTTTGATAGGTGGCTCCCGCGTTTTTGAGCCCGAAGGGCATCACCTTGTAACAGTATAGCCCTTTGTCTGTAATGAATGACGTGTGCTCTTCATCTGCCGGGTTCATTGGGATTTGGTTGTATCCTGAGTAGGCGTCCATAAAACTTAGTAACTCATGTCCTGCTGTCGCATCTACTAGCTGATCTATCCTGGGAAGTGGGAAGATGTCCTTAGGACAAGCTTTATTCAAGTTCGTGAAATCGACGCAAGTTATCCACTTCCCATTCGGCTTCGGCACGAGTACTGGGTTCGATACCCACACAGGGTAGAAAGACTCACGGATGAAACCGTTGGCCTTCAACTTGTCAACCTCCTCCTTTAACGCTGCGTATCTTGTTGGGTCTAGCGCCCACCTCTTTTGCCGGACGGGCCTTGCTTCTGGGGAGATGTTGAGGTGGTGACACATCACACTGGGGTCTATGCCCACCATGTCCTCATGACTCCATGCAAACACGTCTAGATTATCTTTCAAAAATTTCGTCAACTCCTCCTTCACGTCACCTTGCAGGATTCTCCCTATCTTCAATTTCCTTAAGGGTTCCTCCGTCACCGTAACCTCCTCTACTTCTTCCACTGGTTCTGCTCTTGGCTCATCCACGACCCGAGGGTCCAGCTCCTGCAGACCCCCCGTGGGCAAACATAGCGCCTCATGCACCACCATGGCCATTGGCTCACGCGGTTTTACAGGCGTGCGGAGTGAGGTGTTGTAACACTCCCTCGCCTCCTTCTGTTCTCCCTTCATACTTGCGACCCCTCCTGGAGTCGGGAACTTGAAAACCAAGTGATATATTGAAGTTATGGCTTTCAATTCTCTCAGGGAGGGTCTCCCCAACACCGCGTTGAAAGCTGATGCACAATCTACTACAACAAAGTTAGACATGACTGTAGTCTGCCGGGGTTGCTCTCCCATGGTAAGTGTCAATTCGATCATTCCAAGGGGTTGCACTGAGTCCCCTGTGAATCCGTATAGGGACGACGGGCAGGGCTTCAGGTGACGAATGCCCAGTCCCATATTTTCCAAAGCAGGGCGATATAGGATATCCACCGAGCTCCCATTGTCCACTAGGACTCGATGCACACGCATATTTTCCAATTGAACTGTCAACACCAGCGGATCATTGTGGGGATAGTGTACCCCCTGTGCGTCCTCCTAAGTGAATGTTATCGAGTCGTTTTCCCCCTTGAAACTCTTCGGGGGTCGTTGTTCTAAACTCACGACGTAGGGAGGCGGACTTCGCCGAGCCTCTATTGCATATCTATCTCGTCCCTTCCTAGAGTCTCCCCCAAATCCTGGACCTCCAAAAATGGTTCGGACCTCCCCCTGTATTTCTGGGGCTCGCTCTTGTGCCTGGGGTGCTGTGGGCTCGCCCTCCGGCCTTTGCCTTTCTCTCCTGACATAGCGGCCCAAGTGCCCCCGGCGGATAAGCTCCTCAATTTCCTCCTTTAGATGGATACACTCTGCCGTGGTGTGTCCGATGTCCTTGTGGTATTGGCAGTATCTACTGGGGTCCCTTTTGGACCGATCCTTCCTCATTGGTGGGGGTTTCTTGAAGGGCACTCGATCTTCGTTGGTGATGTAAATATGCTCCCTGGTGTCCGTGAGGTTCGTATAGTAAGTATAAGCCGTTGGCCTATGGTCACCCCCTCGTTTGGTTTTCCTCTGCTGGTCATCTCTTGGCCCATCGTACGTTCTTTTCTTCTTTGCTACATTCGATCCGTCCTTAGCTGGGGGCTTCGCGTGGGGCTCCTCCTTCCCTGCCTTCAGGTTTGCATGGCCATCCTCCACACGGATGTACTTCTACGCTCTCTCATAGAAGTCATCTAAGTCGGTGACTTCCCTCTTCAACATGTTGTCCCACAACTTGCTTCCTGGGAGCACTCCTGCGGTAATGGCCATTTTTAACTCTCGGCGCGTTAGGCTTCCCACTTTTGCGGCCTCCATATTGAACCGATGAATGTAGCTCTTCAGGCTTTCGTTCTCCCCTTGCTTCACGTTAGCCAGGCTGGTACCAGGCATCGTGTAGTCTCGCACGGCATGGTGTTGCTGGAGGAATTCGTTAGAAAACTGATGCCAGGACCTGATGGACCCCGGCCATAGTCTTTTGAACCATTTGTAGGTGGGTCCTTTTAGAGTAACAGCGAAGCAATGACACCTGGCACCACTTCTGATCCCTCTCAGTTTCATCAGATCATTAAACGCATCCAGGTGGTATTTCGGATCCGTGTTCCCTTCGTAAGGGGTCATATTGGGCTCCTTAAAATTGGCAGGGAGTCAGATTGCCTAAATTTCTCTCACAAAGAGCGACTCATGGTCGAAGTCCTCCTCAAAGGCCTGTCCGCCTGACGCGGTGACGATCTTGCTCCGCAAGCTCCTCATCTCCGTGTCAAGGTCCTGCCTCCTCTTGCTGAGAGTGTCGCTTAAAGCGGACGGGCTGAGATCCGCCTTTCCCTTGCCTTCTCGAGGTGCCACAGGGGGCGTGGTCCCTTTGCCCGCCCTCTTTTTATTGAGCTCCTCCCGCAAGTTTGAGGGTGTTCTTTTGGAGGTGACCTCATCCTCATGGCGAGGGGCAGCGTTGGTCCTCGGTGCTGGCTTCGGGGCCTGCTCAGGCGGTTTGGGGTGATCGCGTTGCTTCGCGCGGGGTGTGTTACTAGTTGAATGTCGGGTTCTCCCATCATCTACCGGTATCGTGGTCTCCACCCCATCCTTTCCCTTCTCCTTCCTCTTAGGCAAGGTTACACTGGACTTATTCTGCAGCAGGCCGTTAAGGACCTCTTGCATGTTTTCTAAGGTGGTTTCTAATCTTTGGTTCTTGCAGTGGAGCTCACGTATCTCCTCTTCATAAAACCGGGATTTCGAACTCGAGCTCACGGAGTGGACCCGGGGGTGCTTGTCAGGCCTACGGGCAAAAGGGCCCGGGTCTTGCCGGCCGAAGTTTGGTGCTTGCGGCGGTTTTGGAGGAGGGAACTCATCAGCGTTTGCCGGTGGTGCTCTTGGAGGACTCCCTCCAGGTGGAGCGGCCGGTGATGAGGCCACCCTACCACCTCCGTGAACCTCAGGGTCTTTCGGGGGCTCCACATCCCTTGGTGGAGGAGCGTCCTTCATGGAGGCCTTCAGCTGGACTCCGTTCAGGTGAACTTCTACCTCCCGCGTCTCCCTCAGTCACTTCGAGCGTCTTGGCATCTTCTTCTTTTCGGAAAAAATGGTGGAACAGTAGCTTGAAACTAACGTTCCCACAGACGGCGCCAAACTGTTGACGGTGAGAACTCGTCAATGAAGTTAAGTTGGAAAAGTTATCAAATCAAGATCACTGATCGGAAAACTGTAAAAACTTGAACAATAACTCAAGAACAATGATAGAATAATAATGGAGAATTCAATCTTTCATTCACACTCCAACCTCTGCTACAGTAAAATTTCCAACCCCTTTTCAGGTGGCCTTAGAGTTCATTTTATAGTAGGCACTAATGGCCTTAGATACATGGTGGTCCAGGAGACCAAGTGGTACATATGTACTGTGTCAGAGGAGTGGCTTCAGAGGTTGTGGTCGTACATCCCGTACAGGAGCAGATGTCAGGAGGATGTCTCCACTACTTGTCTGTACCCGTGTCTAATGAGTAGTGGCGCAGGAGGTAGTGGTGTCGATTCTGTCCTCTTTCCTAATGCTCCAACTACTCGTCTATCATGAGTGTCAGGATCATGCGTACGGTCTTAACGGTCGTACCCCGTACAAGATTGTACCAACATGATCCTTTTGAATTATTCTTAGGCCTTTCCCTCTAAATGTCGAAGTCATGGTTGACCCTTAGAGGAGACGTCCACTTGAAGTGTTAGGGACGAAGAATAGGCGTGTGCGTGACGCCATCTCGCGAGGCCACCTGGTGCTGGACCTCATGCGCGCGGCTGAGGCATGGTTGGGGCACCATTTCGCGAGGTGCCTTACTAGCAAGGCCACCCCCAGCGAGGCCACCACCAGCGAGGCCACCACGCCCAGCGAGACGCTCCACCAGCGTGGCCACCATGTGCCGCGAGGCCACCATCAGTGAGGCCACCACCAGCGAGGCCACCACCAGCGCCACCACCTTTAGCGAGGGGCTCCATCAGCGTGGCCACCATGTGCAGCGAGGCCACCACCGGCGAGGCCACCATGTGCAGCGAGGCCACCACCTTCAGTGAGGCGCTCCACCAGTGAGGCCACCATGCCCAACGAGACACTCCACCAGCGAGGCCATCAGGTGCAACTAAGGCGTGGCTTCGCTAGGTACGTGGTTGGTGCGGGACAATGGGAGCCCGAGGGCATCGCGGCCCCATCACGTAATTAAGTGCTTATGGGGCCTTAGTGCGTGCCTTTGATCCTTCGAGGGCGTGGAATTTTGAGCCTCAACATAACTTCTAAACCCTTTCTCTTTAATCTCTCTTATCTATTATTATTTTAGTTTCCGAAAAACTCGGTAAACACCCATTATTATATGAAAGTCCTTAATTTCCAATTCTATCAAATCCACATATAGCTCCATACTATCAACCTCTATTGGTAAAGATCTAGTCCATCTCCAAGAGACTACCAATTCCTCAGTAGAAAACAAAGTCCCAAGCCCCATAGCAAACACATCACATGGTCTGCTAAGTCTGTGTATCACTCTACTGGATAAAAATGAAAGTGTAGCACCATAATCAATCAATATTGCATAATAAAAACCAGCGCTTGAAATCTAACCTGTCACATCGAGGGACTAGCCTCAGCCTCTATCTTCGTTAATGTAAACACTCAAGCTGGATCCAAGTTATCACCCTAGGGGTGGTCGACCTGAGCTTAACTCCTAGGAGTGGTCGGCCTAAACATACCCAAGAGCCCCTTGGGGTGGTTGACCTACTCTATCCTTCATAGGGTGGTCTTCCTACACTCCCAAAGACACTTCACTGGGTAAAACTCACACTCGTTCAAACTAAGATCAATAAGCCTAGCACATAGTAAATCAACAGGCCTAGCACCTAGAAGATCACAGGCCTAGCACCCAGAGAGGACCAGCGGGTCTTGCACCCAATCTCTAAAGGGTCGTCGAGCCTAGCACCTAAGTCTCACAGACCAATCAAGACTTAGCATTTTCTTGAAGGTCTCACTCATGCATTATCAACCACGATCCAGAGAAGACAACGGGAAGGTGGACACATATCTCCACTCCCAATGATCGTGTACTAAACCACGATCCCACTCTTAATGATCATGTAACAACCCCTGGGTACTATAAATAAAGGACTTAGGGCTTCGTTTCTGAGGACTCTTTTTTCCCTTGGAGGACTCTTTTTCTGGACTTTTTGGATCAATCTTTTGGACGAACTTGTGAGGAGTGAACTCTGAGTTGATCTTTGTAATTGTCTATCGAGCGATTCAATACTAAATACTAATTTGATTAGGTTATTACTGTTAAGAAGAATAGGGTTGAACCACTTTCTGTGTGTTTATTTAAGATATTTGTACTCTGTCGTATGTTAGATTCATTCCATTCAAAAGGTGTCGTATATTGTACATACAACTATTGGCCAATTTCATAGGTCAACATTTTGGTGCTTTCATTGAGAGTTCGAAATCAAGAAACACACTTCCATCAGTTTTGCGATGCCTCCAAAATCCATTCAAACAAAGAAGACGACTCACAGGGATTCCACCACTCAGGATCCCATCGTTCCCATTAACAAACCTCAGGTGGAGGTTGGAGACCAACCTGATGCAGAAGATTCACAGGATGCTCACCAGGAGGAGATGGTGCAATTTCTGGCGAGGCAGGAGGCCTTTTCTGCATAAATTACCTTCCAGAGGGAGACTATGGAACGACAACAATGGGAGATAGATGAGCAGATCCAAAGGATGATCCAGAGGGAGCAGGAAGCTGACCGGAGGCACCAGGAGGCTGCTGTGGCTCTTGAGGCGGCTACCCAGTTAGCCCGAGCTAACGTAGAAGCCGCAGCTCAGGCAGTGAGGGAGGCTCAGGCCAAAGCACCAGTAATGCGAGACAGCAGTAATAGGGAGTCCCAGGGGAGGATTTGAACCCCAAGGACACTCTTAGAGCCACTGTCCTAGAGCCAGGATGAAGAGGCATAATCCAAGACTTCCTCCTCCATGACTAAGACGAATAACACTTCATCTCGGAGTAAGTGTGTTACCAACCCGAAGGCCCCCTCCCAGGGGGACAGACGAAACAACACAAAAGATGATGGTCAAACATTTGAGAGGCGTGACAGGAATGGAAATGGCCACTCAAAGTCTCAAATTCATGTAGGAGGAGAGGCTCGGGGCAAGGTCACGCCGACAAGGGCAAGGCGGACCAATCACCCCAACACCCTCAGTCTCACAATAAAGGAACCGATGAACAACACCAATACCGTGTTCGATAGGCTCGAGAAAGATGCACATCCTCAGGATCTGAGGGAGGTCATCAATAGGAGGACCAATGCTTAGGAAGGGGTACCAGGGACGTCTGCCCCACCTGGAGCAGCTATCCCACCAGTAGTGCAGGCTCAAATAGATGAACTCATCATGGTTGTCCCAGGTTTGACAAAGAAACCTTTAGATATCGAGCTGGCTCATAGAAGTGGGAGTCCATTAAGTGCCAAGATCCAAGCTTCTCAACCACCACCGAAATACAAGACCCCGAAACTTCAAACATACACTGGGAAGGAGGACCCAATACGACACGTTGGAAAGTTTGAGGATCAAATGGAGTTATTCAGTGTAGAGCATGATTATAGGTCCAGGGTGTTGGTTTTTATAGATCAAATCAGAGATTATACGCAACGGAACAACAATCAAAATTGTTAATTTAACCCCACAAGATTTCTAGATCTACTTCTTCACATGCATATATATATATATTGAATCAAAGAGATAAATAGAAAATTACCTCAACTCCTTCCTTGCTGCTATCTTTTTGTACGACAAAAATCATTGAGATCTCACACCAGGATCTTCCAAAATGTTCTCAGCACACAAAGAGCTATACAAAACAATGGGCAAAATATATTTATCAGATGTTCTCAACACATGTGATCTGATAAAGTTTGGACCTAAGTTTGTGAAGAACAGTGACCTATGCTTGTATCACTGTTCTATTTCTCTCAGGGAAATTTTTACGATCTGTTTTCTATCACTGAAAAAGTATCGCTCTCAAAAAACTGATCTCCTATATTTAATATATCCAATATATTAAAAATAAAATTATTAGTTATTTTAAACAATTTAAAAAATAACTAATCAGTTATCAGATTTTGTTTAAATAATAATATTTTAATCATATTAAAATATCTCATTATTTATTTAATATTTAAATAACTAAAATTGTTGAACCAAAGAATCTTCTAGAAGCTTCTTGTGCGTGTAGCACAATGACTGTGTGCACTGTGCTACACGTCCACCACATGCCAGGGAGGGCATGTGATTTTTCCAATTTTCATCATTATTTAAATACCAAAAATCCCAAAAATAAATTAATTCAAAATTAATTATATTTTTTAAAATCAAATAATTAATTAATTCTCAATTAAGTTATTACACATAATTATAGAATAATTGTGTTTAGTGCATAGAAAAATATTTTACTTATCAAATAAGTCTTTTTGCCCATTTTTGTATTTATCTTTATCAGTGTTTATTTGAGCTATTTCGAGGACCATGAATTTATAACATTAAGCTCCAATAAATTAAAACTAAATAATTAAACTCTTTAATCATAATAGTTAATTTATTAATTATGATATTTCTCCACTATAAATTCAGAATTGAACTCTTTATGTTATCGATATACTTTTACAGAAATCTTATTTTAAGTTGTCCATTGATATAACCATCTTACAATAGTTCAACCCTTTAATTAATTATTTCATAAATTATAATGGAAGAATTACCATTTTACCTTTCTAATTTACTTCTTATTTCTTAAGTACTATTAATTCACTAGTGAACAATTAATCTATAATCTAATTATAGATTTGAGCTCAAAATCATTCAGTTCCAGAATTAACCCTTAAGGGAACTAATATACGATCCGTTAGAAAGATTAGATTCCGTATTGTTGATACATGTTCCCAGCTATCCATGATATTAAATCTCCAAAACAAAAGTCATTGGCCTCATTCTATGAAGAGACCTTAAGGAATGAATCAAAAGATTTAATAAATATATACAAGAGTTCATGAACACTCAAGATTTATATTGATCTATAAATGATCATCAGTTATGATATGAATTAAAAATCTTTATTATTAAATGGTTTTTGGATAAAGACTTTTATTTATATCGGTCCATGTCATATATAATTATATTATATAAAGCACATTTACTGAGATGTCTTACCACATCAATAATCCGAATCTAGATTATTTGTATCAACACGATACTCAGCAAACCATACTTACAACCCCAATTAAAGAATTTCATAACTTCAATTTGCTGTTGTTGACTATTTTTATTCATTCATGTGATCTTAATTCTCTCGTTCTAATACAAGATCACATCCTCAATAATGAATATGGAATTTTTCTGATATTTACAAAATTATTCAAACAATAATATAATAATCTAAATATAACAATAATAGACCATTGTATTTATTTATTCATCGAAATAATAAATGTCTTTTACATGATTTTAGGACATACTCCTAACACAGGGTATTCCCTACCACTCTCTCTAACTCAGCTCAGGAATGGTATTGGAAATTCAAACCTGGATCCATCTCTTCCTGGGAGCAGTTCAGGAAGGAATTTTGCAAGGTATTCAGTGCTGGACGGATTCAACCAATTTATGCCAACCAGCTAGCTGACATAAAGAAAGGGAAGGATGAATCCCTGAAGGACTACATCAAAAGATTAATCAGAGAGGCAAACCGAGCGTCCACAGTAGGAGATGAGAGGAAGTTCATTGCCATCTCTCCAGGAATAATTTATCGTAGTCCCTTATGGGACAGCATACACAAGAACCCCATCAACACCTTGCAGGAGTTCCTCGACCGAGCAGACAAATACATGAAGCTAGATGACGCTATCATGAAGGAAGAAAAAGACATAAACCATCCAACCACTACCAAGACAGACAAGAACGACTCAAACCCTTAGGGCGGCAATGGGGGCAACGGTAAGAAGATGAGTACCTCAAAGGCCGAGCAAGGTGGATAAAAGAAAGCTAAGTCAGCACCAGCTGATGAACAACCTAAGCATCAGCCCTACCAGCCTAGTTCACCAATTATACCATCTTGAATACATCAAGGGCTGAGATTTACTTGGCAACATACCAGAAGGTACCATACCGAAAGCCACCACCCTTGAGTTCAAATGGAAAGAGGGACAAGAGTAAGTTTTGTCGTTTCCATAATGATTATGGGCACGACACAAACATGTGCAAATAATTGAATGATGAGATAGAGTTTCTCCTCCAATCAGGAAAACTCTTGAGGTACTTCGTGGAGATTGAAACCCCGAGTAGGAATCCAGAGTTCTGAAGGCAGTTGAGTCCACCACAGGAGCCAGTGGCTGTAGACTTCACAAGAGTTTAAACCTAGTGAAGTTACAACCAAAGTTACAAAACAAAAAAAATAGTCGGCCTAAGCGAAAAAATTGGACTTATACTCTATGTCCCTCAAAATTATCTCGAATGCGGTGGCCGAGCAGGCCGAACGTGTACGTGGCACTCCAAAGTTCTCCAACTCATGGCTGGTCAATCTTTCCTTACTCTTACCTACACCATAGAGCACCCGTGAGCCGAGGTACAACAAGAAAACTATCATGGCATAACAAGTATTCAATTAAACATAAACATTAAACAACATGCTTCACATATTATAAGCAAACTCATGTAAACCTTTAAACAATTTATACGGCCTATTCTAAGTGAATGCGTACCACACCCCAATAGTAGCCTTGCCATAATGACATACATTCTGCATGATTATCGTTGAATAAAGCCCATACTGACCAATCACAAACAATTATAGGGAAAACAGATGCAACATATACAATTATAAAACAAGGGCACATAACCATATCTAGATTTAGCGCATGGTTATAACTACGTTCAAATGTCGGGGCCAATGCCTTACTCTAGGTGCATGTGCCAGTTTTCTTTCCTCGAGTCTCATGTTGAAGACAACACGTTCTCGAGTGCGATTCTTTTCTCGAACCTCACAGAAACCCTAGTCACAATATAAATGGTACACTTATTAGGGAGTAAGTCTAATGATGGGCTCCAAAATTAGACCCCTAGCTCTCGGGACCTCCCATCCAATTCCATTCAATGGGGTAATGGAATCGTCCCCCGAGCCCCCAAGTGAGCCCCCAAATCAAATCCTAGAAACCCCAAACTAAATCCCCAAAATTTCATGAAATTACATTTTTTGGGCACCAGGCGCGAGCGCACTAGCAGACATATTTGGGTTATTTGGGCACCAACGCGTTGGCACTAGACACTGGAGCAATCGCACTGGTGGTTTGGAAACCCAAATTGAGCCCCAATTTCTCTAGCTTTTTTGAAACTAGCGTGGTCGTGCTAGGTCCCTGGAAACCTAAATTGTGCCCAGAATCTATGTTCTTCCCCAATCTCAAACCCCTAGACTTTCAGACCTGAATTTCTCGAGCCAAACCAGATTCTCAGCAATTTTACACACAATTTTTACCTTAAATCACTAGCATCACAAAATATACCAAAAACTCATCAAAACCAAAAATTGTATATTAGAGTTCTAAACTCTAACTTTGCCCCACAAGAATCTGAAAAATCAACCACAAAATCCTACTCTAGAGCCCAAATAACCAAGAACCAACCCCAAAACTCCCTTTAAATTCAAAAACCATCAAAGCTTAAAATTAACAAGAACACTTGAGTCATAAATGAAGAACCCATAAAAGAACTCTCCTCTAAGATGGAATTTGAATTTCCTATACCCAAAATAAGTTCTAGCAGCTGCTAATCTCCACTTTCAAACTCAATTACTTCTAAAAATGCTTCCAAACTCATGAATCGCTTGAACTTGAGTGAACTATGTCAAAAAGAAAGAGAAAAAACTATAACGTGAGTATGAGTATTTTAACGTGTATGGCAGCTGGGTTCCAAGACTTAGTCAATTTGTCTAATTCAATGGCCAAAATACTCTTTTACCCCTTTTGTTGAGCAAACCTTTAACAACTCTCAATGACATTTTGGTCATTAAGCTATAATTCATACTAAACCTCAAGTTACACCTCTAATTCTCAATTTAATCCACAAAAAATAATTATTATACCAATTAATACCATTTTATCAATACACTCAAAATACTAGAAATTCCCAAAATACCCCTTAGCTTACCCCGAACCAGGTATTTATCCCTGTTGTGCCTTTTCTGCTAAAGCCGCTCAAAAGGATCCACTCATGCCGAGTATCACATACATCCACATAATAATGTGGTCTCAAGCACATATAACATAAAAAATACAAATATACCATCAACAAGTCAAAATTATAAAAATGCCAATTTTTAACAAAAACGAGTCTTTAAATACATTTGACAAACGAAATCATGGACACTGAATCATATAGCAATAAAAGTCACATAATTACCCCATGTGCCCTCCCAACACCCTTATCAAAGCAATTAATTCTATTAGAAATTTCGGGATGCTACAAGTTAATTTTGGAACTAAATAGTTATTTACCCAAATCTATAATAAAAATATAAATTAATTATTCACTAGTGAATTAATAGTACTAACGGAACAAGAGATAATTAGAAGGGTAAAACGATATAATTTGATCAACTCTAATTAACAAACCAATAATTGAAGTACAAAACTACATGTATTGATTATATTAATGGACTGCAAGAAATAACTTAGTAAAAATAATTCTTTAATTACAAAGAGTGAAATTCCATATTTATAGTGAAGTGATGATGGAATTAATAAATTAGATTATTTAATTAAAGAGTTTTATGAATAGTCTAGTTTTTTGAAGCTTAGTAATATAGGTCCATGGTCCCCGAGTCGCCTCTGTACTACACTTTCAATGGAGAAATGTGTCATAGGCTAGATTAATGGAGAAAATGACTAAAGAGTAAATGAATTAATTTTCCAAGGCTAAGTGATATTTATGAGTTAATTATATGTAATTAATTAATTATTTGAGTAATTAATTTTTATTTAAAAACTTTATATTAGTTAAAATTAATATTAATCATATTTGAGTTAATATTATGAGATAGTTTAATATTATCTCATCATAAGATAATTATTCAAATATGATAATATAAGATAATGTTAATTATGAATTAACTAATATTTATTTTGAAATAATATTTATATTATTTTTAATGAATAAATGTATTATCTTATTTTAATTAAATAAACAAATGAGAAAATAGAGGAGCAGCATAGGGTGCTACACGCCACTCACCGTTGCATAGTGAGTGGCGCCCCACATTGTAGTTACCATCTACTTGTGATTTGAATTTGAATTGTTTATATTCAATCTGTTAAAATATGGTTAATTTATGTGATTGATTAATTATCTAATTGTTATTTTAATTTGATTAAAATAATAATTAAATAAAATATCATAACTAATCGTATTTTGAAGGAGAGATATAAATAGTTTATTATCTCTATTTTTTCGTATGACTTAATTTTGATTAAGAAATTTTTAAGCTTAAAATTCATGAAAAACTATCTAAGCCTTCTCTTTTCTTCAAACTCTTAAGATCTCATGTGTTGAGAAATTCTAGATAGCCTAATTCAAATATTTGTGCATCACATGTGCACACACATATTCTTGTATATTTGGGGATAAACTTGGAAGACTACGAAGTGAGTTTGAATTAGTTCGAATACTTCGAATGAATGATCGTTTGAATAAAAAAAAATATAGCTAGAATACTTAATAGGCATCAAGAGGTATTTTTCTATCTTTTATTTGCTTTGATTTAATGTATTGATCATGTCTCGATATCATTATTTTAAATCACCCCACCCCACCCCTTCCTCTGTCACTCTGATTTACTATTTTAATACCGACATTATCAACCCTAGAAATGAAATTTTTAGAAAATGAAAACGATGAAGAGGCCGTGATAGTTTTATTGTTAGAACATCGATACATGGACAAATTGTGAAAATTTACGATTTCAATGAAGATGATGATGGTGAATGTACAATTCTGAATTGGCATCCTGTTAGAAAGACAAGTGTTTGAATTTCTTAAAAGTGTTTAAGATGCTTCAGCAAGATTGCATCCTGCTGCAGCAACCACAAAACACACTTTAATCTTTTCCTATAATTTTGGTGTTCTTGTGTTTCAACGTTTTCGTTTGTACTAAGTTAAATTATTATATCTTTTCTAGAAATGAAAAATGCATATTTAATTGAAGTATAATATTTAATTAAATAACTATTTTTCTTTTCATATAAATTCTACTTTTAGAAAGATCGTGATACTTGAATATCATTGAGAAGTTGACCATGGTTTTGTAGCTGTTCATTTTTGCCACAGGATCTCGGATAGATGTTGACTTTTCTATTTAAGCAATTTCATTTCTTAAAATAGAAAATCAAATCTGTTGTATTTTTATATGGCATTTTTTGGATAAATAAAATATTTCTCATTAATTTTCAAATCTTTGTATTCAATATTTACTACTAATCAATACAGAAAATATTCAAAGCCTAAATTAACAAAATGAATCTAGTTCACTTTGTGTACTATGTTCGTACCTTGTTTGCTGAGCAAACTGATATTGAGCTGCTCTGGCAATACTGAGAAATCTAATAAATGCATATTGTTCAAGAATGGAATATATTTCCTTGATTGCAGGTTGAGCATATAGTTGTGAAGGGAATCTGAAGTTATGAAGTCAAAAGATGATAGTTATTCTTGATTACCACTTTTTATATTTATTTTGTACCTTTTATTTTCTCCTTGTAATTTGAAAGTGTAAAATAGCTCGTGAATCTTCTTTGTCCTTTTTTCTTTTTCTTATCAATGAATAGGTATGCGCAATACTTTGTGCATTTGAGTTCTACAAGCTTACTTGGGTGGAAGAAGTTGGGCATCTTTGGGAGAAGAGTTGTAAAGGCTTTTTTGGGAGAAAAAAAAGCTGTCTTCGATTGAAGATTCATCACCATCAGTTGAAGGGGATTAAAGGTAGAGGGTGATTGTTGAAAAATGTGATTTGAAGATTAGTACAAGATTCTTGCAGCTCAAGTCAAGAAGGAGTCCTACTGTGCAGAAATCAAGTGAATTGTATGTACTATTGATAATCTTACTAATCATGTTTTATCTTTGAATATAGCCCAGGGAATAGGTTCCTTTCACTTTGAATTTGCTGGAAGTTGTCTTATAGCAAACTCAGCTCAATGTGAATCGCCCATAGAATCCACAACTTGAGAAAGCTGGTCAAGTGAATGCTGCTCAAAATCAAATTACTCGAGCTCATGAGCATAATTAGCAGACACGATATCGAGACCAAGTAGTTCCACCAGGAAAACACATGCAAAAATCACTCAAATAAAGAAACTCAACTAGGGATCCATCGCCAACTCCACCAAGATGAGCAAGTTTTTCCAAATCTTGACAAAGGCCAAGGTTCTAGTAGGCAAGCATCTAGAGAAGGAGGCCCGCTGATGGGCAACTGAGAAGATAAGTCGCAAGAGGAGGACTGCCTTCTAATCAACATAATCAATAATTGGTCAACAATTTTGACAACCAAGGAATGAAAGACCACACAGTCAAAAGCGAGGCCAGCAACCTCGACGCAATCAGTCAGTTGGGCATAACCAAGGTCATCCGCCGAGGAGATACCGAGAATGATATGATGATGATGATGAGGGAGATGGTAGATACTTCCAGCCCCGAAAAAATCAATATTATGATAATCATTACAATGATGAAGAAACAAGAGAACAATTTGTTCCACCAAGGTCACTTGGGCCTCAGAACAATCCTACTCAACAAAATGTGTAGCCTGAAGGACTGTTTGTCCCACTCAGGCATCACGAACAACCTAATTGTCCCGCTAAACCACCTTCTAGTTCCCCTCGAGTAGATAGCCAAATGTTGGTGGCAACCAAGAGGAAACAATGTCTTTAATATACTTGGAAATTGAGGACACGACCTGCGCTATGTCCTCGACTAACTTCGGAAAGGTAATGGGTCAAATGATGTAGGACCCATTGCATCATTAATCCCTCCAGCAGCACAGAATGAAGCTACAGTAATCCCAACCGCTGCTCCTATGGTTACTACAGCCATTCAGGCCCAGTTAGATTCCTTAACTCAAATGGTTCGAAAATTAACAACCTTGAAACCTAATAACATTGATCTAGAGAGAAGGAAAGGCTCTCCCTTCTCTGATCATATAAATGCCTTAACAATTCCTCCCAAGTTCAAAATGTCATCTTTGAAGATGTATACAGGAATAGAAGATCCAATATCTCATGTGAACAACTTCGAGATAAAAATAGATCTCCAAGGAATTCGTGATGATGTCTGATACAAGATCTTTCTTGCTACCCTAGCTGACGCTGCTCAGCAATGATTCTTTAAGTTAGAGCCTGGGACCCTTAATTCATGGGATGCCTTTGTGAGACTCTTTTACACACAGTTCTTTGTTGCTTGGACTTTGCCTGCTCAGTTCAATGACCTTGTTGATATTAAACAAGGACCCGACGGGCCTCTCAAATTTTATGTGCAGCGGTATATGCAATAAGCTGTTCGTTCCAATTTTTTTAGTGATGATGGAAAGTTGATGGCCATTATGGATGAGATAAAAGTTAAAGGACCATTGTGGTCCGATTTGAGAAGAAAGATTGTTTACTTGACCGAAGAGTTTCTTGACCGAGCAGACGAGTTTATTTAGTTAGAGGAATCCATTCGGAAGGTCGACCAGGCTAACCAAGCAAGGACTAGTACTGCACCAAACGAAAACCCAGGTGCAAATTCTAACCAGAACCATACAAACAAAGGAAGTTAGTAACTCACTGGAACACGAGCAAGTTATTATGAACGAGGAAGAAACCTCTAAATAGGATGTTGCCCAAAGCGAGAAAGTAGATTTTGATCCTAGCTTTGGGGATTATGACACTGGAGTTGGACCAATCAAAGACCTCGAGTAGGTCTCACTCTATGAAGAATAACTGACCAAGACAGTCAAAATTGGAAAAACTTACCAAGAGAAGTAAAAAATGAACTAATAAGTTTTTTAAAACACAACCTGGATGTGCTTCTTGGTCGCACAAGGATATGATAGGCATTAGCCCTACCGTAATTGGCCATGCTTTTAATATTGATAAAGACAACTTCAAACCAGTCCAAAAAATAAAATAAAAGACAAATCGACATAGAAAGATCCAAGGCCTTGAAGGGAAAGTTGAAAGATTAAAAGAAAATTGGTTTATATGATAAGGTTTTTACCTTGAGTGGGTTGCGAACCTAGTTCTAGTATCAAAGCCTAATGACAAGTGGAGAATATGTGTTGATTTTACAAATCTAAATAAGGCTTGTCCAAAAGACCGTTTTCCTTTGCCTAGGATAGACCAGCTTGTTGATGCTACTGTAGAACATGAAATCCTCACTTTCATGGATGCCTACTGCGAGTACAATCAAATCAATATGCACCCTCTCGATAAGTAGCATACTAGCTTTAGAATAAACATAAGCTTATAGTATTACAAAGTAATGCCTTTTGGACTTAGAAATGCTAGCGTGACGTACCAGCAATTAGTCAATGTGATGTTCAAGAATCTGATAGGCAATAACATGGAAGTCTATGTCTATAATATGTTTGTTAAATCTAAGAAGGCTGGGGGGCATGTTCAAGACTAAGCAGAGTGTTTTAACATTGTAAAGCATTACAATGTGAAGCTCAATCCTTTAAAGTGTTCATTTGGTGTAGGCTTTAAGAAGTTTCTGGGGTTCATCGTCAATTCACAAGGAATAGAAGCAAACCCAGAAAATATCAAGGCTTTGATTGACATGAAATCACCAACAAAGATCAAGGATGTGCAAAGGGGAGAAACAAGTTTGAGTGGACTAAGGAGTGCGAGAAAGCCTTCCAGGCTCTCAAAGAACATATTGCATGACCACCTATTTTATCAAAACCAATTGACGGTGAAACTATTCTCATTTATCTAGCAGTTGCCGAACATGCTATTAGTGCATCGCTTATACGAGTAGAAGATAGAAGTCAATATATGCCGTACTGCATTAGCAAGAGGCTGGTAGGAGCAAAAACGAGATATCCTTTAATTGAAAAGTTGGCATATTGCTTACTTCTTGCAGCAAGGAAACTTAGACCATATTTCCAAGCCCATCCGATCAAGGTTCTAACCGACCAAACCCTTAGGTAGGTCTTGCTAAAACCTGAAGCATCAGGTCGACTGCTTAAATGGGAAATAGAGCTTGGGCAATACGAAATTACCTACCAGCCACAAACAATAATAAAAGGGCAAGCACTAGCAGATTTCATTGCTAAGTGTACAAGTGTACAAGTGTACAAAACAATAACAAGCAAGTTATAGCAACAGCTATAAACAAGGAGAAATGGCCAACATGGAAGTTATATATGGATGGTTCCTGAAACGAACACAACCCTGGATCTAGGATAATTTTAACTATACCTGAAAGAATGAAGTAGCGTACCAAGCTCTACTTTACTCAAAAAATGAAGTAGAGTACAAAGCCCTACTTGTCAGATTGAGAATTCCTAGAGATCTTAAAGCCTTGTCAGTAGATATCTATAGTGATTCATAGTTACTTGTGAATCAAATTAAGGGAGAATACCAAGTTCGAGGAATGAAGATGGTCGCATACTTGAGCAAAGCTAAAAAAATGCTTGCACAATTAAAAAAATACACCATACAGCAGGTACCACGCGACCAAAATTCCAATGCTGATGCTTTGCCTAAACTCACAAGTGCTAAGGATGCAAATACAATAAACATAATATCGGTTGAACACCTCGCCCAACCCAAAATCCATGAAGAAAAAATCAATATTGATGCTAAACAACTCTCCATCATGGATGACTCCTATTGCCACTTACCTAGAGCAGGGCACTTTACCCTTGGACAGAAATGAAGCATGAAAAGTATGGCGGCAAGCTGCAGATATGTAACCATTGATGGAATGATGTATAGACGGGGGTACTCAATGCCTCTACTTTGATGTGTTACCAAAATAGAAGTTGAATTGCTGATGGTAGAAGTGCATGAAGGATTTTGTGCCTAGAAAAGAAGATATTAAGGCAAGAATATTTTTGGCCAACAATGAATGAGGATGCACTAGAATACGTGAAAAAATGTGACAAGTATCAAAGGTTCTCCAAAATATCTCGAGCAACCCCTAATGAGCTCAAACAAATGCAAAGCCCTTGACCTTTCGTTGTATAGGGAATAGATATGATCAGGCAGTTCCCTACAGGAAAAGGAGGAGTCAAGTTCGCAGTCGCTGCAGTGGATTACTTTACTAAATGCATTGAAGTAGAGCCACTAGCAACTATCACTTCGAAGAAAGTACGTGATTTTGTAGTGAAAAATATTATATGCCGGTATGGACTACCAAAAAATATTGTTTCAAATAATAGTACACAGTATGATATTGTTGACGCGGTTTTTCGCCAACAGTCTATAAACAAATAATAAGGTTGACTAGTGCTTAGTAATAAACAGTATCGAAAGATGAAATGAACTCACAAGAACAAAAATCTTTTACGTGGTTCAGTGGTTAAAATCCACCTAGTCCACGAGTCTATATTATTGTTGTTTTTCTCTTTGTTTTGGTAGAGTTTCAGTATTACAGAATAATCGTCCCTTTTCCAGTCCAATATTCTCAGTATTTATAGAGAAATTCCATGGACAGGTTTGGGTAACCGCGTGAGTCAATCACAGATTTACATATTTATTACATTTAATACATATATTTCCCATTTACAATGGGATATGATTTGATCATAAAGTAAATGTTCTCCTAATATCTGGGACATTAAATAAGACAGGCTGGCCATAAATAATAGTATAAAAATACCTGAGTCGTTGGGGATCCGCGGGTACGTAATATATCATAGATACCACGAGTCGGGTATCTCTCCCAGCTCGTACTTTGACAACTGTTTAAATATTACGAGCTTGTGCTTCACAACCTTCATGTATGTAGCTCGGGTTAAACCCAGGACGCCTAACACCACACGTGCCCATGTGAAACCGGAGTTGCTTGTGTAGATAATAAACAGATTTCATTTCCTTGATTATTTCTCCGTATATTTATTTGCCAGCTGTACCCGAACTAAGTGGATGGCTCGAGCTAAAATTAGGGTACAACAGATAGCGATCTATTTACAGACTTTTGTGCAAGACATGGCATCACAAAGACTTTCTCTGTTGTTGCTCATCCTAAAGAAAATGAACAACTCAAAACTATTAGTAAGACTTTAAAATATACCATGAAGAAGTGACTTGATCAAGCCAAGGGGAACTGGTCGGACATCCTGCCAGGGGTGCTATGGTCATAATGCACCACTGCTAGTTGTCCGACCAGTTCGTAAAAAAATTCTCATTTGTTACTAAAACATATCTGAAACTTGACCTAGAAGACTGAAGGATCTTTCTCAGGCATTGTATATCTCTTGAGTATTAGGCTCTATTATGTATGCTTACTTAGTTTCAAAATATTAATAATTTCTTAAAAACTTACCTTTACTTCTTTTTTTGTAGGCTTTGAGGAATGTACAACATGAAAGAGCTTTCAAAAATACGTCGAGGCATCACACTTTTTGTAGAGGTCTTGTCAATGTTAAAGAAGACTTGGTAAGTAATTCACATCACTATTTTTTGCTTTTATTGAATATCACACACCAACTTCCATTATGTTGTATGTTGAAGAAAAATGAACAAGGTGTGGAAGATGTAGAAGATATAAAGTTTGGATAAGAGCGTGAGAAAAGAAAAAGTCTCTTTTCATAAATTTGGACAAATAAATTTAAGATAGAATTGTAAGTGTTTTAAAGTAATGTAAGAATGATAAAGTTCTTATAAGTTACTAATTTCATCGGGTCCTAGTTTGTTTCACAAAATGAAATGACAGAGAAAGTAGTGGCCAAATTGAAGCTAAAGGTCAGGATGACATCTTGCGCAAGTTTTAATGACACCTAAGCACGTAAGTCATGTTAGATCTACTAGGTATGATGTTTCTTTATTTGAGGTAATTAACTTTATTCTTCACTATTTTAGTTTTAATATAATTTAGTTTATTATTTTGTTCATTTTTGAAAATTTCTTCCTTCTATGGAAGAAAACAAAGACAACCAAAAGAAGTATGTGATGGTGTTCGTGAGAAAAAAAATGGAAATTGCGAGCTAATAATAGAAATGGAAGTGCTGAAAATGGAAAGAGCTAGACAATTAGAACAGATTAAGGATATGGAAGAGCATTACAATGATGAAGACCAGGAACAATCTACTATTTTACAACGACAACTATCAACCTGCTATGTATGATTTCTTTCCACAATTTAACAGCGATGTGCAACTTTGTTAAGATAATATTCACAATGTGCTGGCTAAGGGTGTCATCATTGAGAATTGAAATAAAAGACGACATCGCGTGAGTCCAAGTCACCAAAATTATACTATGTTGAAATCCTACTTTCAATTGGGGGATATGTTATGTTCAAGAAATTATGACACATTCCTTCCTTGCCCGAAAGAATTAATTATGATTGATCATTAAAATAGTTCTTTCATTTGTTACATATTAGGTACATTATATTAATATTTTACTTTATATTGGACAAGGTCCTCTAAAAAAGAAACCTCTAATGTCAACAAGTCCGTCTAAAGGGAAGGGGAAACATAAATCTATGTCTAGCCTCCATTTGTCATTAGCAAGATCTCACATCAATTCAAGAGATGCTCAGAGAGAAGCCAAACCATCAGGTGATCACAACATGAATATTCTCCATGTTAGCCTTCAATTGATGGTGAGGGAATTTTGTAGAGTTAAAGGAATAAGAGGAGTAGTCTCAATTTGTGTGGACCCATCATTCAGGAGTATTGAATCATTCTACATTACTTTAGAAAAATGTAGAACAAGTAGCCACTTTGCATAAGATTGGAGGCTTAGCGATGCTCTACTTATCTGTTCTGTGATCTATTGAATATTTTAGCACTAAATTGAATGTTTATAGTTTTGGGTAGTCCAATTTATAGGGAAACTCTGCTTATTTTTCGTTAAAATTATTTAATATTTTATAAATTTTTATTGATGCATTTGGGAAGGCCTATATGCAAATCAATGTGTCGTTTACAAGTTTTGTGCACTGAGCATCTAGTGTTAATAATGCACAAGATGTAGAATGAACAACCAATGATTCAACAAATTGGTTGATGACCATGAGTAGATCTAGTTGTTGGGGGTAAAGGCTAATAACATTGGTTTTGTATTACAACTCAAAGCAATAATAACAAGTAATCTAACTTTAATGGAAGATAATCACAATGTACATAAGCACAATTTATTAAGAATAGAATGGATCTTTCTTGAAGAACTACCTTCAAACATAAAATCACAAATTTATGATTTTATGTTAATCACAAATGTTACAAGGCTTGACACAAATGAAGATTTGTTGTCTAAAAATCTCTATTCCCAGCCTTCTTCTTGGAATTTCTTGAAGTTATACAATGTAATGAGATTAAGACTCACAAGCCTTGGGTCTTCATACAAGTCAAGCTTTCTTGATAAGATCTTGAAGAAAACTAGTAATCTTGAAAGCTAGAGAGAGAGAGTCGAGCTATCATAGCCTTTAGCCCCCGAAAAAATGTATCTTGCCTGTTTGCATCTGTAGGCACTAAGTCAAGTGCAAATTTAGCTAGCCTGTCAAATTTCAAGGCATACTCGATGGCTGACATACTGTCTTGCACCAAACCGGTAAACTCATTCACTTTCACTACTCTAATCGCATTACTATAGTACTTCTGGTTAAACAGGTCTCGGAACTCATCGATACTCATAATAGCAACATTTAGATTTTTGGGATGCCACCTCCCACAAAATACGGACACCATATTGAAACATAAAGGTGGCACAAGCCACTCTGTCATTACGTACCACCCCTTATAAAATCCAAGATGGAGGTAGTCAGACTCATCTACTGCTCCGCCATGAGTGGATCTGGACCTCCCTCAAAGGTTGGATGGTGTTGTTTCCTGAATCTTTCATACAACGGCTCCCACCTGTTTCAACCTTTGACTGTCGTACCACTGGTACCATAGAAGGTGGCATGACTGGTGCAGGATACCCTGATGGGACCTGTTGTCTTAATAATCGAATCTATTCCTCTTGACTCTGAAGTCTAGCTTGCATATCAGCATGCACCTACTGCCAGTTCTCAGGGGCTGGCAGAAGGTTTTGACCATGGTTATCATCTCTAGCCTCAATCTCAGTGCCAGCTAGTCGAACTGATCGCCTTAGAGGCATAACTCTCCAAGTATATGTGCAACGGCTTATCAGGCAATGATAACGGGCTTTAGAAGTCACTCCACAGTCCAACACCAAAAATTAGGAAAATACATGCAACAACAATGCTAATAAGCACTACAATAGCACTAACATATAGTAGCAATGCTAATAAGCATGCCTTTTCATGTACACATAACATTCAAGGGCTAGGCCATATCAGTATATTTTATACTTCCTTTGCTAACATATAAATACAACACACCTATTCAATTAAGCAATTAACATATATTCATATCATTGGTTACCTAACCATGAGTCGAGTTTTTATTTAGCGGCGAGTGTACATGCTCAGTGTATCTTTAGGAATCATTAAACCTTGACAGCTCTGATACCAAGTTGTAACGCCCTACTAAACTAGGACCATTACACTGAGTTTAAAATTGTGTTTAACTCGTTAAGCGAGTCATTTGGATTAAAACGTGTAGTTAGGGTTAATTAAAAATTTGGTAGAGAAGTTGTTAGTCAAACAATTGCTACTTTTCTGTAAAAGATTTGGTATGTACATGAGATCCCAAAAAGAGTTTAACATTTTATACAAAGAAAAATAAACAAAGTTTATAACAAGAAAAACACTAAACCGTAGATCTCCAAAAGAAGTCTCGATTGTGGAGGTAGAGTAGGCTGCCTATCTACACGCCGCCCCTGAAGCTCTCCAACTCATTTATGATCTAGCTTCCCTTTAACCTTACCTGCCCCATGTAGCACCCGTGAGCCAAGGACTAGCCAGAAAATTCAATCAAGCATATAGGCAATCAACAGATTACAATTATGAACAATTTGCTTAATAACTATAAACAACGCTCAACAATATTCAATTTATTTATGCGACCATAGGGCCACCCAAGTGCGCACCACACTTGCTTTGTTTAGACATATATAGAGCTGGCAGGTGTAACTCAAGCTCTAGTCTCTTTTCAAGCGGCTATAGAGTCATACCAGTGCCTACCACACTTCAAGATGTGAACAAACATACAATGCATACATAACTCAACTACGTAAAGCATAGTTATTCACACTTAACAAACAGTTCAAGACAGAATCATAGTTAATACAATCACAGGGTCTCCAACCCTAATTTCAACAAGGGTGCAATTTTATTACCTCGAGTTCCGTGTGATAGACGATTCGGCCTCATGTACGATCCTGATCCCGAGCCTTGTAGTAATCTAGTCACAACATAAACATACTCTTATTATGGATTGACACCAAATCTCGAGCCTCACTCCAGACCCTATTCATAGGATTACTATTCTCAGTTGCCAAGACATTGGAAATGTTCCTCGAGCCCCCAAGTAGGCCACCAAATGGATTGCCGAACTCCCCAAGCCCTAATTCTAAAAATTAGCAAAACTACTTTTCGGGGCACCTGGCGCGGTCGCGTCCAAAACAAGTTTGGGCTTTTTGGGATACTGGTGTGGTCGCGCCACTAACTCTGAAACCAAAAATTGAGTTCGAAATACCCACTCCCTTAGACACTAGTACGATCGTGCCCCAACCTAGCACGGTCACGCTAGGTCACTGGAAACCTTAAAACGAGCCCAAGTTCTTGTGTTCTTCCCCAAATCGAGCCCATGCGGTTCCCCTGCATACCAGACCCAGGGGTTCGACCCAAAACTGACTTTCCAATAGGTTTATGACCATAAAATGCCTTATACAATCCTAACAACCTAATACCCATATTAATATACCACCAAAACTTACTTAAACTCATCAAAACAACAAAACACTAAAAATTGGACAATTGGGAGCCAACGGTTTAGAAGCTTACCCAAATCCAAAAATTCAAGTCACATCTCTAGTTTTCAATTGACTTCCAAGCTTCAGAACAACTTATAATTGCCTTTGCTAGAAACAACAAATTCCCATAATTATCCTTGAACCCAAAACTTAGCAAGAACTTGGAAGAACATCAAGGAAACTAAAACTAGAAACTTACCTTGCTGAAATTCTTGAATTCCCTATGTGAAATGGACTCTTAGCTGCTACCAATACTTCCCAAATACTCCCAATCTCCATGAATTTGTTCAACCCAAGCCCTTTGTATTGGTGATTTTTGAAGAGCTCTTGAGAGTAACCAAAGAGGAGAAATAGAGAACTTAGAACGTGAATGATAGGAGGGAAGGACCTAGCATCAACTTTCACTATCCTCAAGGCCAAAAGACCAAATTACCCTTCCTCCCAATACCTTCTTAATGATCCCCAAGGTCAAAATAGTCATTTTGCCACTAATCCTACTAAACTTCAATTAACACCCTAAATTCCCAATTAATTTACTAATCCCACTAGTATTAATATTTCCTAAAATAATGTTCCAATAATTCCCAACATACACAAAAATTACCAATACACCCCTTGGCTTGCCCCGAGCTGGACATAAATCTCCGTTGTGACTTTTTCACCAAATTGTTTCAAAAGAGTCGACTCAAGCCGAATATAGCAAATATATCCACAGAATAATGTTGTCTCAATCAAATAGCACATATATTTACAATTATACCCTCAAGGGGTCAAAATTACGAAAATGTCATTTTTCACGAAAGCGGGCCCACAATCACATTTAATACACATGGCATGCATAAATAGTCATATTATAATACAACTCATATATTTTACATAATCACACATATATTCAATTAAATTCACATATAAATCCCATTATGCTCTCCCGACATGCTAATCAAGGCACTAAGCCTTATTAGCAAATTTGAGACGTTACAGGTATGATACTCTTATCAATCAATTTCCTCACATAGTCATGTCTTAGACTTATATCTCTAGACTTTACATTATATATCTTGTTGTAAGCTTAATCAAAGTGGCTTGATTATCACAATGTATTGATATCATTGATACATCAAGATCGATTTTTAGTATCTCCAACATAAGATCTCTTAGCCACTCGATCTCTTTGCCACTTGCCGCTAGAGCTACAAACTCGGACTCCATGGTTGAGTGACCTATACATGTTTGCTTCTTAGATCCCCAAGAAATGACACCCCCACCAAGGGTGAACACCAAACCGGTTGTGGAGATATTATCTCCTACACTGGATATCCAACTTGCATCGGAATATCCCTTAAGTATCTTAGGAAACATAGAATATTGGAGGCAAAACTCTTTCGTCCTTTTAAGGTATCCAAATACTTTTTCCATGACCTTCCAGCGTAAGATACTTGGATTGCTAGAAAACCTACTTATTTTACTAATCGAAAATGCATTGTCCACTCTTGAACAATGAGTGGTATACATCATACTCCCAATTGCACTTGCATACTCTAGTTGAGCCACCGCTCTCCCTTCATTCTTTTCAAGATTTAGACATGAATGAAAAGGGTGTGTTCTCCTCTTTGATATTAAGATGACCAAACTTGTCAAGTATTTTCAAAACATAATAAGCTTGACCTTAGGCATATCCGTTCGCATTCCTTCTAACTTTGATACCTAGTATATTATCAACCTCTTCAAGGCCTTTCATATTGAAGTTAGAAGATGAAAACATCTTCATTTTTATTATGCCTTTCATGTCATTACTTAATATAAACATATAGACACACTAAGATGACATAGTCATCATAAGTTTTAGAGTATAAGCATTTTTCCGCACTATTGTGTCTAAACCCATTGAAAACAATGGCTTCAACAAACTTCTCATGCCATTGTTTTGGTGCTTGTTTTAAACCATATAATAATTTAACAAGCTTACATCTTATGTTCATTTCCCCTTAGAAAAAACACTTATGGTTGTTCCACATACACCTCATAATTGACATTACAATTTAGAAATGTCGTTTTGACATCCATGTGATGAACATATAGGTTGTGTATTGATGATAAGGCAAACAAAAATCATATAGATGTTGTCCTTGCTATCGCTGCATAGGTATCAAAATAATATATGCCCTCTATTTGTCTAAACTCTTTGGCCACCAATCTTGACCTATAGGCTTGAATGGTCCCATTAGTGTTGTATTTTCTTCGAAATACCCACATGAAACCTATTGGCTTTGATCCTTGTAGTAGATTAATCTCCCAAGTGTGGTTAGACATAATTGAATCTATCTCATCATTTATTGCCTCTTTCCAAAAGTTAGAGTCCATTGTGGACATAGCTTCTTGAAAAGTTTTAGGATCATTCTCCACTTGAAGGACCATAGGATACTTCCAAGTGACTCCCTTGTGGTTTCCCTCTATTAGGTAAAGAGTCTCCACTTGAGAAGTTTCATTTTGTGATCCACTCTTTTAAAGCCTTTGTCTTCTTCTAGTCAATATCGGTTCTTGAGGCTTATTGTCAATATACAAAAAATTCTCAAAGAACTCAACTTCTCTTTATTCAATTATCACATTAGACTCCAAGTCTAATAGCCTATAAGCCTCGCTATTTGAGGCATAGCCTACAAATACACATTTGATGGCTCTTGGATCAAACTTGGTTCTTTTAGGCTTAGTGCTCTTGCAATAAGCAGTGTATCAAATCGAACAAGTTAGTTTTCTTTTCAACGCTAGAAAAATGTCTCTTTATCATCTTGGATTTAACACATAATTCACATTTATCATGGTCAACATCATTGCATACAATTAAACCACATTTGATAACTATTTTAAATTGTATTAAATCCTATATGAGCAAGTATATTGTGTCACATAGTAATAGAATCAAACTAAGCACATAAGGGGAAGATGAGCATGTATTATTATCAAAACAATATCATCCCATAATACACATATCATTTCCCCACAAAGTAGTTGCCCTTGGATATAATTAGCTTGCCAGACTCAAACACTGCTTTAATGCCCGGTTTGCTCAACAAATTCTCACTTACAAGATTTCTACTCATATTTGGAACAAACACCACATTGGTCAATGAAAACTTCTTTCGCAAGATCAACATTCCTCTTGCCCAACAAGTTGGACCTCTGCTCATTGCCCATTTGGATCTCATGATCATCTATTGATTCTTCAAAGGTATTGAAGACCTCTCCATCATAAGCAACATGAATGGTGGCACAAGTGTCATTCCACCATCCTTGCACTTTCCCTTGGATGGCATTCATCTCAGTCAAGGTAGAAACCACCTCCTCTTCGGTTGTGCTGACCTTGGATCCATGGTTATGTGGATTTTGATACTTGCATTTCCTAGCCATGTGGCCACTCTTGCCACAAAAAAATCAAGGGACTCTCACACCCTTGAATTTCCCTTCATTCTTCTTAGGATCTAGGTAAGCATCCTTCTTTGATTTGGGCTTCTTGTGAGTCTTCCCCTTGGATTGAGAGGTTTTCTCTATGGCATTAGCCTTGGATGTCCCAATATTGGACTCTTCAATACACTTGTCTCTAGAATGAGACTCATCTTCAACTCTTAGGTGCTTCAAGATCTCTTCCAAAGATATCTCATCATTCTTAAGGAGGGTCTTCTTTCTATAGCTTATCCAAGGTTGAGGTAATTTAGCTATAATCCCTTCCACAACGAAGTGTTCCGACAATGTTATCTTTAGTGTTGATAACTTATTCACAATTACTTGAAGCTCGTATACTTATGGGAGTATTGATTTATCATCAAATAATTAAAATTCCACGTATTAAGTAATGAGAAATTTCTTGGTACCTTCTTCATCGTTTTTGTACTTCTTCTCAAGAGCTTCCCATATCTCATTTTGCGATGTTGTGTTGGTGTAGAGATCATAGAGATGATCCAAAAGATGATTGAGTATGTGGCCTCTACAAATGAGTTCATCATCTTCCATTTTCTTCATTTCTTTGATCACATCTTGAGTATCATCATCCTTTGGGGGGTCCAATGTCTTCAAATCTTTGTTTAGAATGTAGTGCACCTTCAAAGTTTCAAGGAGGAACTTGAACTTGTCTTGCCTTCTTACAAAATTTGAGCCATCAAATCTATCTTGTCTCACTAAATCTTGAGACATAAACTTGAGGGTTGAGATTGATGAGCTTTCTTCCATAGTTATGGTTAGTAGAAAAAGATTAGAGATAGACAAACTTTGATACAAAACAAAGGTTTAGAGATAGCGATTTTTTATTATTGGGGACTAAGGCTAATAACATTGGTTTTGTATTACAAATCAAAGCAATAATGACAAGTAATCTAACTTTAATGGAAGATAATCATAATGTACATAAACATAAGTAATCAAACTCCCAAATGCTCCCAAAATTTTTGGGTACTCTTATATACTCCAAAGAAACACTTTGGACCTAAAAAGATTATTTATAAATGATTATACCGAGAGTAAACTCTCACATATTGCCTTTGTGAAATCGTTATGGTTTTTGTACCTCTTCGTGCCGAACTAATTTCACTATGTATTTAACCAATCATAACACTAGTCAACTGTATTTTATACCTTGGAACATATGGTAAGAATTACATGGAATTATTCTTATATTTCTATTCATATTAATTATTTAATCCTAAATTTAATATGATTTATGTTTAATGGACCATTGGATGTTTGTGATTGCTATGCCAAAGAAAGAGGTGTATTCTTTGACCCACCAAAAACAGACAAACTTTCTCTAGAAGTTAATTCAATAATAAAAAGGCAAATTTTAAAGTATAAATAATATTTCTTAATATATAACAACTATTACATATTACTAAATTATTTAATAACTTTTAAATTTTTTTCTTTATATAGTGCAATTACAATACTTCTTCTAGTGAATTACTTTGTTTTATGGCTTTGTTTTTTCCTATAATGTTCTTGCTTTTATTTATGGATTTTGTGTTTGATTACTTTTTTTTATGCATAGTAATAAGGTACTCATTAACTTTTTCTGAGTTTTGTACTGATATGTTGCTAGGTCCAAAGCCTTTTTATTTTTATTTTTAAAAATATGATGCAAATGAATTTAAATTTAATTGGGTTAATATTTTAATGATAATCAAAATGAAAAGGCACAATACATCATTATAAACTTTAAAATCTTAATTTAAAAAGTGGTGAAAATAAAAAGTTTAATATAAATATTGATAGTTTAATTTAATTTGGCATGAAACCCATTTTTGAGTAAAATTTGAAACCTGCGCGAAACCCACATGAATTCGAAAATCTGAATCTATAAAACCCAAATCATAAAACCTAAAATCCAACAAATCTGACCTGTGTGCACTCCTAATTTATGTATACTATAAACTATATTATAGTTAGTATTATTATTAATTTTTATTTGTTGATTTTATATTTTCATGGAAGAGAGAAATATTGTTAGATCGCAAACATTTTACCAATCAATGTGAATGATTAAGTCGATTGATAATTTTTATTTAATAGTAGGTCTATTTTGTTTATATATACATTTAATTTTATCTGAATGTATATATGAACATTTTATACTAATAAAAAATGTATAAATATTTAATTTTCTAAGTTTGTTAATTGTAAGTTTATAACTTTTGTGATTTTTATTTTTGTTATATGTTAAATGAAAATAAAAAAAATATTATTAATTGAAATTAGAAATAGAAAATGTAAAATATATATAATTTAGATTTAATTTCTAATTTTTCAAAATTCTGTGCAATATGAAATAAAAGGGTATGACTTCAGTTTATATGTATAAACAAAACTGGAAATATCTGAATATGAAAGCAAGAAAATGATTCAAACCTTTTTATTTTGGTTATGTGTATAAACCAAAATAGAAAGTAGGTTTTCCACTTCAATTTATACATAATAACTAAAGTGGAAAATATATTTTCCACTTCGATTTTCGAAACACTTTTATTCTACCTGGATAGATTTCAGTGGTCTTATATATGACAATTTAAAATCTAATCCCCTTCAAAACTTAGTAGTCTTTTTTTGTGGTTGTGAAGGTACATGCTCTTTTACACCAATAATATACACCCATTAATCTTGTATATTTTTAAACCACTAATCTAATATAAGATCACACTATTTTTTATGAGTGATAAAAAATTTGTCACATTGATAAGTGTGTGTTTGAACACAAAACTCTTTAACAACTTATCATACACTCCCTCAAGAATTTATTACACATTCTCACATTTACAAATTTAAGAACTCTCAATAGTGAATATTACACATTTTAGTGAAGAAAAGTCTTATATAAGAGTAAGATGAGCCAGTCCATCGACGTAATGGATATGTTGCGAGGCCAATTCGAGGAACTGTTTGGAGTTCCTGTACTGTGTCAAGTCCAGGTTGCTAATCCACTGTCCCCTCTGGAGAAGATCCACAACAACCAGATTCTCCTTTGTTACCAGCTGGTTCAGCTCTAGCTCCACGTCTGGAAGATCATTCATCGTTTTCAACTTATCTTCGAAGGCCTGGAGGAGGCGAGTATGACGGAAAGGATCTGACAAAAAGATACTACTATGAAACAAAGTACGACCAGTTTCAAACAACCAAAACTCAAAAGACAATGAGATACTTACCATCCCTAGATAATTCTAGGATGAGAGTTGGGTTGGTCCATGTCAGGAATATGTTAGTAAAGAAGAAGTGATCCTTGTAATCTCGTGCATGGCTCTCGTTGTGGTGAGGATTCTTGTATGTCATGAAGGCATACTTCATCAGGGTATACTACTCATCGAGAATGGTTTCCCTCTTCTTTAGGCAGGCCTGGAAGCTGTAGAGAAATAAAATAACATATGGAGCAGGCTCAGGCTAGTTCTTTCTCCGGTATAGGACATATAGGCCTGTGAGGACCCTATTGAAGGATCTTAAAATTTAAATCTAGATGCATGCTTCCTATTATTTTTCCAAACACATAATAGAAACATAGAATAACACGACATACATATGAACATTAGATTCGTAAATTAACATAAACATAATGATATAGAAACTTACGAATACGCAGCGAAACTGGAACAACTCCTTCCTTCAATCTCTCTAACTCTTGATTCCTTTCTGTAGCAGAGTATTATCAAGAGATTGAACTAGATCAGCAACACAGTCTTCCTCACCAAGCCTTTGATCAATCTAGAACTAGTGTGGGCTGGTTCTCAACACATGAGAAAGAGATCTAGAAAAGAAGAAGAGAAAGTGGCTAAGAAAGGATTAGAGTGTCTAGGTTTTCACTTACCCAATGAATTAACTGAGACTGACCTTTTTGAAAACCCTAGATATCATATTCCTTATATAGACAACTTAATGGGCTTTATTTAAATTTTGAATTAATTAAACTAATAAACAAAAAGATAAAAGCCTTGGGCTCCCACAAATGGACTTGGGCCCAATACTTTTATTTTTGAATTTAAATCCCAATTGGGCCTAAATTCAAAACCTTTTATTTATTTATTTATTTTAATTAATTAACTAAATCCTTATTCAAATTAACTAATTATAATTTGAAACTTGATTTAATTTTTATTTATTTATATTGACACCAATTTATCAATATTAATAAATTTACCCAAAGATTCTCTTTTATTCTCTAAATCTCATATCTCTATAAATTTTCCAAAATTGACCTAGTCAACTTTAAAAAAAATCCTAATTGATAATTAAATCAATTAATTGAGACATTCTAGATGATTTACGCAAAGGTGATGCGGGGACCATGGATCCATGAAATCAAGCTCCAATAAGTTACCATGAATTTATTTACGAATAATTTCACTACCTTATTAATTCCTCGTGACTCCACTATAGACTTGGAATTGAACTCTTGAATTCATAGAACGTATTTTCCAAAGCATAAATACGTTATCCATTGTTATAACCATTACAGTTAGTCAATCCTCTATCAATGACTTACTAACAAGCTGGGTGAAAATTACCGTTTTACCCCTCATCATTATTTTATCCTAAACTCCCACTAAGTTCCTTATAAATGATATTTCCGTGAACTTAATCACAGAAATGAGATCTCAATCATTTAACCTTTTGAACAAAGCAATTAAGGAAATCATCTTTTCACTTCTCATACAGAAGTTATAGATTTCATATCTATGAATAATACTCCCACTCAATTTCATTACTAAATCTCCAAGATGTAAGTATGGGCTAGACCGTAGGGTAAGCTGGTAACGAACAAGTCAAAAGATTTAAATAATATAATTAGCAGAATATTATCACTCAGAATTAAGATCGACTTAACCTATGGTCAACGTTGTGATATTGATTAGATTCGATAACAACGATACTTATTTATCAATCAATAATCAATATCGGTCCTAGTCCGATGTAACCAAATACATCCGATCATATCTACTTGGTCAATGCCTTGGACAAGACATCACACTCCTAATGTGTAAGTAGATCATATCGTAGATTTCCTAATCAGTGAAAATCCAATGCACTGATCTAATCTAGGACTTGTTCTTTTGAACATATAATTACAACTATAATCCACTGTGACCTAGTCACCATAATTGTAACTATCCATATGTTCAGGATTTTATGAATGTTTGTATTAATTGAATAAACATGTAATAAAACAAGCGAACAATGCAATTGAATAAACAAAATGATTTCTACTTCTTTTATTGATAATAATAACGTGTTACATAAGAAAAATGGTTTTATTAAGGGCATAAAACCCAACACCTATATCTGTTCAGGCAGAACTGGAATGTAGCGACACCCATGTACTTTAAACAATTAACAAATTACTGGCATAGTGGTAAGGATGCTTCTGCCAAGAGGTATGACTAGCTCGAGGCCCTGAGACCATATACACTTTGGTGCGACCTCTACGTATCCTGACAAAGACGGACGAGGAGGTCCTCCCCAATCCTATAGTTTCTCATGATGTGCTCCAGGGCATTGGGATGCTTTAATAGGCTGACAATGTTCTCCGCTTCAAATCTCGCTGCCGTGTATCGTTGGGTAGGATGAAGGATTAGAGTTATATTCGCCTCCTCCTTTGACATGGAATAGGCTCTTTGTGCTAGTCTCTCCGCCATCAGAGCAACTTCTCAAACCACTAGCATTTGTGCTTGTGCCTGGGCTGGTTCCCATCTCTCCTCTGGTTGACAAGCGTTTCCTCGAGCAGTTTCAACTCTCCCTGCCAAATGTGTAAAAGCCTTGCTGGTGTAGTTCGTGGAGCTCCTCAGAAATCTGAAACAAAAGCCAAGCAGCTAGCACTTTGACCCAAGGAAAATGGCCTAAGCCCGAGAATACACTAAGACAACTGCTCGGGGATTGGAGATGGTGAATTTGTTATAAGGGAAATGAGTATTCTCGAAACCCTAAATTAGCTCATGAAGACACCACTGGAGACTCAAGAACATCACTAGAATTTGGGAATTTCCCAGAAAGCGATTGATTGTCGAACAATGCAAAATATTCCAGAATGCACGAACAGTCATTTACAGCTAGTTTTGACCCCAACAGAGACTCAAAATAAGGCTAAAAGAGGTCAAAATAACCTTTAAAATCCTAACCTTTACACTAGCCTAAATAGAAAACTAGAAAAATTATAAGAACGAATACCAAAAAAGAATTGTATAATGAGAACTTACTCGATATGTAACACATGTACATGCTAAAGCGAGTCCAAACGTGAAAATACTTCATCCGATTGATCTAGAAATATCTATATTCCCTCCAACCTTCCAGAATCGATGACGAAAGGTTACTAGATTTGATTAATGAGCTCTTGGCGAAGTGTGGTTTTTCTAGCTTTGGAAGTGGAAGAGTTTAGAACACAAAAGGGGAATGTCAATGGAGGAAAATTTTGAATATATACTAGTGTGTGTGGATCGGAAGCAACCTAATCACAGTCGTTGATCTCCTAGGGAGTAGGTACTCAAGCGTGATCCAACGGTCACACTTTTCAAGGCATTGATCATGATCAAAAAGAGTGAAAGGAAGTCTCGGGTACAGAATAGACGTCTTAAGCACGTAAAATACACCTCATTAAATGACATCGATTGGAGGACCCAAAAATAAGGAGTCAAGACATGGTGTTAACTATTTAGAGGTGTCAGGCCTCAAGGATGCCCAATCGTACCCCCATAATTACTCTCCTCGATCAAAGTCTCAACTTTCTGAGGACGAGTGAAGACATCGGGGAAAATATTTCGCGAAAGTTGATTGAGTCTCCTGGATATTTCTCAGAGCTTCATGGGAGGTAAGCCTTACTTCAATCACAGTTCACCACCGCTGGTGGAGTGTGTCCTCGTGGAAATGTTACTTCTCAAGGACCATGTTCAATGATAATGCTCTAAGTTTCAGTCAAGGTCATCTCCTCAATGCATTTCTTCCAGGTCTACGAGAAGCCTCTTGCGCATTTGGAGAAGGATTGTCAGGTGTCAATTATAGTGACACTGGACCACAAGCAATCATGTGATATTTACTATTACCCTGATCGTGGTTTTGATCTCTTAGAAGCGATAAGAAGAATGTCTCACAGCACTACCTGACTTGGAAAAACATGTTGCTACCCTCATGACACTTTCAGGAGAGTGTTGCCCAATAAAGTAAAGGGATTCGTACCTCGTATTGGGCTTACTGACTTACGCAGGGGTCCACTAGCGCATTAACTTAATGAATTTATCATTTATTGTACATTTAAGTCCCCATTAAGAGAAGATAATTGTAATTAGCCCTCATTATAGAACTAATTATCCTCAACCATCTATAAATAGGGATATGGCACACTTTGTAATGGATTTTTAAATGATTTCTTATTTTCAGAGTATTGCAAAAGCACTACCTGAAAACATCCATTAAAGCTTGACATGTGCATGCTTTAAACCTCCTAAATACAAGTGACTCTTGGACTAGGGTTAATTTATAACCTGAACCACGTAAATTCCTCTGTCTCAATCTCAATTTTTCTTTATGCTTTATTTAATTAGATTTTAGCGAAAATGCTACTCAAAATTTTAGTGCTACCATTGAGAACTTAAGGAAAACTTTGAATTTCAACAATTGTATCCATTAGAAGAACCTCCCTAAAGAAGTTCCCCCCACCGCTCGTAGTGGGAGGAGAGCCCAGTCGACCACCTCCACCAGTTGATCCAGAGAAAGCAGATAATGACGGCTATGATGGCAAAGATGGGGACGACTACTACGAAAGTGAGTACTTACAGTCGTACCACACGGAGGAGCCACCAGTAGTAGTAGCCCTTAGAAGCCAAGTTGCCTCCCAAAAACAGGAGATGGATGGTCATAAGGGTAGCATTTCCACCTTACAGGAGGTGGTTAATGCCATGAAGGCAACTTTGGAGGCTAGAAAGCTGCAAGTGTACCCTCAGGACGAAGTACCACCTAGGCAGCCAGCTGGTGTGCCACCTGCACACCCAGTAGGACTGCCACTTGTGTAAGAGCAAGTGTGCCCCTGTGCACCCCTCCGACGTAGCGCAGGAACATCCAACTGGCATGCCACTTGTGCACCCAGCTGGAGTACCACTAGTGGCTTTAACACCCAAAGAGGAAAAGTCTAAGGCACCACAAAGGCATAGGAGAACACGTCGGGCTTCCAAGGCCTTCGATGTCACGAGAAGGGCGTATGACTCCGAAGAGGCCCACAGGGTTTGAGGAAACCGCTAGGCCCCAGCATCCGTAGAGCCTGTGGCCTTCCGTGCAGGTGCGCTGCGACTATCCTTATCAGGATTGGAGAAGGGATTTGTGCCCTTATAGTGTATTTCTATATAAACGATTACTGTTATTTAAATAAAGTTCATATTTTGCACTCATATTTGTATTTAGTTATACATGTTATTTATCATGAAGATCCAATATTATTGATGTGGTCTTGAATTAAGTATATGTATGTTGATATATATATACACAAGAGGATTTAATTCAAGATAATAATATAAAAACTCTAGGTAATCACTAAATAAAGTCAGAGTTTTATTCAATAAAAATTATGAGTACGGTCTATCTTCTGTTTAAGATAGAAAAATTTATTCGGGTTGTTAAGTGTAGTGACACAAAGAGATAGAGGTGTCGTATACAATATAGATTGTATAGGTCTGGAACATGATGAATGAAAGAACTTCTGATAATCTCTGGTAAAATATAGAAGTTAAACATTCATCAATTGATGGTCGTTTGAGACTTGACTTCAATCCTGAAGTAAGTAATGAACTCATATTCGTGCTTTTATGACTATTGACTTATCAGGTAATGTTCAATATTCCTAGACCGAATTCTTGATATCCCGGAGTCGTAGAACTACAAGTGGCTGGGAACATACTTCACAAATATGGAATTTGCTCCTTTCTTAAAAAAAAAGTAGAGTAGTTATTCCTTTTAGTGTTGATTCGGGGCTTGAACATAGAGCGCTCAATTTCTATTACAGAACATAAATTTCATTCTATAATTAAATTTATAGAATAATGTTCATTAAAGGATCAATAGAACTAATTGATAAAGACATAATTAGAGAGGTTAATGGACATTAAGACCTAGCTTTAATTATGAACACATAGCAGAGGGTCATAACTTATGTAATGACTAAATCAATGGACGACTTTATAGTTATAGCTTCTAATAATATAAGATTGCAGTTTTGAGAGTTCAACTATGAATTTCTAGTGGAATAATTCCTAGTTAATAAATTAATTAATTGAATTAAGAGTTAGTGAAATTAATTAAATTATTGGAGCTTAGAACTACAGATCCTTACTATCCCCATACTAGCTCGATAACACAGAGGTAGGATTTTGGTATTAAAAGGAAATAATTAAAAATAATAAAGTATTATTTTTTTAATCTCACAAATTATTATTATTTGTGAAATAATATTTAACGACAAATAAAATTAGTGATAATATAGTAATTTTTTTTTTTTGTAGAAAATTAATTTAATCATATTTAATTTTGTAGTATAAATGTGTACTATATAAAATAATATGATAAAGGCCCAACAAATAACATTTTATAGAGAGAAAATATCACAAGGCCAAAGCCCTGTAGTTGGCTCCAACCACAATCCAAATGGATTGTGGCCCACGCATAGGCCCAATGAGATTAAGGCTAGGTCTTCTTTCTATTTTTATATAAATAGAATATAATATCAAATGAGAAGTAAAGACATTAGATGCATTCAACATTATTTGGCCAAGACAGAAAAATAGAGAACTTTGTTCTCTGTGTATTGTGAGAAGAATACTCACTCATATGTTGAAATTCAAAAGTGTGTTCTTGTGTATCCTTTCAAATAGCATAGACATTCACTTATCTCCTTCTCTTTGTGCGAGTGATAGTATGGAAGATGGTGGGTTAGGAGGCTAAGACGTTATTTATTTGATTTACACATGTTCTACATCTAGGAAAGGTATTTGTAAGTTTCTATTTTATTCATATTTATGTCGTATGATAAAGATCTCATTCTAATTATGATTCTTAGAGTGATTCGTTTTATGCTTTAATAATTATTATTATTGCATTTAAATGTTATCTCATGCTTCTGCTGCACTGTCAATCACATGATCAAAAAACCTACAATTTGTTCATAGTTCTTAACAAAGAGAACTCGGTCAATACCCTAATGTTTAATTATATTGTACGATTGGTAACATGTTGATATGATCATTTAACATGTCATATAGAATATGAACGTTCACTCATTGCATCATTTGAATGGCATGCTACATATAAATGCTAATTTTTTATTAACATGTCTCCTAGGATAGAAAAGTAGTATAGTTGTTTTTCTACCATTGATGGATACAAATAATGTGAATTAGATTTAAGTAGTTAAATTGGGTAATGTCTTATTAATAGCATGTCTAGATTACCTTAATATGTTTTAGGGTTATTAATTAGTTTAATACCCAGGAAACCCTTGTCGCGTGTCAGGCGTGGCAGGTGCGTGGTAGCTTTGGCTCAGCTCAACTTTCTTGGCTCGAAAGGAGTGCAGAACATAGACACGTGTCATGCAAAGGTGGCCTCGATTGGGCTCGGGTTGGTTTTGGGCCTAGTTCACCTTCAAAAATGCCACTTTTTCATCATTTCTTTAATTATAATTCTTTCTTTCTTCTTTACTTCTCTTTGTGTCAAAGTACATTTTATTTCCTAAAAATTGAACACAAATTAAATTAAAATTAATATTTTTAGATATATAATATATTACCATAAATCAATGAAAATATTAATTAAAACTTAATAAATTTTAAGCTTTAAAACTAATAAAATGATATTTTTGAGCACTAATCACAATAAACTGATATCGTCCAATAAACTCCGTCAACGATGCCAAAAATTGATATCGCCCAATAAAATCCTAAGCGGTCGTAGTAGTAAATGGGCTATGTCGTATCCACAGAGAGGCAAACACAATTAAAGATTAGATTAGTAAATAAAAGATAACAATAAAATAGAACTGAAGAGATGGATTTCGAGAAATTAAAATGATACATTAGTGAAAGTGATCAGATAAAGTGCATGGCAAGGTAGAGATGCAGTGTTGTAAAACCTATTCTAATATTGATATAAATTCAAAACATAGTGCAATTCTACACCATCAATTGCAACTGCAAGATGTATATGTTAAGAGTACAAATTAATTAATCTAGATTAAATTGAATCTAACTCCTAATTTCATAGCATATGATATTATATATCCAAGAGCGACAAAATACCACTACAGAATGCAGTAAAAGACATAAATTAACAATCTAAGTTACATAAGAAAAACATGATTGAACTTATGTAAAAGATGCTAAATAATTTTAGAAACAAAATTCGAAGATGAGAAACAAAATAATTAATGAGATATGGAAATGAAGCATATGAAGAATCAATTTCACTATTGAGAATGAGAAGTACAACAACTACACTCTAACCTCCCCAATATTTCGAAAATAGTTCACTCATTTTTGTCACCTAAAACAAGCAAAACTAAGCTAGAAGTAAGAAAAGAAACAAAATAACATAGTGTCTTATTCCACTCTAAAATCTGATGATTTACACTAGTTTTGGTTCTCTATTCATAGAGAAAATTTTGCTCCAAAGTGGGTATTTTTGTGCATTAAAAAGTGACTTCAAAATCTTATGCGAAATGAGACAAGTGGGACACGTGTTGGGCTCGGATTGGCTTTGGAAAAATGTTGCTAGTGGAGTGGGGGATAGCTGGGCAATGTGGAACATTGTGGTTGGCTCAGTAGGTTGGTGTTGGGCAATGGGGGACAGCTACCAGGCGAGTGGGACGTGTGGCATGTCTGGGTTGGCTCGGCAAGCTGGCGCGTCAGGCAGTGGCAGCAACTGGCAGGCACGCGTCAGGTACGTGTTAGGCATGGCAAGTGCATGGCAGCTTCGACTCAGCTCGACTTGATTGGCTCAGAAGGAGTGCAGAACGCGAACATGTATCATGCAAAGGTGGCCTTGGCTGGGCTCGGCTTGGTTTTAGGCCTAGTTCACCTTCAAAAATGTCACTTTTTCATCATTTCTTCAATGATAATTCTTTTTTTCTTCTTAATTTTTCTTTGTATCAAAATACATTGTATTTCCTGAAAATTAAACACAAATTAAAATAAAATTAATGTTTTCAAATATAAAATATATTACAATAAATCCATGAAAATATTAATTAAAACTTAATTAATTTTAAACTTTAAAACTAATAAAATGATATTTTTGAGCACTAATCAATAGTTTAGAATTAATTAGTAATTGTTAGTAATTATTCTAAATTCTGTAATCTTAGAATTTTAAGAGTTAAAATTTGGATTGCATAAGTGATTTAGACTTAATAGTAAAATTTTGGAAATAGTAACTCAGTAATTAAATTATTAGATATTTTAATAGAAATTTTTTTCTTTATAAAATAATGAATGGGAGAAGGTAATAAGGAACTATAACCTACAGTCTCTACTATTGGTTGAAAAACGTTGGTTCTAGTCAGGGCCTCAATGTAACACCCTACTGCCTTAGAGCCATTACTATGCGATTTTAAAATGTGCTATTTGCTCGCTACTCGAGGTATTTGACGAAAAAGTGTGATTAAATCGGGATAAAGACTAATTTAATGAAAATTAAGTATAATAGGTTTGGACATCCATTAAAGTTATAAAAGTGATACATTGGGACATAAATACTGTTTCAAAATGTATTTACAATTCAAACGTTAAGGTACAATCGACCTAAGCGACAGAGTTAAATGTTTATAACATGTCCCTCAAAACAAGCACAGTCATGGTGGCCAGGTAGGCCGAACATGTACGCGCCGCTCCAAGCCCTCCAACTCATGCTTGGTCAGCCTTTCATTTTCCCTTTCCTACACCATAGAGCACCCATGAGCCAAGGTCCGACAAGAAAACTCGACACAGAGCATATGACAATTCAATTCAATAAATGCATAACTTTAAATAGATAACATACAATTCACATAACGACTTTTGTCAACCCAAGTGTTTTACCAGGCACTGGGTTCGCGGTCTTCATGGAACGGGTGAGCATATCACCCTAGATGGCCATGCCATGGCGATCTACATTCAGCAAGCTTGTTGCCGTCCAGCCTGCATTCAACATGCTTATCACAGTTCCTAGCCTCTATCGACCCCGACCTTCGATGGTCGATCATAATCATGAAAACATAGCATAACAATTATAAATATTCACACACAACATTAAACACAAATAATCAGGCCATGCCCTGCTCTACGGGCACAAATAATTTTCTTACCATTAGTCCAAGCATGAGTTAAATATAAATGACCCTCGAGCATGATCCTGTCCTGAGCCCTAGAGATAACGTCAGTGATGAATTGTGCTCTCCTAGCTGCAGATAACCCAAGCCTAGCTCAAGCTTTCAATCCTCCCAATTTTTTAGCCTTTTCTCCTCCAAATTCCAAAACCGCTCCAAGTGCAAAGAAAGAGAGAGAGAAATGTGATAGAAAGAGAGAGAGAAGAGAGCCGAGAGTGTTCTTAGTGCTTTGCTTCTACTAGGTTCTGAGTATATCCTTCCTTAGGCTAGAAAATGACCAAAATACCCCTAGTCACTCTTAGGTTCCTTAGTTCCCTCAAGGGGCAAAGTGGTCATCAACCACCACTTCTCACTAATCTCCAAACTATCTCATAATTCTCCAATTAATTCCAACATCCCAAATAATTTTTCCTTTACCTGATAAATCTCAATAATTTACTAATTTACCAAAATACCCCTAGGCTCACCCCAAGCCGGGTATTTGACCCCGTTATGACTAAATCACTACTTGGCTCGCTAGGAGCATCTCGTGCCGAATAACTCATATATATCTCCACAATATTGTGGTCTCAAACGCATCACACACACATAATCACATTTATGCCCTCAACTTGCCAAAATTACAAATATGCCCTTATTAACAAGAACAGGCCCACAAGCATATTTAATTCTCCTAAACATGCATATATAGTCATATAATTATTTAGTTCAAGTAATCACATACGGATACACACATATCACAATTAACCACGTAATAACATAATTAAAATCAATTATTGTCCTCTTGCCATGCTAATCAAGGCACCAAGCCTTATTAGCAAATTTGGGACGTTACAACTATCCCCTTCTTGCAAAAATTTCGTCCTCGAAATTTACTTGAATAACTCGGGATATCGATCCCGCATATCAGACTCTAGCTCCCTAGTTGCCTCTTCCACTTTGTTGTTTCTCCACAACACTTTCACCAAGGCAATGGTCTTGTTCCGCAAGACTTTGTCTTTCCAGTCTAGGATCTGAACCGGCTTCTCCTCATAAGACAAATCTTGATCCAGCTCCAGGTTTTCATAACTCAACACATGTGTAGAATCTAATACGTACTTCCAGAGGATGGACACATGAAATATATTATGAACCCCTGATAAAGCTGGAGGCATAACTAATCTGTAAGCTACCTCCCCAACCTATTCTAGAATCTCAAAGGGGCTAATAAACCTAGGACTCAATTTGTCTTTCACTCCAAACTGTTTCACTCCTCTCAATGGAGAAACTCTGAGAAACACATAATCACCGACTTGAAGTTCTACCCTCCTACGTTTCAAGTCTATGTAACTCTTTTGTCTACTCTGGGAGACGAGCATCTGAGATCTAATCTTCTCAATTTCTTTGTTAGTCCTCTAAACGGCCTCAAGACCTAAGTACTTCCTCTCACCCGTCTCATCCCAATGAATGGGCGATCTACACTTCCTCCCATACAACATTTCATACGGAGCCACTCTGATAGTCGCCTGATTATTGTTATTATAAGAAAACCCAATCAAAGGGAGATACTTATTCCAAGATTCCCCAAAGTCCAGCACACATGCCCGTAACATATCCTCCAGTATCTGAATTGTCCTCTGAGACTGTCCATCTTTCAGAGGATGATAGGTAGTACTGAACCGCAATTTCATGCCCATAGCCATTTGTAATCTCTCCCAATACTTAGAGGTGATGGTGGGGGCACTGTCGGACACTATCGACCTCAATGCCCCATGGAGTAGCACAATCTCCTTCACATACAGCTCAGCATACTACTCCATTGTATAAGTTGTTCTAACATGCAAACAAGGGGTGATTTGGTGTACCTATCAACAATCACCCACACATAATCATGTTTCCCCACTGTCTTCGGCAATCCAACCATGAAGTCCATGGTGATATCCTCCCACTTCAACTCTGGAATCCTCAAAGGCGGCAGCAACCCTGCTGGCCTTTGATGTTCAGCCTTCACATGCTGATAGGTTAAACACTTGGCCACATATTCCACTACGTCCTTCTTCATCCTTAGCCACCAATACAGAGTCCTCAAGTTTTGGTACATCGTCGTACCTAGATGTAGAGAATAAGGAGTGGTATGAGACTCATCCAGAATCTCTCGTTTGATACTGGACTCCATCGGAACATAAATCTGACCTTTATACTTCAGTAGATCAATCTCAGAAATAGAAAACACTCTAGCCACTCCGGCTAGGACATCCTCTCTATGTTTCCTCAACTGAGGATCCTCCTTCTCTGCTTCTCTAATCCTCTCAAGGAGCATGGATTGAAGAGTGAATTTGGCTAGCTAACCAACTACCAATTCGATTCTCGCTCTCGTCCTCTCTTGAGCTAACTTTTCTGATATTTGTCTTGAACTAAACAACTGCCTTGGGCCCCTCTGACTCAATGCATCGGCCACCACATTGGCCTTTCCTGGGTGATGCAAGATCTGACAATCGTAGTCCTTCATCAACTCTAGCCAACGTCTTTGGCCCATATTCAGATCCTTCTGAGTAAAGAAATACTTTAAGCTTTTATGGTCGTTGTATATTTTGCACTTCTCTCCATACAGATAATGCCTCCATACCTTCATTGTGAACACCATCGCTGTCAGTTCCAGATCATTCGTGGGATACCTCTGCTCAAACTCCTTGAGTTTTCTAGAATCGTAGGCTATCACCTTCCCAACGTGCATCAATACACTTCCCAAACCCTGCCTCAAGGCGTCGCAGTAGACCACAAACTTCTCCTTGTTTGATGGAAGACTCAATATCGGAGCGGTGATCAGTCGCCGCTTAAACTCCTTAAAATTATTCTTACATATATATGTCCAGACATACTTGGTCTTCCTATGCGTTAGCTTAGTGAACGGTGTGGCTATTCTGGAGAATCCCTCAACAAACTGTCGATAGTACCCCACTAATCCCAAGAAGCTTCTTACCTCTGGTACACTGCTCGGTATCGGCCAATCTCTCACTGCCTCAATCTTCGCTGGTTCCACTAAAATCCCTTCCTTACTCACAATGTTGCCCAGAATTGCTACTTGGGACAACCAAAACTCACATTTACTGAACTAGGCATATAGTCTATGCTCCCTCAGCCGTTGTAGTACCAAACAAAGGTGTTTCTCATGCTCTGTTTCTGATTGAGAATACACCAGTATGTCATCAATGAAAATGAAAAAAAAAACTTATCCATGTAATCCCTGAAGACCCTATACATCAAGTCCATAAACGATGTTGGGGAATTGGTTAATCCAAAGGACATGATAAGGAATTCATAATTTCCACACGTCGTACAGAATGCAGTCTTTGGTATGCCCTCCTCTTTAAACCTTAACTGGTTGTAGCTTGACCAAAGGTCAGTCTTAGAGAACATTGTCTTCCCTTGTAGCTGATCAAACAAGTCGTCGATCCTGGGCAGTGGATAATTATTCTTGATAGTCAGCTTATTCAGCAATCAGTAGTCGATGCACATTCTTAAGGATCCATCCTTCTTCTTGACAAACAACACTGAAGCATCCCATGGCTAAAAGTTAGATCTAATGAATCCTAGATCCCATAACTCCTACAACTAAATCTTCAGTTCCATCAATTCTGTTGGAGCCATCCTATAGGTGTCCTTGATACTGGCTTCGCCCTGGCGCAAACTCTATAAAAAAAAATCGATCTCTAGGTGTTGGTGGCAACCCTAGCAGGTCTGCTAGGAATACATCAGGAAACTCACACACTAGTCTGGTCTCATCTGGTCCAACTGAAACGATCCTAGAGGTATCTATTATGTTCGCTAGCAATCCTATCCAACCTTTTTGCTATAGGTCTCTAGCCTTCAGTGCAGAAATCATAGGTACTCGTGGCCCACTTACTGTCCCCACAAACACAAAGGATTCCCCCCTTCTAGTTCAAAAGTTACTATCCTTCACTTGCACTCTCTTGTCACCCCATACTTTGATATCCAATCTACTCCCAAAATCATATCAAAGTCATCCATCACTAGTTCAATAAAATCCACCGACAACTCCCTACTGTCTATCTCTACTGGTAATGCTCTAACCCATCTCCTAGAGACTACCAGTTGCCAGTTGGCAACAAAGTCCGGAATCCCCTAACATACAAATCACAAGGTCTACACAAATGGTCTATCACCCTAGCCAGATACAAATGAATGAGTAGCTCCTGAATCAATCAATGCAATAAGAAATTTGACCTATCGCGACTGAGGGACTAGCCTCAGCCTCAGTCTGGCTCAAAGTAAACACCCTAGCTAGAGTGAGGTTGTCAATCCTCTTGGGTTCTTCCTTTCTGGCTTGTGGACAACCCTTCCCCAGGTGACTGACACTCCCACAGATGAAGCATGTTCTGACTCTACAAACCCCTAGATGTCGTCGCCTACATCGTGGAAATTTTGGGAAGCTTCAAAAGTTCTTTCCCCTGCCTTGACGGCCACTAAGAGCACCCCATGCCCTCCTATCTGTACCAGGAGGAACAAAAGAATCTGAGGCCTTTCTCTTCTGCTCACTGGGGCCACTACCCTGGCTAGAACTAGTGAAAAGAGGCACTAATGTCCGAGCATCGCAACTAGTGGTTCCTTCTCTCCATATCTGATCTTCTGCCCCCTTAGCTTTAAAGGCTTTCTCCACTATTTGAGCAAAAGTGGTAGTCCTTGGATCCAGTATTATCTTAACATCACAGGCTATCATCACAGTAAATCCCCATACAAAACAATCCCTTCGTGCCATGTCTGTAGGCACCAAGTTCGGCACGAACTTGGCCAACCAATCAAACATCAAGACATATTCTATGAAGGTCAATATGTTATGAGTCAGATTATTCAACTCATCCACCTTCGCAGCTCGAACTGAAACACTGTAGTATTTCTCATTGAACACATCCTTGAACTCATCCCATGCCATAGTAGTCACATCCCTCCTTTGGGATACGGCTTTCCACCAGATGCGGGTGTCATCCCTCAACATGTAGTTGACACAAGCCACGCTCTCATTTCCTTCCACCCTTATGAAGTCCAATATGGAAGAAATCATGTTCATCCATTGCTCTGCTCGCAATGGGTATGGACCGCCCTCAAAGGTAAGAGGGTGCTTCTTTCTAAACTTGTGATACAAAGGTTCCTACCTGATCTCCATCACAGGCTGGGTTGGCACTGGTGTCACAACCTGTGGAATTTTTAACCCAACATCCCAAGGAGGGGCCTGCTACCTCATTTCACAGAGTTCATATTCATTTCTTTGTAGTCTAGCTTGCATTTCTACAAATATTTGCTGTCAATTTTATGGGGCAGGTGGAGGGTCCTGACCCTATTTGTCTTCTTCAGCCATATTTTCGCGGAGTCTAATCGAACGCTGAGTCATAACTTCAATATGACTACAATCAATGACGTCGCACATCAGGCACGACAACAACATCCAAAAAAACCACCTCCCAGACCAATCAGTCAAACACAACAATCAAATCACCACAATGCACACATAGCATAAACATATAACAATCAAAGGGGACATGCTCTAGCATCATATATATACATATATATATTCATTATGCTCTATCTATCAAGGAGTTAATCAGGTAATTCACTTAATACCAACAAACCCTGAGGCAACCTTGTCTCTGACAGCGAGCGTACATGTTTGGTCAATCTCTAGGAACCATAAATTTGATAAACTCTGATACCAAGTTGTAGTGCCCTACTACCTTAGAGTCGCTACTATGTGATTTTAAAATGTGTCATTCGCTCACTAATCGAGGTCTTTGACTGAAAAGTATGATTAAATTGGGATAAAGACTCATTTAACAAAAATTAAGTGTAATTCAAAAGTTTAGGTACAGTCGATTTAAGCGACAAAGACAAATGTCTATAACATGTCCCTCAAAACAACCCTAGCCCTAGCGGCCAGGTAGGCCGAACATGTACGCGCCGCTCTATGCCCTTCAACTCATGCTTGGTCGACCTGTCCTTTTCCCTTACCTGCACTATAGAGCACCTGTGAGCCAAGGCCCAACAAGAAAACTCCATGCATAGCATATGAAAGTTCAATTCAGTAAATGCACAACATTAAACAGATAATAGACTATTCACATAACATCCTATGCCGACCTAGGTGCTTTACCAGGCACTGGGTTCGCTGTCTCACCGAACAAGTGAGCACAACACCCTAGATGGCCATGCCATGGCAGCATGCATTCAGACTGCTTGTTTCCGTTCAGCCTACATTCAGCATGCTTATCACAATTCTCGATTTTTGCTGATCCCAGCCACCGCAAATCCCGACCTTCGCCGATCAATCATAATCATGGAAACATAGCATAACAATTATAAATATTCAAACACAATATTAAACAAAAATAATTGGACAAAAATACCCCCTAGTCACACATAGGTTCCTTAGTGCCCTCAAGGGGAAAAGTGGTCATAAACCACCAATTCTCACTAATTGCCAAACTCTCTCATAATTCTTCAATTAATTCCAACATCCCAAATACTCATCAAATAATTTTCCCATTACCTGATATACCCCGGTAATGTACTAAATTACCAAAATACCCCTAGGCTTACCTCGAGCCAGGTATTGGACCCCGTTATGACTAAACTACTACTTGGCTCGTGTGGCGTCCCAAATTTACTAATAAGTCTTAGTGCCTTGATTAGTGTGTCGGGAGGGCGATAATTGATTTAATTGTGTTATTACGTGGATTAAATGATTACGTGATTAGAAATGCATGTTTAGTTGCATTAAATATGCAAATTGGCCAATTTTGGTTAATATGGGCATATTTGTAATTTTTGCCCGTTGAGGGCATAAATTTGAATTATATGTGTATTGTGCATGAGAGAAAAATATTGTGGAGATTTCTTTGTGATGTGTTATCTGAGACGGTCCTAGGGAGCAAAATAGCGAAATTGTCACAACGAGGTCGTATACCCTGGTCAGGGTGAGCCTAGGAGTATTTTGGGAATGTAGTACATGCTAAGGATTACAGGTAGATATTTAGTGGGTATTTAAATATGTCGGGGGTTAATTGGGGATTTATAGGAACACTTGCGGAATTAGAGGGATGAGGCAAATGACGGGATTTCCCTCAGAGGAATTTAAGTGACTAAGGTTAGCATAGAGGTAATTTAGTCATTTGAAGGCTAAGGGGTAGACTTAGACTAGGCTTGGAATTCCATAACTCACCATAAAGAAAACTATCCTCAGCCTTATCACTCTTTCTCTTCGACTTTTTCCCTCCATTTGGTATGCTTGGGATCTTGGTGAAGCTCTTGGAAACCTTTGGAGATTTGGCGAATTCTTTGGGAAGCTGGTTGAGAATTGAGGCTGGGGACTTGGGAAAACAATCTTGGAAGAAATCTGAGGTAGCTGAGGGTTGAAATTTACTATTAAGGTAAGCTCAAATTCAGTTTTTTATTCAAGTATTTGGCTGAGTTGAAGGTTTTGCTTAGGTTCAAACTTTCGACTGGTTTTTAGGTTTTGAAGATATTATGATATGGTTTTTGAAGTGTTTATACTAACTAAGTTTCCTAGACACGAATTCTTGGGTTAATTCTAGGTATACGGGCTTCATTGGGTGTGAATTAGTATGTTTGGCTGATGAAAACGTAGTGAAAATGCATGGGATTTCTGGGTTTCGAGGCTCAAGTCGCGACCCTGTTCTTCAGGCGCCTTAGCCCGTATGAACGAAGAGGCTTGGGAGCCTCTGAAATCGTCCAAGACCCGTGGTACAGGCTGAAGCGTGTCGCGGCCCATGTCCCCTTGAAGAGAGCCCAAGGCTTTCTAACTTGTACCGCGTCACGGCCCTAATGGGCTGGGCCACGACTCAAATAGGGGATTTTGGCCAAAACAAGGTTTTAAGCTTGGGAACCCAAATGTAAGGGCATGCGAAGGATTTTACTACCCGATTTAGTATAATTTGAGGTCCCGAAGGCTAGTGTATTAATCCAAAGTTCATAAATTGGTTAGGGCTTGATGGATGTCTATTTATTGATGTGTTGTGACTAGGTTTTACGTCAAGGCTCGGGATTAGGGGATGTGCTCAGGTTCTCATTAAGCAATCAGCTCGGGACACAGGTAAGAAAACTGTTTGTGCCCGTAGAGCAGGGCATGGCCCTATTATTTGTGTTTAATATGTGTGTGAATACCTGTAAATTTTATGCTATATTGTGCATGATTATAAATGAATGACAAAGGCCGAGAACAGTAAAGGTCGGGAACGACGAAGGTTGGGGATGGCAAGGGCCAGGATCGAAATTAAGCATGTTGAATGTAGGCCGCTAGGAAGAGACCCACTAAGGGTGTTGTACTCACTCGCTCGGTGAAGATCGTGAACCTAGTGCCTGGTAAAGCACCGGGATCGACATAGACCGTTATATGTTTAATCTACAATCTGTTTAAGCTGTTTATTACTGGATTGAATTGTGATATGCTATGTGTTGAGTTTAGTTGTCAGACCTCGGCTCACGGGTGCTCTATGGTGCAGGTAAGGGCAAGGGAAATGTCAACCAACCATGAGTTGGAGAGTGTGGAGGGTCGTGTGCATGTTTAGCCTACTTTGCTGCCACGGCCGCAGTTGTTTTGAGGAATTTACTGCAAATGGTTGGTTTTGTCGCTTAGGTTGACTATGTTGTAACTTTTGAATTGTAATACATTTTTGAAACAGTATTTTAGGATCCTAATGTATAACTTTTATGACTTTAATGAATGTCCAAATCTTTTATAACTAATGTTTGTCAATTGAATCTTTGTTTCAATTTAATCACATGGTAACAACTCTAAAGTAGTAGGGAATTACAGCTCGCTAGGATCGTCTCATGCCAAATAACTCAAATATATCTCCGTAATATTGTTGTCTCAAACACAACACACACACATAATCACATTTATGTCCTCAATGGGCCAAAATTATAAATATGCCCTTATTAACAAGAACAGGCCCACATGCATATTTAATTCTCCTAAACATGCATATCTAGTCATATAATCATTTAGTTCAAGTAATCACATATGGATACACACATATCACTATTAACCATGCAATAACATAAATAAATCAATTATTTCCCTCATGTCACGCTGATTAAGGCACTAAGCCTTATTAGAAAACTTGGGACGTTACACTTGAGATGGCTTTGCTTTTGTCCTCCCTATTGGAAGGTTTTTTGGCTAGAATTTTAACAGGTAGACCTCTTTGCGATAGGGTTTTAAGATGTATTCCATGTTTGACCTATCTTATCGACGACATTTTTGGGTTGAGTCAAGAAACCTGAAATAGTAGGTTACACTCACGAAAAATATATCGACTCTAGTTGGATATATTTTGTTTACCAAAATAATGGTAATTGTCGATTATAAAGATATGAGATATTTCTACATAATAACAAATGAGAGCATCTCGTTTTAACTAGCAAGTATTTTACCTATCCTATCGACGACACTTACTTCTGTTGGTAATCTCATCGTTGTACTTATATGAATATGTTTTTCCAAGCATGCATCATGCTTATTTTTTATTTCATTGTACGAATACTATGATTTATTGTGTATAAGTGTATGGTTGTATTTATTATTTTTCTTTTGTCTAGTTACAATAGTACAATGATTGTAGGAAACTCTCATATGTCAATTCTTGCTAATGAAAAATTACCTGGTAATATTAAAAGGTGGAAAAGTAACAAGAATCTATTGCAAATGAATGAGAACACAAGTCAGAAGCCTAGCATTAATAAAGGCAAGGGCAAAGAAGTGGCCTACTCCAACTACAATGGGCATTGTTCCCACTGTCATACATATGGGTATAGCAAGAGGAACTGTAGAAGAAACCTCAAGGAGTTAATGAACATATGGGAAAGTAAATATGATTTACTAGATACTGAGGCCTGCTTAGTGGAAAATAATTGTTATACCTAGATAGTTTATTCAGGAGCCACTAATCATGTTTGTGTTAGGAACGATTTTCCTAATACGCAACGGAAAAGTGGTGGAGTTGGTCCAATGTGCAACAAAAATTTTGTACCACATTTAAACTACCTTTAAATATGCAGATCCATTAATATACATACATTAATCGTTAGTAAGTTAATAATAGAAATCATACATCTTAAAGCCTATCAAGTGTCCTTGCTATCTTTTCGTAATTAGAACGATCTTCCTATCCAAGCTGTGTACTCACACCAAGATCTTCCAAAGCATTCTCTACACCTCAAGACGTGTGTGGGCACTTAGAGAATGAAGGATAGTTTATTTGTGATTCTACTTGATGTACTCAACACATGAGATCAAGAGAATAGGCCTGAGAATTGGTTCTTTATTTTTCAGAGAGAGAAAAATATCGTTCTATTTTTCAAAGAGTGAATAGACTCAGTTGTCTAAGATATCTTAGTTATCTGTATATTTTCTAATTAGTCATACTAAAAAGAAAATATTCAAATTTTAAAAATAAATCTGTAACCAACTTACAATTTACTTTTAAATTAATTAATTATTTTTATTAATGAAAATATCCAAAAACTAATTTTTTGAATTATCCATTAATTAATTAATTAAATAAATAAAAATGAAAATCATATCCTTCAAAAAATTAGTACACGCCACACACAGTCCATGGACTGTGTGTGCACGTATACCACCCATATTTTTAGGGATATTTGACTTTTCTATTTTTATTTAATTATTTATTCAAACTACTTTATCAGATAAGATCTAACAACCTGATAACTAATTCAAATTTAAATTCAAATTTAAATTAAATATCTTTTTAACTAATTATCAAATATAATTAATTATTTGAATAAATATTAATCTTTTACATTCAAATCCAATTTGAACTTATCAGATTATTTATTTCCCACTCAAATAAAAATATTTAATTAATTAAATCCAATATTTTTTAAAATAAATATTTAATTCATTATAATTTCGAAAATTATAATTAATTAATTATTTAATTAAAATTTGAAATTAATTTAATTATTTAATATAATTTCGAAAATTATACAATAATTAATTAATCACTATTATCATATAATTGCATATTTGGTCCGAAGAACAAATTTCTTCTTAAATAGGTCTTTAAACTATTTTTTCCTTCATATCAACTCTTACCTTGAATAGTATTCATAGAGTCGCTATGGGGACCTATGGACCTATAATTCCAAGCTCCAATAAATTTGAGATTATTAATTAAACTCTTTAATTAAATAATCTTAATTTATTAATCTCATGATTATTCAACTATAAATATGAGACTGCACTCTTGTAATTATAGACAATTCATTTACTGAGTACTTTATAATTATAAAGCGTCCATTGATATAATCATTGCATGCAAATTGACCCTCTAATAATGGTTCATAATTAATCAGGAATAAAATTACTGCTTTACCCTTTTAATTATCTCTTGTTTCCTTAAGTACCATTGGCTTTACTAGTGAAGGTTAATTCGTAACTTAATTATAAATTTGAGTTCAATAACCTTTCAGTCCCAAAAGTCAACCCTTAAGAGAACCATTATTCAATCTCTTACGATAAGGCATAGATTTCATATCTGTATACTATGTCCCTAGCCATTTACATTATGAGTTCCCAAAACAAAATTTTTTTGCAAAATCATCCTGCAGACCCTAACGAGTGAATCAAAGAACTCATATAACATAAACAGGAGTTCATAGTAACTTCAGGATTAAGAACTATTTGTATATGATCATCAATTGATATATTTAATTAATACTTCGAAACGGTATTTAACTAAGTATTAATAAACATATCTGGTCCAGTTCTATATAATCTCTAATATATAAAGCACCTTCACTAAAGTTTCCTACCACACTAGTGATCCAGATCTAGATCACATGTATTCATACTACTAGTGGGCCATACTTGCAGTAATTAATCTAAAGATTCCATAACTTTATTTTACTGCGAACTATTCAAGATCATTTATCTCAAACACAATCCTCCCATACACATACGTGTTTGAGATCACATATATGAACTTAGGAATTTTTCTAATATTTACATAATATTATCACAGAATAATATAGTCCATAAAGTATATGCATAACAAATTCAATTTATTTATTTATTTCATAAAACAATGTCTACTACATATTCTTCCAGGGAAATCTAGAGGAAGTCTATGTGTAATAAGATCTTAAATGTCTTCACTAATCAGTAATGAAATGTTCAAATCTTAACATCCAAAGCCTACACGACAAAGAGTACCTAAAGACGATACGTATATTTGGCACCTAAGACTAGGTCATATTAACTTAGATAGGATTCAAAGACTAGTTAAGGGTGGGCCTCTAAGTGAGTTAAAGGTCGGAGCTCTACTGGTTTGTAAATCATGTTTAGAAGTAAAAATGACCAAAAGACCTTTCTCATCTAATTGTGTTAGAGCCAAAGAACCTCATGAGTTCATTCACACAAACATCTGTTGTCTAATGAATGTACAAGCTTGAGGTGGTTATGAGTATTATGTCATCTTCATTGATGACTACTCAAGATAAGGTTATGTATACCTGATGCAAAGGAAATCAACATCTTTTGAAAACTTCAAAGACTTCCAAGAAGAAGTTGAATATGTGCTATGAAAAACTCTTAAAATTGTACGATCAGATCGAGGCGGGGAATACCTTGACAAGGAATTCAAAGATTTCTTAATAGAGATCTGAATTATTTCACAGCTCACTGCACCAGGTACTCCACAACAAAACAATGTAGCAAAAAGGCAGAATAGGACTTTGCTGGACATGATGATATCAATGTCCAGTTATTCATCATTGCCTCTATCATTTTGGGGATACAATTTACAAACTATTATATACATCTTAAACCTAGTTCCATCTAAGTCTGTAGCTAAAACACCCTCAAAATTGTGGACAGGTCGCAAACCTAGTCTGAGGCATGTGCGTATATGGGGATGTACAACACATGTTCTAAAAGCTAAGACCGAGAAGTTGGAACCTAGTTATGATACCCTAGAGGCACTATAGGAGGTTACTACTATAGTTCGATCGAAAAGAAAATATTTGTATTAAAAAATGCTACTTTCTACAAGAAGACTATATGAAGGACTTCAAACCTTGAAGTAAGGTTATACTCGAGGAGTTACTTGGTGATAAGATCACACCACAACAAACTTTAGAAGTTGGAACATAATAGACCACATTTCCAAACCAGGATGCTACAGTAGTCTGTCGTAGTATGAGGGTTGTAAGACAACCTTTTTGTTACACTGGATTCGGATAAGCACAAGTTGCGAATTCTGATGACAATGTTAATGGCTTGTTGACTTTTGGTCTAGCAATGAATGATATTGATAAGGAACAATGGCTTGAAGCTATGAATCTTGAGATGGAGTTGATGTACTCCAACTCAGTTTGTGAACTTGTAGATCCGCGTCAAGATGTAAAACCCATTTGGTGCAAATGGATATACAAGAAAAAGCGATGAGTTGATGGGAAAGTAGAGACTCTCAAAGCAAGGCTACTAGCTAAAGGCTACACACAGAAGGAATGTGTGGATTATGAAGAAACATTTTCTCTTGTGTCCATGCTAAAATCCATCTGGATCCTCTTATCCATTGGCAATCATTTTGACTATAAGATTTGGTAAGTGGACGTTAAAATGGCTTTCAAGAATGGCCACCTTGATGAAAGTATCTTTATGGTACAACCAGAGGGTTTCATAGAACTATGCAAAGAGAAAAAGGTTCATAAACTGCAAAGGTCCATTAATCGACTTAAACAAGTGTCTAGATCATGGAACATAAGATTTGATCAAGTTGTTAAATCTTATGGGTTTGATCAAAATGTCGATGAGCCTTGTGTATATGAGAAAATAGACAAAGACAAAGTGTTCTTTCTAGTTTTATATGTAGATGATATATTACTCATTGGGAATGATGTGAATAAATTATCTGATGTAAAAGTGTGGCTAGCTAACAAATTCCAAATGAAATATTTTGGAGAGGCAAGCTACGTTCATGGAATACGATTAATTTGTGACCGCAAGAAGAAGTTGTTGGCACTATCTCAAGCATCTTATATAGATAAAATATTTGCAAAGTATGCGATCCAGAACACCAAGAAGGGAAACCTTCCATCTCGTCATGGTGTTCACCTCTCCAAGAACCAATGTCCTATGATACCCTAAAAGGAAGAGGAAATGAGATGGATACCCTATGCCTCCACCGTAGGAAGCTTAATGTATGCAATGTCATGTACCAGACCTGTCATTCGCTACGTTGTGGGTATAGTAAATGGGTACCATTCAAATCCAGGATTCGATCACTGGACAATAGTCAAACAAATTCTCAAGTGTCTTTGGAGAACGAGAGACTATATGCCAGTATATTCCGGAGAGAATTTGACTCAAATCAGATATACATATTCTGACTTCTAATCCGACAAAGATTCTAGGAAATCTATGTCTCGATTTGTTTTCACACTTGAGGGTGGAGCAATTATATGGAGGAGTATAAAGCAAGCTTGCATTGCTGAATCCACCATGGAAGCAGAATACGTAGCTACAAGTGAAACGGCTAAGGAGGTTGTATGGCTTAGGAAGTTTTTGGGTGATCTGTAAATTGTTCCAGACATAGATAAACCAATTGTAATCTACTATGACAACAATGGAGTGGTTGCCAACTCAAGAGAACAGAGAATTCATAAGAAAGCCAAACATATAGAGTGTAAGTACCATCTCATAAGAGAGATAGTGCATATAGGGGATGTCATCATTCAGAAGATTTAAATCAGCAAACAACCATGTTGATCCCTTTACAAAGACGTTGCATGCTACTAGTTTTGATAGCCATTTCATAGATTTAGGATTATGAGACATGTGTCATCTACTTTAGGGAAAGTGGTAGATTTTTGGGATTTAAGTACTTAAAGCGTATTTCTATATGAACGATTACTATTAATTAAATAAATTTAATACTTTTCACTCATATTTGTATTTAATTATACATGTCATTTATCCTGAATATCGAATATTATTGATGTGGTCTCGAATTAAATAAATGTATGTTAATATATATATATACAAGATGATTTACTTCAAAAATATATATATAAAACTTGTCTGTAATCGCTAAATAAAGTGGGAGATTTATTTAATAAAGATTATGAGTGGGGCCTACAATATAGCTTATATAGGACTAGGACATGAGGAAAGAAAAGTTCAACATTCATAATCTTCGTTAAAATATAGAAGTTCAACATTCATCAATCGATGGTCGTTTGAGACTTGACCTCAATCCTAAAGTGAGTAATGAACTCCTATTTATGCTTTTATGACTTTTAACTTATCAGGTAATGTTCAATATTCCTACGACCAAATTCCTGATATCTTGGAGTCATAGAACTACAAGTGGCTGGGAACATACTTCACAGATATGGAATTTGCTCCTTACTTATATAAAAGAATATTAACTGTTCCTTTTAGTGTTGATTCAAGGCTTGAACATAGAGCGCTCAATTTCTGTTACAGAACATAATTAGAGAGGTTAATGGACATTAAGACCTAACTTTAATTATGAACAACTAGCAGATGGTCATAACTCATGTAATGACTAAATCAATGGACGACTTTATAGTTATAGCTTCTAATAATATAATATTGTAGTTTTGAGAGTTCAACTATGAATTTCTAGTGGAATAATTAATAGTTAATAAATTAATTATTATACCTAAGAGTTAGTGATATTAATTAAATTATTAGAGCTTAAAACTACAGGTCCATATTGTCCCCGTACTAGCTCAATAACACAGAGGTAGGATTTTGGTATTAAAAGGAAATAATTAAAAATAATAAAGTATTATTTTTTAATCTCACAAATTAATATTATTTGTGAAATTATTTTTAAAATATTATTTATGAAATAATATTTAACAGCAAATAAAATTGTATTGATAATTTTGTAAGATTAATTTTTTTGTAGAAAATTAATTTAATCATATATAATTTTGTAGTATAAATGTGTACTATATAAAATAATATGACAAAGACCCAACAAATAACATTTTATAGAGATAAAATATCACAGGGCCAAAGCCCTGTAGTTGGCGCCAACCACAGTCCAAATGGATTATGGCCCACGCATAGGCCCAATGAGATTAGGCAAGGCCTTCTTTGCATTTTTATATAAATAGTATATAACATCAAATGAGAAGTAAAGACATTAGATGAATTGCACGTTATTTTGTCAAGACAGAAAAATAGAGAACTTTGTTCTCTTTGTAATGTGAGAAGAACACTCTCTCATGTGTTGAAATTCAAAAGTGTGTTTTTGTGTATCCTACCGAATAGCATATACATTCCTCTGTCTCCTTCTCTTTTTGCGAGTCATAGTATGGAAGATGGTGGGTCAAGAGGCCAAGAGGCTATTTGATCTACATGTGTTCTATATCTACAAAAATTATTTGTATTTTTCTTTTTATTCAGATTCATGTTGCAAGAGAAAGATCAAATTCTAGTCATGGTTCCTAGATTTATTCGTTCTTATGCTTTAATAATTGTTATTATTGCATTTAAATTTTATCCCATGCTTCTGCTGCATTGTCAATCACATGATCACAAACCAACATTATTCCTTTCGTGCCTCACCAGCTGTTGCGATTTTTTTTTCTTTTATGATATGAAAGCGTACATCATCTTCAAGGAAGTCATATAATGATAAGTATTTAAATTGTCTCAACAATGTTTGCTTTAAGCTGAATATTATAAATTAACTCTAAAAAATTTGGGTTGTAAACAATTTGAATTGATGTGATTAATTAAGATTTACAACTACTTTAGAAAAATTAAATGAGCAATTTAAACTAAATTGAGAAATAGTCACTTTGTTAAATGAATTATGAAAATAGCTAGGAATACCAATTCCCTCTAAGTTGTAGTTCACTCCTAATGCTACAACAAAATACACAGCAAAGTTACTCTTGTAACTACGATTTTATCACAAATATACATGCCATCTTTCCAAATGCCCATGCTAAAGTTCTCATAATTAAATCCACATGTTCCTATGCTAATCCAATTTTAAATAAAAACTTAAGGGTTCACTAAAAATTAGGGTTCATTACTATCCCTAGCTTCAAAATAGTTAGTTCAAACTCAAAATAAATAAATAACCTTGAACATTCAACACCCCCGTTTCCATGAGTTCAAGAAGAGAAAAGAAATGCAAATTCAAAATAGGAAAAAGATTTAGAAAATCTTGCCCCAAATGGTAGAGAGTTCTCCTCCTATTCATCTTCCTCTTCTTCTTTCTCTTCTCTTCTCTCACGTTTTCCTCTTTTTCCTTCAAAATTTGTAGAACATGGTCTTCAATAGTGCTTGGGCGGTTGTTACCAGGTTGAAGAAGATGTGCGTTATCATTTAGGGCTTCCAAAATGGGTAGAAACCCTCTCCCTTCTCTCTCCATGTGGGGATCACCATCTTTTCCCTAAAAAAATCAATTCATTTCCACCTCCTCATCCAATTCACCATATAATTCGAACTCATTTAATGAGTTGCCAAGTGTGGATGACTTAAGTTGTTGATTGCACACACTTTTCTGCAGGAAAGTTGAAATGATGCTACAGCAAAGTTTCAGGATTTCAACTCCAAGATGCTTTCTTTGCACATTTTCCACCATGCTTTCCAAACATCCTTTATTTTTAGCCTTCAAAATAAATATCACATTTTTTAGTTCTTAATACAATTATTTTCCAACAACATATATCATTGATTAAAATAAATTCACAAAAAAATTAAAAGACAAATTGACTAAAACCACACACTAAGAACACAAACACATTACTTCACTTATATTTTTAACTTCAAAAGCTCATCACACCCCCAAACTTAAACCATTGCTCGTCCTCGAGTGATGACTCTAATACCTAACAAACACACAACAACACAATTTAAAAGACACAAACACACCACACAACTACGAGAGACATAACCGACACCATAAAGACACTAAACAAAACAAATCAAATAACTTGGAATCAATTTGGAAATGGTCAAATCGAAGTGGGGATATAACTCTCACATTAATGATTCAAATGATAACTCAAGTGTATATTGGAAGCCAAGTTCCTTAAGTATTAAGATGCTAACCCGACCAAGCTTTCAATGTGTTCCTAAATAGTGCACAAATAATTCTTCCCAATCAACTCATCTTTCCTAGATTAAACTAAGTAGAAATCCTAAGGTTTAATTCATGCTTTCATATGTTGAACTCAATAACCCATCTCCACTAGTGTAGTTGGCAAAGTGATTTAGATCAATAGGTCTTTACAAGGTTGTAATGTAGGTTAGGCTAAAGGTATGGATTAAGATTGATTTTGTAGGCTAAAACCTAGCTTGCCTCAGACCTAATGAATTCATTATCCTTTACCCATTACAAGTGAACTTAATCACCCCAACTCACTCATAAATGCTCATTTCCCTTTTTTCTATGAATAATACACTTATATGTTCAAATATAGCTACAATGCAACTACATAAAACTTATTTATTTACAATTAACTATATAAACATATCTTTTTTTTTCTCTTTTTTTTTTTGAATAAAATGAAAACAAGGAAACTTAGTTAATTGAAGATAAAATGTTTAAAATAAAAACATTGAAGATAACAAAAACATAAACACAATTAACAAATTTGAGCATCTAACTGTATAAATATTGTGAACACCCCAAGAACCAAGATACTCTTTCCTCAGTTCCCCCAATACTTATCTCAAATAATATCCAAGACAAACTAAGCCAAAAGTTTGGTGAGAAATAAAAATGGTATATTAAAAAAGGGATTGGCTATAAAGTTAAGGTTACATGAAAAAAATAGGCCAATAAGCTCAAATTTAGGTCACTAGGGATAATAATTACAAGGTAGGCATGAAAAGCTCAAACAGTCCAAGAAAATTGCCTAAATCCTCTCTAAATCAATAAGCCTCCTAGGATTTCGCCTCAAGGGAATTACCAAGTCAATTCTAAAAACTTAAACCTTCATGAATACTTAATTTAATCTAGGGTGTAGGAGTTTCATGATCAAACTATGCACACTCACTTGCGACACACTTTCACAATGGTTGAATTAGCACCAAAAACTTTTAGTATTAAAGGCTCACTAATAAACAAGAGTCAACAAATATTGCAATTTTGGTTTCTAATATTTTATCATCGAGCCATCCCATACTTAAGCATAACCATTACGAGAATTGATTCCATTACAATCTAGACTCAAGACTAAAAAAAACACACCTAACAACACCTAAAACTTAAGAAAATAAAAGAAAACGAGAAAACACCATAGCAATTAGAAATAACAGCCCCCCCCCCCCCCCCCCCCAACTTAAGAGAGAGCAATGTCCTCAGTGCACAAAAACAAACAGAAAAACACAAAAACAAAAAATACAATACAAAACAGAACAAGAAATAAATAGTAAGGCTAGAAAATAAAGAAACTACCTCTATGTGTTATCCTCCTCCTCTTCTGAAGAGGCACTAGCAGCGAAATGCCCAGGCACATGCCACCGCTCCATGATAATCTAGGGGAACTCTAGGAAAGGCTCATGGGCTAGAAAGAGTGACGCAAGACATTGTCACGCTGGCGCACATATCCCCAAAAGGCATGCTGCTGGACCTCCATGTGATGCATCAGACTGGGCATGCCCTGTTGAGTGGCATAAAGCTCAGCGAAGGTTGGGCCAGGAGGGGTAGCAGAGTCATGGTCAGATGTTGGAGGGGGAGCAAAGGTGGAGGATCTTTCTCTCCAAGTGGAAATGACTTTGGTAACCATTCAAATTGTTTGTTCATCAATGTAATATAGAGAGTGACGCCTTTCATCATCCGGAGTTAGGGGCACACCCGCTTTGAGGCACAACGCAGTAATCACTTAGAGAAAAAATAATGGTCCCTTATTCCTTACAACACCAAAAGCCACGATCTCCTCTAAAATTAGCTCCCCAACACTATTGGACAGGCTAGTAAAAATGCTGAAATGCAGTATGAGTCGATCTTTGCTAACTATAGTGTCAGGAGTGGTTGGAACATGTTGGTTTTTTTTAAATGGTTTCACACTCGAGCAAGATTCATTAAAGCAGTTTGGGCGAATAGTGTGGGCTTTATATTTTTTGAAACAATCCATTGCGCCCCCTCCATAGTCACTTATGCTAACATAGTGGCAAGTTGCTCATTAGTTTGTTTAGGGGAAATGTCTCCATACTTTCCTTCATCGATATTGGGTAACCCATAAATAGCATTGATGTCTTGAGGTGAAAAACTAACTTGCTTGCCACGTACCGTGACTTGTCTAGTTTTTTATGACACAAAGTAATCATAGAATTCTTTTACAAAAGAAACTATAACATCACGAGATGGCTTACAGAACTCATGCCACCCTCGATTTTCAATCACAGTCAACACAAATTCAGGATTTCCAACATTCTGGAATGCTCTCTCAAACCAAATATCTCACTGAACAACTTTTTTGAATTTTTTGACCGTCGTCGAGGTTATGAACTTTTCAACAATAGGTTGTTCCTCGGCCACGGTCTTTTTCCTTTTTTGTGCTACTTGCTTGTTAGGCATAATACTCAACAACAAAATGAATTTCAATTCCAAAGTGATCAAAACAAGAGCAATGAGGTATCTTGAAGGAATTTGAGACACCTATCACTGCCCCTTTTGGAAAAAAATTCTTGAAAGCCCAAGGAAGAACAAACCAATGAGCTATCGTGAGCATGAGATGGAACTTGATATTGAAATTTTGATATTGACATGGCAAGTAAGAGACATGAGAGAGATAGAGAGTGATGGATGGTGGGGCTAATCTCAGAGGTGAGTGGTGGGGCTTCGGGTCATAGTAGTTCAGGACACGGCTGGGTCTCACAGTTTGTGGAGGAAGGCAAAGGTGAGTTCGAGAGGTGAATGGTGGTCTCAGGTCGTAGTTGGGTGTGTCAAGTTCAGGTGGGCTCGTGGTTGGGTGCATCGGCTGGATTTGGTCAGAGTTGGGCGAAGGCATGGGAGGTATGATTCAGAGATAGTTGAAGGGTGAGCTAGGTTCATGGTGAGGCACGACTGGTTCATGGGTCTGGACAATGATGGGTGGTCGGAGATGAGGCTCTGGGTTGTGGTGGTGCCGTGGGGTTGGGTGGGAGGTAGAGGTGGAGCTTCAGGTGGTAAAAGGTGGAGGTGAGATGGTTGATAAACGAGTTTTAGGCTCGTTTATGGTCTAGTTTCTAGGAAAGTTTTCATTAGTTTAGGGATATTTTATTGCAGAATTATGCTTGTTTGTTCATGTTTCAAGTTTTTGATGCTAAGATGGTGAAGAGAGTGGAATGAAATGAAAGTGGAAGAAAATCGAGTTATTTTGGAAAAAATCGAGTCTTTCGGGAGTAATAGGTTTGAGTATTGTTTCTGTGGATAGCTCTACATCGCTATCATAGTGGCGCTATAGCGCTAAAAAGGCGACCTTAAATCTGTTGTTTCTGTCAATAGCGCCCCAGCACTAGTACCTCAATTTTTTATGCAATTTGACTTTGTTAATGGCGCTACAGCACCCAAAACCTAGCGCTACAACGATATCGATGCGGTTTTGAGATCTTTTAGCCAATTTTAGAAGGACAAAACAGTCTTTTCACTTGGGAGCATTGGAAAACTATTTAATGGACATTATTCTGTGAATTTAGGACCCTAGATCTAGAAAAGACTGCTGTAATTAGATTTCTTTTTCAGGTTTATGACTTTCTAGATTTTTTCTTCATCTGAATTCTTTAGGTTATTTTCTATGAACAATTAATTGAACTTTATTTTCATTATGTTATCTATGAACTAAATCTTTTATCAAGGGATTATTGTAGTCACTTGAATTTCAATTTAATTTTACTATGATGTTCTATTGATACTTCTTCTTTATTCTAATTTATATGATGTTTGCTAAATGTTAGTAAATACTTGATCACTATTTACTTGATTTAATGATTTGGATTCAAAATTCGAAAGATGAGAATTGAATATGCTATCATTATATAGACATAGGTTGCATATTGGACGAAAGTACATGTATGACTTGTGTAGTAATTAGGTTTCTATGCTTAATGTCTTCTATATGTTTAAGTTTATCACAGGAATGTAGAAAACCTGCATATAGTCTGAGGACTTATATCTTGAAAAAGAATAGGAACTGATTATGTTAACTTGCTATTAGAATATGAAGAAGAGATTTAGAACCGATTAGTAAAATTAATAGAATGAAAAGTTGATGAAATTAATTCCTAGGCTTCTTATTATTAATTTTTAATTCGTTGATTTATTATTCTGTTTACAATTATTTAAATTTAGTTCATAGTTTAGAATTATTCATCTTAATTTTAATCACGAAATAGAATTTGAAAAGCAATTATTGGTAATTGGTTAATTGTCTCTGTGGGACGATCTCTGTTCTTACAGAATTTATTACTTGACACGACTACATTTACTTGTGTATCATATTTTCAAGATCAATGGTGGCGCAGCTGGGTGAGAAAAGTTTGAGAAGATGATGATAGGATTAGGGTTTCAAAAGAGGTTAGGGATGAGATTGGAAGATTTAGGCCCAAATCAATCTTCTTTGGGTTTAACAACTTTGCTGAAGCATTGTACTAACTTTGTTGTAGCAATGTTAAATCAGAGAGTTTCCTTGCCCATTGAAACTTTGTTGTAGCTTTACACGAACTTTGGTGCAGCAAAAGTAAGTCAGAGGTCTATGGCCAAAAATGATGTTGTATCATGATTCGACGTTGGTGCAGCAAAACTAAGTCAGAGTGCTTGCTCCAAAATGATGTTGTAGCATCATATTTACTTTGCTACAGCGAAAATGTCCCAAATAAAAGCTCATCTTTCTCCTCAATAATTGCTACAACATCACCCAAACTTTGCTACAACAAAAGAACTAACTCCTTAACCCTTTTGATTCCATTTTCCCTCCAACCACAAGCACATTACACCATCAAAAACCATAATCTAAAAAAAATATTCACTATATATATTTATTTATATTTTTTTCTTTACTTTTTTTTCTTTATAAATATATATTTTTTTTGTTTGGGCTGCTTTACAATCAACACTTTAAATACCATAGCAACCCAAATTATGACTCGTTTCTTCATTGATCCTCCAAAGAGATTGAGCACTTGTCCCAATCAATCTCACCTCTCCCAAACTTCATTGTGTGGCCCTTCACCTTGAACTCTCGCCTAGTAAACTAATCACATAATTCCATCACACCAATTGGATACATTTTGGTGACCAAGAACACGCTGAAACACCTTGATTTCAGTTCCCATACTTGTTTTCATTAGTGAGTTAGAGAAAAACACGCACTGCCCAACTTGACCATGGGGATGAGTTTTTCTATCATGATCCTTTCTCTCTCTCTCTTCTTTCCATTGGGCTCTTGTGGGTGTGACATTTCCTTTCCCTTGCTTTTCCATGAAACACATTCTTTCCAAATTTCCACAAGAAGGTGCTTCTTATTCACTTCCTTGTTATATTGTAATTGTGAATTTTCATCCCCATACTAGAATTCATGGCATCAATGGCTAGACACTCCCCTAACTCATTCGGAGAACATATAGGATTAAGCACCTTGAAAGTTACTTGCACATCTTGAGCTCGTGTAGTTAGCTCTCCCCTTTCAACATCAATTAACGTTCTCCCAGTGGCAAGGAATGGTCTCCCCAAAATGATTGGCGCATCTCTATCTGCCTCATAGTCTAGAATAATGAAAACCACTGGAAAATTAAACTTGTCTACCTTCACCAAAACATTTTCAATTTTTACTTCAGGGTGAGTAATGGATCAGCTAGTTGCAATGTCAACGTGGTAGGTCTTGCTTCCCCAATACCCAAATTTTTTAAGATAGGCATAGGCATCAAGTTAATGCTTGCCCCTAAGTCACAAAGCGCTCTTCAAACATCTTGCCCTCCAATAAAGAATGGAATTATGAAGCTGCCCAAATCTATTAGCTTTGGAGGGATCTTGTTTGTCAAAATGGCACTACAACTCTCAGTCAAAGCAACCATCTTAAACTCCCCAAGTCTTCTCTTCTTAGTAAATATCTCCTTCAAGAACTTCACATAAGTGGCCATTTTCTCTAATGCCTCCACAAGCGCGCTATTAATGTGCAACTGCTTCAAAACATCTAAAAATCTCTTGAATTGATCATCATACTTCTGTTTTTGGAATCGTTGTGGGAATGGGACTGGTTGCTAATTTTTTTTAATTTTTGGGTTGTTTTGCTCTGATATTGATGCTATAGCATTCTAAGTAGAGGCGGGTTTTGGCAAGCTTAAAGTTCCTACATTTTCTCTTGTTTTCTCATTACTTTGGATTGAAGATGGCTCACCCTCATGCCCAGAATTTTCCTTGGCTATCTCCAACTCCTTACCATTTCTTAAAATGATTGCCTTGCAGTGTTCCTTACCTTCTCACCTTGGATTTTCAGTTTCACTTGGTAAAGATCCTTGGGGTCCACTTCGCATGTCATTGGCTAATTGCCCCATTTGAATCTAAAGGTTTCTTAAAGAAGCAGTATGGCTTTGAATCACAGCATTAGTCTTAGCCAAATATTCTTTCCTTGAGCTCTCTAAAGAACTAGATATGGCCGCTTGTTGAGGTCTTAGTTATGAGACTTGTTGAGTAGATCCTGATGGGTAGGTGGGTCTATTTGGCATATAAGAGTTTCTAGAACTAGATCCTTGACCATTCCATGACAAATTTTGGTGTTGCCCCCATTCTTGGTTGAAAGTATTGGCTTGTGGGTTAGTCCTATTTCGATTTCCCATGAAACAAACTAATGTGAGATTAGAAGAGCAATTATCAAAAGTGCGACCATCACCACAATACACACGAGAAAATTCTACAAGCTACCACCTTGGTTGACCCATTTGTGGACTAATACCCACACTCATACTCTTCAGAATATTTGACATAGAAGAAACTTGAGACGCCAATGAAGTAAGTGCACCAATCTCATGAACACCGGCCATTTTCCTCCCCGTAGGTGGTATAGTAGTTGGCCATTGATAGTTATTGTTGGAGATCCTCTCTAGAATTTCATAAACTTCATTTTATGACTTGGATAAAAGTGCCACATTTGTCGAAGCATCAACCACCATTCTTATATGAGCATTTAATCCATTGCAGAAGGTCTCCATTTGGAGTCAATGAGAAATTCCATGATGAGGGCATTTTCTTTGTAACACTCTGAACCACTCCCATGTTTCATATAAAATCTCTTAATCTAGTTGTTGGAAAGAAATTATCTGTTTTCAAAGCATGGCATTCTTAGTGGGTGGGAAGTATTTCATCAAGAATCGCTCGACAAATTCTTTCCAAGTTGTCATTGAATCTGATGGGAGGGATTTAAACCAAGCCCTTTCTCTATCTCTCAAAGAGTATGGAAATAACTTTATTCTCAATGCATCCTCAATAACTCTCGGCTGCTTGAAAGAGTCACTCACCACCAAGAATAATCGAAGATGGAGGTGAGGATCTTCAGTTGACATTCCACTGAATTGGCCCACACTTTGAAGCATTTAGAACATAATTGGCTTCAACACAAACTGTGTACCCTAAATCTCTGGTCTCACAATGCCCGGATTAAGCTCATTGAAGAGGGGAAAGCGTATTGCCTAATGGAAAGATCTCGACCATCAATTACAATTACAATCTTTTGCCCATTATTAACAGTTGCCCCCCTTGAGCTGCTGCCTCAAGATTTTCTACCCCTTGAGCTACTACTTCTTGAGTGGCTCCTGCTTGAGCTTCTCGCTTAGCATCCATCACTACTACTTCTGTAACACCCTACTGCCTTAGATTCATTACTGAGCGAGTTTAAAACGTGCAATTAACTCGCTAACCGAGGTTTTAGGTTAAAAGTGTAGCTAAACTATAATAAAAGTCATATAATTTGAAAATGTAATCATTCACTGATAATTATAAAGCGTTAAACATTTGGGATCCCAAAATACTGTTTGGAAATATTTACAACTCAAAAATATGATTAAAGTCGACTAAACGAAAAAATTCAGACTAATACAAAACATCTCTCAAAAATACCCCTGGTCATGGCAGCCAAGCAGGCCAAACATGTTGGTTGACCTTCCCCTTTCCCTTACCTGCACCATAGAGCACCCGTGAGCCGAAGCCCAGCAAGAAAACTCCACACAAGCAATCAACATATGCATATTTATCAATCAGCGTATAATAAGACTGCCAACAGACTAAACATATAATGGCCATGCCGTCCCAGGTGCTTTACCAGGCCCTGGGTTCGCGATCTACACCGTGAGGATATCCCAGGTATCCAATAGGGGTCTCACCCTAGCAACTCGCACTCCGCGTGCTTAACGCTGCACCCGGCCCCTTGTCGTACTCGGCCTTTTCTGTTTCCGACCCTGGCTGTTCTTGGTCGTCGCCGTTCCCGTTCCCGGCCCTCGCCGTACATTTACAAATATGCAACACATAGCATAAACTTAACAAACACTTAAAAAAATACAAGCATACGCAATAAGGCTATGCCCTGCATCATAATCACATTGGGTCATGCCCTGCAATACAAATTATAGGGCCACGCCCTACTCTATGGGTACAACAGTTTTCTTACCTGTGTCCTGAGCTTTCCGAGCATCGATATCCCGATCATAGTCCCCCAGTCCGAGCCTCACTGAAAACCTAGTCACAATGTATCAACAACATCCATCCATCAATTTCTAATCGATTAAATAACTTTAGGTTAAAATTCTAGTCTCTGAGACTTTGAATTCTATCAATCCTGGTGATAAAATCCATCCCGAGCCTTAACTTTTGGATTCCCGAGCCTAAAACCTTCTTGGGGTCCAATAACCCACTAAGCGTCATGGCCCCAAGGCCTTGTGCTGCGACGCGCCTCAACCAGAAACCCAACCCCGAATTTTAGCCTATGTGCGCGCGCAACCCAGCCTATAGTGTGCCGCGGCCCGCCTCTCTTTCTGGCCTCCCAACTGTTCTAGAGGTTCGCAGCTCAGCAAGAACAATGTCACGGCCCGACCCTTCGAACCCAGAAAAATCCCCCATTTTCATTACTAAAACCATGCCAATTTATCCCAAAATCAACCTAACATCCCAATTCAATCACCACAGAAGTTCTAATATAGTCTCAGCAACAAAACCTAACGAAAAGCTAACTTGAAACTTCATCAAATCCCAAATTCATTCTTAAACTTCAACAACTCAAGAAAGCTAAAACTAGGTCAATAACTTATAGAATTTAATGGCTAAAATCACAGTTGAATGCTTACTTTAACCTCTGCTTGAATCCACAAGTTGAAACTGAGCTAATCCCCAAGTTTAGAGCTCAAATCCTTGCTTAATCTTCAATGTTTCCCTTGGTATGGTTTAGAGAGAGAGAGAGAGAGGTGTTTGGTTCGGTTTACCAAGTTCTGAGGGTTTCCTTAGTTTTCTCTCACTTAACTTAAGTCTCTTAAGTTACCTCCAAGGCTCGGGGTACCAAAAACGTCCCCGAGGACAAAATGGTAAATTTCCCCGATATTCCCTCCCAAACGTTCTAACTTGAAATATAACTCCAAATGTTTATTTTCATAACCCGATAACCCAATAAAATGTTTAATGCTCGAAATACCCCTCGACCCGCCTCAAGTCGGGTATTCGACCCCGTTGTGACTTTCTAGCTAAACCGCTCCCCAGGACTGTCTCGAATCCCGCAACACAAATATATCACAATATTCACAAATATTACATTTATGCCCTCATCGAGCTAAAATTACAAACATGCCCCTGCTAATCAAACGAGGCCCACATGCATAATTTATTCACCTAAACATGCATCTCTAATTACACACTCATCAAGTTCACATATTAATATAATAATTCACTTATTGCCCTCCAGGCACGCTAATCATGGCCCTAAGCCTTATTAGCAAATTTGGGACGCTACAACTTCCCTTTGGGCTTTTTGTACTTTTCGCCTTTGTCTGAATGTATGTTCAATATCTGGATCAAGGGGAAGTAGTTCAGGGTCTTGATTATCGTTCATACACTGTGTGAACCTGAATTTGCACAATAATCACACAAGTTAGAACAAAAGAAAATTAAATCAATTTGCAAGATAATTAATTTCATAATAAATGACTTTAGGAAATTCTTCACAACGGCGCAAAAACTTGTTGCAATTTTTTTTCTTTTATGATATGCAAGCGTACATAATCGTCAAGAAAGTAATATAATGATAAGTATTTAAATCGTCTCCACAAGGGTTGCTTTAAGCTAAATATTATAAAAATTAAGTCTAAACAATTTCAGTTGTAAACAATTTGAATTGATGTGATTAATTAAGATTTACAACTACTTTAGAAAAAAATGAGCAATTTAAACTAAATTGAGGAATAGTCACTTATGGGTTCGAGAAGATCCTATTCAAGACAACCTTCGAGAAGATCGGGCTGACGATAAGTGACCTCTCCCTGTGCATCTCAACACTTTTATGGATCTCAGATGATGGTTTGATTCCAATGGGGTATATTAAGCTACCTGTGACACTTGGAGAAGTGCCTCGGCAAACCTTCAAATATTGCACCTATAAGGTGGTGGACGGTTGTTTCGCTTATAATGCCATCTTAGATCATCCCACACTGGTAGATTTTGGAGCAACCACCTTTATCTACCATTTGTGCATGAAGTTCCCCACAGAGTCAAGAAATGGCACAGTTTGCAAGACCAAAAAGAGGCTCGCCAATGCTACAATGTCTCACTCAAGAACCCAGTGATGGTGGTTAAGGCAACAACTGTCGAGCAGCCTCCTCCAGAGGAGATGGAGGTCCAGGCTGTTCTAAAAGGGAAAAATCCAAATAAGTTGGATCGTAGGGTTGGAGATGATAGGGCTATCAAGCCCATGGAGGAAATTGAAGAAGTCGTCCTCGACAAAACCAACCCAGAAAAGAAGACCAATGTAATGCCCCGAAATCCCTAATGTGGTTTAATGGATGGATTAGTAGGCTGGGAGGGCCATAATTGTTTAATTATGTCATTAAATGATTATATGCATGTTTATGTGAATTATATTATAATATGATGTTAAATGCATGCATGTGGGTCCACATTTGATTATTAGGGCATTTTGGTAATTTGGCCCGTTGAGGGCATATTTGTGTATTTTGGTGCATATTGTGATTTATGGATGAGATTCCATTATTATGGGGATATATTCGAGCTATTCGGCATGAGACGGTCATATATTGCAAATTGACGGTTTTGTCATAACAGGGTCAATTATTGGATAATGGGAATGTTTATTTGATGATAAATTGGGAGTTATTGAGATCAGGAGGAAATTTTGGAAGTTTTGACTATTTTGTCCCCGGGGATGTTTTTGGGACCCCGAGCATTAGGTTTTATTTGAGGTTACTTAAGCATGAAGTAGTCTGTCAGAAAGAACCGTACGTTAAAACACCTTTATCTCTCTTCCCGTTAGTTCTTTTTACCGTTCGTGCCAATTTCGAAGAAATCTTGAGTTGTAGGAGTTGGAATCAAGCAAGGATCGAGGCATAGCGATCCTAGGAAAGATTAGAAGCTTCTTGACCGAAGGATTTCGCGAGAAACAACCCAATCAAAGGTAATCTAAGCTTTAAGTTTTTAATTTTTAGATTTTCTAAGCTCTGAATTGGATTTTGTGTATCGATGAGTTTTTTTATTCGTTTGAGCCTCGGGATTTGATGATTTTGGATCATTGGGATGTTTGGGCACTTTGATTTTTGGATTTGGAGATGTTTAGGTATGTTTTTTGGAAGGTTTAAAGTGGAGAAAAATAGAGTTATGGCTAGTTCTCGGGTGGGGGCCGCGGCCCTGTTCTTGGGCGTCGTGGCCCAAGCTCGAAGAAGAATGAGGTATAGTTTGTGTGTGCTGGAGGCCGCGGCACTAGGTATTGGGCATTGCAGCGCTTTCTCCTGGTGTGGGTGGGGGCCGTGGCTCAAGGTTTTGGGGTCGTGGCTCATTAAGGGTTTTGAGGCGAATTGGATGTTTTGATCATGGGAACTCAGTTTTTGGCCTCGAGATCGTTCCTACTACCCGGATTAGTGGGATTCAGTGTCCCGGAGGCTAGATGTTGGTTTGGGAACCTTTGTTATTCATTTAATTGATGGTGTCCCTTATTTGTTTATGACTAGGTTTCCGCTAAAGGACTTAAAAGTTGATCGTTCTCAAGGGTCGTTCTTTTATTCATTCTCGCTCAAATCAGAGGTAAGAAAACTGCACCCTGTGGATATGACACGTGTGTTTGTTATTGAAGCATGTTGAATGTTTAAATGTGGACATTGATTGAATATTGAATGCTTAGCAAATCTTGTGTAATTGTGAATGGCACTGATTATTCGGAATCGCCACTGGTCGCGTATTACTGACCTGAGAGTCAGAAATGGCATAAGCGTCATGAACGCAGGGCCGATAAAAGATTAGATCTAATCGATATCAGCATTGAATGACTCAAGGAGCATTAATGCTGGACCGACCCTAAGGTCGATGAAAATTATTAGCGCTTGACTAGTCTTAGATTAGTTACTCAGAGCCAGCGCCAAAGGCCTAGGTGACTATTTGTCACGTGGCTAGGGAGCGAAATCCCATGGTTGTGACTCTATGGTCATCCGATAGGTTATATTGGTGACTAGTTCATCGAGCACCTATCTTGATATGATAGTGAAAGGATCACTTATTTGTAAAGCCCAGGTGACCCTATCGTCACATTGCTAATGGGAACGGAACCCACTTTTGTAACTTTTCCAGTTGTCACTTTTCTATTTTGGACTGAAATTCCTGAATGATTATTATGATCATTGTTGATATTATATGCTTGCATTATTGTGTTTTCTTGCTGGGCTTTGGCTCATGGGTGCTATGTGGTGCAGGTAAAGGGAAAGAAAAACTCACCAAGCCTTGAGTGGAGAGCTTAGGTGGTGCTGTGTACATATGTGTTCGCTTGACCACCACAGCCAAGGAGTTCTCAGAGGAACTAGGGGTTTACCCTCTTTTTTCCACTTAGGTCGGCGGGTTGTAAATTTAAACTGTAAACGACCATTTTGAGCTATAAATAACTTGTAAATGTTTTGATGGGCCCATGGACAGTTTTATTTTTTAAATAAAATATATCCTTTCCTTTTGATTGGTTTTCCACCTTACCCTATTAATAACACCTAGAAGCACGGTTTTAACCAAAGAACTCGGGTAGCAAGTTAAATTCATGGTTCATCGTTCACCGTAACGGTCTTCGGGTAACTAGGGCGTTACAACCAAGGTTGGGAAAAACCTTCAGGTGGAGGTCGAGAAGCTCTGGTAAGCTTTCTCCGCGAGAACCAGAACGCCTTTGCCTTGTCTAATGCATACATGATGGGAATCGATCCCAACATCATCTACCATGCCTTGAACATATACTCTAACATTGTCATGGTGGAGTAAAAAAGGAGGACAATGGACCCAACAAGGGTGGAAGCCTTGAAGGGGGAAGTTGATAAGCTCCTCTGGAACGGGTTCATTCAGGAGGCCTAGTACCCCAAATGGTTGGCAAATCCAGTGTTATTCCCAAAGCCTAACGACACCTGGAGGACGTGTATTTATTTTTCTAACCTCAATAAGGCTTGCACAAATTATGGTTTTTCCCTGCCGAAGATCAGCCAAATGGTGGAAGCCACCTTCAGGTATGAGCTCGTCACTTTCATGGAAGCCTACTCGGGATACAACCAGATCTTCATGCATGTCCCTGAACATGAGCATACCAGCTTCTGAAGAGACAAAGGTGTCTACTGCTACAAATTGATTCCTTTTGGTTAGAAGAATTTTGGGGCCATTGACCAAAGGTTAGTGAACAAGATGTTCAAGAACCAACTGTTAAGAATTATGCCCTAAAAGAATGTGAAGACATTTTATTGATTTAAATAAAAGTACAATTTTATTATATTTGAATGTTATAATTATTGTTTGAATAATTTATATGAATATCAAGAAAAATCCATATTCATTTATAAGGATATGATCTTATATTAGTACAAGAGAACTAAGATCATATACAATGACCAAAATAGTCAGTAACATATTAAAGTAAGGAATCTTTAATGAATGGTTACTAGTACAGTTTACTAAGCATACGGGATGCAGGTAGTCTAAATTTGGATTATTGATGTGGATAGATATCTTGGTAAATGTACTGTATATAATAGAGATTATATATGACAGGACCGATATGAATAAATTGTAATGCCCTACTACCCAGGGATCGTTAAGGTGTGCATTTTAAACAGTGCTAAACTCGCTAATCCAGTCGTTTGGCCATAATCGTGTAACTAACTATGATTAGCAGTTTAGGGTTAAAATTTTGGTTAAGATACAACGTTTCAATAAAACGTTTACTGTATACATTAGGATCCCAAAAATATAATTTAAAGGTTAATTACAATAAAATATTTACAACCATCCGACCTAAGCGGCGAAATAGGGTTTAACCATAGTTCCTCTTTAAACCCTTGGCCGTGGCAGTCGAGCAGTCGCATATGTACACATCGTCACCTAAGCTCTCCAACTTAAGGATGGTCTAGCTTTCTTTTGCCTTTATCTGCACCACATAGCACCCATGAGCCGAAGCTCAGCAAGAAAACTTAATATGCTCATGAACAAGTAATAACATGTAACTAAATCATAATAGGCATGCCTAGGAATAATAGCCATACTCACGAATGCAATTCAGTCCAGATAATGATGATGGTCCTACCCTCCTATATGGATGACTATCAAGTCAATTCCTAATCAATTGAGTGATTAACACTTTGAGGTTCTGATAACCATGCTGGGGCTTATAGCCCAAATAAAATGAGTGCTTAACATTTTGAGGTTCTGATAACCATGCTGGGGCTTGTAGCCTAAATCAGATGAGTGACTGATGAGTAAGTCACTAACTTAAACCAGATGAGTGACTTAACTTAAACCAGATGAGTGACTGATGAGTAAGTCACAAACTTGAACTAGATGAGTGACTGATTAGTAAGTCACTAACTTAAACCAGATGAGTGATTGATGAGTAAGTCACTAACTTGGGCTCAGCACCCACAGCCATGTGACGATGCAGTCACCTGGTTCTTTTGGCCCTGTCTCTAAATAACTAGTCTCTAGACTAGACAAGCGCTTTTAATTTTCATCGAACTTGAGGTCGATCAAGTATTAATGTTCATGATGAATCATTCAATGCGTATGTCGATTAGATCTAATCTTTTCGGCTTGAATTACACACACTAACACCGTTCTTGACTTTTAAGCTAATACCATATGACCAGCGCTCAGTACTACTACTGAACTTGACTAATGAGCCACAACTTCAAAGATAATACCAACACCATTGCCGATTCTGACTAATGAGTCACTGCCGTTCATAAGTAAGCAATGCATCCAGGCATATATCATATGTCAAATATCCAAATGTAGGGTATTCAACATGCTTACTTAACAATCACTAGCATAATTATGATCATGCACAATTACAGAGACCCAAGCTCTAATCAATCTCATATTCAACATTCATGTCATGCCTCAATCACACGTGTGACAGTCATAATCCCGTGATCCGTAAGAGGAAAGACCAGGTAATCTGTGCAATCCCACACCCCCTGGGGAAGGTTAAGTGTGATGATTCTAAGACTGTGTAGGTATGGGACTACACAGTTGAAGAGGGCTTAAATGGATTGATGGGTACTACCTATATCAACAAGATCCATCTTCTTTTCGGTAGCCCATCACTTGAGAACTCCAAAGTTAAGCGTGCTTGACCTGGGGTAATCTAGGGATGGGTGACCTCCTGGGAAGTTGTCCTAGGAAGCATGTGAGTAAGGAAAAAGCACGCTGAAAAGACACGTGTTGGTTTGTAGGGCCAGTCGTCATTCCAGAGAGTAGCCATAGTGACATGGGGCGTCACAACATGTTTCTCATGCATCACATACTGGGTGCAGTTTTTTTACCTCTTGTTCGAGCGAGAAATAACAAATGAATGACCCTTGAGAACGATCAATCATTTGATCCCTTAGCGGTCACCTAGTCATAACCAAATATGGAATCCAATTAATGAAATCAACAATAAAAGGTTCTTGACCTAAACCTCACTCCCAGGACCTCGAATCGTACTCAAACGGTTAGTAAATTCGATCCCGAACATTAGGAATTGAAACCCCGAGCCAAAAACCCTTAAAAGTGCCCAAAATATGAATCAAGAAATGCAGGGTAGCACTATAGCGCTGCCCCCCTAGCACCACAGCGCTACAACCAGAGTTGTCTGGCCTTGGACAACGCTGTAGCGCCCTCCCTTTGGTGCTATAGCGCTAGGACCAGGCTGAAACAACCCTGGTCTTTCCTCCTTCGAGTTTTCCAATTGATCCCAAATATCCACTCTACAAGTCCCAGGCATCATAACCCAATCAATCTTTGCCAAAAACTCCCATCAATTCTCAACTATCCAAACTAGAAATCAAGCTGAAAAACAAATGAAAATAGAGCTAAAAACCAAAGTTTCAATGGCTAGAAACTTACCTCAAGCTCAAAATCAGACCCTCTTCAATGGTAAAACATAACCCTAGACCTTCAAGGTTCAACTTCCTAGCTTGGTTTCTCAAATGGAGTTTCAAAATTCAAAGAGAAAATAAGAGAAGAAGATGATCGGGAGAGGAAGAAATGATGCTCTATTTTGCTAAGATTTCTACAGCCTTCTCAAGTTGATATAATCCCTTAGGTCAAAAGACCAAAATGCCCCTAGGTCATTTAAAGTCCTCTTAAGGCAACCAAGGGTAAAACCATCCTTTATCCTCTAATCCCGCTAATCATAATTAACATCCTCCAATTCCCGTTATTCCCAATATTCTGAAATGCTAATAAATCATATCTCATTACCCTTTAATTCTCGGTAATGTACTAATCACCAAATTACCCCGAGACTCACCCAAGCCCCGAAATTAACCCCGTTATGAGCAAACTGATAACCTGCATTCAAAGATCGTCTCATGCCAAATGGCTCGAAAAAATCCACATTATGATGTGGTCGTACTCATAATTCACTAACATGCATGAAAATATACAAATGTGCCCTCAACAAGCCAAATTACCAAAATTCCCTTATAATGAAAAATGGACCCATATGTATGCATTCATCATCATATAATAATATAATTCACACATACATGCATATAATCATTTAATAACATAATAAATCAATTATGGCCCTCCCGGCCTCCTAATCAAGGTCCTAAACCTTATTAAGTTATTAGGGTCATTACATAAACTATCTTTATAAACTTATCGTTTTCCATGAAGATTTAATTCTTATCATAATAGATGATCATTTGTAGATCAGTCTAAATCCTAAGTAATCATGAACTTTTGTTTGTGCTTATTGGATCTTTTGATTCACTCGTTAGGGTTCTTAGTATAATGAGGCTAATGACTTTTGTTTTGGAGATTCAATATCATGAATGGCTAGGAACATGATTTACAATAATGTAATCCACACTTTCCTAACAGATTGAATTATTGTTCCCTAAAGGGTTATTTCTGGAGATGTTCGAGTTATACAAGAATTTCCAGAAGTATTTCCCAATGACTTGCCAGGATTGCCGCCAACTAGAGAAATAGACTTCACGATAGAATTAGTACCAGGCACCGATCCTATCTCTAAGGCACCATACCGGATGGCACCTACGGAACTCAAGGAGTTAAAGACGCAGCTACAAGAACTCCTAGACTTGGGTTTTATTACGCCAAGCCATTCACCATGGGGAGCTCCGGTACTATTCGTGAAGAAGAAGGACGGAAGTATGCAGATGTGCATAGACTATCGTGAGCTGAACAAAGTAACGATTAAGAACAAGTACCCGCTACCTCGGATCGACGATTTGTTTGATCAACTCCGAGGCGCGACTGTATTTTCAAAGATTGATTTATGGTCCGGGTATCATCAGCTCAAGGTAAAGGGGAAGGATATTCCTAAGACAGCCTTTAGGACTCGTTATGGACATTACGAGTTCTTGGTTATGTCTTTTGGTCTTACTAACGCACCAGCCGCGTTTATGGACTTAATGAATAAGGTCTTCAAAGACTACTTGGATAAATTCGTCGTTGTGTTTATCGACGACATTTTAATATACTCCAAGGATGAAGTAGAGCACGAGGAACATTTGAGGTTGATTTTGACGCGATTGAAGGAGCATCAACTCTACGCAAAGTTCAAGAAATGCGAGTTTTGGCTTTCGCAAGTGGCATTCCTCGGGCACATTATATTGAAATATGGAGTTGTAGTAGACCCATCAAAGGTAGAAGCCGTGAAGGATTGGCCCAGACCAAAGAACGCATCTGAAGTAAGAAGCTTTCTAGGGTTAGCAGGTTATTATAGGAAGTTTGTAGAGGGCTTTTCTAAGATAGCCACTCCGCTTACCAACCTGACCCGGAAGCAACAAAAGTTTAACTGGAATGATAAGTGTGAAGAAAACTTCCAGTTGCTTAAGGATAAGCTTTGCTCAGCACCAGTACTTAGTGTACCGACACCCAATGATAAGTTCGTTGCCTATTGCGATGCATCAAAGCTAGGATTGGGATGCGTGTTGATGCAAAATGACAAGGTGATAGCCTACGCCTCACGATAGTTGAAGGAGTATGAGCAACGCTATCCAACTCACGATATGGAGTTGGCAGCGGTGGTCTTTGCGTTAAAAATCTGGCGCCATTATCTTTACGGAGAACGGTGCAAGATTTATACAGACCACAAGAGTTTAAAATACTTCTTTATGCAAAAGGAGCTCTACATGAGGCAGCGCAGGTGGTTAGAGTTAGTAAAGGATTACGACTGCGAAATCCTATACCACCCAGGAAAGGCGAACGTAGTTGCCGATGCGCTTAGTAGGAAAAGCTATGGGAATTTAGCAGCCTTATCCGGAATCGAAAAGCCGCTACAGCAGGAGCTTATCAGTGCCGGAATAGAAGTGGTTGTAGGCAAGCTGGCTAACTTGTCTATCCAATCGAATCTGCTAGAGGACATACGGATTGGTCAGAGACATGATGACACGCTAGCAGCACATATGGATGCAGTCAAAGAAGGCAAGACTACAGATTTCTCAATATCTAGCCAAGGCTTATTGAGATATAAGGATCGGGTATGCGTGCCAAATGATCAAAGTATTAAGAAGACGGTCCTAGAAGAAGCGCACAGTACCCCGTACTCAGTTCACCCAGGGTCGACCAAGATGACTCATGACATCAAGGCAATTTACTGGTGGCCAGGGATGAAGAAGGACATAGCAGAATTCGTGTCCAAGTGTCTTATATGCCAGCAAGTGAAAGCGGAGCATCAGCAGCCTGCCGGTTTATTGCAACTGCTTAGTGTACCAGAATGGAAGTGGGACGATATAGCCATGGATTTCGTGACGGGTCTGCCAAAGACGAATAAGCAGCATGATTTCGCTTGGATAGTAATAGATAGACTAACCAAGTCGGCTCATTTTCTGCCTGTTAAGACTTCATACACGGCAGACCAATATGCAGACATCTACATTCAAGAGATTGTGCGATTGCATGGAATCCCCAAGACGATAGTATCAGATAGAGGGTCAGTTTTTACATCGAGATTTTGGGGAAGCTTACAGCAAGCTATGGGTACTAAGTTAAGCCTTAGTACAACTTTTCATCCTCAGACAGATGGGCAGTCCGAGCGTACGATTCAGATTTTAGAGGATATGCTGCGCGCATGTGTACTTGATTTCGGAGGATCATGGAACAAGTATTTGCCGCTGATCGAGTTCTCGTACAACAACAGCTACCAGTCAACGATCGGGATGGCACCTTATGAGTTGCTATATGAAAGAAGGTGCCGATCACCGTTGCACTGGGACGAGGTAGGAGAAAGGCAGCTTCTAGGGCCCGAAGCTGTTAGACAAGCTCAAGAAGCAGTAGCGCTTATTAGACAGCGTATGCTTGCTGCTCAAAGCCGTAAGAAAAGCCATGCAGATACCAAGCGACGCGATGTGGAGTTCCAAGTTGGAGATCAAGTCTTCTTGAAGATATCTCCTATGAAGGGTGTCAAGCGGTTCAGGAAGAAAGGCAAGCTTAGTCCCTGATTCATAGGTCCTTTTGAGATATTGGACAAAGTGGGACCAGTTGCGTATAGACTAGCCCTACCGCCTGCACTAGCCGATAGTCACAACGTGTTCCACATCTCGATGCTACGCAAGTATGTGTCCGACCCATCTCACGTCCTCAAGTACGATACAATAGCACTCCAGAAAGACTTGAGTTACGAGGAACGACCGGTTAGCATCCTAAATAGGGGATGAAGCAGTTACGGTCCAAGAGCTTTCCTATAATCAAAGTCCTATGGAGTAACAGTTCTGAACGAGAGGCAATGTGGGAGTTGGAGGAGGACATGCAAAGCCAGTATCCGGAATTATTTGGTAAGTAAATTTCGAGGACGAAATTCTTTTTAGTAGGGGAGAATTGTAGAGTCCAAGAACTTTACTTAGCTAAGATAGATAGTAGTACTATAATATTTATAGCATTATCTTTGTAACTGTGGATTTTTGGTTCAGACCGAGAATTATTTGGACACTCATAGTAGTACTTATATATTTTCTAAGTTTAACCTATAGTTTAAGAATATTAATTTTAACCTAAGGTTTGAGTAATATGACTGATATTAAGGATAATATTTATTATACTATAAGGTTTAGTTAAGAACCAATAGGATTTTAAGCACATGTTATGAATGGGTGATTAAGGATTAAGTATTTTGAGGATTAAATTTAATAAGGGGTAAAGTTTAAATGCTTTAAGGTCAGTCAGCAACTTTGAATACGTTGAGGGCTTAGTCAAGGCTGTTTACTCCATTCAAACTTAGCTAAAAATGTGTAATTTCTTGTTTAAATAATCAGCGTGTGCCGATATATCGCAGCTATAGGGGGCGATATATCGCAGCACGTAGATACGAAAAACATGAGACGATGCACGACAGTCTCGGGCATACTGGCCCAGGCGATATATCACCTACAGGGGGCGATATATCGCCTCCTTTAGTATATTTTGAAAAGTTTTGAATTCTTTTTCCATTCAGCCATTCAACCTCTTGTTAAGTCCAGCACCTTTTTGAAGGAGTCTTCAGCCTCTGCTGAACGATTATTCAAATTATTTTCACCTAAAAAGCTATTATTTTTATTCAAGTAAAATCAAGATCCTTTCATTCCTGAACTCTATAAATAGGACCTAGTACCCAGCCATTATTCACCTTTTACTCTAAGTTCAGAAGCTGCAAGTTGCTAGGTGAGTGTGAGAGTTAAACACTTGGGTGGGAAATCATAAGCTTGATCATCATAAGCTTATCAAACACTTGGGGAAGTAAGGTTTCATAGTAGTTCGGTTCGAGGTTTAGATTGGTCTACAAGTCTTCAAGGTATTTCTACACCTTAGTTCATTGGTGTTATTTTATTTTAAGTTCTCATAGTCTTCTACTCAGCCTCTAACCTTAATCTTTATTTTGGTTAGGAAATCTAAGATCTCGCACATAAGTTTTTGGTAAGTACTTTTCTCAATGGCTTAGTCCTTCCATTTCTTTCATTTCTCTTCTTCTCTATACTCACTCAGTTATAAATGGTTTTAGGAGTGTTCCAAGGTCCCAATTCTGTCCCCATATCCCGGTTATTTGGTAAGGAAAATAGGATAGATTCTATATGTAATATGCTTGTGTTATCTTATGTTTTGTGTTATTAAATGTGTTATGGTATGTATGTATGTATGTAGGCTTGGGCATATGACCCATATGACTAACAAGACCCCAAACAGATTATGGGCATATGACCTACTTAGCTAGTAGGACCCCACTAATCGAATGGGCATATGACTTGTTTAGTCTATGGGACCCCAAGTAATAATGGCCATTATAGTATGTGTATGATAAAGTGTTATGTTATGTTTTTTTTATGTTTCTTATGGAACTTATGTATATAAACTATGTGGTAGATTTTCCTTGCTGGGCATTAGGCTCATTCCTTTTTGTTTATATGTGCAGGAAAATAGCTATTAGTGGCGGTAAGGTTCTTGGATGCTTGGAGATTGTGTATCGATGGTGAATGGATTCAAGGAGTCGAGAGTTCGATTTCGAGGATGTAGTCTTTTATTTATGGGTTTATGTGTAATTTTTCCGCACTTGCTATGTAACTCCTTTATTTTACATTATTTTTTTTTTTTAAGACAATGGGATCCCATATCCTTCTTGATATTTTTGTAAGTAACTCTTATTTTTACAAGTTTCCTAATAAAATTATGGTATTTTCGCAATGTAAGCTTTATTAAGGATTTGTATGTATAGTTTCGTTAATGGTCCAAAAGTCTAGAGTAGTTGGGTCATTACAACTTGATAGGCTTCAAGAGGTAATCTTTTATCTATTTTTATATGATTTAATATATCTATATATATATATGATCCTGGCTACTATTAATAATTTTTAAAAGATCATATTCCGATACATATTCTGATTTTCATATTTAATACAAACAATTGGTGCCAGTGCAGTCTATATATATATATATATATATTAAATATTGTGTGGGTTTCTTGTATTTTTTTTATATGTATATGGAATGGATTGATGTGTTTTTTGAATGTATGATTGAATGATGGATCTTTAATTATATGGTGCTATTGGGTTAGGAATTTGAATTTCTAGATCTTATGTAAGCCATAAAGGGCATAGGATCTTTGTAATTTTTATTTTTTGAAATTTAATTTTAAAAATTCTTGTCACAAGAGAAGAAAAAATAGATGATGGACCCGAGCCATGAACCATGGAGGCACACGGCCCGAGCCCTTCGGCCACAAGCCCAGTCGCCTACGCACAACCAGTCCGCGCCACTGCGCATGCCCAACCTCGCATCCATGTGTGCACCCAACCCTCTAGCCAAGCCCCTACTGCGTGCGCCCCTGTGCCTGTGGCCCTCAAGCGCGCGTCACTCCGGAGGTGCCTAGGACCATGCGCGCGCCACCTGCTTGCGCAGCCACAGGCTTGTCAAGCCCTTTTGAGGCTCTCCTAGTGGTTGACCCTAACCCTAGGGCACCAATCACGGTTCCCAAACAATAGATCATATTTTTGTGCTTATTTTCTTTTATTTAATTGATTTTTTAAATTGTGTGAATTTGAAAAATTAATTATCTTATTTTCTTTTTGTTAGAAAAATAAAATATATTTTCGTTGGTGAAGCTCTTATCTTAAGTATAAGTAAATATTTGAATATGATTCTTTAATTATTTAAGTTCAACTAAATTAAAAAGATGATAAAAATGGTTATTTAATTAAATAGATTAGTTAGAAAGCTAGTTTCTAATTAGTTAGTTGGGCCTAACAAATTTCTTGGGCTTGGAGTCTTGCAAGCAACTAAAGGCCATTTTATAATTTTATTTTTTCAAAGGGTTGTAAATTTAGAAATACCCAATAGCGCTTGGTTCATCATTTATTGTCTATTTATTTATTTATTGTATTTAGTTAAATAAATTTTAATTAATGTTTGATTGATAACATGATCATCCATTAGTCAATTACATGTCATTCAGGAAACCCCACAAACTTTTTATTAATCATGCATCTTTTAGAAACATTATTATCTAGGATTGTCCTAAGTGTTTATATGAATTGTTTTTTAGAAATCAATTGCATGTAAACTGTTAAGTCTTAAATTAGTTAAAACTTGGTAAATCATAACATAATAAAGACAATAGTTTTTATAGGCCTTTAAGATAACCAACCTTATTTAAAAAGTGTTTTAGTCAAGTGAGATGAATGTAATGAGTAATTATATAGATAACATTAATTTTAGAAACATGCTCTTTTATTATTTAATGTATTTTGTAATTATTTACATTCGTAGGGTTATCAATAAACTAGTAATTAATTTATAATTAATTAATTAATTTTCATAAACATATTTATTCTAAAATAGTAAGTGTGAGAAGGTGAACATCTCAATGTAACCTATGGTCTCCATTATTAGTACAACACCCTAAAATATGACTAGGGCCTCAAGGCGGCTTTGTTTCCGTCCCCTTAAGGAAGGTTTTTAGACATATTAATACCAAGGTTGGCTTCTTACAAAGATAGGAAAGAGTGATGTATTTTAGGCTTGACCGACCCTAAGGCAGCACTCTCTAAGTTAAGTCATGAATTCCAAAATAATGGGTTACACTTACAAAGATGCAATTAATCTTTTGCGATGGATAATTGTATCTTGACCAAACCAGCGGTACTTTGTTTTTAAAAGAGAAAATAAAGAGTCATTTTAAGTTTTAAATAATAAAGATAAGAATGTCTTATAAGCTATTTGAATTTAACTTGACCGACCTTAAGGCGACACATTATTTGTTGGTAGTTTTATCGTGGAATAGTAAATGCTAAGTTTATGTGTTTTAATTGTTGCATTCATGCATCATATTTACTTTCCAAATTATTGATATTTTTCAAATAGTAATATTATTGTAATTTATTTCTTTTAGTAATGTCGAACAGTGGCAACCTGATTACTGTTTTACTTTCACTTGAAAAACTTAATTGTGATGACTGTATAAGATGGAAATCAAATTGAAATTTAATGTTGATCTGTGAGAACCACAAAGTTGTCCTAACTAAGGAATGTTCTAAAGAACCCACTGCTAATGCCCCAAAGAATATTCGAGACAAATATGATGCTTGGATTCAATCCAATAATAAGGTTAAGTGTTACATGCTAGTGAGCATGAATGATGTTCTGAGAACAAAGCATGAACCCATGGAAACAGCTTTTGAGATAATAGAATCTCTGCAGGCCATGTTTGGGCAGCAATCTGATCAAAGTAGACATAAGGCTACTTGAACCTACATGACTACTAAGATGTGGAAGCGTGTTCCTGTGCATGAACATGTCTAGAGCATGGTCAACGTGATGCATGAAGCAGAAATACATGGGGCCATCATTGATGAGTGTACACAAGTAAGAATCATACTTGAATCGATCACTCTTGCTTTCTTTGTGTTCTCAACTGCTATATTGTGAATAAGAAGGAATTTAACATGACCTAGTTGTTGAATGAACTGCACACATTTGAGTCTCTTAACAAATCCATAACCAAAGAGACTGAGAAACATGTGAGAGAGAAGAAACCTTCAACCTCTAAGGATAAAACCAAGAAAAGGAAGAAGAACAATGGCAAGGAAAAAATTAAGGGCAAGTAGTCCAAGTAATGCAAGAAGGCATTGAAAGCAAAGGAGAACAAAAATGACAACAACTCCAGAAAGAAGGAACCAAAAGGAAAGTATTTCCACTGTGGAGTTGAATGTCACTGGAAGAGAAAATGTAAAAAGTAACTCGCTGAGCTGAAAAAGAAAGGTAAATATGATTTACTTGTACTTGAAGCTTGTATAGTGGAAGACTGCATGTCATCCGAGGTTTTAGATTCAGGAGCCACTAACCATGTTTGTTGTTCTGTGCAGATACTTGAGACTTCAATGGAACTTGCTGACGGCGAGATGACTATGCGAGTTAGAAGTAGAGCGCTCGCTTTAGCAAGAACGAAGGGAGTAGTTTGTTTCTTTTTTGGGAACAATTATCTTATTTTTAAAAATATTTATTTTATTCCTGGATTTTCTAAAAACTTAGTTTCTTTATCTATGTTGTATGACAAATCTTTTGACATTTCTTTTAATAATAATGTGATTGTTATTTCAAAGAATGGTTTCAAAATTTGTGACGCGGAACATACAAACGGATTGTATATGCTCAAGCCAAATGAACAATAGCTAAATAACTCAGAATTATTTAAAGTAGCTAAACATAAAGGAAACAAAAGACAAAAGATTTCAAATAAGGATAACACATATCTTTGGCATATTAGACTTGGTCATATAGGACTAGATAGGATAAATCGATTAACAAAAGATAGACCATTAAGAGAACTAAGAGTTGGAACTCTTCATGATTGTGAGTCTGGCCAAGAAGCCATAATGAACAAACTTCCTTTCTCAGCAAAAGGCATTAGATCTAAAGAGTTGTGGCATAATCAACGTACAAGCTAGAGGTGGATATGAGTCATTCATCACATTTATTGACAATTACTCTAGATATGGGCATACTTACCTAATGCTTAGGAAGTGTGAAACCTTTGGTAAGTTTCAAGACTTCAAAGCTGAGGCTGGGAAGTAATTAGGTAAGACTCTTAAAATACTTCGATCAGATTGAGGTGGTGAATATTTGGATTTGTAATTCAAAGATTTCATGCTGGAGCATGGTATTCTATCCTAACTTACGCCACCTGGAATGCCATAGCAAATGGTGTTTCAGAAAGAAGAAACAGGACCTTTTTGGACATGGTCAAGTCTATGCTAAGCTACTCTTCACTCCCTCTCTCATTCTGGGGATATTCACTTCAAACGACAACTTACATTTTGAATGTAGACCTTTCTAAGACCATAAGCAAAACACCATTGGAACTGTGGAATGGTAACAAATCTAGTTTGCACCACTTCCACATTTGGGGTTGTCCTGCTGATGTTCTTAGACCTATATCAAGGAAACTTGATTCGAGGTCTAAAGTATGCATTTTCGTGGGTTATGCTCCAGAAACAAGAGGCGATAATTTCTGTAGTCCCAAGGACCGAAAGGTATTTGTTTCAACAAATGCAACCTTCCTTGAACATGACGATGTGAATAAATACAAACCTCGTATAAAGGTAGTTTTGGAGGAACTCATAGCTGATAAGAATCCATCACCTTCATCATCATCACTAAATGATAAATGACAAACTGAGGAAACTACTATTCCTGAAAAGGAAACCCCAGTGTAATGTCGTAGTGGAAGGATTGTGAGAGAACCTATTCGCTACAAACATGAGGCACGTGTCTTTGTTTCTAATACGGACAAGGACGATCCATTAACCTTCAAAGAGGCAATGGATGATCCTGAAAAGGAGAAATGGTAGGAAGCCATGAACCAAGAAATGGAATCAATGTATTCCAATTCTGTCTGGGAACTTGTAGACCCACCTGAAGATATCAGGCCCATTGAGTGCAAATGGATCTTCAAGAAGAAAAGTGGTGTAGATGGGAAAGTAGAGACTTTCAAGGAAAGGCTAGTAGCCAAAGGTTACACTTAGAGAGAAGGTGTTGATTATAAAGAAACATTTTCTCCTGTGGCATTGCTAAAATCCATTCACATCCTCTTATCCATAGCTGCCACATATGACAATAAAATACGAAAAATGGACATCAAGACAGCTTTCTGAATGACTATCTTGTTGAAAATATCTATATGATACAACCATGAGGGTTCATTAAGGATGGGGAAGATCATAAGGTGTGTAAGTTACTAAAACTCATTTATGGATTAAAGCAAGCATATAGATCTTGGAATATCACATTTGATGAGACAATTAAGACATATGACAGCCAACAGAATGTCGGCAAAGCATGTCCATATAAATATGTCAAAGGTGAAGTGTTGGTTTTCTTAGTTCTTTACGTCAATGACATTCTCCTCGTTGGTAACGATGTAGAGACACTATCAAACGTGAAGAATTTGTTACCTGAAAAGTTCCAAATGAAAGATTTGGACGAATACATATCCTAAGGGATAGGAAGAACAAGCTATTGGCACTTTCTCATGTTAATTATATAGATAAGGTGCTTGAAATATTCAGTATGGATAATTCCAAGAAATGTCAGTTACTAACAAGACATGGAATTACTCATTCCAAAGAGTAGTGTCCAAAGACACCTCAGGAAGAAGATGACATGAGAAAGTGTCCCTATGCTTCAGCAGTTGGGAGTCTAATGTATGCTATGTTGTGTACTAGGCCCGACATATGCTATGCAATAGGGATTGTAAGTCGTAATCAATGAAATCCTTGTTTGGAACACTGGATTGCAGTAAATCACATTATATAGTATCCTAGGAGAATGAGAGATTATATGATTGTATGTTCAGGGGTGAGCTAAACCCTATTGGATACACTGATTGCGTTTTCCAAACAGACAAACACAGACGTAAGTCGACGTCTGGGCCATGGTTCACTCTTGGTGGAGGAGCTGTAGTTTGGAGAAGTATTAAACAATCCAGTATTGTAGATTCAACCATGGAAGCCGAGTATTTAGCGACTTGTGAAGCATCTAAGGAAGAGGTTTGGCTTAGAAAGTTCTACACTAATCTGGAAGTAATTCTAGATATGGAGAAGCCACTAATCTTATACTGCGACAACAGTGGAGCAGTAGCTAACTCTAAGGAACCCATAATCCACAAGAAAGGAAAGGATATAGAAAGGAAATATCATCTAGTTTAAGAGAGTGTGCACTGAGGTGATGTGATTTTTATAAAGATAACGTTGGCACATAACCTGGAAGAGCCATTTACCAAGACACTTCCTGTAAAGTTGCCTATGGGTCATGCAACATAGATAAAGGAACTAAGTTTCTAGAAAATCCAAGAATAAAATAAACATTGTTCAAAACAAGATAATTTTTCCAAAAATATAAAAGGATTGTTCCTTATGCTCGAGCTGAAACGAGCGCTCCACTTCTAACTCGTATTGTCACCTTGCCATCAGGCAGTTCCCTTGACAACTCAAGTATCTGCATAGAAGAACAAACATGGTTAGTGGCTCTAGAATCTAAAACTCAGGATGACATATCGTCTTCCACTACACAAGCTTCAATTACAAGAAAATCATATTTACCTTTCTTTTTCAGCTCAGCGAGATACTTTTTACAGTTTCTCTTCCAGTCACCTCCAACTCCAGAGTGGAAACATTTTATTTTTGGTTCTTTCTTCTTGGAGTTGTTGTCATTCTTGTTCTCTTTGGATTTTGGTGTCTTCTTGCATTTGTTCGACTTCTTGTCCTTACTTTTGTCCTTGTCATATTTCTTCTTCCTCTTCTTGGATTTGTCCTTAGAATTTGAAGGTTTCTCCTCTGCAACATTTGCATCAGTCTCTTTTGTTATGGTTTTGTTAAGAGACTCAAATGTATACAGTTCATTCAATAGCTGGGTCATGTTAAATTCCAACTTATTCATAATATAGTTGGTCGTGAACGCAGAGAAAGCAGGAGTGAGTGATTCAAGTATGATGCTTACTTGTGTACGCTCATCAATGACGACCCCATGTATTTCTGCTTCATGCATCACGTTAATCATGCTCAAGCCATGGTCACGCACAGAAACACCTTTCTTCATCTTGTTAGTCATGCAGTAGCTAGCAGCCCCATGTCTACTTTGATCAAATTGCTGCCCAAACATGGCATGCAGAGATTCCATTATCTTAGAAGTTATTTCCATGGGTTCATTCTTTGTTTTCAGATCATCATTCATGCTCACAAGCATGTAACACTTAGCCTTATTATTGGATTGATTCCAGGCATCATATTTGTCCTAAATATTCTTCGGGGCATTAGCAGTGAGCTCTTCAAGATGTTCCTCAGTTAGACCAAATTTATGGTTCTCACAGATTAACATCATATTCAGATTCAATTTCCATCTTATAAAATTATCGCCATTAAGTTTTTCAAGTGAAAGCAAAAGTAGTTATTAGATTGCCACCATTCCACATTACTGAAAGAAATAAAATACAATAGTATTACAATTTGAAAAATATCAATTATTCAGATAGTAAATACGATGCATGAATGCAACAATTAAAACACATAAACTGACATTTACTTTTCCACGAAAAAACTACTGAACAAATAAAGTGTCGCCTTAGGGTCCATCAAGTTAAATTTAGATAGTTTATAAGACAATCTTAATATTATTATTTAAAACTTAAAATATCTCTTTATTTTCTCTTTTAAATAAAAAAAATACTGCAGGTTTGGTCAAAATGCAATTATGCACTGCAAAATCTTAATTGCATCTTTGTAAGTGTAACTCATTATTTCAGAATTCATGACTTAACTAAGAGATTTCTGCCTTAGGATCAGTCAAGCCTAAAAGACATCACTGCTTCCTATCTTCGTAAGAAGCTAACCTTGATATTAATAAGTCTATTGACATGGTTTTTCGCCAACAGTGGATTAAGAAATCCAACAATAGAGATATTAGTCTTTCTTGCTAAACTGTGATTAGACAAATGAACAATATCACAAACACTCACACTTTAATGTGGTTCAGTGGTTAAAACCCACCTAGTCTACAGACAATCTTATTAATCTCTTTAAGGCTCTAGGTGAAATTGTTTCATACAATTTCCGCAGAGTTTCTGTATATCAAGAAGTAGCCCCTTTTTCTATCCATTCCCCTGATATTTGTAGAGGGTTTTCCTAGACATCTTTGGGTAACCGCGTGCATAAATATGGTAAAAAATAAATTAGACATATGATTGCCTATGAAATTTACATCTGTTATCTCGGGTAATAAATGTGTTATAAAATCTAGGCATTAATGAGTGTACAAGGAATCTCCGAGTCTTTTCGGATCCTTCACTATGCGTCATGATGAGGTTTCCATGAGCTGAGCACTTCCTTCGAGCTGGATATCGGAGAGATAACCTAACCTGACACGGGCCAAGTTAGAAGGCGATCTAGCCATCACGCATCTCGAACTAAGTTGTTGACGCAAGAGGCGATCTTGAGATTATCAAGTTGTCGTACTAGCAAGTTTGACTCGAGCTGCTCACACCAGAGTTAGCTAAATGTTCTACCTATACACTTTCGCCATGCATTTATCTGCCAGTTGTACCCAAGGCAGAGTGATTCAGTTCATATTTATTTTGGGGTACAACATTTGCCCCTCAAGTTCATGCTCGTGCATGACGTCACCTCTGACACGCACAGTAGGGCCTTTTAGGCTTCTGCTATGTGAAATCATGCTCACCCACTACTCGAGTACTAAACACATGTCAGTCTGCAATAGGTGTTTGTTCGAGTTTTGAGTACAGTGACAGCTGCCTGGTCAACTTTCTGCCACCGTAGGGGTCATTTAATCTAGGCCCTTGGATCTCTAACTGGCCCAATCGAGTGGCCCAGATTGGTTCATGAAGTTTGCGAATAAATGGGAGAAACAGACCTGAAACTCACCACATTTGCATTCAAAAAATTTCCCTTTCCTTCTCAGAGCACCTTCAGAAACCTCCGACATTCTCACTTTCTCCAGAAGCTTTCAGGCTACTATCTTTGGAGCTGTCATCACTTCCATCGATCAAACATCTAATTTGTAAGTATTTCTATACCCGGTTTAAATTTCACCCTCTTATTTTTCAATAAGTTTTACGAAACTTTCCAGTATAGTTTCTTACTTCGGCCATGTTCGAGATTAATAGGGGTTTTTCATAGGCCAAAACAATTGCATTATGTCTAATTAGAAATAATGTGCATAAAAAATGGGTAATTTTCTGGGTTTTGAAAGAGGATCGGCTGTGTATGCGTAGAAATTTGAGGGTTTTTAGGTTCAGTTCTGGGTAGCTTAAGGGTTACAATTCCCCGAGAGGTTTTGCATTAAACCGTCTTCCAAAAGGTATTAGGTCTGACACACAAATTTCGAAGTATCAGGGGATTTCCCAAGTTTACAACTCGTGGTTACTGAATGCTCATGGACACACGCATTGTTGCTAGGAGATATCTTAGCTCGTGTGTTTCTTAAGTCAAATAAACCAAATTCACACCCTCGAGTCATCGTGCCTTTATCACCATAGCTAGGGTTTAACTTAGATTGCCTCTAACAGGCTTCTTTGTTGTCAAGTGAGCTAGATCATGGCCAATAAGAAGAAGTCAGTCGCAAGCTCCTCTTCCCAAAACAAGTGTAAGGGCAAGCAGATTGCATCTGAGACCCTTATTCCCTACTTCAACCCGATAATGGATTGGGAGATGGTAGTTGACCCAAATGCCTCTTTTGAGGTTAAGCGCATCGAATCCCGAATAAAGACTTAGGGCAAGGTGAATAAAATTTTGCTGAGCCACAGGAACGAATTAGGGTCCGAGGGCTTTCTTGCCCGACCTCCATTGGAAGGAGAACGGAGCTGCACTCCACTTCAGGATGACTTTGAGGACTACAGTGACGAGCATCTGAAGGCAGGTGGCTTTCTCACTTTGGACCCGTACTTCGTGGATTTTCTGAACTACATCAAACTGGCACCATTCCAGCGTCCCCCCAATTCACATCAACTTCTGGCGCAACTAAAATATTTATTTTTGAAACACGAGTGGGAGGTCCCCACCCTTGCTGACATCATGTACTTGTTCTGTCTCAAAGCAAACCTAGAACAGATGGGGCGAGGTGATGGCTTCTACTACCTCACCAAATTCCCCAATACGGCATCCATCATCGACCTCCCCAGCCACCTGAATGACTACAAGGATCAATTCTTCATGTCAAACAGATTCAGGAATTGCACCCATCGGTATTTCAATCGTCCTTGTAAGTTTCTTAGCTTTTCTAATTTTCTACTTGAATTCCTTTTTTATCAAGTTTAAACATATTTTCATTGAGTTATTACTTTGTGAAGCTATATACAAGAGGGCGGGGCGATTAGAGACCCTTGGAGGTCAATATGAGACGTTCTCTCATATTCCTGCCAAGGAGAAAGAGTTCCGGATGGTAGTTAATGACAATACCATGGTGGCCTGCAAACTGATCCAAAAAGATCAGACACTGGCCATTAGAGCTTGACATCCTCCCTCCGAGCTCCCTCCTCCTTAAGAATGTTTGTTTTTATAGATCAAATCAGAGATTTAGCGCAGCGGAACAACAATCAAAATTGTTAATTTAAGCCCACAAGATTTCTAGATCTACTTCTTCACATACATATATATATTGAATCAAAGATATGAATATAAAATTACCTCAAGTCCTTCCTTGCTGCTATCTTTTTGTATGGCAAAAATCCTTGAGATTCCACACCAGGATCTTCCAAAATGTTCTCAACACTCAAAGAACGAGTGTGGGCTCACTATACAAAATAATAGGCAAAATCTATTTATCAAATGTTCTCAACACAAGAGATCTGATAAAGTTTGGACCTAAGTTTTGAAGAACAGTGACCTAATACAAGAACGCGTGCCTCATGTTCGTAGCGAATAGGTTGTCTCACAATCCTCCCACTACGACGTTGCACTGGTTTTTCCTTTTCAGGAATTGTGGTTTCTTTGGTGGTTTTATCATTAACTGATGAAGAAGATGGAGAAGAAATTTTATCTGTCATTAGTACCTCTAAAAATACTTTGCACCGGGGTTTAAAATCATTCATATAATCGTGTTCTAAAAAGGTTGCATTTGTCAAAACAAATACCTTTTGATCACTTGGACTATAGAAATATCCACCCCTTGTTTCTGGAGCATAGCCCACAAATATACACACTTCAGACCTTGAATCCAGTTTTCCAGATTTAGGTCTTAGTACATGAGCAGGACAACCCCAAAAATGGAAATGTCGTAAACTAGGTTTATTTCTATTCCATAATTCTAGTGGTGTCTTTGTCATAGCTTTGGATGGAACTACATTCAAAATGTAATTAGTAGTTTGAAGTGCATATCCCCAAAACGATAAGGGAAGTGAAGAGTAGCTTAACATAGACCTGACCATGTCCAACAAGGTCCGGTTTCTTCTCCCTGAAACTCCGTTTTGTTGTGGTGTTCCAGGTGTTGTGAGTTGGGATAGAATACCATACTCTAGCAAGAAATCTTTGAATTCAGAATCCAAATATTCACCACCACGGTCAGATCGGAGTGTCTTTAAAGATTTACCTAATTGCTTCTCAGCTAAGGCTTTGAAGTCTTTAAACATTTCAAATGTTTCTGACTTCTTAAGCATTAGGTAAACATGACCGTATCTAGAATAATCATCAGTAAATGTGACAAAATATTCATAACAACCTCAAGCTTGAATGTTAATTGGACTGAATCCATGCATAAATTTGTCCCGAACATGTTTCGGGGCATTGGCGCCAGGTTCTTCAGGACATTCCTCATTTAGGACAAACTTGTGGTTTTCAGTAACCAACAACAAATTCATATTTGATTTTCATTTTATGAAGTTATCACCAGTTAATTTTTCTTGTGCGATTAAAGCAGTGATTGGATTACCAGTGATAGACATATTCTGAATAAAAAAATACAAATATTATTATATTTAGAAAAATAAATATCAAAGTTTCAGAAATTAAACGTGATGCATGAACACAATTAAAACACATAAAATAAAGTTCAATTTTCACGATAAAACTTTCTAACAATTAAAGTGTTGCCTTAGAGTCGGTCAAATTAATCTTAGAGAATTTATAAGATGTTCTTATCTTTATTGTTTAAAACTTAAAATAACTCATATTTTCTCTTTTAAACATTAAAGTACCACTTAGTTTGGTCAAGTTATGATTATCCACTGCAAAAGCTTAATCATAACTTTGTGAGTGTAACCCATTATTTCAGAATTCATGACTTAACTTAGGACATACCGCCTTAGGGTCGGTCAAACCTAAAATACATCATTAGTTCCTATCTTTGTAAAAAATATAACCTTTCTATTGACATGTCTAGACACCTTCCTTCGGGGGACGAAAACAAAGTCGTCGTGAGGTGCTATTCACATATCACGGTGTTATATTAATAATGGAGACCATGGGTTATGTTTGAGATATCAACCTTCTCCCACTCACTATTTTGAAATAAGTGTTTTTAACCAAATTAATTCTAAATTAATTATAGATTCTGTAAACTTTATGAACATAATTAAAATTGGAAAGAAAGCAATTTTCTAGGTCCATATCCAATTTTAATTTACCAATTATGTTCATCTAAACTTTACCAAAATTTTTTTTTAAAATAAAGTTGGTTTAAAGAAATTAAGCCATAAAGACTTAAAACCGGTGTGATATTTTACCAAGTTTTCAAAGATAAAACTAAGTAATTTATATGCAATTGGTTTCGCAAAACAAATCATATAAACATATAGGACAATCCTAATAATCATGTTTCTACCAATGAGATGCATGATAATAATTATGTGGGTTTTTTATGTATGGCACAAAATGCATGAACAATTGTCAATCACATGAAAAAAAATTATTTAAATAAATAAATAAACAATAAATGTTGAACCAGGTGCTTTCGGGTATTTCTAATTTTACAACCTCTTTATAAAATTAAATTAAAATAAAATAAAATAAAACCGCCTTGATCTCCATCGGGCTTCTTTACTTTACTTTCGGTAGGATATGTGTTGTTGGTCCAGAATAATAATAAGAAAACAATTTTCTAATTATCTTGATTAATTAAAACAAAACTTTTAAATAATCATTATTTTATTTTCCTTTTTAATTAAAAATCTGAAATAAATTTAATTAAAATCTGTTATTTTTTTTTTAAAAAAATTAAATAATATTTTCAAAAGAGTTTTTTAGGATAACAAAATTATCTCATTATTTAAATATCAAATTTCTAATAAATAGGATATTTGACATTTTTAAATTAAAAAAATAACAGATTAATTTCAGAAAAATAAAAAAAATTATGGACCAATAAGACGGGGACACATGGCACCATTTGGTGTTGCTGGGACCCACATGTACGGAACCGTACGAACCCGTCTGTATGACGTCCCCGGCAGCGGCTCGAAGGGTGGCCTCGAAGGAACGGTGGCTGAATTCTGAATCCCGGTCTCCGTTTTGACTTTGTGTGATCGAAATTACAATTTTATGGTGTCAAAAACCAAATAAAATTACATAAATCCTATACCCTTTAATGGCATACACAATGATCTAATCATAAACAAATCCTAACCCAAAAACACCATACAATTAGCGATTCAATATTCCCATGCATTCAATCATATTAAGCCATCCATTCATTCATCAAAAATAAATAAATGCATAAAACTAAACCTACACAGAATCAATATATATATATGTGTGTGTGTGTGTGTGTGTGTGTGAAGATGGCTCTGGTACCATTTGTTGGTTTTTTAGATCAAATCAGAGATCATGCGCAGCGGAACAACAATCAAAATTGTTAATTTAACCCCACAAGATTTCTAGATCTACTTCTTCACATACATATATATTGAATCAAATATATGAATAGAAAATTACCTCAAGTCCTTCCTTGCTGCTATCTTTTTATACTGCAAAAATCCTTGAGATTCCACACCAGGATCTTCCAAAATGTTCTCAACACTCAAAGAACAAGTGTGTGCTCGCTATACAAAATAATAGGCAAAATCTATTTATCATATGTTCACAACACATGAGATCTGATAAAGTTTGGACCTACGTTTTGAAGAAAAGTGACCTATCCTTGTATCACTGTTCTCTTTCTCAAAGGGAGATTTTACGATATATTTTCTATCACTAAAAAAGTATCTGTTATCCCCAAAAATTGGAGATCGATGACGTGGCAATAGAAGTGACAAGTGGCAGTGCATGGTCCGTAAACGACACACTAATAGTCAATAAATATATTGGCTCCTCAGAGTTGTGATAAAGTGATCTGGCTTAGGAGTGACCCAGTAGACCAATGAAGAGTTTTAACTGGCCAATCAAGTGTCATGACCAACCAGGCATGACCTTGCCCGACCAGTCATATGATTGTCTGCCCAGTCATGAACATGTCCGACCAGTCATGACCATGTCCGACCAGTCATGACCTTGTCTGCCCAGTCAAGTGCATGTCTGCCCAGCCGAGGGCTTGTCTGCCCAGTCAAGTGCGTGTCTGCCCAGTGAAGGTGTGGTTGACCAGACTGAATGTGATATGGATCGACTAGATAGAGCAGGACTATGCCAAGATTCCCAGAAACGGCTTCAACAAGAATCGGTCTTGGCATACGCGGGAATCTCTCAATTTATCCCACAAATTTAGTGTATTGTTATATTTTGAATATTATTGTAAATTAAATATAATGAGAATAACCAAATATCCTGATTATGGGGATATCATCTGAACGATCCTAAGCCTGTAAATACAAGGCTTTTGGCATCATAAAGGGGACTTTTGGAATTTTGAACTTTTGATCTGAATTTTCTAGAGAGAGAGAGTACTTGTATTTGAGAGAGATCTTGTATTCTTGTAATCTACACTGAAGAAACTCAGTTGACTCAGGTTCATCTGATCTTGAGTGTAGATATATAATCATAACTCTAAGTGGATTAGGCTATTACCATCACATTGGGGCTGAACCACTATAAAATCGTCTGTGTCGTTTATTTTCTCTTGAAGGTTTTATTGTTTTTGACGTTCTCACGTCGTTGGCCAAAAGCGCGGTCAACATTTTGGTGCTTTCATTGAGAGCCTGAAGAGAAAGACAGACGGTCCCTGAAGTAATATGGCACCTAAGAACACCAATGCGGCCTCCAAGAAGACAAGCTCCTCTAAAGAGCCTTCCAGATCAGAAGGTCTTGGCCCTCAAGACCATGAGACTGAGCCTGGAGTCATGCTCAAGGACGTGACTCCAGAAGTTGAAGAACTCCAGGAAGCCTTGGGGGCCTTCCAGGAGGAGATGGCACAATTCCACGCCAGGCAGAAGGCGTTCGCTGAAGAGATGGCCAGGCAGAGTGCTGCGTTAAAGCAGCAAAGACGCGATATGGAGGCCAGAAGCGAAGAGCTCAGACAGCAACAGGGGGAGGTCAACCGGAGACATCGTGAAGTAGCACTTGCTCTAGAAGCGGTAATCCAATTAAGCCAAGCCAATGCTCAAGCCGCAGCACAAGCAGCCACCCAGAGAGCAAGAAATAATAACGCTGGTCGGAGGACCACTGACAGAGTCGATTCTCGAGGACCGGGCAGAAGCAGGAGTAACCCCCCTAGTAGGGAAGATGATGGGGACCGATCTAGAATTTCCTCGACGCAAAGGGAGCACTCTAGAACCCCCTCCAAGAGCCATCGATCAGAAACTTCGAGGTCGGGAAGTCATCGATCGGGCAGTAAGAAGACCCCACCCAGGCAAAATCAGACCAAGACTCCTCGAGAGAGTAGAACTTCACAATTCAAAGATGGGCATGGTCGTGATGAGGCTGATATTCATCACACCGACCAGTCAAAGGAAAAGGAGGGCAATGACCAACAAGGAGGAAAAGACTGCCCGGGACGTACCGAAAGGCCTCCACTGCACCCCGGCCAGCAACATAGTGGGAGAGAGCAAGTCCCGCGTAGTAAGCCCTCTGTAAAATCGAAAAGTACGGTGTTTGATCGGGCAGGAGAGCATGCTTCCCGGAAGGATCTGAGGGACATTATCACCAACAAGAGGAGGACCGTTCTGGTCGAAGGGCAAAATCTGAATCGCCCTACCAGTCAAGTAGAAATACTTGACGATGGCGCGCCAGATGGTAATGCCCGACCAGGCGATCAAGACCTCAGAACCTCATCAGTTGCACCAGCCATCCAAGCCCAGCTTGACATGCTAACAGCTGCAGTGCAAGGTTTGTCAAAACGACCTTCCGAGATAGACGCGATAGACCACCAGAGTGGCAGCCCATTTTGTGCCCGGATTAGAGCAGCCCAGCCTCCGGCAAAATATAAAGCACTGATTATGCCAGTATATACAGAAAAGGCAGATCCCATCAGACATATTGGGAAGTTCGAGGACCAGATGGAATTTCTCAGAGTGAGAGACGATTATCGGTGTAGAGTTTTCCCGACTACATTGTCGGATACTGCCCAGGAAGGGTATTGGAAGTTTAAGCCAAACTCCATTACCTCTTGGGAAGCATTCAGGAAGGAGTTTTGTAGACAACTCAACACTGCCCGGACTCCACCAGTTTATGCCAACCACTTGGCAGATATCAAACAAGGAAAAGATTAGTCTCTAAAGAACTATATACAGAGATTCATGAGAGATCGAATAGAGCAACTGCTGTAGGAGACGAGGGGAAGATGGTTGCCATATCTGCTGGGATAACTTATCAGAGCCCTTTGTGGGACAGTATACATAGAAATCCAATTTCAACACTTCAGCAATTTCTTGACCGGGCGAACAAGTATATGAAATTGGATGATGCAATAGAGAAAGAGGAGAATGGCATAAACAATCCGGGCGGATCAAGTGACTCTGGTGGAAGGAAACGTGGAAATAACGGGTCTGACCACCATGAGGAAAAGAAAGCAAAGTTGAGTTCAAATGAAAAGCCAACCAAGTATGAGCCTCAGTTCACTAACTACACTACTCTCTCGACCAGCCGAGCAGAGATATATCTTGCTAGTCATGAAGAGGTTCCCTACAAGAAGCCTCCCCCCATCAGGAAAGAGATAAGGAAGAGAGATATGAATAAGTTTTGTCGTTTCCATGGAGATTATGGTCATGACACGAATGAATGCAATCACCTGAAGGACAAGATAGAATTTTTTCTCCGGTCGGACAAGTTGAGAAAGTACCAGGCAGAGACACCCCAGGGAGAAGGAGGCAGCAGCAATCCTGGTTTCAAGCGACAAAGATCTCCACCCTTGCAGCCCAGACCTGTGGACTTTACCTTAGACACTATATGTGGAGGTCCACACTTGGCTGAGGAAGGCAATGAAGCAAAGGAGAAGTATGCTAAGCGGGAGTGCTAGGATCAGAAACCACTGGAGTGGCAAGCATCAGAGGATATATTATTTTTAAATACCGCTTTCAGAGTGGTAGCTTGATTTCGAGTTGTTTGACTTGTTATTTAAGTTTGGTTTATGAGCTGGTTATTTGCTAACAAATCATTTTATTTTTGAACAATTTTGGTGGTTTAAGACTCGTTATTAGACATGTTTTGTCCATTTTAATTTACGAGTAATAAAAGAGACTACGCGCAATGTGGTCGATTCTTGCTACAAATATGCATGTGTGTTAGTTATCCAAGCAATGTTCAACTGGTCGGTAAAATCGGACAGTGTTCAACTGGTCGATACGTTCAAGCAGTGTTCAACTGTTCGAATATTTTCAATATATTCTATGTGTTTCACGAGCAATTAACTACTCAAACAGATTCGATCAAGTAGCAAGTGACTAAGGATCTTTCAACCCTCGATCACCTGGGGGGCACATGGGGTATACTGGTATATAATTTAACACACGAAATAAGAGCACGAGTTAATATATCAGTTTTTAGGCTGACTTGTAAATTTTCGAAGTCCAAAAAGGCCATTAAGCTAACTTGTTTGACAAAGCTTAAGTAACTTGGAATTTTTTTAAAATTTCAAGTTAGGAGCAGATATTCGTGTGACATTAAACATTATGCTCATAAAATATTAGAGCAATAAGAGTGTGAGAAAGTATACTTAGTATGGACTTATGAAATGTCTAGAATTTCTAAGTTAGAAAACTAAGTACTCATGCGAAAATATAAGGCATACACCAGAGTAACTTTACTATTCACAAAAAACTTATAAACTTTTTAAGTCTAAAAGAGACTTAGAATGTTTTAAGTTAGAAAAGTAAAGTATAAATGCCAACAGCTCAGCTATACAAGAATAAAGAGTAAACTACTAGCCAGGTACAAGTTTAGCTGATCAGGTGCAAAGTTTTCCTGCTCGGGAGAGCAGATACAACTTCCCTGGTCGGCTAAGCATGTATCACCGATCGAGTAGGAAACTCTGTTGTTTAGAATAAATAACATCGACGAGTCCCTGGAGTGAATCAAACAAACATAAATCGATAAATGTAAAGGAAAAATATTTGTTACTACTCAGAAATTATTTTATTGGGTAGTGAAAATATTTTTTATGAAGGAAAAAGTAAAAGGCAAAAATTTGGTGCCTAGAGTGAGTGGTGTCCGACCAGATTGGCCGGGGTGTCCGAGGAACTAGGCCCAGAATTTTGGTGCCAAAGGCGCGGCATCCGAGCAGCTTCCCCTTGATGTTCGACCGGACTGGCCAAGGCGTCCGAGTAGCTGCCCTTTGGTGTCCGAGCGGAGGCACGCGTGTCCGACCAGCCAACGTACGTGTCCAAGGCATGTATGCATCCGAGTGGATGCGTATCCGAGGAGGAGAAGGCTATGTCCGAGCGGATTGGGGCTGTGTCCAGGCAGATTGGGCTGCATCCAATCGAGTGGGGCTGTGTCCGAGCAGCCAGGCCCGTGTCTGAGCAGAGAGTGGCATTCGTCCGTACGGCTGAGGTGCTAAGCCTTAGGCTGTGTCCAAGCGGCTATGTCCAAGCAGCATTCATCCATCTGAGCAACACACATCCGAGGAGCCATGGTACCAAGGTGTGTGTCCAAGGCTGTCCGAGGGGCCTAGTCCAAGCCAAAGCTAGCATCCGGTCGGATGCATCTTGGGGCCAAGGGGCTAATGTATGGTCCGATCAGACCATACTTTTACAAAGGAAAAAAAACAATGGCCAAATGGCCATATTCCATGTCTCATACCTAAACCTCACCATAAACCCTAAGCCAAGAAAAGCAAAGCCCTAAATTCCATCTAGCACAAACACCATTTCTCATCCAAAACACATACTACCACAAGATCAAAAAATAGAATTTGAAGAAATCAAAAGACAAGTTCAGTCGTGGGTTTACGTGAAAGTTATTGACCAGGTAGGAGCTTTTGAATGACCTCAAGAACATTTTGCTAGATGAAAAGTTTATCATACGAGAAAATCGTATAATAAACTTGGGGGGCAAATGTTATCCCCAAAAATTGGAGACTGATGACGTGGCAATAGAAGTGACAAGTGGCAGTGCATGGTCCGTAAACGACACATTAATAGTCAATAAATATATTGGCTCCTCAAAGTTGTGATAAAGTGATCTGGCTTAGGAGTGACCCGGTAGACCAATGAAGAGTTTTAACTGGCCAGTCAAGTGTCATGACCGACTAGGCATGACCTTGTCCGACCAGTCATATGATTGTCTGCCCAGGCATGACCATGTCTTCCCAGGCATGACCTTGTCTGCCCAGTCATGACCATGTCCGACCAGTCATGACCATGTCCGACCAGTCATGACCTTGTCTGCCCAGTCAAGTGCATGTCTGCCCAGCCAAGTGCATGTCTGCCCAGCCGAGGGCTTGTCTGCCCAGTCAAGTGCGTGTCTGCCCAGTGAAGGTGTGGTCGACCAGACTGAATGTGATATGGATCGACTAGATAGAGCAGGACTATGCCAAGATTCCCAGAAACGGCTTCAACAAGAATCGGTCTTGGCATACGCGGGAATCTCTCAATTTATCCCACAAATTTAGTGTATTGTTATATTTTGAATATTATTGTAAATTAAATATAATGAGAATAACCAAATATCCTGATTATGGGGATATCATCTGAACGATCCTAAGCCTATAAATACAAGGCTTTTGGCATCATAAAGGGGACTTTTGGAATTTTGAACTTTTGATCTGAATTTTCTAGAGAGAGAGAGTACTTGTATTTGAGAGAATTCTTGTATTCTTGTAATCTACACTGAAGAAACTCAGTTGACTCAGGTTCATCTGATCTTGAGTGTAGATATATAATCATAACTCTAAGTGAATTAGGCTATTACCATCACATTGGGGCTGAACCACTATAAAATCGTCTGTGTCGTTTATTTTCTCTTGAAGGTTTTATTGTTTTTGACGTTCTCACGTCGTTGGCCAAAAACGCGGTCAACAGTATCGCTCTGAAAAGACTGATCTCCTATATTTAATATATCAAATATATTAAAAATATAATAATAGTTATTTTAAACAATTTGAAAATAACTAATCAGTTATCAGATTTTGTTTAAATAATAATATTTTAATCATATTACAATCTCTCATTATTTATTTAATATTTAAATAACTAAAATTGTGGAACAAAGAAACTTCTAGAAGCTTCTTGTGTGTGTAGCACAGTGACTGTGCACTGTGCCACACGTGTACCACATGCCAAAGAAAGCATGTGATTTTTCCCAATTTTTCTTATTAATTAAATACCAAAAATCACAAAAATAAATTAATTCAAAATTGATTATATTTTTGTTAAATCAAATAATTAATTAATTGCACATAATTATACAATAATTATGTTTAATGCATAGAAAAATATTTTACCTATCAAATAAGTCATTTTGCCCATTTTTGTATTTATCTTTGTTAGTGTTTGTTTGAGCCATTTCGGGGAACATGGACCTATAACATTAAGCTCCAATAAATTGAAAATAAATAATTAAACTCTTTAATTATAATAGTTAATTTATTAATTTTGATATTTCTCCACTATAAATTTAGAATTGCACTATTTGTGTTATAGATATACTTTTACAGAAATCTTATTCTAAATCGTCCATTGATATAACCATCTTACAATAGTTCAACCCTCTAATTAATTAGTTCATAAATTAGAATAGAAGAATTACCATTTTGCCCTTCTAATTTACTTCTTATTCCTTAAGTGCCATTAATTCACTAGTGAATAATTAATCTATAATCTAATTATAGATTTGAGCTCAAAATCATTCAGTTCCAGAATTAACCCTTGAGGGAACTAATATATGATCCGTTAGGAAAGATTAGATTCTGTATTGTTAATACATGTTCCCAGCCATCCATGATATTAAATCTCCAAAACAAAAGTCACTAGCCTCATTCTATGAAGAGACCTTAACGAATGAATCAAAAGATTTAATAAACATGAACAGGAGTTCATGAACACTCTGGATTAAGGTTGATCTATAGACGATCATCAATTATGATATGAATTACAAGTCTTTATTATTAATTGGTTTTTGGATAAAGACTTTTATTCATATCAGTCCATGTCACATATAATCATATTATATAAAGCACCTTTACCGAGATGTCTTACCACATCAATAATCCGAATCTAAATTATTTGTATCAACATGATACTCAGCAAACCGTACTTACAACCCCAATTAAAGAATTCCATAACTTCAATTTGTTGTTGTTGACTATTTTTATTCATTCATGTGATCTTAATTCTCTCGTACTAATACAAGATCACATCCTCTATAATGACTATGAAAATTTTCTGATATTTAAAAAATTATTCAAACAATAATTTAATAATCTAAATATAACAATAATAAACCATTGTATTTATTTATTCATCGAAATAATAAATGTCTTTTACATGCTTTTAGGACATACTTCTAACAAAGAAGTCATCCCTGTTGTTGAAGGCACTGAAGAGGAAGAAGAGGTCACGTAGCTGGTGTGCAAAAGAAAGGTCTCTATAGATAGGCAACATCCTGACCCAGTCTGAGATGAATCAGGGGCAACAGCCGGCACTTCTGGCCAAGGTTACCCATATAGAGAATTAAACCGAGCTGCTGCCAGTTTTAGGCTATTTCGATTCAACCCACGACAGCTCGTGAGTCGACATCTGGTTCATCCGAACCTGAACATGACCCTTCTCCAGTGTGTGGATCACTTGGTTGTATCCTATGACCATAGCTATCTTCGGTGTGCCATAGTTGTAGATAACACCCTTCACTTTAGGTCCACCATTTTTGAGGACTACGATTCAAATCTTTTGTCGCGACCTTCCCTCCGTCAGGGTGTTTTTTCCCCAGGTATTAGGCAGGCCATGCATGAGTCTAGTTCTGATGAAGAGCCTGAACCCCGTAGGACCCAAAACAAAATAATATTAGAGTCCCCCTCCTTTGATAGTTTGAGAGGTAGAGGTTTTACTCAGTCCAGTTCGTTACTCAGAGTCGATCATAGTAGTTTCCTCTTCTATCTCGGAGGGTAGGGTTCTTGCTCTATTATTTTCCTTGCATTACCCTGAATAATCATTTCTTGGATCTGAATTTTCTACTCATCCTCTTGCAGGCGAAGATATGGACCTGAAGTGTTCCTTCAAATCTTGTGGGGCCAGAACTGGACCTGTATTCAAGAAGGCGAGAATAACAAAGAAGAGTGCCCCCAAATCTGGAGCTGTCATCGAATCTCTTGCAAAGGATAAAGGCGCCAGCTCCACTCAGAAACAGTAGCAACAAACACAACTACCAGCTCCGGTAACTACAGTTACCGTTCTTGAGGCTCCTCATCCTTGTCCTTGCAATGAATCTATTCCGATTCCCCAAGTTATTCAGATGCGTTCTTTGGTCTGGGCCAATCCTTCACGGCTTCTACCTTTGATGGGTCTACTACAACTCCATCTTTCAATATAATGTGCCCGAGGAACGCCACTTGCGAAAGCCAAAACTCGCATTTCTTGAACTTTGCGTAGAGTTGATGCTCCTTCAATCGCGTCAAAATCAACCTCAAATGTTCCTCGTGCTCTACTTCATCCTTGGAGTATATTAAAATGTCGTCGATAAACACAACGACGAATTTATCCAAGTAGTCTTTGAAGACCTTATTCATTAAGTCCATAAACGCGGCTGGTGCGTTAGTAAGACCAAAAGACATAACTAAGAACTCGTAATGTCCATAACGAGTCCTAAAGGCTGTCTTAGGAATATCCTTCCCCTTTACCTTGAGCTGATGATACCCGGACCATAAATCAATCTTTGAAAATACAGTCGTGCCTCGGAGTTGATCAAACAAATCGTCGATCCGAGGTAGCGGGTACTTGTTCTTAATCGTTACTTTGTTCAGCTCACGATAGTCTATGCACATCCGCATACATAAATAACAATTGATAACACCACACCTACAAGAAAGTTAGAAATATGCAATTTTAATGGAATATCAATAAAATATGAAAATAGCATATCTATATTAGACTCCTTTTCATTTTGAGTAAATATACAAATTTGTTCAATTATGGGCTCTTGAAATGTAATTATATTTTTTTCATTTTCCTTATGAGCCTCGAAAATTATTTCATCCAACTCTTTTGTTTCATTACGGGGTTGGATGCATATTACAAGTTCTTCAACTACTTCATTCTCTTTTTCACTTTGAATTTGCCTATTTGGATTGGGAATGGGTTGGTTGGGATGAACTTGTTTTTCCGACTCTATAACAGTTGCAAGGTGTCCTACTATTGTCTCAATTTTTGAGATTGACTGAGATTGGGCTAGTAAGATTTGGTAGGTCGATTGCATAAACTGTTGTAGGATATCCTCTAAAGATGGACTCGTTTCTTGTTCAATGGGATATGATAGGTCGGATTGGGCATGACTTGGATTAGGCATGTAGAATTCATGCCCTTGATTCATTTGAGATTGGGTATAACTCCATGAAAAATTTGGATTATAGGTAGAGACAAATGAGATATCAAATGATTCATGCATATCATACATATTATTAGTTTCTCCATAATTTAAATTTGAGTGCTCATAATAGTTGTACTCAGAATTCCAACTATAATTAAAATGATCCATATGGAAAAAACTAGATGACAATTTTTTTTTTTTTTTTAAGATGACAATTAAGAAAAAAAAAACAACAAGAAAATAAAATTAAGAGAATAAAAGCAATGTTAAGATATTAAACACTTAAGTATATATATATATATATTTCAAGTATTTTTTTTCACAATAATATGATAAAGAATAAAGAGAAATAAGACAAAATTAAATAAGATTATATAAAAAAAAATTAAGCAAGAGTAGGGAGGGATAGCATGCTATCAACCATAACAAAATTAAGGTAAAAATTAGGAGGCACAAGTGCCATCAACTAAAACATAAGATAAAAGACTAGGAGGCAAAAATTGCCATCAACTAGTAACTTGCAAAAAATAAAAAAATAATAACACAAGATAAATTACAACAAAATTATAACAAAATTAGGAGGCACAAGTGCCATCGACTATAAAAATTAAAAGGATAGATAGGAGGCACAAGTGCCGTCACTAAAAAAAATGCAATAAATATAAATAAATAAGTTTTTTTTTTTATGGGTGGTAGAACCGTCCCAAATTTTCTTTTTATCTTTTTTTTTTTTTTTAGTTTTTATAGATATATATTTTTTTTAGTTTTTTTTAAGTGCAAAAATTAAAATAACTAGTAGAAGAATTTACTAACCTTGAGATAATTTTCGTTTCTTTTCTCTTGCAACTCCCCGGCAACGGCGCCAAAAACTTGACGGACCCAAAACGGGTATGTTTTAAATATTTATAACTCGCAAGCGCACGAATCGTATTTATAGAATAGTGTTCGTGTAAGCACGAGATCGAACCCAAAGGAGTTGTCTAAAATCGAAAAGGAAACTATTTTAAACCAAAATTAATAAATTCTAACCTAGTTCCAAAGATTTATGAGAATTTGTATTAATAAAATAAAATAAAAGATAATAATAAAGAAATTAAAGACAATGTGTATATATATATATAACATAAATTAATAATAAAAATGAAGATGGTAAAATAAGATTATTAAGGATTAGAATCCACAAAATATAAGTTCAATAATATTTATAAGTACATTGATTCCCAAGTTTTAGTGATAGTTAAAATAAATCAAACTATCATTTTCTAAATAGATTTATAATTTTAAGCACAAATTATTTCTAAAAAGATAGGATTTTTCTTCACTTTTCAAAGTTATAATTTCAAAACACTTAGTGTAAATCAATCTAATGAAATAACAAATAAATCAATGAACATTATTTATAAGGCAAAACATAATATTTTTGTTCTAAGCATGGATGTGTACAATTTAATGACACATCTTACACAAAGAATATTATGTATTTGCACTAATGAAGAACAAAGTTTAAATATGTGCTAACAATCCAAAATACATGATATTTAAGATGAAAGAAGATATTTGAAGAAGAAAATTCCATAAACTTTATTGCACAAAATGGGAAATCAACATACAAAATAAATACTATCTAGTTACATAATGTTTCATCATCACCTTAATAATCTTAAAAAGATTAGAAACACATAACTAGAATAACAAATACAAACTAAAAATTACAAACATAAATAGGAAAATTTGGAGGATGAACCCCCAAATTGTTCCTCTAAAAATACATAGAAAAAAATAAAAAGAAGAAGAAGATGAAGAGAATGGAGAGGTTTTGAAATGTGTAGAGTTTTTGGTATGGTAACCTCCCCCCTAAATGGACACCAAAAATCCCTTATTTATAGCCAAAAATGATGATTAAAATAATCAATTCCAATTGATTAAATTAATTGAATTAATTATAATATGGCAAATAGGGATAAATTATAGGGTGTAATAATTATGTTTTGGGGTAAAAAATGTAGAAAGTGAGGTAAAAAGTAGTATTTTTGGACATAGGGACAAAGTGATATTTTTGAGTAATTTATGGGTTCAAGAAGTTGCTTTGTGGCTGTTGGGTCTTGTGTGGGAGGCTGGAAGCAGGCGTGACTTTGGAGGATACGGCTGGAGCAGGAGGCGTACGACAAGGGAAAGAAGATGGGCCTAAAAGATGGCTTGGGCCGTGCTATGTGGTGGTGGCCCAAATGGATTTGGCTATATGATGCTGAATGGTGAAGGAGGGCAGCAGCTTAACGTGTGAAGCTTGGGAGCTGAAGGCTGGCACGTGGAAGGCATGAGGGAGAGAAGTTGGTGGAGGTGGAAGTGGGCCTGGCGGGCCTGGTGCTGGCAGTTGGGCTTTGGATAAATGCCAACTATTTTCTTCTCTTTTTCCGCTTTATATCTTTTCTTTTCTTTTCAAAGCCCAAAAATACAATAAATTTCCTACAAAATAAACATAAAATAAATCATAATAAAATATTTTTAATTATAAAATAAATCAATTTAATTATTTGAAAATATTAATTATAACTTAATTTATATTTAACATTTAATTTCAATAATACAACATTTTTACCTCAAACTAAACCACAATAATTCAAATAATTAACTACAATATTTTACAACAAAATAACTATAAAAGCACACAAAAATCTATAAAATCAAAATAAGACTAATAAATTCAAAATTACTTAAAAACTTAATAAATCAATTAAAAACTCAAGAATTAAGCAACAATTAGCACATAAAAAGTGGTAAAATAACTCTATTTTGTAGAGTTATCACCCTCTCCTCCAAACCCAGAATTCTTCACCTTTTTCCTGCATTTTCTTCAGACCAACTCATCCTATAATCAAGCTAACAGTTCCAGATAATCAACACAAATATTCTAGCCCAGTTTCAATATCAAAACCTGCTCCAAAAACTCAACTAAACTCCCAAGAACAAATCAAATTATACCCACATGCATAACCTAAAAATACAACGGAAATTCAAGCTTAATTCCCATGGTTAGAGCTTACATTTGTTGAGTTTAGTCTCTGAGTTTGATCCTTAATCCTCAAGCTTTTAGCTCCTAATATTTCCTAGCCCAATTCCTTGTTTTAACTAGCTTCCACCAGAATTTTCCTTGAGTTTGTCTTAGAGAGTGAAAGAGAGAGGAAGATGAGAACCATCTTCAGCTGGAAGGAAAATAAGTGACAGTTTCTACAAGCCTCTAAATGATTCTTCCCTTTGTTTTATTTAACTTAGGCTATGTGGTTACCTCAAGGCTCGGGGTACCAAAACGTCCCCGAGGGAAAAATGGTAAATTTCCCCAATATTCCCTCCTAGACATTCTATCCTCAAATATATGTCCAAGTATTTATTTTCACAACCCGATAACCCCATAACACATCTAATACCCAAATTATCCCTCGACTCGCCCCGAGTCAGAATCTCAACCATGTTGTGACTTTCTGGCTAACCGCTCCCCAGGACTGTTTGGGATCGTGCTGGACAGACATATCACATATATATAGCATTTATCACATTTATACCCCTAATATCCAGTCGAGGCCCACATGCACATTTAACTCAACTAAACATGCATCATTATCATATATCTACATAAATTCACGTATCAACATACTAATTCATTTATTGCCCTCCTGGCACAATAATCAAGGCCTTAAGCCCTATTAGCAAATTCGGGTCATTACATGACCAATCAATTCTGGTTGATATCCTTGTTATACCCAGGAATTCGCCCACCTAATAGTGTTATACCTGTTAGGAATCAAGTCTCGGACCTGGTTATGTCCTGGAGTTTGTCTGCTTAACAGCATTATACTTGTTAGGAATTAGGTCTCGAACTTGGTTATTTCTAGGAGTTTGTCTGCTTAATAGCATTATACATGTTAGGAATCAGGTCTCGGACCTGGTTATATCCAGGAGTTTGTATTTGAATTTTGTTTAACTTAGTTCCTATATGGAATTTCTTTGAAAATTCGATCCAGCTATAAAAAGTCATCGAATAATCAACTTTCCAAACTCTAAGTTTCAAAATAAAATTTTAATCACACTAAATATTTTTAAACTCATCAAGGGTTCTATGCCCCCCAAGCGATTATAATTTATGAATATTCTAGGTCGCTTTTACAAAATGAGTAAGTGATGCATCGCGAGAATAAGACAAACATGTAGCCATCATATGTCATTTAAATAGAATGGCTTTTATAAACAAGCCTTACACGAAAAAATACTAAAAACATCAAAAACTAATAGAACTATCTTATTACTGATAATAATTTTTAAGATGAAGAGCATTCCAGGTCTGTGGTACCAACTCTCCACTTAACTGAGCTAGTGTGAATGTTCCTTCATGTAAGATGTCCATGATCTGGTATGTTCCTTCTCAGATCGGTCCCGATGCACCATCTTTAGGATCCTTACTCGCCAAAAACATTCTTTGAAGGACCAGGTCGCCCAGCTCGAGTCGACGTACTTTTAACTTCGAGTTAAAGTAACGCATAATTCTCTGGTGATATTGGGCGAGCTGTAATTGTGATTCTTCCCGCTTTTCTTCTATGAGATCCAGGGATGCATTGAGCAATTTGTGGTTTTGATTTTATAAAAGGTTTTTTGTCTATGTGTCATCACTTGTGCTTCAATTGGGAGCATAACCTCACTTCCAAAGGTTAAAGAGAAGGGAGTGTGCCTCGTGGAGGTGTGATGTGGGGTTCTATAGGCCCAAGGTACTTGTGGGAGTTGCTCGGCCCATAATCCCTTGGCTTCATCTAGACGTTTTTCTAATCTCGCCTTTATGTTTTTATTTATAGCCTCGACCTATCCATTAGATTGCGAATACGCGCTGAAGAGAAACTCTTGATTATGTCGTACTTATCACAAAAGTATGTGAAAATATTACTATCAAACTGAGCTCCGTTATCAGACACGATCTTCTTCGGGAGCCCAAAACGACACAAGATGTTATTCACGAAAAAATCATGGACTCTCTTCGAGGTTATGGTTGCCAGAGGTTCAGCCTCGACCAACTTCGTAAAGTAGTCGATGGCGATGACTACATATTGAACTCCTCCTTTCCCTATTGGTAATGAACCAATCAGGTCAATCCCCCATACGGCCAACGGCCAGGGGGATAAGATCATGGTTAACTCAATGGACGCTACCCGAGAAATTGTGGCGAAACGTTGGCACTTGTCGCATTTTTGTACGTACGAGGCCGAATCCTTTTTTAGTGTAGACCAAAAATAGCCCTGTCTCAATATCTTTATAGATAAGTTTTTCCCCCCAGCATGGTCTCCGCAAAAGCCTTCATGTATCTCTTCTATGATGGTATGTGCTTCTTCGGGCAGATTACACCAGAGGAGGGGTAGTGAATGCCCTCGTCAGTATAGAATTCCCTCAACCATAACATACAGTGGGACTTGATATAATAGTTCTATTGTGTCTTTTTGGTCATCTGGTAGTTTACCGGTTATGAGGCATTCCATTATGGGGGTTATCCAAGTCGTTTTTGTGTCAATAACTCCGACCTCAACCGGTTCTTCCATTATGCTTGGTTGTTCTAAGAAATCCACTAGGACTACATTTTGTGTATCTGCCTCTTTGGTGGTGGAAAGTCGGGCTAAAGTATCAGCGCTGGAGTTCTGCTCGCGGGGTACATTCTCAATGGAGCAGAACTCAAACTCAAACAACTCATCTTTAACCTTAGCTAGGTAAGCCGACATTTTGATACCTTGAACTTGATACTCCCCCAATATATGATTAACCACAAGCTGGGAATCACTATAACATTGAATCACCTTTGCTTTCAATTCTTTTTCCACCCGTATTCCTGCCAATAGAGCTTCATACTCTGCTTCATTGTAGGATGCTTCGAACTGAAACCTTAGGGTTGTATGGAATTGATGTCCCTCAGTTGAGATCAAAATTGTCCCAGCTCTAGATCCGTTCTCGTTAGATGATCCATCAACGAAGAGCTTCCACAACTCTTACACTGGTTCTCTCTTTGGCTCGTCCTGAAAACCTGTACATTCGGCCACAATGTCAGCGAGCACTTGACTCTTGATTGTTGTGTGTGGAATATACAATATCTCTAACTAGCTGAGTTCGATGACCCATTTAAGCAAATGTCCCAATGCTTCAGGCTTTTGCAAGACCTGCCTTAAAGGTTGATCGGTTAAGATGTTGATGGTGTGGGAATGGATGTACGACCTGAGTTTTCTCGAGGCCAAGATCAAGCAAAACATAATTTTTTCTATTAAAGGCTATCAGAACTTAGCTCCCAGAAGTCTTTTACTCACATAGTACACTGGTTTTTTTGCCTGATTTTCCTCTCGAACTAATACGGCGCTGACCGCATTTTCTGTCACAGCTAGGTATAAGAGGAAACATTCTCCAGCTCTCGTTTTGGATAGTGTAGGGGGAGTTCAACCAGGTGAGTTTTCAGATCCCGAAATTCCTGCTCGCATTCTTCTATCCACTCAAACTTTTTGTTTCCTTTTAGCAAGTTGTAAAACGGGAGACACTTGTTAGTTAATTTTGAAACGAAACGATTTACGACCGTTACTTTCCCAGTTTGACTTTGTACTTCTTTACGTGGCCTGGGTGACAACATTTTTAACATCGACCTGATCTTCTATGGGTTCGCCTCTATCCCCCTTGTGTTGACTATGAAGCCCAGAAAATTTTCCAAACGAAGTCCCAAATGTGCACTTATGAGGATTTAGCTTCATGTCATCTTTCCTTAGCACGCCAAAACATTCTTCCAGGTCAGTACATGGTTATTATCAGTCTTTGACTTAACGAGGATATCATCGACATACACTTCCATGTTTTTCCTGATCTGGTTAACAAACATTTTGTTGCTAGTCGTTGGTACATTGCACTGACATTCTTCACCCTAAATGGCATAACCTTATAGCAGTATGCATTATGCTCAGACATGAAGCTAGTGTGCTCTTGGTTTGCAGGGTTCATCGCAATCTGGTTATATCCTGAATATGTGTCCAAGAAAGACATGAACTCGTGACTAGCTGTTGCGTCTACAAATTAATCGATTCGAGGTAGTGGAAAACAATCTTAGGATATGCCTTATTGAGGTCGGAGAAGTCAATGCAAGTTCTCCACTTTCCATTGGGTTTTGGGACCAAAACAGGGTTAGCAACCCAGATTGGATATTTTTCTTCCTTGATGAATCCACAGTTAAGTAGGCGAGCTACTTCTTCTTCTAAAGCTTTTGATCGCTCTTTCCCCAAAAGCCTTCATTTTTGTGCTTTTGCAAACAAATTCCTGTCCAAATTCAAAGTATGCATTATTACATTCGGACCGATTCCCACCATATCTTCATGTGGCCAGGTGAAGACGTCCAGGTTATTTCTCAGAAACTCGACTAGCTCCTTCTTTCTTTCGATTCCAAGATTTTTTTCCAATTTTTACTACCCTTGAAGGTACTTCTGAGTCGATACTAATTTCCTTGAGCTCTTCCAACGCTTGGAGCTCAGACTTGTCTTCACTTAATCTTGGATCAATGCCGTCTTCCTAGGCGACCTCGTTACTTCCTTCCTAAGGTTCTTCCGCCATATGCCCAATTTTCATTACCCGAGGCTCCTCTCATCCGTCAATGACAACCATTGCTTGCTGCCCTGGGTTGTGATTTTCCCTTCATGGAAATGCTATAGCATTCTCTGGTAGCGAGCTGATCTCCTCTCACAGTACATATTCCTAAGGTTGAGGGAAACTTCATCGCTAGGTGTCAGATCGAGGTGATAGCCTCAAAAGTCATCAGCTAGACAATCGATTATGATGAACTCGAGTCTTTTAGAAACAGATTACATATCATCCCCTTGCATAACTACAAGTCTGATCGTCTCTATGGCTGTCGTTCCTTCTCTTGAAAAATTTGTATAGGGTCATTGAGGTCGCCTTAAGATCGGTTACAAACAATCCCATCTTTTCTAGAGTTGCCTGAATAGCACGTTTGCTGAGCTCCCATTATCAAAAAATATCATTCATGCCCTTTGATTGGCAAGTTGAATGGTTACCACCAACAGATCATTATGCGGGAACTAAACGTGGCTAGTGTCCTCTTCCGTGAAAATGATTGGTTGTTTCTCCAACCACTATTGTTTTGATAACCTTTGCTCTGTAATAAATTCAGTACCGTTATGGGTTTTTATCTCCTGTATGTACCTTTTGTGGGCCTTACTACTTGTGCCCGCCAAATAGGGTCCTCTGGTGACAGTGGTATATCCCCCCTACTATTTGAGGGGGGATGACTTGGTTCCCCTGATCTGTCTGAGCTTGGGGTTGGCCAACTAGATTTTCCGAAACTGGATGAGTATTTTTCCCTGTTGGCTGATTGGGAAATACTTGGTTTCAAGCATACTGGGTTAACAGTCCAGCTCGGATGAGAGTTTCGATCTCGTCCTTTACTTGTCGGCAATCATCAGTATTATGGTTGATGTCGTTATGATATCGGCAGAACTTAGCGGGGTTTTTCTTTTCCCTCTAGTGCCTAAAGGCTCCGGCTTCTTTTATGGAGGGCAATTAGAGTTCGCCAGGAAAATATGCTCTCACGTATCATTCAGGTCGGTATATGTGGTGTAGATGGGCTTGAACTTTTCCCCGGGCTTATTCATTTTGATTCTGTTCTGGTCGCCTTCACCAGTCCCCTTCTGCTTATTGTTCCCCACCTGGTTATTCTGGTTAGCAGGTTGAGTCGTAGTTGCAACATCTGCCACCGCTCCAGCGGGCTGAACAGAGGTCTGGCTAGTTCTTGCCACAGCAGATTGCGCCTCCCCAAGAATTATCCAATCTTAAGCCCAAGCCAAGAATTCATCTACACTATTTACTCATTTTCGCTAGAGTTCATGCAATAAATCACCTCCTACTATGATCCATGTCGTCATTTCCATGAGCTTGGTGTTAGGAACGAGTTTCCTAATACGCAGCGGAAAGGTGGTGTGGTTGGCCCAGTGTACAACAAAAATTTTGTAACATATTTAAACTACCTTTAAATATGCGGATCCATTAATATACATACATTAATCATAAGCAAGATAGTGATAGAAATCATACCTCTTGAAGCCTATCAAGTGTCCTTGCTATCTTTTCGTATTTAGAACGATCTTCCTATCCAAGCCGCTCCCACGTACTCACACCAAGATTTTCCAAAGCGTTCTCTACACCTCAAGAAATGTGTGGGCACTTAGAGAATGAAGGATAGTTTATTTGTGATTCTACTTGATGTACTCAACACATGAGATCAAGAGAATAGGCCTGAGAATGGGTTCTTTATTTTCAGGGAGAGAAAACTATCGTTCTATTTTCACAGAGCGAAATTGTCAGAGTAGTCTCACTCTTTTTTTTTTTATCCGAATAATTTTCTGATCAGTCATACTTAACAGAAAAAATTCAAAATTTAAAAATTAAATCTGTAACCATTTTACAATTTAATTTTTAATTAATTACTTATTCCATTAATGAAAAAATCCAAACACCAATTTTTGAATTATCCATTAATTAATTAATTAAATAAATAAAATTGAAAATCTCATCCATGAAAAATACCATGCCCTACACGCCACACACAGTCTATGGACTGTGTGTGAACGTGTAGCTTCCTAATTTCTAGGGATATTAGTTTTTCAAATTTTATTTAATTATTTATTCAAATTTCTTTGTTAGATAAGATCTAACAACCTGATAGCTAATTCAAATTTGAATTCAAATTAACTATCTTTTTAATTAATTATCAAATATAATTAATTATTTGAATAAATATCAATCTTTTAAATTCAAATCCAATTTGAACTTATCAGATTATTTTCTCCCACTCAAATAAAGATATTTAATTAATTCTACTAATTAATTAAACCCAAATTTTCGAAAATAAATATTTAATTAATCATAATTTTGAAAATTACAATTAATTAATTATTTAATTAAATTTCGAAATTTAATTTAATTATTTAGTATAATTTCGAAAATTATATAATAATTAAATATTAATTAATTTGGTTAACTACAACTAATTTGTAATTAATTAATTAATCACCATTATCATATAATTGCATATTTGGCCTGAAGAACAAATTTCTTCCTAAATATGTCTTTAAACTATTTTCCCTTCATTTCAACTCTTACCTTGAACAGTGTTTATAGAGCCGCTATGGGGACCTATGGACCTATAATTCCAAGCTCCAATAAATTTGAGATTATTAATTAAACTCTTTAATTAAATAATCTTAATTTATTAATCTCATGATTATTCCACTATAAATATGAGATTGAACTCTTGTAATTATAGACATTTCATTTACTGAGTACTTTATAATCATAAAGCGTCCATTGATTTAATCATTTCATACAACTTGACCCTCTAATAATGGTTCATAATTAATCGGGAATAAAATTACCGTTTTACCCTTTTAATTATGTCTTGTTTCCTTAAGTACCATTGACTCTACTAGTGAAGGTTAATTCATAACTAAATTATGAATTTGAGCTCAATAAACTTTCAGTCCCAAAAGTCAACCCTTAAGAGAACCATCATTCAATCTCTTGCGATAAGGTATAGATTCCATATCTGTATACTATGTCCCCAGCCATCTATATTAATGAGTTCCCAAAACAAAAGTTTTTAGCCTGATCATTCTGACAGACCCTAACAAGTGAATCAAAGAACTCATATAACATAAACAGGAGTTCATAGTAAGCTCAGGATTAAGATCTATTTGTATATGATCATCAGTTGATATATTTAATTAATACTTCGAAACGGTATTTAACTAAGTATTAATAAACATATCTGGTCCAGTTCTATATATTCTCTAATATATGAAGCACCTCCACTAAAGTGTCCTACCACACTAGTGATCCGGATCTAGATCACATGTATTCATAATACTAGTGGACCGTACTTGCAGTAATTAATCTAAAGATTCCATAACTTTATTTTATTGCAAACTATTCAAGTTCATTTATCTCAAACACAATCCTCTCGTACTAATACGTGTTTGAGATTACATTCATGAACTTGGGAATTTTCCTGATATTTACATAATATTATCATAGAATAATATAGTCCATAAAATATATGCATAACAAATTCAATTTATTTATTTATTTCATAAAAACAATGTCCACTACATATGCTTTCAGGGCACATTTCCAACAATCTCCCACTTGCCCTAAAGCAAATGATGCATCTCTCTCATTCCCATGTTTCTTACATGCTCCTTAAGAGATTTTATAGAAAAATTCTTTGTGAAAGGATCTGCAAGATTATGCTCTGAAGCTATCTTCATAAGTGCAACATCTCCTCGATGAACTATCTCTCTTAGCAAGTGATACTTCCTCTCGATGTGCTTTCCCCTCTTGTGACTCTGTGGTTCCTTTGAGTTAGCTACTGCCCCACTGTTGTCACAGTATAGGACTAGTGGCTTATCCACATCTGGTACAACTTCCAGATCAGAATAGAACTTTTTGAGCCACACAGCCTCCTTAGCTGCTTCACAAGCCGCTATATACTCGGCTTCCATGGTGGAGTCTGCAATGCTGGTTTGTTTAATACTTCGCCAGACTACTGCTCCTCCTCCAAGAGTAAACACTGATCCAGAAGTTGATTTCCGACTATCTCTGTCTGATTGAAAATCAGAATCAGTGTAACCAGTGGGGTTCAGGTCTCCACCTGAATAAACAAGCATATAATCTCTAGTATTTCTAAGATACTTGAGAATATTCTTTACTACAGTCCAATGACTCAATCTAGGATTGGATTGATAACGGCTGACTATCCCTACTGCATAACAAATGTCAGGTCTTGTACACAACATGGCGTACATTAGACTGCCTACTGCTGAGGCATAGGGATATTGTCTCATGTCTTCCTCTTCCTGAGGTGTTTTGGGACACTGCTCTTTGGAAAGGAATATTCCAGAACGGTTTGGCATATCACCCTTTTTGGAGTTTTGCATATTAAAGCGTTCTAGCACCTTATCAATATAAGTTGCTTGAGACAATGCCAAAGTTTTGTTCTGTCTATCTCTAAGAATCTTAATGCCCAGAACATACTTGGCTTCTCCCAAATCTTTCATTTGGAATTGTTCAGCTAACCAGTTCTTTACTTTTGATAATGTTGTTACGTCATTTCCAATCAGTAATATATCATCAACATAAAGAACGAGGAATACTACTACACCATCTTTGATTTGTTTATAGACACAAGGTTCGTCAACGTTTTGTTCAAAACCAAACGTTTTAATTGTGTCATCAAATCTAAGATTCCAAGATCTAGAAGCTTGTTTGAGTCCATAAATGGATCTAAGAAGCTTGCAAACCTTTTGCTCTTGACCTTTTAACTCGAACCCTTCTGGTTGAGACATGTAAATGGTTTCGTCAAGGTAGCCATTCAGAAAAGCTGTTTTGACATCCATTTGCCAAATCTCATAATCCATGCAAGCAGCTATGGATAAGAGTATACGAATGGATTTTAGCATGGCTACAGGAGAAAAGGTTTCTTCATAGTCAACCCCTTCTTTCTGTGTGTAACCTTTGGCTACAAGCCTTGCTTTGAAAGTCTCTACTTTCCCATCCGCTCCTCTTTTCTTCTTGAATATCCAATTGCAACCAATGGGTTTGATATTCTCAGGTGGATCTTCAAGAACCCAGACAGAATTGGAATACATCGATTCCATTTCTTGGTTCATGGCATCTTGCCATTTGTCCTTGTCAGAATCATTCATTGCATCTCTAAATGTCAATGGATCGTCTTTGTTTGTGTCAGACACAAGAATTTGAACTTCGTGTTCATAGCGTGTGGGTTGCTTGCTAACCCTCCCACTACGCGAGGTTCATTACAATTCTGACTAGAATTAGTAGTTTCCTCTTGCCGTTTTTCATTGGTTATTGCTGGTGACTTTTCAACTTCATTTGAGACCATCTCCTCCAGAACAACTTTACTGCGAGGTTTGTGGTTATTCACATAGTCATGTTCAAGAAAAGTTGCATTTGTCGATACAAATGTTTTATTTTCTTTTGGACTATAGAAAATTCCACCTCTGGTCTCTTTGGAATAACCTACAAACATGCACACTTCAGAGCGTGATTCCAACTTCCCGATCTTTCCTTTAATGCACGTGTGCAAGACACCCCCAAATTTGAAAATGGTGTAAACTAGGTTTACAACCATTCCATAATTCTATGGGTGTCTTTTGGACAGACTTAGATGGAACAAAATTTAATATGTATAGTGCACATTGAATTGCATAGCCCCAGAATGACAGTGGTAATGATGAGAAACTCATCATTGATCTAACCATATCTAATAACGTTCTGTTCCGTCTTTCCGAAACACCATTTTGTTGTGGCGTTCCAGGTGCTGTGAGTTGGGATTGAATGCCATGATCACACAAATGGTCCTTGAATTCAAAATCCAAGTACTCTCCTCCTCGATCAAATCGAAGAGCTTTTAGTGACTTACCTAATTGCTTTTCAGCTTCTGCTCGAAATTCTTTGAACTTTCCAAAAGTTTCAGATTTTCTTTGCATTAAATATAGGTAACCATGTCTTGAATAATCGTCAATAAAGGTGACGAAGTATTCATAACCTCCTCTTGCTTGTACATTAAGTGGACCGCAAACATCCGTATGTACTAGCTGAAGTGGTTCTGTGTCTCTTGAACCTTTGGCAGAGAAAGGTCTCTTGGTCATTTTGCCTTCTAGACAGGATTCACAAACAGGGAGAGATCCAATAGATAGTTCTCTTAAAGGACCATCCTTTACAAGCCTATTTATTCTGTCTAGACCAATATGGCCCAATCTCAAGTGCCATAGATATGTATCACTATCGGAATCAGTCTTTTGTCGTTTAATAGATCTTGGATTGGCTGTTTTAAATAATTCAAAATTATTAACAGATTTCTCTTTAGCTTGCAGTTTATAAAGCCCATCGATAGATTTTGCAGAACATATCTTAAAACCATATCTTGAAATAAAAATCGAATTATTATTAAAAGATATTTTAAAATTTTGTTCATGCAACATAGAAACAGAATTTAAGTTTCTAGAAAATCCAGGAATATAATAAACATTTTCTAAAACAAGAAATTTATTATTATCAAATTCCAAATGGGCTGTTCCAACTGCTGCTGCAGAGATAATCTGTCCACTGCCTACCCTCATAGTCACCTCTCCATCAACAAGCTTCCTCGTTGAACTAAGAATCGAAAGAGAAAAGCAGACATGGTTAGTGGCTCCTGAATCTACTATCCAGGTTGAGGAATTATCTTCCACTAAACAAGCTTCTAACACAAGTAAATCAAATTTTCTTGTATTATTCTCTTTGAGGTCAGTGAGATACTTTGAACAGTTTCTTATCCAGTGACCATTTTCTCCAAAATTAAAGCAAGTCCCTTTTGGGGTCTTCTTTTTGGAGGTTTTAGTGTTCTTGTTCTCTTTGCTTTTGGATGACTTTTTAGGCTTCTCACATATTAATGCAATGTTCAAGTTTGATTTCCATTTCATGTAGTTTTCACCAGTCAACTTTTCATTAGCAAGTAAAGAAGATATAGGATTTGAGCTAGACATTATTGCTGAAAATAAATAAATAAATAAAATGAATTTATGCATATAATAAATATCAGTTATTTTCGGAATAGTAAACGTGATGCATGAATGCAACAAAAAACACATAAAAAATAATTACTTATTCCACGATAATTAATTTGAACATTAATGGACCAGCCTTAGGGTAGGTCAGACTAATTCCAAATTAATTTTGAGACAAGCTCTCAAATTTATAAGTTAAAACTTAAATCAATATTTCTCTTTTAACTTATAAACAACCGCTTGTTTGGTCAAGAATACACTAGTCCGCTCGAAAGCCTAATGTACCTTGTGAGTGTAACCCATTATTTTAGATCAATGACTTAACTCAAGAGTGTGCCTTAAGGTCAATCAAACTTGAAATACATCATTAAATCTTATTCTTGAAAAAGAAGTTTGCCTTGAGAATAACACAGTCGGAAGCCTTCCTTAGGGGGACACAAGCAATGGTGCCGCGAGGCCCTCTCCATGTTACCTCGGTGCTAACTAATAATGGAGACCATGGGACTTATTGTCATAACTCCCTCTCCCACTCACTATTTTAGAACATGTGTTTTCTCAAAACATCCTATGCTTTTTAATTAGTTGTAAAAATAAAGTGATCTATTTTTACTAAATGATATTCTAATAATTACTAATCAAATTAAGCAAAATTAAAATTATAGAACTATGCCCTAATTAGTTCAATTTTATTTTGCTATAATTACTAAGAATATCATTTATAATTTAATAAAACAATTTTATTAAATACTAGAAATTAAACCACTTTTAAAATCTGTTTCCGCTCTTGAACTAGTTAAAAACTAGATTTATTATTATTTGGACCAGCATATAATCACATAGGACAATCCTAAGGCATGTTTCTACTCATATGAGACGCATGCACAATTTTAAATACTGTGTGGGTTATATGTATGGCATGTCAAAAAATGTATGATAAAGTATTAAACAATTTAATCACATTCAAACATTTAAATAAATAAATACTAGCTATATAAATAAATAAATGCGGGTCGGGTTTCTTGGGTATTTCTAGAAAAATTACAACACTTGCAAAAATATACACAAAAATGTAAGAAACTAAATAAGACCTAAATAGATCTCTATCTATTACTCAAGGCCTTCACACACAGTTTTGATCCATTAAGCCACTTATCCATTTAATTTTGAATTAAAATAACTTTTAATTATCTTAAAACAAATTTTAAGAATAATTAACTTGGGTTTGATGCCCAATAAGTTATTAGGCCCAGATTTGAATTTGGGCTCATACAATTAATTCAAAATAAAACAATTTTTAATTATGGGTTAACTTAATTAAGCCCATAATTTAAATGGACAATTTTTGGATGCAAGCCCTAGGGTTTAGAAAACCCTAGGGGCGGCTGCACATGGTGGCTCGGCATGGGTGCATGTGGCGTGTGGCTGGGGTACACAGGTTGGGCAGAGGCGCGGGCACGGGCTGGGCGAGGCTGCTGGGCAGGTGCGCAGGGGCCGCACAGGGGCGCGGGGCGCCTGGGCGAGGCTGCTGGGAGGTGCGCGCTGGTCAGGGGCGCAAGGCCTGGGCAGGTGCGCGCTGGGCATGGCGCATGGGCGCCTGGGCAGGGGCGCATGGCAGGGGCGCCTGGGCAGGGACGCACGGCCGCTGGACGCCTGGGCTGGCAACATGCAGCAGCGACTGGGCACGCAGGCAGGGGCTGGGCACGCAGGCAGGGGCTGGGCACGCAGTAGGGGCTGGGTGAGGCTCGGGCTTCGGGGCTCGGAACTCGGGGCTCAGGCCTTACAGAATTTTTCAAATAATTTTAACACAGAAAATTAAAATTACAAAAATTCCTATGCCCCAAAATGGCTTACATTTTTCATCTAGAATTTTAAGAACATTTCCTAAACCCAAAACACCATATAATTAACGACCCTAAAGAATCAACTATCATCATACATACATCCATCCATTCACATATATTACAATAACATAAGAATGCATATTATGCCCACACAGTAATTAATGTATGCAGAGATTAATGACCGCTCTGTTACCAATTGTTAGGAACGAGTTTCCTAATACGCAGCGGAAAGGTGGTGTGGTTGGCCCAGTGTACAACAAAAATTTTGTAACATATTTAAACTACCTTTAAATATGCGGATCCATTAATATACATACATTAATCATAAGCAAGATAGTGATAGAAATCATACCTCTTGAAGCCTATCAAGTGTCCTTGCTATCTTTTCGTATTTAGAACGATCTTCCTATCCAAGCCGCTCTCACATACTCACACCAAGATCTTCCAAAGCGTTCTCTACACCTCAAGAAATGTGTGGGCACTTAGAGAATGAAGGATAGTTTATTTGTGATTCTACTTGATGTACTCAACACATGAGATCAAGAGAATAAGCCTGATAATGGGTTCTTTATTTTCAGGGAGAGAAAACTATCGTTCTATTTTCACAGAGCGAATTTGTCAGAGTAGTCTCACTCTTTTTTTTTTTTTTTATCCGAATAATTTTCTGATCAGTCATACTTAACAGAAAAAATTCAAAATTTAAAAGTTAAATCTGTAACCATTTTACAATTTAATTTTTAATTAATTACTTATTCCATTAATGAAAAAATCCAAAAACCAATTTTTGAATTATCCATTAATTAATTAATTAAATAAATAAAATTGAAAATCTCATCCATGAAAAATACCATGCCCTACACGCCACACACAGTCTATGGACTGTGTGTGAACGTGTAGCTTCCTAATTTCTAGGGATATTAGTTTTTCAAATTTTATTTAATTATTTATTCAAATTTCTTTGTCAGATAAGATCTAACAACCTGATAGCTAATTCAAATTTGAATTCAAATTAACTATCTTTTTAATTAATTATCAAATATAATTAATTATTTGAATAAATATCAATCTTTTAAATTCAAATCCAATTTGAACTTATCAGATTATTTTCTCCCACTCAAATAAAGATATTTAATTAATTCTACTAATTAATTAAACCCAAATTTTCGAAAATAAATATTTAATTAATCATAATTTCGAAAATTACAATTAATTAATTATTTAATTAAATTTCGAAATTTAATTTAATTATTTAGTATAATTTCAAAAATTATATAATAATTAAATATTAATTAATTTGGTTAACTACAACTAATTTGTAATTAATTAATTAATCACCATTATCATATAATTGCATATTTGGCCTGAAGAACAAATTTCTTCCTAAATATGTCTTTAAACTATTTTCCCTTCATTTCAACTCTTACCTTGAACAGTGTTTATAGAGCCGCTATGGGGACCTATGGACCTATAATTCCAAGCTCCAATAAATTTGAGATTATTAATTAAACTCTTTAATGAAATAATCTTAATTTATTAATCTCATGATTATTCCACTATAAATATGAGATTGAACTCTTGTAATTATATACATTTCATTTACTGAGTACTTTATAATCATAAAGCGTCCATTGATTTAATCATTGCATACAACTTGACCCTCTAATAATGGTTCATAATTAATCGGGAATAAAATTACCGTTTTACCCTTTTAATTGTGTCTTGCTTCCTTAAGTACCATTGACTCTACTAGTGAAGGTTAATTCATAACTAAATTATGAATTTGAGCTCAATAACCTTTCAGTCCCAAAAGTCAACCCTTAAGAGAACCATCATTCAATCTCTTGCGAGAAGGTATAGATTCCATATCTGTATACTATATCCTCAACCATCTATATTAAGGAGTTCCCAAAACAAAAGTTTTTAGCCTGATCATTCTGACAGACCCTAACAAGTGAATCAAAGAACTCATATAACATAAACAGGAGTTCATAGTAACCTCAGGATTAAGATCTATTTGTATATGATCATCAGTTGATATATTTAATTAATACTTCGAAACGGTATTTAACTAAGTATTAATAAACATATCTGGTCCAGTTCTATATATTCTCTAATATATAAAGCACCTCCACTAAAGTGTCCTACCACACTAGTGATCTGGATCTAGATCACATGTATTCATAATACTAGTGGACCGTACTTGCAGTAATTAATCTAAAGATTCCATAACTTTACTTTACTGCGAACTATTCAAATTCATTTATCTCAAACACAATCCTCTCGTACTAATACGTGTTTGAGATTACATTCATGAACTTAGGAATTTTCCTGATATTTACAAAATATTATCATAGAATAATATAGTCCATAAAATATATGCATAACAAATTCAATTTATTTATTTATTTCATAAAAACAATGTCCACTACATATGCTTTCAGGGCACATTTCCAACACTTGGAGCTATCATCAACATCTCTTGCTCGTGTTGTTGCATTGGTGAACCAATGTAGATATGCTTCCAGGGACTCACCAGGTTGTTGTTTTATGTTAGCTAGCGAATCGGCCTCAACACGAGTTTCCTTCGAAGCTCGAAAATGTATCTTAAATTCATAAGACAATTTCTTCCACGAGGTGATTGATTATTTTTTGTACTTGTTGAACCACAGTCTGGTGGGTTCAGTCAGAGTTGCAGGGAATAAGATACATCTTAAGTCGAACCCGACATTGTGGGCCATCATTAACGCATTGAACGTCCCGAGGTGGTTGGACGGGTCAATGTTTCTGTCATATGCAGACATGGTCAGCATCCTAAAGCCAATAGGATATGGAGCTGCCGCAATGTTTGGAGCAAAAGGCTCGAGCTCTTCATTGGAATCACACGCATCAACTCCATTTCAAGAAAAGAGTCTCTTCATTTTTTCTTCCATCAAGGCCAGTTGCTCGAGGGTTGGATCCTTGGCCTCTAGTTAATTTGGGAGCTGGTCATCAGCCTCCATCCTATTGTACGCGTTAGATGGGTTGTTTTCCCTCCAAACTTGAGCTCGGTTAGGTGGGGCATTCCCATTGTCGTGTATGATAGACGGATCTCCCCTGTGTTGAGTATAACTCAAATAATCATGGCGAACTAGATACCTTCTTTGTGAATTCAGATGATCACTCGAGTTGGGATGTGGGTCAGAAAAAAGACTTTGTACGGAGCGCAAATGATTCTTCAGGACGCACTCAGACCTGCCTCACGCTAGCTCTCCATCCAGTAACTTCCATTAGCAAAATTTACAACCCGTGGCTGGGATCGAGGACCTGGATTATTAGCACGAGGTCGTGGGACATAGATGTCTTCTGGGGGAGGAGGATTTTTCCTGCTATCCCCTCGAGCTGGAGCTTTCCTTTGTGTACAAGGTGGCATTGGATGTCGAATTGATGATGACAGATGTCTTATCAGTGAAGCTATCCTTGTTCCATCGGGACACACTAGGTTAGCTCGTCTCTGTTCTACCTTAATCTCCCAGGTTGGCGATAGAATCGGTTCATTTATCTGTGCCAGAGGCTCTGACGGTGGCATGGATAGATTTTCTGGGGTGTTTGCCTCTTCGAATCGTTCCTAGCTCGCCATGTCGGATTGTTCTGAACATTCCGTGGAATCTGCTCAGAAGGACGGAGCTCGGGGTCGCAGTTCGAACAGATCGACAGACATGAGGCTGATGGTTCCTATGAGGATTGGTAGGTTAAGTCTTTTGTTGATTCCGCTCTAAAGGTATGGAGCTCAGAGTTGCAGTTCTGACAGAGTGACTAAGATTGAGTCGGTTATTCATGTGGGACCTATGGGACCCATTTTGCTTCCTTCCGATAATAACATCGGTTGTAGAAGGGGGTAATCGAGTCAATATCTCCTCATTATGCTTGCTATCCTTAGTGAGATGGCTCCTTAACTGTGCAATTTTCATCTCAATGGCTGTCAAATACCTCGGATTGGGATTTGGTGGGCGTGATGCTGAGCTCCCAGTATTTTCTTGGTCTACATGTTGCTTTCCAGGACGGTGCTGAGCGTCCAAGCCTTTTCTAGCAGGAACGGTCGTATGATGCACCTCTTGATCACCAGGTTGTTCCATCTCATTGTCATGAAGAGACAGGGTGACCACCATGGTGAGTGTTGGGTGAAACTTGCATGGGGGATTAAGCACTAATAAGCTCTCAACAAAAGCATCAATCTATTGGCGCAGTTTTTCGATAACAGTGGAACAAGAAATCTGACAACAGAGATATTAGGCTTTCTTGCTAAACCGTGATTAAACAAATGAACAATATCACAAACACTCACACTTTAACGTGGTTCAGTGGTTAAAATCTTCCTAGACTACGAGACAATCTTATTAATCTCTTTAAGGCTCTGAGTGAAAAATGTTTCGCAGAGTTTATGTATATCAAGAAGCAGTCCCTTTTTCTATCCATTCCCCTAATATTTATAAAGGGCTTTTCTGAATAGCTTTGGGTAACTGCGTGCAAAAATAAGGTAAATAATAAATCAGAATAATCTCCCATTTACATAGGGATATGATTGTTTACGGAATTTACATTCATTATCTCAGGTAATAAATGTGTAATAAAATCTGGGCATTAATGAGTGTATAAGGAATCTCCGAGTCTTTTGGGATCCTTCACTATGCGTCATGATCGGGCTTCCACGAGCTGAACACTTCCTTCGAGCTGGATGTCGGAGAGATAACCTAACCTGACACGGGCCAAGTTCAGTCTAGAAGGTGATCTAGCCATCACGCGTCTCAAACTTAGTTGTTGGCGCAAGAGGCAATATGGAGATTATCTGGTTTTCGTACTATCAAGTTTGACTCAAGCTGCTCACACCAAAGTTAGCTAAATGTTCTAACTGTACACTTTCTCCATGCGCTTATCTGATAGCTGTACCCCGGGCTGAGTAATTCATTTCGTATTTATTTTGGGGTACAATAATATCTAGAAACTTTCCTTAGGGAGATGGAAACAAAGCCGCCTCAAGGGCCTATTCATATCTCACGGTGTTGTACTAATAATGGAGACCATAGGTCAGAATGAGATGTTCACCTTCTCCCACTTACTATTTTAGAAAAAATGTGTTTTATTAAACTAATCAATTAATTCCAAATTAATATAGTTTACTAATTACCCTAGGAATGTAATTAATTACAAAATACATTTAATTATAAAGAGCTTGTTTCTACAATTAATGTGATATAGATTATTACCCATTACATTTATCTAACTTTACAAAAACACTTTTTGAATAAAGTTGGTTATCTTAAAGGCCTATAATGACTATTACATTTATTATGGTGTGAGTTACCAAGTTTTAACTAATTTAACACTTAGTAGTTTACATACAATTGATTTCTCCAAAACAATTTATATAAATAATTAGGAAAATCCTAAATAATCATGTTTCTAAAAGTTGCATGATTAATGAAAACTGTGTGTGGTTTCATGAATGACATGTAATCAACTAATGCATGATCATGTTATCAATCAAACATTAATTAACATTTATTTAAATAGATACAATAAATAAATATATAAACAATAAATGATGAACCGAGTACTATTGAGTATTTCTAAATTTACAATCTTTGAAAAAATAAAAATAAAATTACAAAATAGCCTTTAGGTGGTTTTCAAGACTCCAAAAATGTTTCTCCTCTCTTTTAGGCATTCTTGCTAATCCTTAGAAATTTGTTAGGCCCAACTAATTAATTAGAAACTAACCTTTCAATTATTTCATTTTATTAAAACTAACTTTTAATTAAATAATCATTTTTGTCGTCTTTTTAATTTAGTTGAATTTAAATAATTAAATAATCAAATTCAAATAATTATTTAAACTTAAGATAAAATCTTAACCAACTAAAAGATATTTTATTTTTCCAATAAAAATAAAATAAGATAATTAAACTTTTAAATTCAAATAATTTAAAAATTAAATAAATAAAAGATTATAGCACAAAAATAGTATCTAACTTGAGCGCCAAGAATTGTTCCCCAAATCACTAGGGCCAGCGACATGGAGGAGCCACAAAGGCTTGGCATGGTGCGGCTAGGAGGCTGGGTGGTTGGGTGGCTGGGGAGCCACAGGTGCTGCGCACGCATGGAGCAAGAGCTCAGTTGGCAGGCAAGCAGGCGCTCCGCGCGTGAGTGGCGCGGTGCAGTAGCGAGTCATGGGGCCGCAGCTAGGCAGGCAGCAGCCAAGAACGGGGTGAGCGCAGGTCGGGAGGCTCGAGCCTGTGCTTGCGCACGCGTGGTTGGGGAGGGCTTGGGCCGTTGGCTTGGCTGATGGCTCGGGTTCTCCTCTTTTCTTTGTGTATAGATTTTTAAAATTAATATTTCAAAAATAAAATTTACAAAAATCTTATGCCCTTTATGGCTTACACAAGATCTAGAAATTCAAATTCCTAGCCCAATAGCACCATATAATTAACGATTCATCATTCAACCATACATTCAAAAAATATATCCATTCATTCAATATACATATCGACATACATATAATAAAAGCAAGAAACCCACACAATATTTAATATATAAATATATATATGTAGACTGCTCTGATACTAATTATTAGTATTAAAAGTGTAAATCAGAGGATCATAGCAGAAATAGAGTATTGAAAAAATTATTAATAAAGTCAGATCATATATATTAAATCACATTCAAGAACTTGGATGTCATCCCGTCTAGTAGGACAACAGGTCTACTCACGCCCCTAACTCATCCTATTTAACTATTTTTTACATGTTAATTAAAGTTAAAAGGCTACACAATTCTTATTAAGTCTAAAAAGTGTCTATAGGGTCAGGGTCCACATTGATTAAAAATGGTAATATTTTACTTGGTATAATAGGTTGTACTGACCGGTTTAATATTTTAATGATAGAATATGTTTGTGTTTAAGGGTAAAGTTGTCAATTAAGTTATTTCATGCAATTTTAGTTTTATGACAAAGCATGTAAATTATTGATTTACATAAAAGGTAACTTTAGCAAGACACATTAAACAACTAATAAAACACAATGCTTATAATTATTGTACACAATGATTGAACTAAGAATCACAATATTTTTTATTTTTGCTTTTTAAGTGTTTCTTGTTTAAATATTTAATCTATGTAGTAATATTTTTTTATTAATAATAATTATACAATATTAATTTTACGAGTTAAAATTCTAAATAACAGTAGAGAGTATTTTTGGGTATTAGTTAACCTAATTAATTGAATAAATTAATTAATAAATATATAATTCTTCATCAAGAATTAAAAAAATATATTTAACAAACTACATGAACTTAAATTTTTTTTTTTGAGAAAATATTAATTTTATTACCTTAGTAATTAGGCTATATGTATATAAATAAAGAAAAAAATTTAATGTGTAAGCATCACTTTAAGCCCTATCAGTGAGAATCTTTTATGTTTACGACCCGTGAACATTTTTCGGTGCAATCTTTTTTATGATTATGTATATTATAGTTATATAAAGCATCGTGCAAATTTTTAGAAAATTCTAAATAATTTACATTATCGAAAACTACTTTCAAATAGGTTATTGCACACTTGACTAATTTTTATATGTGGGTGGAAAACAACATGTTTGAACCTATTTTTCGATACTGTAAATTATTCAGAATTTTTTAAAAATTTGCAAGATGCTCTATATAACAACAATAAACATGGTCATAAAAAAAATTGCACCAAAAACTATTCACTGGTGGGAAACACGAAAGAGCCTCATCGATGGGGCTTAAAGTGAATCTCCCACATTAGAATCAACCTATAAATATATTTAATTTCAAAAATTGGGAAAAAATTGTGCGAATGCACATGCCATATTTTATTTAACACAAATTTCATCATGAATTAAAAATGATAACAAAATGAAACTTTACAAATGGTTGCATGTACATGACCTACATCTCCTTCAACACCTTATCACAATTCCCGAACCACAACTTACCAAATACCCTATTGATGATGGTGTAGATGACGATGATATTTGTTTGTATTTTGATGGTGACGGTGTATGGGTTGATCATATAAGTTGATAAATGTTGACTTGTTTTTTTTCTTCTTAAGGTTGGATATTTGAAACATGATACTAGTTGTTTGTGTTCATTCTATATTTATTTTTCTTATTATGTTGATGATTGTCTATTAACATTGTTAATCATCGTTTCCTTTTTATATATTTCCATGGCTGATCCAGGAGGTTTTGATGATGATTATCCACTTCCTGGACTTTATGATGATTGTCTACTTCCTGAACTTGATGATGTTGGTCAGGAGGAGAATGATAACGATGGTGATCAGGAGGTGAATGATGATGATGGTATAGAGGATGTGGGATCTGGTAGAGGACTATGTACCATGCCCGATGTAACATCTCAAATTACCTAATAAGGATTAGGGCCTTGATTAGGGTGCTAGGACGGCAAATTATGGAAATTATGTAATTATGTGATATATATGTGTTTCATTATATGATAATGTGAGTTATATTATAATATAACTTGATATGTATGTTTAGGTGTATTAAATATGTATGTAGGCCCATTTCTCACTAAAAGGCAATTTTCGTAGTTTGGTCTGTTATGGGTATATTAGGCATATATGTGATATATGTGTGGGACCACATCATTACATGGATATATTTTTGGTTACTCGGCAAGAGACTATCCTAGGGAGCAAGCTAGTGTAAAAGTCACAACGGGACCCATATTTGACTCGGTGTGAGTCAAGGGGTATATTGGGTATTTAGTACATTACCAGGTTATTGGGTAATGGGAATGAATACTTGATGATATATTTGGAGTTAGGGAGATCATGAGGGAATTCTGTGGATTTTGACTATTTGGCCCCCGATGACGTTTTGGATACCACGAGCATTGGGATTTGCTTAAGGTTATTTAAGCTTGAAGTAACCTGACAGAAAAAAATAAAAGAGAACGTACGGTTCTTTCTCTCTCTCGTTCTCTCATTTGCCATTCAATAACATTTTTGAAAGAAATTCGAGTTTTAGGACTCGGATTCAAGCAAGGTTAAAGTCATAACGATTCTAGGGAGGATTAGAAATTTGTTAGCTGGAGGATTTAGTAGAAAAATGACATAATTAGAGGTAATTTAAGCTTTGAATTTTTGAGTTCTTACTCTGTTCTTGGTGTTCTTGAGTTTTACAAACTCAAGACTTGGGTTATGAGTTCTTATGGGGATTTTGGGTATTTGTTATTGTTTTAATGTTGCTAACCTATTTGGTGAATTGTTTGGATGATTAAAATGTTGATTTGAGGGGTTGGGGACCCGTTGGGGTTGGATTTGGAGCTTTGAGGCTCGAAGAACACAAAGAGAAAACTTAGAAATTTGAAATTCTAGTATCAGTGCTGTAGCTCTAGGTTGGTAGAGCTACAACTCTAGGCTGTCTTTTTGGGGGTTGATGTTCTAACTATAGCGTTGTAGCGCCCAGTAGGTAGCGATGTGAGGTTCTAATCATTCACTAATTAGATTATTAGGGGTGAGATTTGGAACATTTTGACTATGTTTAGTGTCACTAATTATACTAACATCCCTTAATATCTCAGTTAGTCACTCGAGAGCCCTACTAATGAGGAAAACCACGCCATTTGAACTCACAAGTTGCAAATTCGAAGCTAATCTCTCATAAATTGAGAACTAATTTGGTAACCATTTAGTAATTATGCTACTAGGTGTGATATATGGAATATTTTGATCGTGTTTAGTGTTACTTATGGTACTAACATCCTTAATACCCCATTTACTTGCCCAACAACCCTACTAATGAAGGGAACCACATAATTTGTACTACAATTTGCAGCCTTTGAGCTAATCTACCATAATTTGAGAACTAATTTAGTAACCATTCACTAATAAGGTTACTAGGTGTGACATTTAAACAATTTGACTATGTCTGGTATCACTAAAAGTACTAATATCCCATTTAATTACTCGAGAGCACTAATAACATGGACACCACATCATTTGTACTCACAATTTTCAACTTCCAAGCAAATGTCTCTCAATTTGATAGTTAATTTGGTAACCATTCACTAATTAGGTTACTAGGTGTGATATTTGAAAGATTTTGACTGTGTGTAGTGTTACTTATATCTCCAATATCTCATTTACTCCTTCAACATCCCTTCTAAAAAGAGAAATACATCCTTTATACTCACAATTTGCAACCTCTGAGCTAATAAATCAAAACTTGAGAACTAACTTGGTAACCATCCACTAATTAGGTTACTAGTTATGATATTTAGAGCAACTGACTATGCATAGTTCCCCTAATTGTGCTAACATCCCCTAATATCCCACTTTGTCACTCCGGAGCCCTAATAATGAGGAAACCACATCATTTGTATCCACAAATTGCAAACTCCAAGCTAATCTCTCATAATTTGAGAATGAATTTGGTAACCATTATATAATTAGGTTACTAGGTGTGATATTTGAAACATTTGACTATGTCTAACTCCACTAATAGTGCTAACATTTGAAATATTTAATTTTGGTTGATGAAAAAACGTCATCAACAAATATTATTTAAAATTAAATTTATTTAATATTTAAGAATAATAAAATAACATTTTCATGTACTAATCAAGGCCTCAAGAACAAATGCATTAAAAAAACAGACCTCATAAACAAATAAAAATATTATTTCAAGTACTTGTTTAACATATAACATATCAATCTCGGCTTTATGAGAGAAAGTGGTCAAAGAAGTGTGATTTTTGTCGATCGCACCCAATATTTATAGGTTTTGACCACCTTTGTTGATTATGTACCATTTTGGACGTATCCAACGATCTAATCACTGACTCATGCGTTCCAAGATCAACAACGGTCCTAATAAAGAGTGTTCTTTATGAAATAAAGTAGCCAAAGTAGTGTGATCCATTAGTGGGTGGTTACCAATTTAGTTTTAAAATTGTGAGATATCTATTTGGAGGTTACAATTTGTGAGTACGAATGATGTGGTTCTCTTGTTATTTGGGCTCCCAAGTGACTATGTGAGATATTAGGGGATGTTGGTACTATCATTCACACTAGACATGGTCATTGAAACAAATATACTATTTAGCTGCTCTTAGCCACTTACGTTAATACAATTATTGTACTAATTCAGCAGCCTAAACCATTAAAAAAGCACTTTAATTGTTAAGTAGGGAAGAAAGCCTATGAAAACAGTCCCTTCGTCACTTTCCATTACCATTTTGTCAAAAATTAGTTCTCAAATATGACTACAAGTAACATAGGATTGTCGAGTGACTAAGTGGTTTCTATATTGCTAGGATTTTTGAGTGACTAAGTAGGACATTAGGAAATGTGTTGATGCTATATAGTAACACTAGACATCGTTAATTCTTCCAACTATCACAACAAGTAACCTAATTAGTTGATGGTTACCAAATTAGTTCTTAAATTGTGAGAGATTGGCTTGGAAGTTGTGAATTATGAGTACCAATTATGGGGTTTTCTCATTATTAATTGGATATTAGGGAATGTTAGTTCATTTAGTGACACTAGACATGGTCAAATATTTTGAATATCACAAACTAGTAGCCTAATTAATGGATGGTTACCGAATTAGTTCTCAATTTATGAGAGATTAACTTGGAGATTGCAAATTGTGAGTATAAATGAGGTGGTTTCCTCATTGGTAGGGATCCTGAGTGAAGAAGTGGAATGTTAATTCAATTAGAGACATTAGACATAGTCAATTATTATAAATATCACAACTAGTAACCTAATTGGTGGATTGTTACCAAATTAGTTCTCAAATTGTCAGAGATTGGCTCGGACGTTGTGAATTGTGAGTACCAATGATGTGGTTTTCTCATTACTAATTGGATATTAGGGAATGTTAGTTCAAATAGTGACACTAGACATAGTCAAATGTTGTGAATATCACAAACTAGCAACATAATTTAAGAATTACCTCATTTTTATAATTTAGAATATGAATTACATGATATTTAGATTAGAAATACCTCATTTTTATAATTTAATATATAAAAATTAAATTATATTGACCTTTCCGCTAACTCGCTCACTAGGATCATCTCGTGCAGAGTAACCCAAATATATCCACATAATAATATGGTCTCAATCACAAATCACATATATTTACAAATATATCATCAACGGGTCAAAATTACGAAAATACCATTCTAATAAGAAACAAACTCACATACATATTTAATACACATAAACATGCATAAACAGTCATATCATATTATAATTTATGTAATCATGCATATAATCATAAACATGCACATAATATAAATTTATGCCCTCTTGACATACTAATCAAGGCACTAAGCCTGATTAGCAAATTTGAGATGTTATAAAAGCCCTACTAATTTGGAAATCACATCAGCTGTACTCACAATTTGCAACTTCCAAGCAAATCTCTCACAATTTGACAGTTAATTTGGTAACCATTCACTAATTAGGTTAGTAGGTGTGATATTTTATAAATTTTGACTGTGTCTAATATTACTTATAGTACTAACATCTTTAATATCTCATTTGCTCACTCAACATTCCTTCTAATGAAGAGAACTATACTATTTATACTCACTATTTGCAACCTCCGAGCTAATAAATCCTAACTTGAGAACTGACTTGGTAACCTTCCACTAATTAGGTTACTAGTTATGATATTTAGAATATTTGACTATGCCTAGTGCCACTAAATGTACTAACATCCCCTAATATCCCACTTTGTTACTCATGAGCCCTAATAATGAGGAAAACACATCATTTGTACCCAAAAATCGCAACATCCAAGCTAATCTCTCATGATTTTGTAACCATTAATTAATTAGGTTTCTAGGTATGATATTTGGAATATTTGACTATGGCTAGTGCCACTAATAGTGCTTGTTCCATGCATTTTTCGGCCTACTATCCATGTCAACATCTGATATTCTTCCCGAGAAGTTCTTGAGGGGGAACTACCTAGTCGACAGGTAAACGACTTATAATCTTCTAAACCTCTGAGGACAAGCCTCAGAACCCTCCGTGAATTCCTGAAGCGTAGCTCCTCAGGGGGCTTCGAGTTTGGGTCAGGGAAGACACTTTTACGGTGACTCTTCGAAGAGCCCGAGAAGTCCCCATAACAACCTCACGAGATTCTCGAAGATTCGAGGGACCACATTTCTAAGGAGTGGTCCTAGGCACCTTTTCCGCTAGGATTTTGGGACTACCTACTTTTTAGGCTAGGAAACCGCCCTGATAGGCCTATGGGCAGGCGACACGTGTTAAAATTTATAAACTAAAAAAAAATCTATTACTAATTATTTTGATTAAACTAAAAAATTAAAATTTAAAAGTTGCTAAATTTAACAAAAAAATTAATACTAATACTAATTATTAATAAATTTTAAATTAATTATTCATAATTAAAAAATGGGTAAATTACACCTTAAAAAAATAACATTACTCATAAAATTTGATAACTAAAAGAAAAAATAAGTTTGATAATTAAAAAACTACTAAGTAATTATAAAAGTAATTACTAATCACTAATTAATTACAATAATAATTATTAAGATCAAGAAATTTTTTTTAAGATATAAAATTGTCAATAAGTATAAAAACAATTAGTATAAGAAATCATAGATAATACTTATCTCCTAACAAAAAAAAATATACTAATTTGTGATTCTTGTTCTTTTTTTTAGTATACTAAATTTGAATTTGAATAATGTATGGACTAATTATGTGTTTTTGATGTTTATTAAAGTGGTATGTCCTAATGTGTTAAAAAAAAGTAAACATATGAATAAATTAATAATATAAAAAAAAAGTGCAGAACTAATGAGTAGGAATTTTGGGTTCAATCAGCTAAATATGTCTTACAAAGTTTTGATATATTAGCCCCTATTTATTAGTCTGTCAAATATCTAATACAATGTCAGTTAGTATTAGACTTCTCATATACTTTTCTAGCCACAAGATTAAATTCATATATATTAGATGGTGTAGATTAAAGGAAGATACAAGTCCCGCCTCCGTACCGAGCGGGACAACATCCATGTCCCACATACAAATAAATTAGATATTATCTCTTGAAGCATATCAAGTATCCATGAATATTTTTGTATAAATTAACGATCTTCTAATCCAAATTTTGAAAGCTCACACTTTGATCTTCCAAACAAATCGTCAAACACATAAGGACGTGTGTGGGCACGTAGGATTCAAAAGTTTGATTTAAGACTTTCTGAATGTACTCAACACATGAGATCTAGAAAGGTTTGGTTGAGAGAAGATATATTGAATAGTTTTTCAAGTTTAGAAAAACTATTGCTTTTTTCGGAGAGAGAGTCTGACAGTCTATGAAAATCACTTCTTGAAAAACATCGCTTCTTAAGGTTTATAAAGATATTTAACTAATTTAATTAATATTTATTTTATTAAAATGAAATTGATCAATTATCACCTATTTAATTATTTAATTTAAATTATATTTAAAAACTAATAATTAAATATATATAATTAAATAAACAAATTATTTGAAATTCAAAATTCAAATATCAGGGATAGGAAATCCTTGTGTGCAGCGCCACACTCACTGTACAATGAAAGTTTTGACCACACCATTATGGTTGTCCCTAATTTTCTCATTTATTTATTTAATTAATATTTAAGAAAATATATTTATCCAAAAGTAAATATCAGTTAATTCAAAATTAACTTTATCTTAAAATATCAGTATTCAATAAATAAATATCTTATTGTAAATAAGATAATTATTAGTCTCTCTTTATATTAATCCAAACATGATTAATATTTATTTTAACCTATAGTACTGTTGACCCACGATTTGACCAACTGACACGGAGTCAAAATATGAATGATATGGACAAATATAAAGAGAATAATATAATGACGAAAGTAAAGAAAACACAGCAATTTATAGTGGTTCGGCCCCAGGATCTGGTAATGACCTACGTCCACTTAGAATTATATTGATATGAAATCGGAAGTGTGATCAGAGAACTTGGGTTCAATGAGTTTCAGCACTTCACTTAAAGCAATACAAGTGTTTTAGGAGAAATTCTATCTCTCTCTATGGTTTTCTCTCGTTCAAAGAAAAAAGTCCCCTCCCCTTGAGCAATATCTTGCTATTTATAGGCTCATAGCGGATTACAGAATATTGCTGCAAATATTATCCCCTAAATAGTGGGATATTCGGAAGATTGCATGAGATAAATTAGGGATTCACAAAGATCTTCTCACAAACGTTGCTTTGCCAGTGGGACCACCGACCAGTTTGGTCGTGGCAAAGATAGGCTTGTCATGCTTCTGGTGTGTCTCCTGGTCGATACTCTAGCAGATGTTTCCAGGCATCAGCCACGTATCAAGAAATTATTCGCCACGTCACCAATGCTAATTTACCTGATAACATTTTCCCCCCAAAGTTTATTTACTACGACAAGTGAATAAACTTTGAACGTATGACTCTTCGGTAACCCCTCCTGACGTGTCAGTACCCTTCGTGCGTTCTTGAAAAAAGCAAACTACTCCTGTCTAATCATGGCTTTTCAGTTCCCCAGAAACACTTTTGACGGCCATCACGTTTCCCCATACTTCGAAAAGGGAAAATTAATGATCACGCCTTTTGAATATCAGAGACAATCTTATATAAGATCACCAGAGCCATTTCTTTCCTTTTCACGCACGCCACTACTCTGCCGAAAACCCTAAAAACCAGAGCTTTACCTTCTCCGACGAACGTTCTCTTGCACTTTCAAGGCTCAGACGGTGGGCTCCTTGACTCCCGAAGCTCTCACTTCCACCTTCACGATCATTTTCCCTGGTAAGTTTCTTGAAAACTCATGCTTCTAATTTCTCGTGGTGCATGCTTTTTGATGGCGTACTGTTTGAGTCTCTTGGCCTCTGTTTTTTTTAGCGCCCGTAGGTAGAATATTTTTGTAGGCAGAGTAGGCTTATGAGTTGGTTTAAAACCCAAGATCAGTGCTTTTTGGGACGTAAAATCGAAGTAGCAATTTAATTTTTAAGCCAGTTGAAAATAATTTTTCTTGCCCTAAGGGGAGTCGAAAAAGCTTTTCAGGAAAACTTTTCACTTTCACCCTCTGATCCGCCTTTTAAACTGTTTCCTTAGAAAGACTTAGTTTCTTGCTAGAATGCTGTTGTATAAAGGCTTAGCTTTTATACTCGACCAGCGTTATTCTAAAAGCCTTCTAGACTCTTCTGACCTCACCTCTCCATTCTTCTGTTTGCAGATTTTAATGCCAGATTTGTGGGGAGGTGAGAGACCCATCGACGACGACCTTCTCGCCCAACTGCTCGAGGGAGAAGAACAACCAACCGATCGCATTCACCAGATACCTTTCTCACGAGCCTCTTCCAGACCACATCCTTCTCCTCCAATGGCCCGTTCAAAGTCTCCTGGCAAGAAAAGGCCCGAACCTGAGAGTAACCCTACTTCTCCTGCCCAGCCTGGCTTGCAGGCGGGGGCTCCCTCGACCAGTGGTCGAGAGAATTTTGTTCCTGACCCTAATATCCAAACTAGGGCTCGTCCTCGTCATAGGAATCCGCCTGATGTCGAGTGGTACACTCCCCCGGCCAGTTCGATGACCCCTCGGATGGTCGCCAATTGCTTCAGAAAATTCCCCCTTACGGGGGTAACCATTACACGTCCTACTGCGGACCAGAGGGCTAATCGTCCAGGAGGAGCACACAGCGCCTGGTCCCGGTATCACATTGAAGCGGGGGCTTATCTCCCTCTTCATCCTTTCTTTGTAGGGGTGGCCAATTATTTCGGCTTCGCCCCCTTCCAAATAACCCCCAACGGATATAGAATGTTGGCTTCACTCTATGTCCTGTACAAACTTAACAAGTGGCCAGAACCTTCACCTCATGAGGTCAACTACCTCTTCGACCTCAAGTCCAATCCTCAGCACAACGGGACGGGCTTTTTTCACTTTTGTCACCAGGAAACCGGCCGGTCGTTCCTGAGTGGTACTACTCATGTCTCGAATGTGGGGCATTATAATAAGGAGTATTTCTTCACTCCAAACATAGCCAGTAACAACTTGGCCTTCGCGAGAGGAGGTAAGAGCTTGCCTTTCGCTGGTCGATACTTTTCCCCAGAGTATATTCTTTCATTTTTTTCTCAATTTTGACCTGTTTTTCAGGCCCCTGGTTACGTCCGACTCCAACACCAGACATGGTGTTGAGGTCCAATGCTCTGGCCAGGATGTCTGACGCAGCGAAAAGCGTCAAGGCCCTGATCATTGAAAAGAACTTGAGGTCGTCTGGCCTCCTGGCTCCTCGCCATGAAAATAAAGGGTCCGTGGTGGACGAAGCCAATGCCGAGGGGGTTCCCGAGCAGCAACCTCCTGTGCCTTCTCCCAGGAGGAGACCAACAGGAGTTTTGATCAGGGAACCCACGGGTAGCCCTTCTGCCAAAAGGCCTTCTGCTCCCCAAGGCAAGGGGAAAGAAAAGGCCACAGAGCCTATAGTTGACTTGGGAGAGTCCTCTGATGACAATGGTAACTTTATTTCGCTTTTAAATGGTTTTCCAATTCCCTGTCATATGTTTGACGGGGACGGTAACTTTACATATGCTCCAAATTTAGGGCCAGACTTCTTCATGCCAGAAAATGAGTTTATGATTAATAGAGTCAATAATGTAACGACCAGTAGTTGTAGCTCGGGTATTTACTTTGCTATCTTCTTTCTGTTGTATTACTTACTTTCACCTTTCTCTTTCCTTATTAGCCCCTTGCGTTTACCTTCATGCAGATATGTCGACTCCAAACATCTTCGACATGTACCAGGCCGAGGAAGAAGAAGAAGTCCCCCAACTCTCTCGGAGATCGAGAAAGAGGGCTGGTGAATCCAGTCGGGGCCCTTCGGCCAAAAAGAGTCGACCAGATGACCTTCCTCAGGGCACACCAACTGGGCAAAATCCTGCGCCAACTGGGCGAACTCCTACTCCTCCTCCTACTCCTTCCGAACAGCAAAATACTCCTGTTCGGCTCAATCCTCCAGCTGTGCCTGCTAGGGAGCATCTTTCTCGTGAAGAGGCCCATGGGGCTAGGCTCGTGAGCCGTGCCATCAGATCTGCCAAGGATCGTCTTGACCGCATAGGCAAAGGCGAGCAAATTGGGACCGCCATGCTTCAAGCTGAAGAGTTACCGGTCGACCAGATCCTGAACAGGGCTCTGAACGAGATCTCCAGCGTAAGTGTTTCTTTATTCTTCAAGTCTTGTAGTTTTTAAACCTTGTGATAAGTCCTAACTCCTTTTTCTTTGTGCACAGGCCTTGCTTTCTGCCACTACTGCTCGTACCCGAGCTCAGGTTCTTGTCGAGCAGGTCGAGGCAAAAGCTATCGAGAAATATCAGGTGAAGGCAGCCGAGGAGCTTTCGGCTGCTGAGGCCAGGCATGCCACGGAGTTGGAAGCAATGGTCCGAGAGAGGGATGCAGCGGTGACCAAACTGTCCGCGGCCGAAGCTGCAAAAGATGCAGCGGTTAAGGTGAGGGAAGAGTACCGGTCGTACAACAAAACTCATCTCCGCGAAATCAAGCATCTGGAGGGGGTAGTCAAGACTAAGGATGATACTATTGCCACTCTTGAGGGCAAGGTGCAGCAGTTGGAGCTTGACAACTCCAAGAATCTGGAAAAGTACAATAGGACCACACTCCGATGTTTCTATAACTTCTGGAAACACAATCAGGGTGCTGACTTTAGCTACCTTTCAGAGGAAGTCAGAGCTGCGGAGTTGGCCCGGTGCGTTGCTCAACTGGCTGAAGAGGAGGCAAGAGCTGCGACTCCTGCAACCCCAAGCTTCGTTGGTTTGGAAGAAGAAACCATCGAGGAAGTGACTGACCAGGATGCTGCCCAAGATCCTCCTGCCCCCCAAGCCTCTTAACTTTTATTAACTATTTTTCTTTCTTTTTGAACATGCGACCCACGGGTCGTGATGTAAAGACACTAGTTTCTTTTTGAACTTTGCTGCACGGGCAGTAAATCTTTTTTATTTGAACAGTTACATCCAAGCAGCAATGCTTGCGGTGTAAAAGCTTAACTCTTGGTGCTATAATATTTTTACTTATTATAACATTTGTCCGTATGACCGAACTTAGCATAGTACTTTGCCATGATTTATCAAACACAAATTTTGAAAAATACACTAAGTACTGTAGCATGCTTTCACTCATTTTGTTCATGTGTTTACATACCTTGAGAATATGCTTTGCTATCGATGTGCCTTATATGCCCCCCAAGTGATCGAGGAGCTTTAGGTCCTTGGTCACTTGCCTTGACTATGGCCTGTTCGAACATTCCTGTTCGTGCGGAAAAAATGATACTTGTGATACAGCAAAACAACACACGTAATGAACAAATACTTGCAAATGTAAATTCACAAAAGGTTGGCAAGAATGACTGGCTGAGCGCAGTCCCTTATAATCTCGTATTAAAAATGGACTAACATGTCTTTACGAGTGATTCTGAAACAGAATCTTACATATACGAGCAGTTAGCCATACATCGTGGCTAACCCTCTTTGCAAAACTTGTAAAAATTAATAGAAAAATCTAAACAAGCCAGTCCTTTAAGAAGGACTGTTTATTGATAATACTTGCGCAGGTGTTCTCCATTCCAATAGCGCGGAACGAGATCTCCGTTTAAGCGTGCAAGTTTGTAGGTGCCGGGGTGAAGGACTTCTTCAATCTGGTAAGGTCCTTCCCAGTTAGGTCCGAGCACGCCAGCAGTGGGGTCGCGGGTATTTAAGAAAACTCGTCGTATCACCAAATCTCCGACGTTGAATTTTCTTTCTTTAACTTTGGAGTTAAAGTACCGGGCGACTTTTTGCTGGTAAGCAGCAACTCGGAGTTGAGATTTTTCTCTTATCTCATCGATCGAGTCTAAGGACTCCATCATCAACTGGCTGTTCGCGTTCTGGTCGTAAGTCAAACGCCGATGTGAGGGGGGATCTAGCTCAACAGGTAACATTGCCTCATATCAGTAGGCTAGAGAAAATGGGGTATGCCCCGTCGCTGTTCGATGAGATGTTCTATACGACCAGAGAACTTCAGGTAGCTGTTCTGGCCACGCTCCCTTAGCTTCTTCAAGCCTTTTCTTCAGGGTGTCCTTGAGGGTTTTGTTTACAGCTTCGACTTGCCCATTCGCTTGGGGGTGCGCGACTGAAGAAAAACTCTTAATAACCCCGTGCCTCTCGCAGAAATCGGTGAACAGGTCACTGTCAAATTGGGTCCCGTTGTCTGACACTATCTTTCTGGGCAAACCATACCGGCATACAATGTTCTTGATGACAAAGTCGAGAACTTTCTTGGTCGTGATAGTTGCGAGTGGTTCAGCTTCTACCCATTTCGTGAAGTAATCGACTGCTACAACTGCGTACTTTACTCCTCCTTTTCCTGTTGGAAGTGACCCAATCAAGTCTACTCCCCATATTGCGAAAGGCCACGGGCTTTGCATCTGCTTTAGCTCGTTTGGTGCTGCTCGTGGGATTTTGGAGAACCTTTGACATTTATCACATTTTCGTATGTACTCCATTGAATCCTCATTCATTGTTGGCCAGAAATAGCCCTGTCTAAGCACTTTCTTCGCCAAGATCTGCCCCCCAGCGTGATCTCCGCAGAAGCCTTCATGCACCTCTTTCATGGGTTCCTTAGCTTTTTCTGATGTAATGCACCTGAGCAGTGGCATTGAATATCCTCTTCGGTACATAACACCGTCGAGCATTATGTATCTAGCAGCCCGCCTTTGCAGGGTTCTGGCCTTGTTTCTATCTGCTGGTAATGTCCCATTTGTCAGATACTCCAGATAAGGAGCCATCCATGTATCTTCTGTATGAATTTCCATGTTGGCTTCGACCACATCAATGCTTGGTTTACTTAATCTTTCTACTGGGACTATGTTCAAGGTGTCAGCATCTTTAGCACTTGCAAGTTTGGCCAAGGCGTCTGCATTCGAATTTTGGTCTCGCGGGATCTGCTGGAGGGTGTACTTTGTAAACTGGGCTAGCAAATCTTTCGTTTTGTTAAGGTAGGCCATCATCTTCAATCCTCGCGCTTGATATTCTCCCAGGACCTGATTCACGACCAGCTGAGAGTCGTTGTAAATATCGAGCGCTTTTATACTCATATCCCTAGCCATTCTTAGTCCAGCGAGGAGCGCTTCGTACTCTGCTTCATTGTTTGACGCTGCGAAGTCAAACCTGATTGCGCAGTGAAATCGATGCCCTTCGGGCGTTATCAATATCACTCCCGCTCCAGCGTGGGATTCATTGGATGATCCATCTGTGAATAGCTTCCACGAAAGAGTCTCGTCTTGAGGCATGGGCGCGTCAGGTTGTTTGCGCAGCTCACTGTCAGGGAGTTCGGTGAACTCCGCAATAAAATCGGCCAAGGCTTGCCCTTTTATTGCTGCTCGCGGTGAATAAGTTACATCAAACTGTCCTAATTCGACCGCCCATTTTAACAGTCGTCTAGCCGCCTCAGGTTTTTGGAGGACTTGCCGAAGGGGCTGGTCTGTCAGAACTGTGATAGGATGGGCTTGGAAGTATGGACGCAATTTTCTGGAGGCTAGAATCAGGCAGTATGCTAATCTTTCAATCGGTGGATATTTCAATTCTGCACTGATGAGCCTTTTGCTGACGTAATAAACAGCTTTCTGTACGCCTTCTTCCTCCCGTATTAGTACCGCACTAGCTGCAACTTCGGTAATCGCCAGATAAATATACAAAGTCTCTCCTTCGATTGGTTTTGATATGATGGGAGGTTGCGACATATGAGCCTTTAAGGTCTGAATGCTTGCTCGCAGTCTTCCGTCCATTCAAACTTCTTATTTCCCCTGAGTAGATTGAAGAATGGAACGCACTTGTCAGTTGATTTTGAGATGAATCTACTCAGGGCAGCGATCCTTCCGGTCAGGCTTTGTACATCCTTGATTTTCTTCGGCGACTTCATGTCGATCAGGGCTTTTATCTTGTCGGGGTTGGCCTCGATTCCTCTTGAATTTACTATAAACCCCAAAAACTTCCCTCATCCGACTCCAAAGGAACATTTGAGGGGGTTTAATTTCATCTGATACTTGTTCAGCACGTCAAAGCATTTCTGCAAATCCCTCACATGTCCTTCTTCCCTTTTTGACTTTACGAGCATGTCATCCACATATACCTCCATGCTTATCCCAATTAGCTCTTTGAACATGTGGTTGACCAGTCGTTGGTAAGTCGCACCTGCGTTTTTCAATCCGAAGGGCATTACTTTGTAACAATACAATCCCGTATCGGTCCGAAAGCTGGTGTGATCCTCGTCAGGGGGATGCATGCTGATTTTGTTGTAACCCGAATACGCATCCATGAACGAGAGGATCTCATGTCCTGCAGTTGCATCGACTAGCTGGTCGATCCTCGGGAGTGGGAAGCAATCTTTTGGGCAGGCTTTATTGAGGTCTGTAAAATCCACACAGGTCCGCCACTTGCCGTTAGGCTTGGGGACCAGCACCGGATTTGAGACCCACGACAAATAAAACGCTACTCTGATGAACTCGTTTTCTTTAAGTCTTTCGACTTCTTCTTTTAAGGCCTTTGATCTATCTTTATCGAGCAGCCTTCTTTTCTGTTGCACCGGTGGAAAGGCTTTGTTTATGTTCATGACATGGCTAATTACTGCAGGGTCTATCCCAACCATGTCTTTATGCGACCAGGCGAAAACTTCCTGGTTCTCTTGCAAGAATCTCACCAGTGCCTGTTTTGTGGCGGGTTCTAAATTCTTCCCAACCCTTACGACTCTGGTTGGGTCTTTTTCATCGAGTTGGACCTTTTCCAGGTCCTCGATGGGTCCTATATTTTCTTCAAAATCCCCAAAGCGAGGATCCAAATCTATATCCTCACGTTGGGCAACACCCTATTTGGTGACTTTACCACCTGATTGGGTTTGTCTGTCTTCTGTCATCTGCAATCGTTCTGGGGTAGCGCTCCTCGATGCTCCACTTTTTGCCTTTGTGATCGAGGCGTTATAGCACTCCCGGGCTTCCCTTTGGTTTCCCAAAACGCATCCTACCCCTGTGTCCGTTGGGAACTTCATGGCTAGGTGCCACATGGAGATGATGGCCTTCAGCTCAACCAGTATGGGTCTTCCAATAACGGCGTTATACGCTGAAGGACAATCAACCGCTACAAAAGTGGCGAGTAGTGTCCTTGAGGCAGGCGCTGTACCCGTTGTTATTGGGAGTTTGATCATTCCGGCTGGTGCGAGTCCTTCTCCAGAGAAGCCGTATATGGTTTGATTGCAGGGCTCCAAGTCTCTTACGGACAACTTCATGCGTTCCAGCGTTGACTTATACAGGATGTTTACTGAACTTCCTGTATCAACCAGTACTCTTTTTACCATCATATTGGCCATCTGGATATCCACGACCAGCGGATCGGAATGTAGGAACCAGACGTGCTGGGCATCGCCCTCAGAGAAGGTTATCCCGTACTCCTCTGAGCGAGCCTTTTTTGGCGCGCGGTCCCCCACAGTCATCATCTCGATGTCCTGGTCGTGGCGTAGAGTTCGAGCATATCGTTCTCTGACCTTTCCGCTATTTCCCGCGAGGTGCGGGCCTCCACAGATGGTTAAGAGCGTTCCGGCTACGAGGGCATGCTGTAATGGTGGCGAGCGCTGGCGTGTGGACGTCAGCTCGTTGCCACCTGGAGCTTCTCGTTGGGAAGTTCCCGAGGCCCGTACGTACCTTCTCAAGTGTCCTTGTCTTATAAGGAACTTGATTTCGTCTTTTAACTGGTTGCATTCATTAGTGTCATGTCCGTAGTCGTTATGGTAACGACAGAACTTGGTGGTGTCTCTTTTCGAAATGTCTTTTCGAATGGGCCCAGGTTTCTTGTAAGGCACACTAGAGCTTGTGGCCTGGTAAACCTCTCCTCGAGACTCGATGAGGGCAGTGTAGTTAGTGAACCTAGGTTCATAACGATTACCCTTTGCTCGTTTATTGTCAGAGGTGGAAGGCTCGTTATATGGCCGTTTCCCACCATTTTTGCCATTATCGTTGTCGTTTTTATGGCCTTTGCCATTGCCATCAGGTTTGGACCCATTGGCGGCTTTGGAAGGTTCGGCGGCCTTTTTACCCTTGTTCGAGGGTTTCCCATCGTCAGCAATGGCTTCTTCGAGCTTTATGTAACGATCGGCTCGATCCAAGAACTCTTGGGTCGTTTTAACTCCTTCCTTTCGGAGACTCTTACAGAGGGGAGAGCAACGCTTTACCCCTGCGGTAATGGCCATCATCTTGCCTTCGCCTCCCACTGTTTTCGCTCCAGCCGCCGCCCTCATAAATCGTTGGACGTAGTCCTTCACTGACTCTCCGTCCTGCTGGCGGATCTCGACCAGTTGGTTTGCATCGGTCGGGTGGACACGACCCGCGTAGAACTGTCTGTAGAACTCCCTTACAAACATTTCCCAGGAAACTATGCTTGCAGGTGGGAACTTAAAAAACCACTCATGTGCGGCTTCAGAAAGTGTTGCAGGAAAGATCCTGCACCGAGCGTCTTCGGACACTTTCTGAATGTCCATTTGGATTTCAAACTTATTCACATGCGAGACGGGATCTCCGTATCCATCAAAGTTCGGGAGCGTAGGCATTTTGAACTTGTTGGGAGTCTCTGCATTGGCTATCCTTTGGACAAAAGGAGTGCCCTTTCTTCTATCGTGGTCGATGTAAGAGGTTCTTCCCCCGACCAGCTGTTGCACAGCCTGATTCAGTGCGTCTATCTGGGCTTGCAATGCAGTAGGAATAGCTCCGGTCTCTGCTGCTGGGGGGATGTTCTCACCATGCTTCTCTCGACGATCATTGAGTATGTCCCTTAGGTCTTCCTCCCTTCTCCGTTGCTCGCTACCTCCGAGCCAGTTGAAGACATTATTTTGCCTGGGTTGCCCCCCAGCGTCTTGTCTATTTGGTTGGTCACCTTGAGGTATTTGGCTCCTACTTTTACCTCTATTTTCGTTCCTCCCATCTGCATTGCCCTTGCCTGAGTCAGCCTCGTTGTATCCGTGGCCATCTTTGAACCTTGATTGGCTGTGGTTAGATTGGTTGTTCCCTCTATTCCTGTCCTTGGCAGAAATGCCCCGAGCGTTGGAGGGTGGCCTTCCCCGTGCACTATCATGCCGTGGGGGTCCACGGACCGCAGAGCCTAACTCCGAGTCCCTCCTGTTACCAGGAGGGTAGTGACCTCTGTTCGCTTGGTGTGGCCCATCATTCTCACGGCGTCTAGGACTACGAGGCTGTCGCTCGACCCTATTCTGCCTTTGCTGCGGGGGATTACCTCGAGCAGCTTGGGATGGTGGATTTGCCTCGGGGTCCAGTGGGACGTCATCATGGGGCATCTGAGGCTACTGGGGACTTTGCGGACTTGAAGGATGGATTGGTGGGCTAGGATTGGGACCCTCCCGAGGTGGCCCATTCTCAGGTTGGTTAGTCTGCGAGACAGGTGCGGCCTGATTTCTTGTCAACAGCAAGGCTGCTTCGAGGGCTGCCATGGCCTCAGTCTGGCGGCGATCCACCTCTACTTGTCTCTCGCTCAACTCCGCCCGCTGACGATCAAGTTCCTGCTGCTGCCTTGCCATGGCTTCTGCGGCAGTCTCTTGATTGGCCCTCAGACTAGCCAATTCTTCTTGCAATGCGCCCAGGGTGCTCTTCAGCGTCGCATCGTCCATTTCCTCCTCTTCAAAATCTAGTTGCGGCTCATCTTCCGCCATCCTTGCGGGTGGAGGAGGAGGTGGTGGATTCGACGGTGCAGCGGCGGCAGTCTGGCTAGCTTTCTTTCCTGCTTTCGCCATCAATTTTCTTAACAGCAATGAATTGTCCTCTCAATGAAAGCACCAGAATGTTGACCCACGATTTGGCCAACTGACACGGAGTCAAAATATGAATGATATGGACAAATATAAAGAGAATAATATAATGACGAAAGTAAAGAAAACACAACAATTTATAGTGGTTCGGCCCCAGGATCTGGTAATGACCTACGTCCACTTAGAATTATATTGATATGAAATCGGAAGTGTGATCAGAGAACTTGGGTTCAATGAGTTTCAGCACTTCACTTAAAGCAATACAAGTGTTTTAGGAGAAATTCTATCTCTCTCTATGGTTTTCTCTCGTTCAAAGAAAAAAGTCCCCTCCCCTTGAGCTATATCTTGCTATTTATAGGCTCATAGCGGATTACAGAATATTGCTGCAGATATTATCCCCTGAATAATGGGATATTCGGAAGATTGCATGAGATAAATTCGGGATTCACAAAGATCTTCTCACAAACGTTGCTTTGCCAGTGGGACCACCGACCAGTCTGGTCGTGGCAAAGATAGGCTTGTCATGCTTCTGGTGTGTCTCCTGGTCGATACTCTAGCAGATGTTTCCAGGCATCAGCCACGTATCAAGAAATTATTCGCCACGTCACCAATGCTAATTTACCTGATAACAAGTATATAGTTAAATAATAAATTAATCCATTTCCCATAATTATCATATCATTATTTCCTTGCCCTGGAAAATCAATTCTCTTGCAATTAAGTCATTCTCTCTACAAATCTTTCTTTTGACATCCTTACCCTTGACAGTGTAGGACATAGGTGATTTGGGGACCATGGACCTATAATATGAAGCTCCAATAAACCAGATTATTAATTAAACTATTTAATCCAATAATCTTATTTATTAATTCCATGATTACTCCACTATATATATGGAATTTCACTCTAAGTATTTATAGAATTATATTTACAGAGTTTTTTCTTGTAGTCCATTAATATAATCAATAAATGTAGTTTGTCCTCCACTTATTGGTTAGTTAATTAGAGCTAGTCAAGATTATCGTTTTATCCTTCTAATTGCCTCTTGATCCTTAAGTAAAATTGATTCACTAGCGAATAATTAATCTATAATCATATTATGGATTTGAGTTCAATAACTATTAAGTTCAAGAATTAACCCTTAAGGGAATCAATATTCAATCTATTAGGAAAGTATGGATTCTATTATTGTAAATCATGTTCCCATCCATTCATGATATTTAATCTCCAAAACAAAAAGTAATTAGCCTCATTATACTAAGAAACATTAACGAGTGAATCAAAAAATCCAATAAACACAAATAGGAGTTCATGAATACTCAGGATTTAGACTGATCTACAATGATTATCTATTCTAATAAGAATTAAATCTTAATGTCAAACAGCAAGTTTATAAAGATAATTAATTCTCATCGGTCCTGTCATATATAGTCTCTATTATATACATCATCTTTACTAAGATGTCTATCCACATCAGTAATCTGAATCTAGATCACTCACATCCCGTATGCTTAGTAAACCACACTAGTAACCATTCATTAAAGATTCATTACTTTAATATGTTACTGACTATCTTGTTCCTTATATATGATCTTAATTCTCTCATACTAAAACAATATCATATTCTCATGAATGAATAATGAATTTTCTTGATATTATTATATAATTAATTCAAACATTAATTATAACATTCAAATATAATAAAATTGTATTTTTATTTAAATCAATAAAATGTATTTACATGATTTTAGGGCATTAATCCTAACATCTAGCGCAAGCCTCAAGTTATCTAAACTTAAAGCTTATGAGCTTCGAGTCACCTAGACTTGAATGCTCAAGTCTCGACTTGCTTGAACTTGGGCCAACACGTCGATAAAAACAAGTTTAACTAAGTTGATTTTTTCATGATATCGCATTACGTAAGGAAAATGACAAAATCTAGTACAATTTTAAGTCTAACTTGCATTATTACTAAAAGTTGTATGAAAATTGTGTTAAGTAAAAGGCAACGAAGGCAAGCAAATAGAGCAAAAAAGTCATTCAAAAAATTATGTTCAATTGTACTAGGGGGCTTGAGCATTTAATTTGTTTATACTCCAATGAAGGATGGCTCGCATGCCTAATTACTAAAATACAAAATAAAAAAAATGGCAGCCTAAATCTCCCCAGGAGGAACCTCTTGGATAAGGTTAATGATTGGATCGTCCTCCAGGACTTTACCTGCTTCCTTAACAGCCCTAACAACAGTGACGGCGGCTTCCTTCACTCGGAGGCGCTCCTCGAACAGTAGCCTCATGTTGGCGTACTTAGTGAAAGCCATTTCCATGTCCCGATTGTTTAGCCAAGCCACATAAATGTTGTCTTCAGTGAGCTCATCGACTTCCTTTTTAAGCTCCTCCACCTGGTGTTGAAGGGACATGACCTCAGCTATAGTAACTCGAGCCCTACCAAATGCCTGAGTAGCTTCACCGCAAGCCCTGGCGGCATCCTCTGCGGCATGAGAAGCCTCTCCCAAGGCTTTGACGGCTTCCTCTCAGACATCCATGACCTCTTCGGTTTCCCTAGCCAATACTTCCCCAAGCCCCTTGGAGCGAGTGTTTTCCTCTGCGATTGCCTTGGTCAGTGCATCCTCTCGCGCCTGAGAATGGGCTGTTTCCTCCTCAGCTGCCTTGCTGGTCTCAGTTGTTGCCTTCTCAAGCTCCCAAGAGCAGAATTTCTCCTCCTCCAGGGCTTTCTTGAGCTGCTCTAATGACGGTCAATCTGGTCCTCAGCGTGGCCAACTCATCCTGGGCCAGCTTCAGCTCGAATGACTTCTTGATCATGACGTCCCCCAAGCGTTGACACATCACGACATCCTAAACAAGAACACAATAAATACTACAAAATGACAGTTTTCCTTCCTGACTAAGTTAGAAAGGATGAGCACTTACCCTGGTGGTGGAGTACCGGTAGGTGGCGATAAGGGCGGCCTTGCTGTTGTTTCCGAGCTGCGCAAAGTTGCTAGAAGTCATCTTGCACATTGTGGACCTTATCCTTAAGAAGCTCTGTCGCCAGTGGAGCAACTAGGTTGCCTAGCTTCTCAGAAAAATGGGTCAGGTCAGCCCTGCCGATGGGTGGCACACGGAAGGTCTTCCCTTTGGCAGCTTGATTTGGCGAATGTGCTCAACCAATGCTAGGAAATTATGTTCGCCCTCTTCCAGGTGGGCATTGAAGTGCTCCACCATGGCATTATACTTTGTGAGATCCTCCCTATCTTAGTTCTTCGGATATATCTGCAACTGGGGGATCTCAACATCTGAGCTATTAGCCATTTCAAGATAAAGGTGGAGGACTTCGTCCACCCCAAAAGTCCTTTCTTTGAGGATGGGAGATCCACCCAAAACATCAATAAGGGGTGGATCCACCACCCAGTGCCCTTCAACTTGGACTACAGGCCCCGCAGATTGGGTGGTGGGCACCTCAACCGGAGTTGCGGGCACAGTAACTTGAGCCACAGGTACTTCCACCTAGGTTGGATCTTCCAGCTGCTGCCTCTTATCACGAATTGCATCCGACAACCTCATTTGGTCTACAAAACAAAAAGGAAGCTATTAGCATTTGTCAAATAAACAGTAATTTCAAGAGCGCATGGGCTTCTCAAGAAACCCCACCACTAGATGGCTCATATAGGTGAAGCATCGAATGCTCGAACTCTCGCACAAGTCTCCCCATCTTCTGGTTGGTGTTGGAATCGTACTAGCAAAACCAATGCACATGGAAGGATATCACGTCATCCAAAGGAACGAACCTCTAAGAAGTCAGCTGTCTCTTCGGTTGGTGGAGATAAATGTCGATCAAGTCCTGGTAATCTTGGTACTCTTCCTGAGTCCAAGGGCAGTCTGAGGTAAGGCTGTATCGCAGAAGTGACGGAGAATCCGACACGTGCTCAAGACTTAATCCATCCCTTACTTACTTAGCATTGTAAACTATAATGGGGGATTTACCTTGGTCTTGCAAGGATGATTATATCCCCTCCTGGAGCTCCTCCTCAAGCTCTTGGTCCAACTGCGCCTCTTGGGCTACTTCGACAGCCCGACCATTCTCCATTTGCACCTCCAATATAGAGAGCAGGCTAGTCCATCAACATAATGGATGCGTTACAAAGCTAATTCGGGGACTTTTTGGAGTTCCTATACTGAAACAGGTCCATGTTGCTCATGCGTTATCCCCACTAGAGAAGACCAGCAGCATCTAGATTCTCCTCCACTGCCAGCTGGCTCTACTTCACCTCCATGTCAGGAATATCATTCATCGCTTTAAAATGATGTTCGAATGCCTGGACGAGGGGAGTACATCAAAAGGGACTTGACAAAAAGACACTATTAAGAAATGAAGTATGACCGATTTTAGTGAATGGAAACTCAAAACACGATAAGAGACTTACCAACCTAGAAGAATTCCAGGAGGAGAGTAAGGTAGTCCATGTCAAGAATCTGTTAGTAAAGAATAAGTGATTATTGTAATCTCGTGCATGGCTCTCGTTGTGATGAGGAGCCTTGTAAGTCACAAAGGCTTACTTCATCATGGTATAATACCCATCGATAAGAGACTTACCAACCTAGAAGAATTCCAGGTTGAGAGTTAAGTTGGTCCATGTCTGGAATTTGTTAGTAAAGAATAAGTGATCATTGTAATATCGTGCATGGCTCTCATTGTGATGATGAGCCTTGTACGTCATGAAGGCTTACTTCATCAGGGTATAATACCCATCTAGATCAATTCCACTCTTCTTCGAGTAAGCCTGAAAGATGTAAAGATATAAAATCTCAGCTGGAGAAGGCTCGGGCCAGTTCTTTCTCCAGTACAGGACATACAGGCCCGCGAGGACCCTGTATCCATTTAGGCACAACTATAATGGAGAAATCCCCATGTACTTCAAAAATTTAACAAAGTATTAACGTAGGGGTAGGGACTCTTCTTTCAAGAGGTGTAACTAGCTCCAAGCCCTGAGACCATAAACACTTCGGTGTGACCTCTTCGTACCCCGACAAAGATGGACAAGGAACTCCACCCCAATCTCGTAGTGTCTCCTGATGTGCTCCAGAGCTTTTGGATGCTTTAATAGGCTGGAAATGTGCTCCGCTTCAATTCCCACTGTTGTGTACCGTTGGGTGGGATGAGTGATCGAAGCTATATTCGCCTCCTCCTCTGACATGGAATTAGGTCTTTGTGCTGGTCTCTCTGCCATCGAAGCAACTTCTCTAACCATTAGCGCCTGTGCTTGTGCTTGGGCTAGTTCCCGTCTCTCCTCTGGTTGGTTAGCATCTCCTTGGGCCATTTCAAGTCTCCCTGTCAAATGTGTCGAAGCCTCGCTAGTGTTGTTTGTGGAGCTCCTTGGACATCTGAAACAAAAGCCAAGCAGTTAGCGCTTTCACCCAAGGAAAATGGCCAAAACACAAGAATATCGTAAGGCAACTGCTTGGCGATTGGACATGGGGAATATTTTCTAAGGGAATGGTCTAATATCCAACATTTTCATAATACATTTTTTATTATAAATCAGAGTTTCAATACATAAAATGTACAAGTTTACAAATTTAAGAAATAGTAATGGAAAAATAGTGTTTAAAATATGATTTTATGTTATTAACGAGATTAAAGAGATAGAGAAACTTGAGTAGTCAAGTATTGGACCCAAATGTCATATAATTTTAATTGAGGATTTTTATGACACTAAGAAATTTTTGTTAAAGGGCTTATTTGAAAATGTACGCCCTAATTCTCCATGGGCTATTAGCGAGCTGAAGTATGGCATAATTATATCAGCCACGTGGATGCCACGTACCCGGAGCTGCTGTTGACGGTAAGAACTCGTCAACTACGTTAAGTTGGAAAAAATTGCAAAGTAAAGATTACCAATACGAAAGCCTTAGAAATTTGATTAACAACTCAAGAACACTAGCAGAACAACAATGGAGAAAATCAATATTTCATTCACTCTCAAGCACTTGCTACAGTAAATTTTCCAACCCCCCATCAGGTGGAGTTAGAGTTTCATTTTATAGTAGCCTCTAATGGCCCTGGGTACATGGTGGTCCAGGAGACCAAGTGGTACATAAGTACTTAGTCAGGAGAGTGGTTTCAAAGGTTGTGGTCGTGCATCCAGTACATGGTCAGATTTAGTGGTGCAGGGTGTAGTGGATCAGAAGAGCGTGGTGTCAGGTATGGGTACATGGTCAGATTTAGTGGCACAGGTCATGCCACCACTCCTTGTACCAAACCGTACCACCACTATTGGCTGGCATTAATGTCAGTGCCATGCCTCTGCATCCCCTAGGATCGTAAGTCTCGTACTTGCTTACGTACCTCGTACCTGAAGGTCCTTCTCACACCTCCAAAATATACCTTCTCTCCTCACCTTCTAATAGGTATCAAAGTGTTGGATACATCCACTAGCTCTCCTAGCATATTTGGGAGGCTGGGAACATATGGTATGTGATGAAATAATGAAGCCTTCACTACTTGTAGCCCTCCTCTGTGCCCTGGCATCATAGCCACGATGCTCTCGGATGGTTTACATACGGATGAAATGCCTAGCTCATAAGCGGTGCCACCACCCTCAGAGCAACATGGCGGGTTGCTGGGGGTCCCGCATGGTGTCCGGGTGTGCGCAAGCCTTCTTGGAAGCCCTCATTAAGCATGCCTTCAATATAGTGTTTGGCCTCGCTATATGAGGCTCTCCGCATGTTGTGTCATCGGGGGAGCCAAGCCCTCGCATGGCCCCCCGCATGGGTGTCTCATCATCGGCACCTAGGGATGCCCCTAGCCTCGCCAGCCTCTCACAATGGCGCCTAGCGAGGCGCCCTTCATGGCTGAAACGGCCTCGTACAGCGAAGCACCCCTCGGCATCGCGAGCCCTACATAGCCTTGGCTCAGCCATCCACAAGGCATCGCGCGCACATCCTGGTGGATGCGGCCGAAGCGAGGCAGGGGCCTCGCAGGTGCTACCCGGACGTGCCTAAGGAGGAGGCGTGGCCTCGCGCGCACGGCCTGGTGCATGTGGCCGAAGCGAGGCTGGGGCCTCACGGGTGCTACTAAGATGCACGGTAGGCGGAGGCATAGCCTCGCGCGCACGGCCTGATACATGCGGCCGAAGCAAGGCAGGGGCCTCGTGGGTGCGACTTGGGCGCGCTGAAGGGACGAATCGGATGCTTCGCGTGGGGCATGCTGAGGAGCCTCGCGTGACTCCTCAGATCTCCTAATGTGTTCTTATTAAGGCCTCCTATGGGATATGGATTGAGGAAAAATATCGTGTTGCTTAAACGGTATGAGGCTAATGGGGGGTCGACCTCCTTATTTTGCCTTGGTGGAATTTTGAGCATCAACACTTGCCCCCTAGTCTAGGAAAGTACCTTTTGGTGCTCTTGTAGACTATTCTCCTTGATCCTTATAAATAGGCCTTCATGCAAGGCCTATTATTTTCACCTTACTTCCTTGGCTTAGTGGTTTGGAGAATCCATCCTCTTTCAAGTGGTAAGGGGTTCAATCCCCCACAACCTCACTTTTGCCACAGTTCCCTTTATTTTACTTTTTCACTTCATTTTCATCATTCACCCTTTTTTTTTCTTTTATATATAAGTTATTTTTTGGCATGTCTATTTGGAGGCTAACACATCTTTTTGGTCTATTCTTGCAGACGCGTACTTTCGACCCTTTGGTGCTTTTTGGCCCTCGACCTCCTCTCGACCCCGACAACACTCCATCTTATCTGCTTGAGGTATATTATATATATATATTTACATTCATTGGGTCCAAATTAGCATTACTCAGGATGGGGTACCTCGGCCTGAGCTTGTAGTGAGTTTGACCATATGCATGCCCCTCTTTTTTACACCCTGTAGTGGGCCATTTAGGACGTTTGCATATAGAGATATTAAGCATATTCCTTTGTGTTTTGTAGCCATCCCCTCGTTTATACGTGAACCCCTTTTTGCTGTTGGGACGAGGTCTCATGGCCAGTGATGGCCCGTCCGACATACCTCCAGAGGTTGAATTTATTGACCTGTCCTCAGATTCAGAGTCCCCTGAGGAAAACCCCCACCAGGACTATGACTCCTTAAGGCAGGCCTGTATCCGCCATCTTGAGTACATGCCTGAACTTTGGCATAAAATTTGGGTGGTGGAGAGTGAAATTGACTCGGTGTCGAGAGGAGACGGAACACCTTTCCCCCCAGACCTTAATGACCATGTTGCGAGCCTTAGGATGACCCTTTTTGAATTGCAGTGGGAGTTGGAGTTTATGGAGGGACACCTTCCGCCTGAACCTCCCAACCCATCCTTGCCTGATGACAGTCATGGGGCTGCCTCTGCTTCTCCTCAGCCCCTAGTCTCAGTTTTTCCTAGCCAAGCGCTTTCGTCATCGCTCCCTTGATGGAGAACTCTTGCTAGGAAGAAAAAATGGAGGGTCAAGTGTTTTGTCTCTTCCTCACATTTTTCTTTTGATTTTGCAGATATGCCGAGGGCACGTCGACAGGTATCTATCCAGGAACAGGACGACGCTCCCTTACTGGCGTCCGAGCTAGTGTCGCATGTGTCCGAGAATAAATTGAAAGAAATTGTGAAGCACTATCGTGTTCCCCCAGAATATGCCTTATACGCTCCTCTGGAGACCTCCCGGTCCGATTGTCCTAGGGTCGCCCTTGTGGCTTTGAGCGAGCACATTCTGAAGGCGGGTGGCACCATCCCCTTGCACCCGTTTTTTGTAGTGGTCCTTAACTATTTTGACCTGGCCCCCCTTCAGCTGTCACCCAACAGTTAGTTGACCCTGAGCTGCCTTTTTGTGGTGTTCAAGGAGCTGGTTAAACGTGCTCCTACGGCGCAGGAGGTGCACTTCCTGTACAACCTCATGGCCTCTCCCAAGTCCAAGGGCTTCTACTACTTGCAAAAGGCCAATAACGAGCTCCCCATGATAGAGGGCTCAGTGTCCAATCCGGGGTCTTGGAAACAAGAATTTTTCTTTGTAGAGGGCCCTCTCTCTGTCCGTGAACACTTCCGCGCCACCCCCAGTAAGTACCCTGGTCCTCCTTTTCTTTTTGTTAGAACTTAGTGTTTTGTTCTCATGTTTGCACTGACAATGGCGTGGATCATGCAAAGCAATTCGCTGTTCTCACGGTCGTGGGGTTGGAGGCAGACGCCGTGAAGGACCTCAATAATGCCGACCCCGCCATGAAGAAGGCGGCATTCTTATTCACCATGGAAAATCTCAACCGCCACCAGTTGTCCCCGGTCTCGAACCCCAAGTTCCTGTGGTCGATTCTTGGGTCTAAGAAGACAATGGCTGCGCCGGCTGAGCCTTTCCCAGACGATGGTGAGGCTGAGGAGGTGCTGGGGGAAGCCCCCCTTGAATGCGGGGGACCTCACCAGCGATCCTTGTCCCCCGGGGGATGCCCCCCTTAAGACTCCTATGACCAGGACATGGCCTTCCAACCTCGAGACCAGCATGTCGTACCGGGGTGTTATGTTTCCCCTGACCCTAAAGGCTACGACGCCTTCCCTCAGGCTCCTCTCGACCCTGGACCATCGGGGGCTTACTACGCCGACCTTGCGGAACCCCCCTTTTATCTACCAGAGTCTCAGTTTTCCACTTTCACCGCGCCCCCTCCCGCTTCGGCGAGCGGGTCGTCTGTCCTCATCCAGCCAAGCGCCCCTGGTGCGGATGGGGAGCCCTGGGTGGCTCGGATGGCAACGTCTTACGGACAGCGATACACCCAACTTGCCTCGAGCCTCCCCGTATCCGACTAGAATGGCCTAGGGAATGTGACTCAGTCGGACCTTGGGGAGAACCTAAGGCGCACCATGACTTGGGTGAGTTCCTACACCTCGCGTCGGCCCTATTATGTATAGGTGTTTATGCATATATTTTTTTTGTTTTTGTCCCTTATTGTTGTTGTTGTTAACTTTCTTGTGCAGGCCTATACAGTGGCTCTGCGGTTTGCCGACTCGGCTGGCAATCTTTCCGCGTCGTGCGCCGAGAGGGACCGTCGTGCAGCACAGGCGCAGGAGCTTGAGAGGGAGCTCAATGAAACCAAGGCTAAGTTGTTAAGGGTTCGGACCAAACTTGCCAACTCGTTGCTAAAGAAGAAGAAAGTGGTTTCCCAGGCCAAGGAGCTACAGGGCCAAGTTACCAGCTTGGAGAGCGAACTCCAGGGGGCCAAGGCCATCGTGACCCTTTATAAAGTCAACCACACAATGTAAACGTGCATATATCAGACATCACGTGTTTGATATATCCCTGAATTCTCGGACACGCAGCATAAACGTGCGTGTTTAGGCACCCACGACTGGGTTGGGCTGTGCGGCCCATTATCCCCCCACCTACTGATTAGACCACACTTCATTGTCAGGTTTTAGGAATTAATCATGAATGTCACAGAAGTGACATGATGGGTAAGAAGGTCACGGGATGACCCCCCTTTTGCCATCCCCCAGGTGCCCTCTCCTATAAATATGGAGACCCTGAGAGTTGCAAAGGGTTGGATTCTATTGTGTAAAGAAACACCCTGTAAAGAATACCAGAGAAATAGCAATAATATTGGCTGGTGGACTAGAAGGATTTTAACCTTTGAACCACCTAAAAAAGTATTCGTGTCATCGTTTTATTTTAAGATCATTCATGTAATGCGGTTCATTACTTAGCACTAATCTCACTCTCTACTCTCTTAATTATCTATTGGCGAAGAACCGCGTCAACAGTTTGGTGCTTTCATTGAGAGCCTGTTAGATTGGTGCTATCGCAAATACCCAACCATGGCGGTCACTCGCTCAAGACATGGTAACGAGGCGGACCAACGTGATGGGCAGGAGGCCCATCATACCGCCATCTCCGATGATCAGAACCCTGAGGTTCAACAGCGGTCGGGCAAGCAGCCAATAGGCCAAGATGACACTGGAAGTTCGGCTCCCCAACCACCTAATCTGAACCCAGATTTCTACACGGCGGTAGAAATGGAGAATGCACAGCTGAGGAGTCAGCTGGCAAAAGCTAACCAGCAGATTCAAGAGGTTTTGGCCCGACTACCCCCTCTTACAACCGACACTAATGTCGGAAAGAGGCAAGGCGAGACTCATAAGTCCCACCGGGGTAATTGGTCCAGGCCTAGCCAGTCGGCCAGACCCCCGATGTCAAACTCTACTCCCACATCGTACCACCGGGAGACCACTTTTGAAGAACTACCTAGGCCCGAGCAACAGTACAGCCGATCGTTCCGAACTTCAAGTCCCAGCTCACTTCCACCCTCGACCGCACCCAGGAGGGCTCGAGGGAATTCGCGAAGGAGATCCGGGGAGGGCTCACAGCGACAGCCCGCCCCGGCCAGCCATCCTGAGCCCCGATCAGACCGCCGAGCACAGGATCCGAAGGTTGGTAGAGCCGAGCGTCCCCGACCTAATCTGATCTACCTTGACGGGACCAGAATTTCATCCCTGGTTAGGTATCCTCCTTCACTGATAAGATACCCAACTCCTCCTCGGCGAGTCTGAGATATTCCAGCTCATGGAAGTAGTAAGAGGAATCCACCTTCTGCAGGACCTTCCCATCATAGCAGGGCGCCCAGAGAAGTCCCAGATCCTTATCCCCAGAGGTGGGCTCCAAGCTTCTCAAATGGGAGCTATTGGATCAGAAGACATCGAAGTGACCTTTCTGGCGGAGACCTGCGCCAACGCTTGAGCTCGGCGCAAATTCCTCAAGCCACCCCGAGGGACGACCTCCGAGATCGTCTATACTCTCAAAAAGGAAACCCGGTGGGAAACGGCAACCATGCTCACCCAAGGGAAGACCTGTCCGAGGTACGTGACAGCGGGAACATCCCATATAACCTATCTCAAGATAGGAGGGACAATAACCCACCGAACGCGTACAATGGATCTGGAGCTGTGGAACAGCCCTGGAACAACCAAGGAAATCAAGACAAAACCCTTGAGTCCCTAGCTCAGATGGAGGAGCTGATGAGGAAGCTCCTATTAGAAAATGAAAAAGGCGAATATGATTCGGGGGACGAACTTGAGCTTCTCGCCCCCAGCATAGCTGCAACGGCCTATCCACCTAGTTTCCGTATGCCGCACTTGTCCAAATTCAACGGAGACGGGGATCCGTCAGATCATATGGGTATGTTTAATACCTTGATGATGGCCCACAACAAAGGTCCCGAGCTGAGGTGTTTAATATTTCCATCCACCTTGACTGGGCCAGCCAGATAATGGTTCAAACAGAGTAAGAAACAGTTAATCAGCTCGTGGAAAACTTTCTCTACTGACTTCAAAAGAGCATTCCAAGCTTCCCAGGCTGCCTGCATCAAGGCTGACACCCTAGAAAACGTAAGGCAGTAACCCGATGACCCTCTGAAGGCTTACCTGAGCAGATTCGCGAATGTCGCTACTCGGGCCAGAGACGCAAATGACAGCTCCAAGCTCATGGCTTTGAGGACTAGAATCCTCGTCGGAGGGGGACTCTGGAAAGAGATATAATGGAAGGGAGTCAGCACCATCAATGAATTCCTAAATAGGGCCCAGGGGTGGATTAACCTGGAGGAGGTGCAAGCCTCAGCTGCAGGAACCAGCCAGGTCCTTGAACAGCCCGCTGGAGTGGGAACAGAGGTCGTGACGGCGACCCAGACCGTTACGCAGAATAACCAGTTTGGTGGAGGCAAGAGAAAGGGGAGCAGCGAGGGCAACCAACACGGCCCAAAGAAGAACAAGTCCATAGAACAATTTAAGCCGGTCTACGCGACTTATACGGAGCTCACCCACTCTAGGGAGAACATCTGCCTAGCAAATTCTACTCGCCTCCCCTGGAAGAAGCCGGAGTCGTTAAAGCACCAGAAGGGTAAGTGAGACCCTTCCAAGTTTTGTCGATTCCACAACGACATTGGCCACAATACCGATGACTGTAGGCACCTGAAGGATGAGATCGAAACTCTCATCAGATCCGGACCTTTGGCTCAGTATGCGCGGAATAGAGTTCCCACAGGTCATCCAGCTCCGGAAGTCCCGGTCAGTCAGCCTAGGTCTCGGGTAGATTAGGACATCCCTCCTCCCATGATAGGAGGAGAGATCTCCACGATCTCTGGAGGTCCCCATCTGGCTGGCACGAGCAGAGGTGTCCAAAAGAGATACGTCAACGAACTTAAAGCTCATAATGGAGTGGAGTTTGTCCTCGAGCAGCATCTATCAAAGCTGCATCGATTGGAGAGGCAACCAATCATATTTACTGAAGATGATGCCAACCACGTCCAGTTCCCTCATAACGACCCTTTGGTCGTAGCAGTGCAGCTCGCTAATCGGAGAGTTAGGAGAATGCTGGTCGATAATGGGAGCTCAGTAAACCTACTGTTCTAGTCCACGCTAGAGAAGATGGGTTTGTCTGTCACTGAGCTGAAAGCGACCTCCATGATGCTTTATGGATTCTCTGGAGAAGGATTAGCGGCAATAGAAATGATCGAGCTACTGATCACCTTGGGAGAGGGACCTCGGACAGTCTCGAAACTCCTCGAGTTTGTGGTCATTGATTGTCTCGCCGCATACAATGCCATTTTGGGTCGACCTACACTTATAGCGTTTGAAGCCGTTACCTCCATCTGTCACCTCGCGCTGAAATTCCCCTCTTCCACGGGGATATGCACGGTCCGTGGCGATCAACTTGCTGCCAGGGAATGCTACAGCATTTCCATGAAGGGAAAAGTAAAACCCGGGCAGTTAACGATGACCGTCCAGAGTGGAAATGAGGAATCTCAGGAACCTTTGCCTAATCCTGAGATTGAAAAACCTCAGAGTGCCGAAGGGGAAAATTTCGTCTTAAGTGATGATATTGACCCCAGAGTAGGCGAGGGTAAGTCCGAGCTCCAAGCTATTGAAGAGCTCGAGGAGGTAAACATCGATCCACAGAATCCCTCGCGGATGGTTAAGCTCGAGAAAAACCTCTGTGGCGAGAGGAAGTCGGAGCTGATCCGCAGAAGAACCTGGACGTGTTCACATGGTCTCACGAGGACATGGTGGGAATCAGCCCGAGTGTCATCATGCACACCCTCCATTTAGATAAGTGCGTGCCAGCGAAATCCCAGAAATAGAGGCGCCTAAGAAAAACCCGAGCTGAAGCCCTAGAAGAGGAAGTAGCCCGGCTCAAAAAGTGTGGCTTTATCCACGTAGCTAAGTTCCCGGTCTGGGTCGCTAATCCTGTGTTGGTCCCGAAGCCCAACGGGAAATGGTGGACCTGCATCGACTTCTCTGATCTGAACAAAGCTTGCCCCAAAGAATGTTTTCCCTTGCCAAGGATCGACCAGTTGGTAGACGCCATGGCGGGGCACGAGCTCATGTCCTTTATGGATGCGTACTCGGGCTATAATTAGATCGCCATGAATCCAGCGGACCAGGAGCACACTAGCTTCATGACCCCAACTAACATCTATTGTTACAAGGTCATGTCGTTCGGGCTGAAGAACGCCAGGGCTACATACCAGAGATTAGTAAACAGGATGTTTGCCAACCAGATCGGGAAGAACATGGAAGTGTACATTGACGACATGCTGGTCAAGTAAAAAACAACCGATAACCATGTTTCCGACGTGGGAGAATGCTTCAAGATACTGAGAGAATACGACATGAGGCTTAACACGTAGAAGTGCACTTTCGGGGTCACATCTGGAAAATTCCTGGGTTTCATTGTCAATACCAAAGGAATCGAGGCAAACCCTGAAAAGATCAGGTCGTTGCTCGAGCTGCCCTCACCTCGGTCGCGAAAGGACGTTCAAGGCCTGGCAGGAAGGGTGGCAGCCCTTAATCTGTTTATCTCTAAATCTACCGACAAGTGCCTGCCATTCTACAACCTGCTCCGGGGGAATAAGAAGTTCGAGTGAACCGAGGAGTGCGAACGTGCCTTCCTCGACCTGAAAGCACATCTAGCTGAGCTGCCCATATTGTCCAAACCAACGGCAGGAGAACCTCTTTTCCTTTACCTGGCTGTCACAGAAGATGCAGCTAGTTCTGTATTGGTCCGAGAAAAAGACCAGGTTCAGACGCCAGTCTACTACATCAGCAAGACGCTTCTCGGGGCTGAGTCCCGATATCCGATGATGGAGAAGATGGCTTTCTGCCTCATTACGGCCTCCTGAAAGCTCAGGTCGTATTTCCAGTCCCACTCAATACATGTCATAACCAATCAACCTTTAAGGCAGGTTTTGCAAAAACCTAAAGCATCGGGACGTCTGTTGAAGTGGGCTATTGAGCTCAGCCAATTCGAAATTTTGTACACTCCGCAAACTGCAATAAAAAGCCAGGCCCTGGTTGATTTTGTGGCAGAATGCACTGGATTCCGAGAAGATCCTGTGGAAGCTTCACCCCAGACCACCTTGCTCGAGGCCTCGTGGAAGGTCTTCGTATATGGCTCATCCAACGAGAATGGCTCCGGGGCTGGAATCATGTTGATATCCCCAAAAGGACATAGATTCCACTCAGCGTTGAGATTCGGGTTCAAGGCATCCAACAACGAGGCTGAATACGAAGCTATACTGGTCGGGCTAAGGTTGGCCCAGGAGCTAAAAGCCAGCTCCGTTCAGTGTTACAGCGATTCCCAGTTCGTGGTAAACCAAGTGCTGGGTGAATACCAAGCACGGGGAACCAAGATGGCTGCCTACCTAGCCAAGGTAAAAGTCGAGCTGTCTGCATTCGAACGGGGCTCAATCTAGCAGATACCTCGAGAGCAGAATGCCAACGCAGACGCCCTCACAAAGCTCGCTACCTCCAGGGAGACGGAGACTTTGGGGTTAGTACTGGTAGAGTTCTTAGACAAACCAAGCATAGAAGAAGTCGCGGCGGAGGTCGAGATGATCGACGCCAGATCGACCTGGATGATAACCATCTTCGAATATTTCACCAGAGGAAAGTTACCTGAAGAGCGTAACGACGCAAGGTGAATACTTTACCAGGCTCCAAGGTATACGGTGGTAGTTGGGATGGTATACCGGCGTGAGCACTCTCTACCGAAGCAAGGTGTGTTCTGCTAGGCGAAGCGAAGACCATTTTGCAAGAAGTGCATGAGGGTTTTTGCGGAGATCACACTGAGGGGCAAAGCTTGGCTCTGAAGATCTTAAGGCAACGATATTACTGTCCCACTCTGTCAAAGGACTCGATCTCTTACGTAAAGAAATGTGACAAGTGCCAGCGATTCGCCACCGTTGCCCGAGCTCCCCTAGTCGAGCTGAAGATGATCTCGTGCCCATGGCCATTCGCGGTCTGGGGAATCGGCTTGGTTGGTGCCCTCCCTACTGGAAAGGGAGGGGTCCGCTACATGGTGGTGGCTATCGACTACTTCACCAAGTGGGCAGAAGCAGAACCCTTGGCAACAATCACTTCAAAGAGAGTCCTCGACTTCGTGGTCAAAAGCATTATCTGTCAGTTTGGGCTGCCAAAGAAGATCGTATCAGACAATGGAACGCAGTTCGACAGCGACCTCTTTACCGAATTCTGTGAGAGGCACGACATTATGAAAAACTTCTCTTCCGTGGCCTATCCTCAGGAAAATGGGATGGTCGAGGCCGTCAATAAGACACTAAAGGCGAGCCTTAAGAAGAGACTAGACGAAACCGAGGGAGTCTGGCCAGAACAGCTCCCCCAGGTACTGTGGGCATACCGGACCTCGCATCGAACTCCGACAGGTCATACTCCTTTCTCCCTAGCTATCGGGAGTGAGGCATTCCTTCCTGTCGAGGTAAAGGTAGCCTCACATAGAGTCCAGGCATATGACCAGGACCACAATCACAAACTGCTCTGCGCGTCCCTTGACCTGATTGATGAAAGACGAGAAGATTCACAGCTCCAGCTCGCGCATTATCAGCAAAAAATCACTCGTTATTTCAACTCAAAGGTCAGAAAGCGTGCCTTTAGCATTGGTGACCTGGTCCTCAGGAGGGTCTTCTTAGCCAGTAAAGACCCCAAAGACAGAGTATTGGGACTGAGCTGAGAAGGGCCATACCAAATAACCGAGGTCATAAAAGAAGGAACCTACAAGTTAGCTCGGCTTAATGGAGAAGCAGTCCCACGAACTTGGAACGCCATCCATCTGAAGAAGTATTATCAGTGATACCTTTGTAAGGCTTAGTCAGAAAGGTCATCTTTTGTTTATTAAGTAATGAGAATTAAATCTTTTTCCATTATTATGTATATTTGTGGATGTAATCTCAAGTAACCACGAAAGACCCTTTCCTAATTACTTGGGGGGCATATGGTGCCTGGATATAACCAGGTCATCTTAAAGACTTAGAAGTTAATTCAAATCGATTGATCGATGTTTTTCATAAAAAGCACGAGATATTGATAAAGGATTAACGCGAACTAAGTCATATCTTGGATATAACCAGGTCGTCCTAAAACTTAGAAGTTAATTCAAATTGATTGATTGATGTTTTTCTCAAAAAGCACGAGATATTAATAAAGGGTTAACACGAACTAATTTTTCAAATTAATGTCATGGATGTAACCAGGTCCTAAAACTTAGAAGTTAATCCAAATTGATTGATCGGTGTTTTTCTTAAAAAGCACAAGATATTAATCCAGGATTAACGCGAACTAAGTTTTCAAATTAACATCCTGGATGTAACCAGGTCCGAAAACTTAGGTTAATTCAAATTGATTGATCGATGTTTTTCTTAAAGAGAACGAGATATTGATAAAGTATTAACGTGAACTAAGTTTTCAAATTAACGTCCTGGATATAACCAGGACTTAACTCTTAGAAGTTGGTTCAAGTTGATTAGCATGTTTTTCCCTAGAAAAGCATAAGGTGCCAATCACAACACCAACAAAAACTAAGACTATTACCAAAATGCATAAAAGAGAAATGAGATAGAGGCAAAGGGATGTAAATCAATTAAAAACAAATTTGATAAAACCAATTGTCTCAAGGTTAGAAAACCTCATAATACTGCATGCGGCTACAAAAATTTTTTACCTAAGCAACAGTGAAGAAAAAAGTTAAAGCATGCACAGGCGGAGGACTTACAAGGGTATTTTGCTGTGGTGAGATTGAAAGGATCGTCTGGGTGGGAATCTTGCTGGAAATGCTGGTGCCGAAGTCTCAAAGGAGTTCTCGTGCCTGAACTTCTGGAATGATGGGAACAGTAACCAGAAGAAAGAGAGGGTTTTTTGAGACTGAGAAGAAAGAAGAAGATGAGAAAAAAAGAAAATTTTCAAATGAACGGGTGGCCAGTGCGAAAGGTGGCCACCCCTTTTATATACGTAAGAGGCCAAGTGAGGAGGGTCGTTGGATTACCTTGATGTAGGATACGAGGATCATTACTTGAAAGGCGAAACGACGGCCGAAAATAGGCTAGGCCATTTAATGCAGTTCTCGGAAGACGTACCGTCACCAACCACGATGCTCCACGTACTCGACGCCTGCGTAATGGGTGGAATGTGAAGAGTCCACAGGGAAGCCTAAAAGCCCCCATTGTGGCCCCAGGTGATGTCATGTGCCACGAGCAGGGGCTTGGGGGGCGAATGTACACCCTAATTCTCCACGGGGTATTAGCGAGCTGAGGTATGGCATAATTATATCAGCCACGTGGATGCCACGTACCCGGAGCTGCTGTTACCAGGTCCTACCTCTTTAGCTCGAAGTAAAGAGAGGCTTATTAAGATTACTAAGGAGTCAGGTCAGGAGTATGGATACCACGGGCTAAGAATACCACAAGCTCGAGGTACGAGCTTGGGTTGGCATCTGTGACCCCTTATAAAGTCAACCACGCAATGTAAACGTGCATATATCAGACAACACGTGTTTGATATATCCCTGAATTCTCGGACACGCAGCATAAACGTGCGTGTTTAGGCACCCCCGACTGGGTTGGGCCGTGCGGCCCATTGTCCCCCTCACCTACTGATTAGACCACACTTCATTGTCAGGTTTTAGGAATTAATCATGAATGTCACAGAAGTGACATGATGGGTAAGAAGGTCACGGGATGCCCCCCTTTTTCCAACCCCCAGGTGCCCTCTCCTATAAATATGGAGACCCTGGGAGTTGCAAAGGGTTGGATTCTATTGTGTAAAGAAACACCCTGTAAAGAATACCAGAGAAATAGCAATAATATTGGCTGGTGGACTAGAAGGATTTTAACCTTTGAACCACCTAAAAAAGTATTCGTGTCATCGTTTTATTTTAAGATCATTCATCTGTTACGGTTCATTACTTAGCACTAATCCCACTCTCTACTCTCTCAACTATCTATTGGCGAAGAACCGCGTCAACATAAAAGAATTTTAATATTTTGGGGTCCAAATGCAATTTCAAAAAAAAAAAGAAAAAGAAAGGCTTCAGCCTTATTTACCGTAGCCTCTCTCTCTCCTCAAAAAATTTCTTCTCTTTCTCTCTCCTTCTCTTCCTCTTTCTTTCTCTCTCTTTTTCCTCTATGTGTGCTACTATTGCCGACGACGAACGACCACTTTCCGTTCGCCACATATAGCCACGCGCCAGACTGTTGGATTCAGAGGCTTCCGAACTATCGACCACTCGGGAATCTAGAGCTCACTTGTCGATTAAACACCTCAACCAGTCGATTTAAGTTCGGCCACCACGCGACTTCAAAGTTGCGATTCGGCCACCTCGGGCATCCGTTTTCCAATCTGTCACCACCATCGTGTTCCTCGTGTTGTGGGATTCAAAACCCAATAACTTGTTCTCACATCTACCATAGTTGTGTGGTGGGCCCACCACGAGCCACCGCGATCCACCGTAGATCGACGGTTGAAACTTAGTGTTCGAGGTTCCGAAGTTCGTTTTGAGTTTCAGAAAATCATCGTTTAACTTGTTGTGGAACCCGATCATTGTTGTATAAATTCTTTGACCTATAATTTTATTGATTAGAGTAATTTTTATTATGTGTATTTATAGTATATAATTATATAAGCTTGATATATTGAATATTTTTCTGTAATTATACTGGCTGTCTGGGATTATATGTATTTCTCATACATGTTTTGATTTTGGGATTGTCCATTTTATAGTCGCTGTGCTGTCCAATTTTCTAGAAAATATTATATATTAAATAAATTATAAAAATACATATTTAATTGATTTTCTATTAATATGGAAATTATTATGATTAATTAATTTTAATTATTATTGTTATTGTTTTGTTAAGTAAATCAAGAATACAGTTTCATGTAAATATATATATATATATATATGAAAAGTGTGATTTATAGTAAACCTATTATTTAACAATTATTATTGTATATTAATATTTTTGTTAATATTTGAATATTAAAATAATATCAAATATTAGTTTCTTACAGTTATTGATATTTGTAAGACCAGTGAATTTTGGAGAAAGTATATTTATTATATCACTGGGATTGATATTATGACTAATTAATAATATAAATATTTATATTTGTATTATTATCATTATATCAATTATTACAACTTTATGTTAAAAATATGATTTCTTTTATAAAATGACTATTTGAATATATACATTCACATACGTATTGTTATTGAGGTATTTTGTTATTAATATTGAAATAATTTTATTTATAGATGATAATTATTATTGTTGTTGTTGTTGTTCTTATTATTATTATTATTATTATTATCATCATAAGAGTACATTATTTTATGAGCAAGGTTTAAAGCATGGTTTTTTTTATGAAGAGTTATTTGCATTACGTTGATAATAATTATTATTATCATTTATATAGTTTCCGGTAATGTTAATATACACTATCAATAGTGTATATTTACGATTTTGATAGAATTTAATAAATGATATGCCTTGAATAGGATTTGTATGGATTTTATTGATTGACTCTTGGTGAGCAGTTTTAAAATAAGCTAAGGACCTAAGGTAAGTAAATCTCACCTTTTGTGTTAAGTGTAAGATACATGACTACATTGATTGTGTATATCTAATGAGTTAAGTATGAGATGATGATGATGATGATGCATATGATGCATATGTGAAGAATGGTTATATGAATATCATAATGAGGTTGTGTGATATATAATTGATGAATTTTCGTGATATGTGAAAGATGTCTTACTTGGTTAAGATTGATATGAATTATGTGCAAGTATGTGTTCTTATGTTGATGAATATGTGGATTACTTTTATGTTCATGAGTTTTTTTATATGTTATGATATATGAAGCATTTAAGTTTTTAGGCTGGAAACCTTAGACCTGAGCTATAGCTCAATGTTAAGGTATAACAACGCCACCAACCCAAAGCTTCATGTATTATGACTACATATGTTTTGAGTTATATGAGATGTGATACAATGTCTTGATTGAATACCATCAAACATGAATCATGAACATGAACATTGGCATTTCAGCATCAGCATGTATGCATGGCATGTACAGTTATGTGATACATTATTATGTGATATAAGACCATGCATATGAATATGAGAAAAGTTGTGAAATGCCTTGAAAAGTCTTTTGTAAAGTTAAACATTTTAATGACACAAGGCTTAAGCAAAGTGATAATAAGATGTTTAAAAAGGGTGCCACTGTTTCGATGAAGCAATTAAGTAAGTGTAATGAAGAAGACAGAGGTCTATAAGACTTATAGTGGCTACCCACTACTGTGGGCTAGGTCAGAGTTGACCATTCAGATATGTTTGCCATGTTTCCGTCTTTCTTTTCCATATGTTTAATAAGTATGGCAGCTATGGCAATGATGAAATGAGTGTTATGATGAGCCTAGCTGCGATGATGGCTCGCCAGAGGAGAACCCATGGGATTCTATACGATATGTGTAACAAGCCCTGCAAGCATTGGCCAAATCAAACAGTGTGCACAAAAGGAATTGGACCCATAAAAATATGAAAGTAAGAGAAAGAGCACTAAAGTAAAGTTTGAAAGTGCATGAGCAATAAAGGTAATGCATAAGTATGTAAGTCAGCATATTAGTATATGTGTACTTCAAACTCACGACATTCATGTGTATGTGTATGCATGAGATTTGCTTACTGAGCGTTAGCTCATTATGTTATTTTTCCAACATTTTTCTAGGTGTGGCTTTAGATGTTGAGCAACTTGTGGAGCATGGACTCAGTAGCAGTGCAATAGTGGTTTAGGGTTTTTCATATTGCTACATTAAACTTAAAGTATTCATGCGTGTAATAATTTCTATTAATAAGTTTATATAAAAGTTTAAATTTTTTATGTATTTCTTAGTATCATTTTATTTAATTCATTTGGTCAAGTGCCTAACATACTCGTAAACCCTGGAATTATAAGTATGTGTCAGATGTACCCTACCTTAGGGGCGTCACAAAAAGAGTGTTCCCAGAACCCTAAATTGGCTCCTGGAGAAACCACTGGAGACTCAAGAACATCACCCAAATCTAGAAATTTCCTAGAAACCGATTGAATGTCGAATAATGCAAAAAATTCCAGAACACATGAATGGTCATTTATAGCTGGTTTCGACACCAGCAGAGACCCAAAATAAGGCTAAAAGATGTAAAAATAAACTCTAAAAAATCTTAACCTTTCCACTAGCCTAAACAAAAACCCATAAATCGTAAGAACAAATACCAAAGTAGAAAAGTATAATGGGAACTTACTCGATATGTAGCGCATGTACATGCTTAAGCGAGTCTGAAATTCCTTCCAACCTTCCAGGATCGATGACGAATGGTTAGTGGATTTGATGAATGAGTTCTTGGGGAAATGGGGTTTTTCAGAGGTCTTGAAGTGGAAGAGATTAGAACGCAAAAGTGGAATGTGAAGCGAGGAAAATTTTGAGTATATACCAGTGTGTGTGGACAAGAAACAACCTAATCCCAGTCGTTGATCACCTAGAGAGCAGGTACTCGAGCGTGATCCAATAGTCACACATTTCAAAGTGCAGATCATGATAAAAATGAGTGAAAGGACATCTCGGGTACTGAAAAGATGTCTTGGGCACGGAAAAGACTCCTCATTAAATGGCATCGATTGGAGGAACCAACAATATGGAGTCGACATGTGATGTCTGTTATATTATTTTATAATATAATGTAATATTATATTATATTATATTATAATATAATGTTTTAGATTAAATAAATGTGACAAAGAGTGTCACATATTGTAACATATAATAGAGAGTTACAATATTTAGATATATGAGATATATCCAAATAATGTAACATATTTGGTGTTACAAATTTGTAACTTCCAAATATTACTCTTTATTGTGTAAATTTGTTGTTACACAATATTGAGATGAATTTCATAAAACCATATGTGAATAGGCAGTAAGAGATATGATTTTAACCCCAATAATGTGTTTTGGGAGTTACAAAATCATTTGGGAGGGTTTGGAACCGTTTGCAAAAACAACACATTTTTAAGTGCTGAAATTGGTCGGTGGCAACAGCCTGTGGGACAAAGACTAGTGGTCGCGGCCACTAATGTCTCTGGCCGCAGCCACAGGCCGAAAATTGACCAATTTTTCAGTTTTTTCAATCTTTGTTGAATAGCTCAAAAAACTCAAATAACTCCCAAATCTCATTTTTAATTCCATATTAATCCAATTAAACATTTGCGACAGCCATGGGGGTTGGTGGAATTTGAAATTCAAAGGGTGTCTCTAAACTTTATAAATAGGAGCCTATAGCTCACTTGAAAGACAATATTTTCTATTTATTAGAGCACTTGGCTAGAAACACCTTGAGGCTTGATTATTCCATAAAGCATTTCCAATATCTGTGAGAGATCCCTTAGTTCTTGAGTTAGGGGGAAAAAGCTTTTGGACAAAGGTTTTAAACCTTGTTCAAGTTAAAGATCCACAACCCTCTTCACTTAGGTTGTGTAAGTGAGAGTTTTCTTGCATTCTTGTTCTCCATTTTATTGTATTGTTTTCTTCTTATTCTCTTATTCTTTTTACTTTTATATTTTGTTTAAGAGTTGTAATCCTTTCTTTTGTTTCAACCACCTTTTTTTTACTTGTAATCTTTTGCTTAGAGTTGTATTCTGACTATTCTCTTCTTCATCATCATCTTCTTCATTTTCTTTGTTTATTTGTAATTTTTAGTTATAGAGTTGTAACTCCTTTTTAATCAATCATTATTTATTTGTAATATATTGCATAGAATTGTAATTTCTTACCATTTCCATTGAGGCAAATACATTTTTTCCTAACATTCAAAAGCTTATCCCTTTGTTTGTTTCAATGGAAGGTGAGACCATAAAAATCATGAATCAAGACCTAGTGAGGTTGGATAGGTTTGATGGATCCAATTTCACTAAGTGGCAAGACAAGGTGAGATTCCTTTTGACCTCTCTCAAAATCGCCTACATTCTAGAATCCACTCTAGAACCTCTCCCAATGCCATCCGACAAGGACACTCCCGAGGAGGTGGCGAAAAGAAGGAAGAGGGAGGAGGACAATCTCCTTTGTAGGAGTCATATCCTCAACGCCCTATCCGATAGGCTCTATGACCTCTACACCGAGACTAAATCGGCCAAGGAGATTTGGGATGCACTTGAGAAAAAGTTCAAGGCGGAAGAGGAAGGTACCAAAAAGTTTTTGATATCTCAATACTTTGATTTCAAATTTTTTGGTGATAAACCTATTCTTCCTCAAATTCATGAATTGCAAATAATTGTTAACAAACTGAAAGTTTTAAAGATTGAGCTTCCCGAGGCCTTTCAAGTTGGTGCTATAGTGGCTAAATTACCACCAACTTGGAAGAGCTATAGGAAAATAATCCTTCATAAAAATGAGGATTATTCTTTGGAGGAGATCCAAAAGCATATTTGAATCGAAGAGGAATCGATAAGTAGAGATAAATTTGTGGAGGGGTCTAATGGAGAGACTTCCAAAGAAAATGCGGTGTCACAACCAAAACATCCCAAAAACAAAGGGAAAAAGGGTAACGAGAAACCTTTGGGTCCAAAAACCAACCCAAACAAGTTTAAGCGCGAGAAAGGTCCTTGCTTTGTGTGTGGGAAAAAGGGTCACTATGCTAGAGAGTGTAGGAATAGAAAAGACCAACAAGGACCTAAGGTGAACACAACTCAAGAGGAAAACATAGTTGCTACCCTTAGTGAGGTGAATGTGGTCCAAGGAAAGGTGAAAGGGTGGTGGTATGATAAATGTGCCACCGTCCATGTCACCTATGACAAATCATTGTTCAAGACCTTTGAAGAATCAAAGGGCAGCCATGAGATACAAATGGGCAATGAGGGCAAATCCAAGGTACTTGGAAAATGTACTATTGAAGTCTACTTCACCTCCGGCAAGAAAGTTACATTAGTGAATGTACTTTATGTTCCCGAAATGAGTAGAAACTTGGTGGGTGGTGATTTGCTCGGCAAGCCCAGCATTAAAGCCATTTTTGAGTCCGGTAAACTTGTACTTACCAAATCAAATGTATTCTTGGGAAAATGGTACTCTTGTGAGGGAAGGGTTAAATTGTGCACCAATGATGTAACTTGCAATGTTATCAATAAAAATGCTAATTTCTCCTATATTGTTGAGTATGATTCTTTATTTTTGTGGCATCTTAGACTATCGCATATAGGTTTTTCAACCATAAAAAGAGTAGTAAAATGTGGTATGATTTCATGAAATATTAAAAACTATGGTAAATGTGAAACATGTGTTAAGGCAAAAATGATTAAGAAACCATTTCCTAGTGTAGAAAGATCATCTAATTTACTAGATTTAATCCATAGTGATCTTTGTGAATTAAATGGTGTTTAAACTAGAGGTGGTAAAAGGTATTTTCTTACTTTTATAGATGATTTTAGTAGATATACCTATGTGTTTCTTTTAAAACATAAAGATGTGACTTTTGATGCTTTTAAATTGTATAAATTAGAAGTTGAAAATCAACTAAATAAAAAGATTAAGGTGCTAAGAAGTGATAGAGGAGGAGAGTACTTCTCTAATGAATTCAATACATTTTGTGAAGAAAATGGTAAAATTCATGAGTGCACCGCATCTTATACACCACAACACAATGGTGTTGCCAAAAGGAAAAATAGGACTTATCTAGAGATGATAAATTCAATGTTGGTATTTTCTAAGTTGAACTTCAACTTATGGGGTGAAGCGCTTTTAACCGCTTGTCACATTCTTAATCGACTACAGATGAAGAAAAATGAGATATCTCCATATGAGTTATGGAAAGGAAGAAAACCCAACATAGGGTACTTCAAAGTGTGGGGGTGTCTTGCATATTGCAAGAAAAACGAACCTAATAGAACAAAGTTAGGTTCAAGAGCCATAAAGTGTGCTTTTGTTGGTTATGCCAACAATAGTAAAGCTTATAGGCTATTAGACTTAGAGTCTAATGTTGTGATTGAATCTAGAGAAGTTGAATTTTTTGAGAATATGTTATGTGACAACAATTCTCAAGCTTCAACATCTCTAAAAGAGAATTTGTTATATGAGAACAATTATCAAGCTTCTACATCAAAAGTTGATTCTCAAGAGGAGAATTCTCAAAAGGATGTAAAGCAACCCTTTGAACCTAGAAGAATTCAAAGGCTTAAAAATCATAAAAGTCTAGTAGTGGATGAGATAGATTCTAAACGAATTTCATTCTACATGGTAGAAGGAAATAGAAAGGAAGTTATTAGGAAAATTCCTATTGTACTTCTCATTGAGGATGATCCTAAAACTTATAGAGAAACTATGCAATCGAGAGGTAGTGCATTTTGGAAAGAAGCCATCAATGATGAGATGGATTCCATTCTTTCCAACAACACTTTGGAATTGGTAGACCTCCCACCGGGGTCTAAGTCAATTGGGTGTAAGTGGTTATTTAGGATAACATACCACACTGACGGCACTATCCAAACCTTTAAAGCTAGATTAGTAGCTAAAGGGTTTAGGCAAAAAGATGGTATCGATTATTTCAATACTTATGCGCCTGTTGCAAGAACAACTTCTATAAGAATTTTATTCGCTTTAGCTTCTATACACAACTTGTATGTTCATAAAATGGATGTCAAAACAACATTCCTTAATGGTGACCTCAATGAGGAGGACTATATGGAACAACCCGAAGGGTTTGTCCTACCAAAATATGAACATAAAGTTTGCAGACTTGTAAAATCCTTATATGGATTGAAACAAGCTCCTAAGCAATGGCATGAGAAATTTGATCAAGCCATCATGTCTAATGGGTTTAGACATAACAATGGAGATAAGTGTTTATATTCCAAAACTTGTAAGGGATATGTGATCATTGTACGCTTATACGTGGATGACATGCTTATTCTAAGTAATAGCATGAAAGGGATAGAAGAAACGAAGAGGTTTCCATCATCAACCTTCAAGATGAAAGAACTTGGAGAAGTTGACAACCATACTTGGTATGAAAGTAAAGAAACATAGTGGGGGTTTTGCGTTAGGGCAAGCCCACTATGTTGAGAAAGTATTGAACAAATTTAACCATCTCAAGGTTAAAGATGCCAATGCTCCATTCGATCATAGTGTAAAACTAGAGAAGAATGAAGGAAAAGCAGTGGCTCAATTGGAGTACGCTAGTGCTATAGGGAGTCTAATGTACTAGACCTGATATAGCATTTGCGGTAAGTAAACTTAGTAGGTTTACAAGTAATCCATGTATGGATCACTAGAAGGCAATTGGAAGAGTCCTAGGTTATCTCAAGAAAACCAAAGGACTAAGCCTTCGCTACTCCAAATTTCCTGCGATTTTAGAAGGATATACAGATGCAAGTTGGATATCCAATCTTGGGGACAACTTGTCCACAACTGGTTGGGTATTTACACTTGGTGGAGGTGCAATTTCTTGGGGTTTCAAGAAACAAACTTGTATATCTCATTCCACTATAGAAGCAGAGTTCATAGCTCTAGCTACTACCGGCAAAGAGGCTGAATGGTTAAGGGATCTGTTGATAGAGATTCCCCTAATCAAAGATAATGTATCTACTATATCGATACATTGTGATAGCCAAGCGACATTGGCTAGAGCATACAGCGGAGTGTATAATGGGAAGTCTAGACACATTAGTCTAAGACATGGATATGTAAGAGAATTGATTCAAAGAGGTGTCATCTCAATATCCTATGTGAGAACAAGTGAAAATCTGGCAGATCCTTTCACTAAGCCACTAACGAGGGATTTAGTGGCTGCATCATCTCGAGGGATCGGACTTAAACTCCCTAAAAAGGTTCACGATTGATGGTAACCTATCTTAACACTAGTTATTCAACTAGTGTTAGGTTCAATAGGTAACAACAAATCAATCAAGTGAATATTAGTTGTACTCAGAACAAGTCCCATCTGAGATATTGAGTACTTGTGTGTTACCAAGTGGAGGGTTAAAACCGAAAGGTTTTTTTTTAATAGAATTCAGTCTTGTAAAGACAAGTATTTTTTTGTAACAAAATACTGTAAGAATTCTACCTATATGGACCTAGGGGTGGTGCTGCCTCTCATGAGAATTGGGAGTATTCTCAAGAACGTCCATGAATGGAAAGTGTGCATGGCCATTAATGGTGCAAAGCGAGACATAGAGGTCTCAAGTGAACATCGCAAATGTGTGTGTGTTATCACCGATTTGTTATCATTAAACGATGGTTCAATGCCTAGTGCAACTAAATTTTCGACATTTGTAATAATTACACTATAGTAAAGTTCAAGTTGAAAAACACTTTGTTTTATGCACTAATGCAATGACTCCTATAAGAGAGAGTTCTTATTTAATCAAGTGGGGTATATGTTATATTTCAAAATATAATGATTGATTAAATAAGTGTTACAATAGATAACTATTTAATCTAGTGGGGGAATGTTATATTATTTTATATAATAATGTAATATTATATTATATTATAATATAATGTTTTAGATTAAATAAATGTAACAAAGAGTATCACATATTGTAACATATAATAGAGAGTTACAATATTTAGATATATGAGATATATCCAAATAATGTAACATATTTGGTGTTACAAATTTGTAACTTCCAAATATTACCCTTTATTGTGTAAATTTGTTGTTACACAATATTGAGATGAATTTCATAAAGTCATGTGAAATGGCTGTTAGAGATATGATTTTAATCCCAATAATGTGATTTGGGAGTTACAAAATCATTTGGGAGGGTTTGGAACCGTTTGGAAAAACAACACATTTTTAAGTGCTGAAATTGGTTGGTGGCCGCAGCCTGTGGGACAGAGACTAGTGGCCGTGGCCACAGGCCAAAAAATGATCAATTTTTCATTTTTTTCAATCTTTGTTGAACGGCTCAAAAAACCCAAATAACTCCCAAATCTCATTTTTAATTCCATATTAATCCAATTAAACATTGGTAACAGCCATGAGGGTTGGTGGAATTTGAAATTCAAAGGGTGTCTCTAAACTCTATAAATAGGAGCCTATAGCTCACTTGAAAGACAACATTTTCTATCCATTAGAGCACTTGGCTAGAAACACCTTGAGACTTGATTATTCCAAAAAGTATTTCCAATATCTGTGAGAGATCCCTTAGTGCTTGAGTTAGGAGGAAATAAGCTTTTGGACAAAGGTTTTAAACCTTATTCAAGTTGGTGATCCCCAACCCTCTTCACTTAGGTTGTGTAAGTGAAAGTTTTCTTGTATTTCTGTTCTCCATTTTATTGTATTATTTTCTTCTTATTCTCTTGTTCTTTTTACTTGTATATTTTGTTTAAGAGTTGTAATACTTTCTTTTGTTTCAACCACCTTTATTTTACTTGTAATCTTTTGCTTAGAGTTGTATTCTCACTATTCTCTTCTTCTTCTTCATCTTCTTCATTTTCTTTGTTCATTTGTAATTTTCAGTTATAGAGTTGTAACTCATTTTTAATCAATCATTATTTATTTGTAATATATTTCGTAGAGTTGTAATTTCTTACCATTTCCATTGAGGCAAATACATTTTTTCCTAACAATGTCACCTTTTTAGAGGTGTCAGGTCTCGAGGATGTCCAATCATCTCAACCAGAGTACATCCCCCAGAATTACTCCCCTTAATAAAAGTCTCCACTGTCCAAGGACATGTGAAGAATTGGGGTAAAATGTTGTCTGTGTTTTCACCAAGAGACACGTGGCACACTTTGAAGAGTAATTAAGACTTCATGGAAGCTGATTATGTCCCCTGGAAATGTTACTTCTTGAGGGCCATGTTCAAGGATAATGCTCGAAATCTAAATCAATACCATCTCCTCGATGCATTTCCTCCAAGTCTGCGAAATGCCTCTTGCGCCTTTGGAGAAGGGTTGTCAGGTGTCAAGCACAATGACCCTAGACCACAAATAGTCATATGATATTTACTGTTACACTGATCGTGGTGTAGATCACGTACAAACGACAAGCAGGATGTCTAACGACGCCGTTTAACATGGGAAAACATGTTGCTACTTTCCTGGCGATGTCAAAAGCGTGTTTCCCAATAAAGTAGTGAGTGGTACCTCATGTTGGGCCACTGAGATATGCAGGGGCCCACTAGCACATTAAAATGAAGGAATTTGTCATTTGTTGTACATTTAAGACCCCATTAAGGGAAGATAATTGTAATCAGCCCTCATTAGGGAACTAATTACCCTCAACCATCTATAAATAGGGCTAGGGCACAATTTGTATAGGACTTTTGATTGGTTTCTTGTTTTCGGAGCATTGTAAAAGTGCTGCCTGAAAACCTCCATGGAAGCTTGACATTTGCAAGCTTTAAACCTCTTAAATATAAGTGACTCGTGGACTAGGGTTAATTTATAACCTTAACCACGTAAAATCTTGTGTGTCATTCTCTATTTTTCTTTAAGCTTCGTTTAATTAGTTGTTAGTGAAAAGCTAGTCAACAACTTTTATAATTTTTTCTTTATATAGTGCATATTACAATATTTCTTCTAATGAGTTACTTGGCAATCCTACAAATACATTCAATGCAAACTATAAACATCCAAAAAGTCGTGAATGTGGTTTTTATGTATTAAAAAATATAATAGATCTCGTATGAGCAGCAAATGCAATAGAATTCCTCAAAGACAAAGTAAGTTTATTTTTTATAGCTTATTTATGTTAGGGGTGCACATATGACCCGAATAACCTGCAAACTTGGTCCGAATCGCACTCGATGGGCCCAAAAAATAGCAAAACCCGCTTCTGGTGGGTTAAATCTGACCTGAACCTGAGTATGAACGAATTGGGTTCGAATTTTAATATATAACCATTTGGATTTGGGTTTAAACCCTAAATCTGAAACTTTATTTTAAAAAAATTATATATACTATTAATTCAACCCTAATGGGTTCTCCTTCTTACTCTCTCTCTCTAACCTATCCAGCTGCCCATCTCTTTCTCTCTCTCACGATCCCTCTATCTTTAATAATCCCTCTCTGTCACGATCCCTCTTTCATCTACAATCTCTCCCACCACCCACGATCTCCTCCCATCTCATAGTCTTTCCATCGGTGTCGCCGCCAGTCCCCGCTGTAGTGCTTCTCTACCATCGTCTGTCCGTTTGTGTGTTCATCAATGTTCGTGGGTCCATCGGTGTGCCACCAACCACCGTTGTAGTGCTTCTTTTGGAAACACAAGTAATTTTTGCTTCCTTGGTTAGTTTTTTTGTTGCTATATTTTAGTTCTAAAATTTGAATAATAGGATATGGTTGTTACTTTTTTCCTTTCTCAAATCTATGGTTCTTTGTTTATACTCTATTGTTCTTATTTTTCTATGGATTTTTAATCTAATTTTTTATTTTATTTTGTTAAGTTGTTGATAATCTATAAATCTAGGTTTTGTATATATATATATATATATTTGTTTCTTTTCATTGAGACATTGTATATAACAAATCTGAATTTTTTATTTTGTAAATTCGGATTATTGTTTAGTTTCATTTTCTTGTATAAATGTATTATTTAGTTTCTTTTCAGAGTTTGGTTGCGGATTTTGTTTCCTTTCTTAGATTTATTGCTTTGTTTATCTATAATGTTCTTGCTTTTTTTTATGGATTTTGTGATTGATTACCTTTTTTTTAATGCATGGTAATAAGGTACTCATTAACTTCTTATGAGTTTTGTACTGATATGTTGCTAGGATTTATTCTAATTTTTCTATGGATCTCAGTTTAGGTAATAGTTTTTTTCTTTTTTTGTACAGGAGGAGTGAAATGAGTTTTGATATTTTTTTCTGATCTGATTTATTAAAGTTTTTTTTGTGATTTGTGCAATTTTTTATTATTAAGGTTATATAGTTAGTTTATATTTTCTTTTCTAGTTAACTAGGATTTTAAAATTTAAACTAATGTAACATAACAAAACTAAATTAGAATTTAGGTCCAAAGCTTTTTTAATTTTAAAAAATATGATACAAATGAATTTAAATTTAATTGGGTTAATATTTTAATGATGATTAAAATGAAGAGGCCCAATATCTCATTATCAACAGTAAAATGTTAATTTAAAAAAGTGATGGAAATAAAATTTTTGATATAAATATTGATATTTAATTTAATTTAATTTGGGTCTGAAGCCCAATTTGAGTAAAATCTTAAACCCGCATGAGTTCTGAAATCTGAACCCGAGGTAAATCCAAGTATTTTCGGGCAGGTTTCGATAGGCTTTGTCAAAAATCTGAACCTGTAAAACCCAAATCAAAAAACTGAAATTCGACAAATCTACCCGTGTGCACCCCTAATTTATGTATGGAATAAACTATATTATAATCAGTATTATTATTAATTTGTATTTGTTAATTTTACAATTTCATGGGAAAAAGGAATATTGTGAGATCACATACCTGTTACCAATCAATGTGAATGGTTAAGTCGATTGATAATTTTTATTTAATAGTATGTCTATTATGTTTATAAATACATGTATTTTTTTGTGAACGTATACATGAACATTTTATACTAATAAAAATTGTATAAATATTTAATTTTATAAGTTTTTTAATTCTAAATTTATACATTTTTTTTATTTTTATTTTGTTATATGTTAAATGAAAATAAATAAAATATAATTAATTGAAATTAGAAATAGAAAACTATAAAATATATATAATTAAGATTTAATTTCTAATTTTTCAAAATTCGGTGCAATATGAAATAAAAGGAAATTATTTGAATATGAAAGCAGACAACCTTTATACTTTGGTTATATATATAGGGAAATTTGAATTTCAATGGTTAATGAGGGGTATTAGGTCAAAAAATACTAGGCTCTTTGATCATTTCAAAATAATGTTAAAAGTTTTGACAATACCCACAATGCCCCTACCACAAAAATCCCCCCCCCCCCACTTTTGATTGGGTTCTCCTCTCTCTCTCTCTCTCTCTCTCTCTCCACTTTCTCACTCTCACTCTCTCGATTCAGCTCCCCCCCGCCCAAAACCCATCGAACCTAGCCTGTCTCGCCGCTGTCGAACCACCGTGCCTCCGTTGACCTCCCTACAAGATCTATGTCGAACCCCCGTGCCATAAAAACCAAAGGGTTGCATCTCCGTCAAACCCCCGTCTCTCGTCTCCGTGGCGTTTCTCGTCTCCATCGACCTCGACCAAAACCCACGGGATCCAAGTGTACAAAGATAAGTTCTTGAAATATTTTTTATTTGATTTGTTAGTGTTAAAGCATAAGATTGTTTGTGTTTTTTTTTTTTTTTGGTTTTGTGTATGGATTGTTGTTTGTGGTTGGGATTTTTGTATGGAATGTAGTGGGATCGTAGAATTAATTGTTGGGAATTTTTTTGGGTTTCATGAGGTTGCTCGATAGGGGTTCGATGCTGGTTCGATGCGGGACTTGGTTTAGCATTTAAGGGATCCAGGTGCATGCTTGATGGTGATTCAATGCATGCTCAATATTAGTTCGACGGAGTTGCATTAAGAGTTTCTAGATGCATGGTAGATGGGGTTCGATGGGGTAGGTATTTAGGGGTTCGATTGTGATTCTTAGGGTGGGCCTTAGGGGTTCCAGGTGCATGGTATGTTGGGTTCGATGCATGCTCGATATTAGCTCGATTCGGTAGGCATTTAGGGGGTTCGATGCATACTCTATGGGTCTTTGCTGGGGGTGTTGTCTGGGTTCGATAGGGTTGGGCATCTAGTGGTTCTATGCATGCTCGATAATGGTTCGATGGATATTGTAGGCTTGTTCGATGAGGTATGTTTTTATGGAAATGTCTAGTTTTTCGGTTCGATGGGTACTCGATAGGGGATTGATGGTTTCATTTATGTTTATTGATGGATTTTTCATGTGATTCGGTTTAACTGTATTATATATTTTTTGTAGGTGTCAAAGTTTCTTTTTCCCTTGACAGATCACTTTCCCGGTCGAGTCACATACAGGGGTAATGGTTACTTTAAAACAACCAAGGACAAGTTTGAAGAGCTCGTGTTGATAGAAAGGGTGGAGGAATCTCCTTTCAAATAGTTTTTCGTGGCTGAGAAGTTGGACTTCTCTGCATCTCTCATACATAAACTAATGTTGCGCAAGATCCAGTGCAACAAAAAGGATGAGTTGCATTTCCATTTGGGATCTAGACCCTGTAGATTTGGTAGAGGTGAGTTTGCTTTGGTTACGAGGTTGAACTTCAGTGTCGGGCCATCTGAGATTGATTTGAAGAAACACTTGACCAGTGACTGCTTAATCAAGGAGTACTTTAATGATGAAGAAACAGTGAAGATAATGCATTTGGAGGTTGCTTTAAGATGCCTACAAGTTGGGCCTATGTTTCTTTGTTGAGGGGGTTTTACTTGCACGAGAGGGCAAGTTAAATGTGGGGATAGATTCGCTGAAGATGGTGGAGGACACTGAGTACTTCTTTACTTACCCATGGGGGAAGGTGTCTTTTAACAAGCTCATGGATGCATGTAAAAAAGACATGCATCATCAGAAGAGGAACTATGAGAAGAAGAAGAAGGAAGTTAAGGGGAAACAAAAAGAAGCTGTAATGCCCTGGGTAGCCAAGACCGTTACACTAAGTGTTTATAAAGGTGCAAGACTTGCTAATCAAGTCATTTAATTAGAAACATGTTACTGAAACTATAATTGAAGTAGGGTTAAAATATTTTGCTCATAAAAGATACATTCCATTTAAGTAAACATTTCATACATGGGATCCCAAAAGATATAGACTTTAAAAGACAGTTTACAAAAAATTCCAGGTTATATACAGCTACTAGCCTCTCTAAGGGCAAAATAAACATTTAAGGTTCTCCTGTCCTGTGCCACTCCTCGGTCGTAGCGGCCGATCAGCTGACTATGTACATTCAGCCTCAAAGCTCTCCAACTCAGGACTGGTCCACCTTTCCCTTGCCTTTACCTGCACCACGTAGCACCCGTGAGCTAAGGCCTAGCAAGAAAACTATAATGCATTGCATAAGCAACAACCAATAGACAGATTATTCACAAATCATCAATCAGATATACAACAGGTCATATTGCTCACATAAACAATGATACCAACCTACAAGCCAATAATCAGACATCCAGATAACAAAATTTTCACAATAATCAGTTGAACAACAATAAACATATCACATAATATCCAGGGTCGATGCCCTTAGGGCGCACCGTCTGATTATCCCACTGACTCCAGCTCGCTTAGGTTGAGCTCAGTGATTATGCACTTAACCTTAGCTACCAGTGGTCGAGCCGTGCCCTGTGCATAATACCATCTCATGACATCACATGCAAATATAGGGAACCCTTAGTCCCAACACAGTCACATAACTGGGTGCAGCTTCTTACCTTTGATTCTGAGCACTTTGCTTATTTGAAATGATCCTTGAGCATGATCCCATCCGAGCCCTAGCGTACACCTAGTCACAAACGTAACATAGAACCCTCTTCTTGGCATTGAACATTGAACATTCTCTTCTTGTTATATTTCTTTGCTTAAAATTTAAGTTATTAAAAAAAATTGTGTATCGAGCATGCAAATCAATAACGATAATTACCAGTAAAAATTCAAGCGTCGAGTAGTCATCGAGCATGCATCAAGTTTTATTCATTAATGACAATTAGCACTAAAAATTCAAGTGACAAAAATTCATTAAAGAGAATAAAAACAGAAAAAATAACCTGACCAATCCAGTTTAAATAAAATACAACAAAAATTATACTCAGAGTCGAGCTTTGCATGAGGACTTGTTGTGGCCACGACCACTGCATCTACTGCACTAACTCATTTTCACATCTTTTTCCTCGCCTAATGGCCAACGGTTTGTCCTTGGTCTTCCTAGCTTTGGCTTCTTTGGACGACCAACTTGTTGTTTCTCTACGGGTATACCAACTACCATATTCTTAATGTCATATGGAAGTATCCAATCATCCTCGTTCCCATTTGGGTAAATGGTTTCTTTGTACGAATTCCTCCATGATTCAATGGTGTAAAATGGTGAACACAAATAGTAACGGTTCACCCCATGCTCTATAGTTTTTGCAGCTGCATGGGGACAAGGTGTGCCTATGAGCTGGAATACCCCACATGAGCATGATTTCGTCATCAAATTCACGCCAACAACACTATCTGCACCAATTACATGAAACTCGAATTAGCCAAGGGCATAGACATTCATAAACCTTCCTTTGTTAGCATTTTTCGATACATATGCCTCCATCAGAGTGGATAATTTGGTGATAGTCTTCTCTGTCACACTACGTTGTTCAGAAAACCAAGACTGTAGTGTGAACCGAATGAATTCCAAAAAAATTGTAACTGGAAAGGTTCTTGCATCCTTGGTCTTGTTGTTGAAGCTTTCAGTGTAGTTGCTTGTCATTATATTGTATCATTTTCCAGGAAAGAAAGGACGAGACCACTTATCGGAACCAATTCCATCAAGAAAGGTAGCTATAGGAAGACCCATTCGCTTAATATTTTCAAATGCTTTAGAAATTCGGCCTTCTTCCATGCATAGGTTGCCGCCCACATCTCATTGTGACAGTGATCAGTCATGAACTTAGCTTTCACATTCATACTGATGTGATGGTAGCATGCGTCATGGTAGGCATCAGGAAAGACAACCTCTAGAGCATGAATAATGCTAGCGTTCCTATCTGACATGAAAGCCAGGTCATCAACGTCCCCAACGGCTTTCTTCAACTTCGTCATAAAATATTTCCCCGAGTTGTGGTTCTCACTATCCACCAACCTAAACGCAATTGGATGTAAATGACTATTCGCATCCAAAGCAACGGTACATAGCATATGGCCACCGTACTTATTCTTCAAGAACGTGCCATCCACACATATCACAGGACGACAAAATCTGAATCCCCTCCTACAAACTCCAAGGGAAAAGAAGCAATAAAGGAAACGACCATCTTCAGTGACAAAATCAGTAATTGTAATTGGATTCTTTTGCTGCAACATGTGCAAGTACGATGGCAACTTACAATACGAATCTTCATATGTACCCCTAACATACATAAGTGCCTTCTGTCTACATCTCCATGCCTTTTCATAACTCATATCAATACCGGAATTTTTCTTCATATCCTCCTTTATGTTGTTTTCCATGTAGCTGGTCCCATCAACTGCATATTTGTTCTTTATGAGGTGTGTAACAACCCATGGTGCAGCTTGACGTTGACCTTTTTATCGCACTTCTAGTGAGCATGTGCGTACGCTCTCGAACACAGTGATCTCAAACATGGGGGACATTGGTAATTTTTTCC